>NC_137443.1:39966551-40566551 GCF_964374335.1 Astatotilapia calliptera
TGTTAATACAATCAATGGACAAAGAATTTCACTCATTTTATCTAAACACACATTTCCTCCTCTCCTCATCATTCTCTTGCTTCTCCTCCTCCTCTTCCCCTTTTTTTTTTGTCTGTTCACAGTCAGAAGATGTATTACGGCTTGTCCAACACACAGACACACACAGAAGGTCTTCCACCTGAGTCCCAGATTCTTGCTGCTGCTAATGCCCCCTTTACCTCACATTATTATGCATCTCTTTGCATAATGGCCCCTTCTCTCGCGCACACGCTGCCATCCAAAGATGGAGAGTTCACTTTCTGACATTATATTAAAACTGCACACAGACACACATGCGCACACAGCCCTCATGACTAGCACAATATTATCATACTATATACACACACAGGCACAAAGCCACTTCAACGAGTCAAGTAGCAGCCTTGCCCTAGCCATAGCTCTGATGTGCTTCACTTCCTGGCTCCCATTCAGAGGCATTAGAGCTCTCTACATTACAGAGACATGCTAATGATATCTGGTAATGCGCCACTGCAGCATTGACATGCAGAATGAGTTTGAACTCATACATGCATGCAAAACAGAGCGATAGACTGGTCTTGCATGAAGTCATGCTGACTCTTTTCTTAGTGTGTCTGTGGTTTTAAATGCTGTGTACGTTTGCTGGCTTGCATCGTTTTGATAGCCTGGATCAAACGTACGGCTGTTTGCCTTTTTCAGATTTCCGGGTGAGCATCTGTCAAATTCACGATTAGCTTGTCTATGTCAGTTATTGTACATATGGTTGTTTTTGTGTGTTTGACCAGCTTTCTAGCGCGTGCGTGTTGTGCTGCAGTGGTGGATGGAACGTTTGACCATTGAAATGTCGATTGAGTAAACAGCCTGTGTTTGTATGTGAAAACTGAGAGTCCAGAATGCAGATAATTGAAATTGTGTGCTCTCCCCATGTCTCTGCCTCCACACTCCTTCCTCCTCTCGTGCCCTCAGGGGCGGCTTGTTTAAAACCATTTGTATTGTCGCGATCTTGGAGCGCGTGCACTTGTATGCAGCTAAATTTGATGGTAAACGTTAGACTTAAGCTCCAATTAAGTTGGATGATGGTGTTTATGGTGCAATCACTGTGCTAAAACACCGATGCATCTCAAATTCCCCTCATTTGTACAAATCCTTAATAAAATCCAAAAATGTCTTGGATCAGGGGTGTCAAACATAAGGTCTGGGGGCTAGAATCAGCCCGCCAAAGACTCCAATCTGTCCCACTTGATGTCTTAGGCAGAGGGGCATAGATTTTAGACTTTTAACTTGTATATTCATGAGTTTTAGACCTTTTCCTGCCATTAAAGACCACCTCATTAATAGTATACCAAAGTAAATAAATAATAGATAAACAATGAGATGACAGAAATACAGATATACTTGAGATATATGTTTTTATGGTGGGTCCAAAGCATAAATTTTAATTATTACAGGACAGTCTGAGCCATTTTCTGTAATTTTACAAACCTGTTACTTACTTTTTAGTCCCAACATGTCACGCTAACAGATTTCTTCCATGTACTCCAGCAGTGTTTCAATATCATGTACAAAAACTGACACTGCTACATTTTTAAATGCTTTTGTCCAGCACGAGTCAATTTCCAGCTTCCAGTACAAAGGATGAAATGGTGAATATGATTAAAAAATAAGAGCTTCTTAGCACACCTCCTTATTATTATTATTATTATTATTAATATATCCTTTAGTTAAACATGTAGCCTCATTGAGATCAAGGTCTTTCTTTCCAGAGAGACCTCAACCAAAGAAACATGCAAGGACTGAAACAGCTACATAATAAAAGGCCACATTTTACATGATCACACATTCAGAAAGAAATCTACGAGAGTCGTTGCAGATGGACAAAAATCTAATATTGGGAGCAGAGTGCACCGTGCAGTGACCTGCAAGTCTGTATTGTGGTCAGGAACATAAGAAAATGAACATAGCATGTTTATTTTTTTTAATTGGCTCTCATGCCCTGTATGGAAATATCTGTATTCATCATGGGTTTTCTACATTTATTCACATTTCCCTTCCTCTGTAAGTAATTACAAAGAGCAGGCGATAACCTGTTATCCAGGAAAACAACGGAGAGACTTGGAGAAAGAAAGGGGGGGAGAAATTTAGCCGATTGTTTTTCTGCTGCGGTGTTTCAGTGAGGATGAAAAGTTGACCTGAAAATGCAGGGCTGTGTACCAATCCATGTGGAAACTGTCTTTGCCAATTTATCCGCCTAAGCATGTGGACGGCTTTAATCATTCGGTCACTTCCTGGTGATGGCCTCTCTGATGAGAAACACATCAACCGTCTTTTCAAATCATACTTTGAATTTCTTCTTCTTTTTTTCTTTACACGTGGCTGGCATGTTTGAAAGAACTGTACACACACACGCACACGCACATTTATCAAAGGGGTACAGCATCCACTTGGAGGCGAGTGTTTATGTTACCACATGTGGAGCATTCCACGACTCCTCGCTCTCTAATTTTTGTTTATCCTGAAACCTTAAGGCTGCACACGAAAGCACGTGTGCTTTGAATGCTTAATGTACATCAACAGAGTTAAATTACCACCGGACTACTGAAATATTACTGAGGTTAAACATGTAGCCTAAGGACATGTGTGGTCTGCACTGCAGGGTTTAGCTCCTTAAATAGGCCTAAAACTTTATTTATTCTTTCAGGTGACTTCCATCGAGGGCGTTGTGGGTTCGTCGTTCGGTGTTTGGGCCATTTTGATTTGTTTACTTACATTGCTCGTCCTGTGTTTCCTCACAGATGGCACCCAGAGGAGCCGACTCTCGCCCTGACCACCAGTATGAAGAAATAGACCGACAGTACCTCACACAGCCCAGGTGAGACAGCTGTGTGTGTGTGTGCGCCTGTTTTATTCTTCAGAGCAGGAAATGAAGGGCTAACTTTTTGCCACTCCCTCCCTTTGTGTCTCCCCCACTCTCACAAGCGCACACTCACACAGAGCGCAGCACAGACTAATCCTCTTTGGAGCTTATAATTAAATCTGGAGTGTTTGCCTTGGGAGTGTCTACTCATCCCAGGAATAGGACTGATCAGCTCTCCAGAGAGCAGGGCACAGGCAGAAGGATGTCTCTCCCACAGACACACACAATCGTGGAGGATGGTTTGCTGCCATGCAGGATGTATAACCTCTAGTGTGGGTTTAATGGAATTGCACATTCCTCCTGTTTGCTTAACCGTGCTCTTGTCAAGCTATATAGCACATATACATTTGCCCAACCACGCCAGAATATTCACTGTCTTATGCGTGTAAGCGTGTGTATGCTCATGCTGAGCAAACGCCATTTTCGTGATGTTCGCGGCCCGGCAGCTAAGTGGAGCGTGGAGTGGCACTGCGCATGGAAAGCGAGAGGAGGAGAATGAGGAAAAGAGGGGACACCGGGATGGAGAGCAGGAGAGTGAGAAAAAGAGAACAGTCATTTCACGGGTTATTGCCCCTCCTGATATGACAGGCACCAGGGAGCGCAGACATCAGCACCAGCTCTGGGGGTACGAGGCGCACTGAGAATCTGAGAGAGAGAAAGCAAAGGAGAAAGAAGGACATAACCAAGCTGCACAGGGATAGAGAGATAATCCAGCTGTAACTAGGGGGACAAACCCAAATGGAGGCAGGTTGAAGGAGATTTGAATGACCTTTGATAGACCAAAGCTTCCCTTTTATTGCACTGTGATAATCCATCAGTCAGGTTAGCAAGTAAAAGTAAAACAACTTTAAGTCATTTCAGCATCTTGGATGTGTAGATTTGAATCTCCTTGGATTTGGAGTTTCTTGTTTGGCAACACTAGAAATTTGAAGATGCTTTATTGGGAACGTGAGTTTATCGGGAAAGCGTGAACGCTGTCCCAGCCAAGGATGAAATATTCCAACAATTACTGTTTCGCAGCACATGATAGTGTTAAAAGTCTAACTCTCAGCTCATAGGTGGATAAATAGATGGATAGATATCATAGACTAAAACTATTCTGGGAAATCTTGAGTCATTCCTGAGTCACTCAGAAGTTCAAAATAATACTCGGGCAGGGAAAGCATCAGTTTATATGCCGGGATGTGGAAAATGGTGGAATGATCTCCGGCACCAGAGAAGTGGAGATGCAATAGTGAATTGCTTCCAGCAATATTGCTAGCACAACTTCAGCTGTTCGCAAGCAGAGACAGCATGCTAACGCTAAGCTAGCTCAGAACCCAGAGTGATGATAAAGCTGAGTGCATGCTGACCCCAGCCCAGCAGCCAGAGCCTGAACTTCACAAGGTAACAGAAGCAGTGATGAGCAGTCTCGCTTGTAGCTTTATAGCCTCCATCTCTGTCTGCTCTACAGTAGAGTCGCTGTGATGATGTAATATGGCCTCAGGTTTATATTGTCAACTGGTAATTATGAGACAATGGGTTTCAGGTTGTTTTCACAGAGTAACACGAAAATAAAGTAACAAGTACTGTAACACATTACGTTTTCTGGCGAGTAATTAGTGAACATACTGGAGAAATGTGTCATAGCTTACACTTTTTTTTTTTTTTTGAGTGAAATGCCAACACTGACCTTAACAAATCAGCAACCACATTTGATTTTAGTTTGACCAATCTCCCACTCAAGACCGCCCCCTTGTGCACATCTGGACTCCTTCCAGCACAGCTGCTGTTTTTAGATTGCTTTTTGTGCAATTTCATCATGAACCTCAAACTTTCTCCGAGCCCAAACATCCATTTCTGCATCAACCTGACCTGACTTTGATCAACCTGACCTGACTTTGACGTTGCCCCTGTCCTACAGTGAAATTCCAGATAAATGGCCATTGTTTTGACACTGTGGATGGGGCCCAGCAGACGTCACAAACACACAAGTCCCTGGATCAGAATGAGTTGTCCGAGGAGTGATCTGAAAATAGCTGCAGCACTGCGCAAAGGGATGAACCTACAGAGGGAAACTGGCCATATTTTAATTACACAGATGGGCTGAGTCATTATAAATTGAGTATGTGGGTTTAGATGTTGGTCAGGCAAATCAAGCAATTTAAAGATCTTATGAAGTCTGGGAAATCTTACTATGTAATTATTCTCTATTTTCTGACATTTTTATTAAGGAAAACTTAATTAACCGATGATGAAAATAATCATTTGTACCGCCTTAGTGGTCTCTTGCTCTAAAATGTTTTTAGAGCATATAAATGATAATAACAGATGCTTTATATTAAAGTGGCCTCCATCAGATTCTCTGGCTTTCGTAATTAGACACAAACACAACAAGTGAGGTTCAAATAATGTTCATTACCTCGAGAAATTTCCCTCACTCTTATTTAACTTTCTTCATCTCCTCTTTGAAGTATTTTTGGGCCCAAGACCCATAGGATGTGATCCACTTGAAATGCATATGCTACAGTTAACACGCTTCTGGGGACATTTGAATCAGCAACAGAGCAAAAGAAAAAAAAAGCCAGAGCAACAAAAGGCAGAGGAGAAGTGCCAGATAGAGTTTGAACACTATTCAGACTCACATGTTTGTGTTTTTGTTTCTGATGTTTCTGTAAAGATAAATCGCGGCTCCTCGGTCCCCAAGAATCCTCTGACTCTCTCTAGCATAAATACCAAGGCGAGAGGAGGAGGGGGGCACAAATATGTTCCGGAATGTGCTTTATTTTTTCTTTCTTCCTCCTCCTCCTCCCTCTTCTTCTTCTTCTTTTTTTTCATCGTGAGGGGGAAAAACAGGAGAAAAAGGGAGAGCAGACACAGCAGTGAATTGAATGCATTTTTCAAAGTGGAGCTGAACTTTGTGCAAAATCCCCCCGGGGGCCGCCATTATTGAAAGCCATTTCCTCTCAAAATGAGTGCGGCTCCACCATTGGCCTGGCTCTCATTAGCATACATTTGGCCTGCCTTTGTGTGGAGCCGGCTGGGGCTGCAGCTGGAGGGGTGGGAGGGAAAGAGGTAAGTGTGTGGGTGTGTGTGCACAGATATTCCAGGAGATGTATAAAAGCATCTCACAGATGGGTGGATATGGAAAGGAGAGGTAGGAGTTAGGATCGGTGATGTGGAGGCATTAAGGGCTTCAGGTAGAAATTCAAATATTTCGCTTTCAGTCGTCGGTAACAGATTAGTTTTCCAAATGAAAGCACTTAAGTTTAGAAGATGTTTCTTAATGTTTTTTCCAACTCTTGAATGTTTGTTGGCACTTTGTGGTTATTGTGTTGGGAAAATATGGGGCTTAGTGCTAAGGGCTACTGCATGGCAGCCAAGAAGACAAGCTGAAGTCTGGCAAAGAGGATTTGGAAAGAGGGCTAGAAATGGCAGCATCGAGAGGTTTGCCCCAGGGGGAGGATAGTGCTGCTTTTGGCTCTTACCGCCCTCTCCACCGGCCATTAACGCTGGGGTGCAGCTCGACCTCCAGATTGCCCCCCGTGCTTTGGGAGGCACACACACACGAATGCCCAACACACATGCGACCATATGGAGAATATTAACATCATTACCAATTCAAAGCAGCGGGTCACAGGCGCGACGACCCAGCCCCGGGTTATCCAATCAGAGTGCCTTCGTGACCCGTTTCCCCAAGGTGATTGGATTAGGTTGCCAGGTTGGCGTAGCAACGTTTATCTCCAGGGCTGATAATTGGCTGATTAATGTGCAGCCGATGGCCAGAGAGTCAAGAGAGCACAGGGCTTCAGTCAGGAACCACAGTGAAGCTTCTCTCACATGTGAACAATGGAAATTATCCACTGAGAAGGACACAGAGGTTGGGCAGTATGTTAAAAACTGTCCATCTGGCCACAATAACCCCAACAGTGTATTTGTGGAGGTGTGTGTGCCTCCCTTCCCTCACCAAAGGAAAACCAATAAAGGGCACCTCGTTGTCTCTTAAATGATCAAACAGGTGAGGGTAACATATGCTGCAAAATGGTCAGGGAACAACCTGTAACATGTGGTAGAGCTGAGCAGAAACTAGCAACAGTTGGACATAAGAATGTAGACATTTGTTCTACACTTCTTAGTAAGTGTAGGAGGAAGACGAAATTAAACGACCAAATTCAAACAACATTCACCGGTGTGAGACATGTTGGACTCATGAAGACCTCGAGCAAGTTCATCTCTCTGCACCTGTGTTTGCACTTAGCCGTTCTAAGGAGGTCCTCATGCTTGAATACTTGACAAGTGACTGAATCCTGTATGCTCTTAACAAGCACTCTCTGCTCCTCCTTAAAAACCAGGGGCCAACTTCTTGATTGTCCTTAGCATGCTGAGTATCCGCTGCTATGTGGGAAAGTGTCCCTTAAGGACTCTCAACTGACCCTCATGAAAAGTGCACATGCTCTGTTCCTGGCTTTACAGCCTCTTGGCTTTCTCCACCACGTTTCAGCACTTTTCACTCCGGTTATGTCCGGTTATTGTTGTTTTTTTTTAACAAAGTACTGCACAAATGTCTTGTGCAAAACTTTAGTTTTTTTTTTTAATTGTTTGTTGAAACGCAAGTCCTGTAAAAATTATGTTCCTCCTTCCTGTTGTCTGATTTTTGCAAGTTGTTCTCACTTGCATGCTTCAGGTCATCAAAAAATGTTTTTATATTAGACAAAAATAACCCAAGTTACTACAAAATGCTGTTTTTATTATTATGATTAAATTTATTAAGGGAAAATAAGTAATTCAAACCTACAGGTGGCCTTGTGTGAAAAAGTAATTTCCCCCTAGAACTAATGACTTGTTGGGCCACCCTTGGTAGCGACAACTGTATTCAAGCGATTGTGATAGCTGGCAATGAGTCTTTCACATCACTGTAGAGAAATGCTGGCCCATTCATCTTTACAGAAGTGTTGTAATTCACCCACTGGAGGGTTTCAGCATTAACAGCCTGTTGAAGGTCATGCCACAGCAGCTTAATCAGATTTAAGACTATAACTCCAAAAAACGGTGTTTTTTATTTTTTGAGTTATTCCGAGGTGGACTTGCTGGTGTGTTTTGGATCATTGTCCTGCTTCATAACCCATGAACTGCAGGACAGACTGATGAATTTCAGTGACTTTGTTTCTCAACAGTATCTGTCAGAGGTGGGACCAAGTCATTGTTTTGCAAGTCTCAAGTAAGTCTCAAGTCTTTATCCTCAAGTCTCAAGTCAAGTCTCAAGTAATGTCAGGCAAGTCAGAGTCGAGTCTCAAGTCACTGGTGTAAAAGTTCGAGTCAAGTCACAAGTCTGAAACTTTGAATTTCAAGTCCTTTCGAGTCTTTAAAAAAAAAAACAACGAAAAAATAATGTTGCAGTTATATGCTAAATGTAAATATTAGACCATGTAATTTTAAAATCTGTGTTTTTCTCAACACATGACAAAATAGTGAACTTAGAAAATATACACAAATTGTGAAATTGCACCTCTTTAAAATGCAGCTCAATTAAACCTAGCTCCAAGAATAATTTTCACTGATAGTTCTGAGATAAGCTGCATGTTATTCTTGGATGCGGTTGTAGGACTGGCTTTAAAATCGCATGACAAAAATATCATACACATTAAAAAAAACTGTATCACCAACGTAGCCTGGACAACATTTGCTAGTTAGATGAAGTCAGCTATCTCATCTTAGCATATTTATAATCATACGGTTCTTGGAGTGAGTGCATACACTCATGAAGTTTAGTAACTTCCGGTCACTGCAACAAGCCCAGGTACAGTTTACCGACGGATGGGTACAGGACCTTGAAATGCACCGTGTAGAACGAAAGACCATCGTACGTATCATAAGTTTACCAGTCTCACAAATCGTCGTCATAAATACACATTCCTTAACCGTTTATTAATAGGACCTTTGAGCTCAACGGTAATTAATTAGTAGTGGAAATAATTTCTGGTACCCATCACAGAAATGTAGCAGTGACAATAATATTGTATGCTGTAATCGTACTGGGCAATTAGTGATACAAAAAACCTGTTTTATCCTGTGAATAAAAGTATATGTTTTTGTCAATGTACCATAATAACAGAAGCGAAACGCAATATTGTGTCAGGACAATTCACTATTTATGCACAATAAATAAAGGAGCATAGCGCGACAATTTCTGTTCAGCGCCAGACTTGCTTGTAACCTATATCACCAATTATGTTATGAAAATGACGTATTAAGTACTAAAAAACACTGACCTTCGTGTAAATGCTTGGAGCAGACTAACCTGTGAGCTGGAGTGTTCTGGGACGTTATATTTGATCTTTGAATGGCTGCAATCCAGGCCATCCATCGCGTCTTTGTTACTTCGGAAACATGGCTCGAACAATTTCTCTTCAACGACGTAATCCGATAACAACCGATCTCTTTACCCGTCGGCTTCCCGTGGCTGTCATGCGACCGGCTATTGCAGTTAATAATACAACGGCTTCTTGACATTTTTGTGTTTCTTTTTATCGCTGTGTGACTGATTTTAATTGAAAGCCTGCGTGCGCTACTACCGCTTGCCACGAGTTCCCAGAATCCTTTGCGGTTCTACCCGTGAATGACGTCACATTTTCAATCTCTATATAATATGCATGTTAAATTTTATATTTGGGGTAAAATATCAAGTCTTTTCAAGTAAACCGGTTCAAGTCCAATTCAAGTCCCAAGTCATTGGTATAAAAGTCCAAGTCAAGTCACAAGTCTTAGAACATTTTTTCAAGTCAAGTCTAAAGTCATAAAATTAATGACTCGAGTCTGACTCGAGTCCAAGTCATGTGACTCGAGTCCACACCTCTGGTATCTGTGGCACGATATGTTGCTTTTTGAGATCTTTTTGCTCTACTTTACTTTGTCAGACAGGCCCTATTTAAGTGATTTCATGATTTAACAGTATTCAGGCCTGGATGTGACTGGTAGATTTGAGCTCAGCTTTTCAAAAAAATGGATAATCACAGCTAATTCATCATTTAAGAAGGAGGGCAATTGTTACTAGCAGCGTGTCACAAAACATGTTTGTTTGTTTTTTTGTCCAGTCTCTAAAAAAGGCCAATGATAGATAATGAGTATCTTTGCACTCATTTCAATAAATTGCTGCATTTATTTCCCATTTCCCCTGCAAGCTATAAACAAATGAGGGCTGGCTCAAGTGCTGAGCTAAAAGTACTGTATTAAACAATTGTCACATTTAATCACTTATTTCTGCCGCACTGTTATTTCTCCAGCTGGATATAAAACCTTCGAGTCCCGCGTCTCACACAGTCGCTCTGCAAGTGTATTATCATTTTACTGCAGTAATATTGTTAGCGCCTGAAGTTTTTGAGCTCCTGATGAATTTATACGGCCTTTTCAAGGTCAGTGGAGAAATGATATTTGTTGCTGTCCCTTCTTTATTAAACCTCAATTCAGCATCTGCCAGCTTCAGGAGCGATCACCTGTGTCCCACCCGCTGCCGTCCAGCTGTCGAATGACTCACTTTAAACTTCTCTAACTCATTTAAAGTATATTGTCTCCATAGGTCATTTCATTCCTCGGGTTCTAGAGAGTTCTTATTTCCGCTGTGCTTTTTTTCCTGCATTTGCCCCATAACAGCTGGTAATGGCTCAGTAACCGAGACGATTGGTTTAGAAGTTTGTGCGGCCCACCCCTCCCTCGCTTTATTGTTAAATAATACCAATAAATAAGCAGCCCAAGAGTATGGAAAGGTGTGTGTGTGTGTGTGTGTGTGTGTGTGTGTGTGTGTGTGTGTGTGTGTGTGTGTGTGTGTGTGTGTGTGTGTGTGTGTGTGTGTGTGTGTGTGAAGCACCTTTTTTAGGGGGCCTTTAAGACGGAGTGGGCCCATTGGTGTGCAGAGGCAGAAATGTTTGTCCCGCTAACAGCGTTTGCGCTCAGACACAGAAAGCTGTAATGGAATCAGCAGCAGGAAATGAAGGGGCTTTAACCAGCTCTGTCGCACGCTCAGCCGAGGCACCGGCGGCTCTACCTGTTTACAATAACTCCACTTTTTCAGCTTTTCCCCCCTGATTCCATCAATCCTTTTGTCTGCATTCTTCCGTCACTTCTGTTTATACGTCTCTCACTTCTCTTTGTTTCTCTTCTGTTTTTCCCATCCCTCTCTCAGGCCCTGCGCACGAAGGGGGGAAATGAAATCATGGCATTATAAATAAAACAAAAGACATATACACTTTGATGCCACAGCGGTGCCTGTAAGCTCGGTGAGAAATACAAAGTCTGTCATGTACGAGTCTGCGTGACATTTAGTCCGCAAATGCAGACGGACAGGCGGGAGTCACCGTGAATTCAAATGCTCTCCTCTTTACTCAGAATAAAAGGGAATGCAATCCAGTGGACGCACTGATAGGGCTAATAGAGAAATGTGCTGCAGAGGGCCTAAAAGTTTCTGTGTTTAGTTAAAAAGAAATCCCACCTGCTTCTGCCATCAAGTGTTGCTTTACTGCTTTCCCCCTGCACGTCTCTGTTACCCTGCAGTACTGTCCAAGAACTAAATCCAACCTTTGACTGCCTCAGTAATAGCTTCTACTTTTGCTGCCATGGGAAATTGACTGTTTTGGGTTTTTTTTCTCTGGAGCAGCAGCAGCTAAATGCTTTGGATTTCAGACGAATAAATGATAGAGCCCAGAAACATGACATCACCGTCACGATGAACAGGGGCACCGAATGTTGCTGCGACTTTTACCAAAGCGCCTGTTCTTAGTTTACATACAGCCTGTTGTGCCTGCTGCATCTTGTCTCTCCTCACCTTCTCATTGCTAACCCCAAGGTCCCGTTCTGCACCTGGACCCACCGTTACCTGTCACCGATACTGTACACACTCCTACTCCCCCCGGCCACCCATCCTCACTATATAGCAGCAGCGAGTGTAAACACGGGTCCATTTAAATAAAGCACGTGCGTGCAGGTGAGAGGCAATTTCGACCGCTGTTGTTGACATAGGCTGGTTTGATTAGCAGAGCTGCCTCAGCAGCCAGGACCAGAGTGGCTAATGGTTTCCTGTGCTGCGGGCCTGCTCTGTGTCGAACACTCAGCTCAGCACAGTGCCATTAGCGCTCCCACTCTGCGCACGTGCATGTGGACGAGGATGAATTTGGAGACTCTGGCAAATGCATCATACACTAATGAATATGTCAATCTGCTAAATATACTGTATTACATCCTTTAAATAAACAATCTTTACAATAACTGATGACCGGTCTGTTCGGACCAGAGGAAATAGTTTGGCTAAGGTCTCAACTTATCATAAAGAAACCTGAGAACGCAGGCACAGATGTCACTGCCTGAATTAAAGCCATTTCGGTCTGTTTGGGGTCTTATTTCTTCTAATTCTGCTGCTACCTCTGCAAATTATGACACAATAAACATTTTTACCCAGAAAAAGTGTGCGCAGACATTCATACGAATGACTGTGTGCGTGGGTGTGTTTGGCAGTGAGATGCAGCAGCTGGGTTGTTTTTTTTTCTTTCTTTTTTTTTAACAGAGCAATTAATGTATTTTGCATGCAACTCATGCCTGTTTGTCATCATTTGACTAACAGGTGAGCGCAAAAACCGGCAGATGTGCGAGCATATGTATCTGCATGCTCCCCTCATCTTCGCTATCCGAACATTAATAGATTCAATGTGCAAATGTCAGTCAGCTGACTTTTTTGTGAGATTGTGTCTGAGAGTTTGCAGACACTAACAGCCGTGTTTTCAGGAGACTGAGGCGTTACTTTGGCTTTCACTGCCGTCTTTTTGGTTCACGTCCCCTCAGTGAGAAGGGTCAGTGCAAAATAATCACTTGTAGTCTATGATGAATAGTTCCTCAGGCAAGTCACCTGTACAGTTCTATAAAGGACTGTGCACTTGGGGTGATTTGGTAAAAATTTCAATTGTTAAGAAAAAAAAACAGCCAGCTGCACGCAGTTATTTGTCCAGCTTGTATTGATGAAAACTGGCTTGTGGCTTATTGTGAGTTGAGAGCGGCGTCCTTGGCATTCTCGTGTTGAGAATAGGAGTTTCTGAGATTCTGTGAATACCTTACCACGTAACCCTGAAACAGAAGAGGTGCAGTTCCTTTTCCTTCTTTTTTATTACTCATAGATTTGTGGTTAAATCAGAGACCATATCTGGGGTGGGGGGTGTAAAATTGTGGGCTGTTCCATAATAGTTTACAGCTTTAAATAACAGAGGCCTCCTTTTATGGTATTTTATGATTTCTGAGAAAAGTACGCATTAGCGTAAATTATGCAAAACTTGTATTTCTAACTACTGTCCTTGGAGTTCACACCCTTTTTGTCCTTTACATAATACAAATTTACATTGAGTCCTTAAATTTACCTTTATTATCTACATGTTTTAAAGGTTATTTGTGATTAATGCAAATGTTATTGTACACAAGAGTGCTGTTTCTCC
The DNA here is from genome assembly GCF_964374335.1 of Astatotilapia calliptera. Classification (NCBI taxonomy): domain Eukaryota; kingdom Metazoa; phylum Chordata; class Actinopteri; order Cichliformes; family Cichlidae; genus Astatotilapia; species Astatotilapia calliptera. The sequence goes on from NC_137443.1 coordinate 39,979,929, forward strand.
AACTTTAATCATACTTTTTGCCTTTTGGAGTCGGAGTGCGCGCGTGTCTGATATACACACATGGCTGTTTTCCAGCTGTTTAGTGTACAGCACTTATGACAAATGAGGGAGAGCAGGATGGTGAAAGTATGGGGGGTCTAATAAGGCACTGGCAGTTGGGGGTGTTAATAATTTCCTCCTTCCGCTTCCTAGGGGCAGGTGTAGGATAACCCCCTCACGCGCCTACCCCCATACACACATTCTTCGCCATCTTACGGCAGAAGCGATGTCTAAATGGCCACACTCTCTCACAGTCCCTCATGGATACTCCTGTTTTTCTTTCACTGCAGAATATGTAATCATATGCACTCCCAGCACAAATTCACATGCATAGCTATGGATGTAATATCCACTCTATCATTTTCTCTGTCTATCTCACACACACACTCACGCACACTCTCAGGCTCTCAGAGGGTGGTTGAGAGTGTGGTATATGGTGATGATGTTCTCAAAGTGTGAGTCAGATGTATTAGATGGCGTGTCATTACAGCTTTCCACTCCCGTGGTCCCCGTGGTTCACATCACACCTTGCACTGTTGCTCTATATAGACCTCAGAGGGACAGACGGGTGTCTCATCTGTCTCTCTGCCTGTCTCCTGCTAAACATAGCCTGTCTTTTTTTTTTCTTTCAACGCAGACAGCCTTTTTCCACCTCACTTTACGCTGTCTCCATTTTCTCAAATTGTGAATGTATCACATTTGAAGAAAGTAACATTAAAATTAGATACAGTGTTTTGCTGGATTTCTAAATGGTTTCCACTCTTGTTCAAATAGAGACAACAGTCCTGTCCATACAGGAAGGGGGAAACAATTCATTGCTCTTGCTTTTTTTTTCACTTTGTATTGCATGAATTTGCCTCCTTTTCAGTTCCACCTACTAGCAGAAATCTGAAAAATGAATAAAAGCTGCAGTGTCATGTTTCTTGGAATGCATGTGCAACAGGGTGAAGAACCCAGAACCATTTTTAGGCTGCCTAACTAAAAAAATAACAAACCCAAAGTCTGATGAGAGGAAGCAAATGCGGTCAGTAAAACAGGAGGCGCTATAAGCAGGAAGAGTGGGGAAACTGTGGTATCCCGACACTCAGTATACGTGTGTGTACAGCACGCAGTATGTCACTGATGTATAGAGATAGAAACATCCAAATGTCAGTTTTAGAAGTGCTGCAAGGTGAAAGCATTGTGACAGTGTGAAGCTTGTATATGGCTGAGATATAATTATGAGTAACATCAGGATGTTTGCAAGTGTCTCGACTAACGTTAGCAGCTTGCTAATTTAGCTTTTCAAGGCTAACTAGACATAAATGAGGGTGGAGACGAGAGGTGGCACACCATACAACCAGTGGCGAAGCTCCTTAGTGGATCATGCACATACCAAGACAACTGAGGTTTTGAAGTCGCTTGACTGCTAACCATTTGACGTTACTTTTTTGCTATTTTAGACATGGGACAGTAGAGGGTTAAGTCAGAGGTCGACAGCCCCTCAGCCCTTTAGTCCCTCAGCTGTTGCTCGTGCAAGCTTTAAAGAAAAAACAAAAAAAACTAATGTGACATCCACGCCCCACACATGTGCAGCTCTTTATCTCCCCATTTTCTTTGGTAGGAGGGGCTAAAATGCCTATTTTGACACTCTTTTGGTGTTGAAGATTGCCAGCCCCTAGAGGAAAAAATGTGTATTCCCCAACCAGTTGGCGAGTGTTTCTAAAGTTGATGTCAGTCACTCTGAATCAGCTGCTAAAGCCTTAGATAGGCCTAGAAATTGTTCAGTGACACCCCAATAACCACCAGTCGCTAATGAAAAATATGCATTCCCTGACTGGTTGGCGAAAATCTTCTTGTGATTGTTTGGATCTCTGGCGTCACCAATAGTTCACATGAAACACACCAACTTCTCTGCTTTTTACTACCATTCAGCTAGTAGCTACCAAGTGTTTGTAGTAAAGTCTGTGTCTTCCATGCAAACTGCACACATGTGTATCTACTAGTGACCAAAGCACTCACAAGGAGGATTTTGGTGCAGTACTCTGTTTGGCCAGTTTTGCCTGATAGCAGCCAGCAGCCTCTAGAAACTTGTCCATGTAGGCTCTCAACCGTCCAAGATATGTTAAGCTTAATTATTTGAAATGATGGCAGCTGGACTTCTTTTTGGTTCGGGAAGACGTTTGGCCTCTCATCCAAGAGGCTTCTTCAGTTCAGAAACAACTGATGGATAGTCCCAAGTATTTAACCCCATGTGGGGGTCATTTTCTTCGAAGGGGCCCTGAGGCTTGTTGACCCACTATTAAATCATGCGAGTCATCACAGCCGAGGTGTGAAGGCTCTGTAAGACATTGCTCTGTCCCATCATCATATGAGCAGTTGGGGTCACTTGAGGCAAATTATGAGCAACCAATGGCCAAAAAGTCTGGGAAAGCAAAAATAAAAATGGACTTTTAAGTTATTTGCCTCATTAAAAGTGTCTGTTTCTTCTCCACTTGTGGTCGTTTTTAGAGTAGGGGGTATAATAAGTAATAAATAAGGATAACATAATGACAAATTGTACAAATAGATCAAACGTGACTTGGCACACTGTTAAATGTCATCTGTAAGTTACTGAGGCTAATGGCAGCTTAATAATATTACTGCTACCACATTCAGTGGTAATAACAGCAGCCTGGCATGTACTAAATCACTCTTGAAAGTCTCCCATTCTCCTTTGTGACATTCATTCAGACCTGTTTATTTGTTCCACGTCGCAAGTGGAAAACTCTCATTTGCATGTGATGTTTTAATTTTATTTTTTTTATTTTGACATTTCTAAAGTGTGTGTGAAACTTTCCTGACAGCTGAATGGAAACACACCTACTGTCTGCTTGTCTCTCGTTGTCATAAGCTCCTTTCAAGCCAGATTAGCAGTGCTGGCAGAGCCCCTCTAATTGTCATTACCGACAGCAAACAACATTTTAATCCGGCAGGAATCTGCCATGTTTGACATGTTTGGGTTTTTTTTGCTTTGAAATAAGTCAAAAGTAAGAGCTATGGAGGAAATTTCCCCTTTGTCCTGACTGAGCTGCAGCACAGGCATTATGCCGTTGGCGTGAGACGGGTTAATCGGTACACAAGAAAATCATTTTACATCTGAGTTAATGCAAGTTGTGTCTAAAACTCAACATTGTTGGCCTCTATTTTCTGTTTTTAGGCCTCACATTTCTTTTTCCGTCTCCCCGTATTCATTTGCTACGTTGCACACAAACAGGCCCATGAAGTGCGTTACATAAGTTATCAAGTAAACAGGGATCTCATTCTGACGCTTGGAATGTACAAACACGACCATGCACTCTTCTCTGGCTCGCGCTCTCTCGTTCACAATATTTTATTTAGCTCCACTAAATTCAATTATAATTCATGTGAAATTCAAATGTTGCATAAATCCAAAGTTGGTTGAGGACATTTCAGGTTACGACCACCCACAAAAACTCATACGGAGTTGAAGACGTCCACTCCCGTCCGTCTCCCAACCAGGCTGGAGCCAGCTGTGCGACCCAGGGATGAGAAATTCCCTAAGGGTCACCGAGGCCCATAGAAGCCCTAATCCCCCAGCTGCTTGACCGGACACACACACGGATACATGCTGTCAAATGGTGGTAGACAGTCACGTCATTACTAACACATCTATGTTTGCTTACATACAGTGCTTTCACAGCCTTAGAAGTAAAGGGTTTAACCAGTGTCCTTTACTGGTTTTGCCTGATTTCAGGTCTAATTGCCTGAAACCAGCAACTTTGTCATTATTAGGGGTTCAGTCAGTCATTGGAATGAGCAGTACAATTTGCCAAAGCACTTATCAATAAGTTGGTTGGTGCTAACTTCTCTGGAACTGCTAATACTAGTCCTGTTCACTTCTATGTACAGGGTGGGCCATTTATATGGATACACCGTAATAACATGGGAATGGTTGGTGATATTAAAGTCCTGTTTGTGGCACATTAGTATATGTGAGGGGCAAACTCCTCAAGATGGGAGGTGACCATGGTGGCCATTTAGAAGTCGGCCATCTTGGATACAACTTTTGTTTTTTCAATAGGAAGAGGGTCATGTGACACATCGAACTTATTGGTAATGTCACAAGAAAAACAATGGTGTGCTTGGTTTCAACGTAACTTTATTCTTTCATGAGTTATTTACAAGTTTCTTTTTGTTCACAGCCATTGACATGTTGAAGAGGTTAACACGTGAGGAGCGGATCTAAATTGTGTTGATATGTGGTGAAAGCAGTAACCGGGTCATTGCAGCAGATTTCCATACAAGACACCCTACGAGACCACCCATCTCCCATGCTACAGTTAGCAAACTGCTTGCTAAGTTTCATGAAACTGGTTCAGTGTTGGATTTGCAAAAATGTGGATGCAAGAAACCTGTCACTAATGAAGAAACATCAGTGGCTGTCCTAGCTTCATTCAGCAAGAGCCCACAGCGTAGCACTCGCCGCATGTCACTGAGAGTGGCATTAGTCAAACATCCCTCCGGCGGATATTAACTACTCACAAATGGCACCCTTACAAACTCCAGCTACTGCAGCATCTCAACGAGGATGACCCAGATCGGCGCACAGAATTTGCAGAATGGTCAAAACAAAAATTGGAACAGGAACCTCAGTTCACGCAGAAGATTTTGTTCAGTGATGAGGCAAACTTTTATGTGAATGGTGAAGTTAACAAACAAAACCACCGCTATTGGTCTGACACTAACTCGCATTGGATGGATCCCTCCAAGACTGCTGGAACAACAAAAGTGATGGTTTGGTGTGGTATATGGGGTATAACGATAGTGGGTCCATTCTTCATCAGTGGAAACCTCAAGGCCACTGGATATTTGAAATTGCTACATGATGATGTGTTTCCCTCTTTATGCACTGAAGCTGGCACGTTCCCTGAGTTTTTCCAGCAAGATGGTGCACCACCACATTATGGGTGCCAGGTCCGAGCATTCCTAGATCAACAGTTTCCTGGAAAGTGGATTGGTCATCGTGAGCCAGTTGAATGGCCCCCAAGGTCTCCCGATCTGACCCCCTTACACTTTTATCTTTGGGGTCCTCTGAAGGCAATTGTCTATGGTGTGAAGATACGAGATGTGCAGCACCTGAAACTACGGATACTGGATACCTGTGCTGGCATTTCTCCTGCGGTGTTGCTATCAGTGTGTGAAGAGTGGGAGAAGAGGGTTGCATTGACAATCCAACACAATGGGCAGCACATTGAACACATTTTATAAGTGGTCAGAAACTTGTAAATAACTCATGAAAGAATAAAGTTACGTTGAAACCAAGCACACCATTGTTTTTCTTGTGACATTACCAATAAGTTTGATGTGTCCCATGGCCCCCTTCCTATGGGAGAAAAAAAAATAAAATGTTGTATCCAAGATGGCCGACTTCTAAATGGCCACCATGGTCACCTCCCATCTTGAGGAGTTTGCCCCCTCACATATACTAATGTGCCACAAACAGGACTTTAATATCACCAACCATTCCCATGTTATTACGGTGTATCCATATAAATGGCCCACCCTGTAGATTCATAAAAAGGTAGCTCTGTGGTGTATACCGCTACAGAGCAGGGGTAGCAGGCCATCCCAGCATCCAAGAGAACTCTATCGCTCCTACTTGAACTCTTAGAAAATGGACATGGCAGAATGAGATAATTTAACTATTTAGCTTTTAAAACTTTATACAGCTATAAATATTAGCACTGAAAATAAATGGATGTCAGCAAATCCAATTTTAGTGTAGCACTAAAGGGTTACTGTGATATTTGTTTGTTCTAATACTGCTTTGGCCTTATCTTAAAGAGGACCGAGGTGATTACATTTCCTGAATTGCTACTAAGCAGAGAGGTTATATAGGCGATGGAGAGACAAGTAAAGCCTAAAGGAGAAGAAGAGAAAGATGAATATGCTCGTCTGAAAGATGTGGAAATTGAAGATCGCAGAGGGAGGGAAAAAATAAGGAGCGATGAAAGAAGAACGGGGAAGCCAGCGGTGGTTCCTGTCTGTTTGGGTGGCCCTGAGCCGGATTGAGGACCCAGGTGTTCTCCCCCCTCTATCCACGTATCGCTCCATTCCTTCTCATCGCCTCCCCTGGTGGCCTTCGCCATTTAATCTGGATTAATGAGGAGGCTGACCTTCGGCTCGCTTCCTCTCTGTCTATCCTTTTCCATTCCTGCCTTGCAGAGCTTTCCAAGCAGGACTACGTTGTTTTTACCCACATTTTATTTCTGCTTCTCTCTCCCCCATGTCTTCATTTCATATTGTTTCTTTTTCTACTTCTCTGAATCTTCTCTCTCCTCTCTCTCTTTTCAACCCTATTTTGCTCTTTATCTCAAGCCTTGGCAGTGCAAGTCTTTGTGCATGTGCAACTCCATCTTGGCTCTACTGACTGACAAAGCAGTGCTGTTCATTGTTGGGACCACCTGTGTATCCTGTCGCACTGCTCTGTTTGGGTGGTCAAGCCTCGCAGCCCACGCTGTACTGATATACGGACACACACTTAGAGAAATTCACGTCACCGCAGTCCATGAATATCCTCATGGGAAGTCTGCAAAGGCACAAGTACAGACGCACACTCACTCACAACCAAGCTGTGCGCTACCCAATCTGTGGTGAGTGAGTCCTTCTAATTGGCCAGTCAACAGGTGCTGAGCTCGACTCATGGGAGTGGACAGAGGAGACGGAGGGATATGATTACAGAACAAGGGAAAGGCTAAGCTCAAGGCTTCTGTATAATAACTGCAGCAGGAGCCAGTTTTGAAGGGTGGGAAGTAAATATCTAAATCTGTTTGGCTGTTCTGTGTTGCTGATTGATATACCACCAGAGCATTTTGAACAATAGCCAGCACTGTGCTGCTCATGTGGCGGTCAGAGCAGTTCTTAAAGTAGCAAGTAGCAACATGTTTTCCATAATCAAGGAAGGAATTATGCCAGTGTTATAGTTTTCAAACTAGAGTGCATCATGTTGTGCCCACCTAGGTCCAAGTGTCATAAGTTTGTCATGTATATATTTCGTCATAGAGGCTGAACTACAGGCTCTGTGGAGACATATGTGCCTGCCAGTTATGTTGTTACCCCATGGTCTTGACCGTGTAGACCAAGGGTGGGGGAACTCCAGGCCTCAAGGAACAGTGTCCTGCAGCTTTTAGATGTGTCCTTGATCCACTTGGCGTAGACACTAAACTATGAGGGCATCAACTTTGCATCCCTGCTCCAAGAACACTGTGCAAATTAAGACAAAGAATAACAACTACAACTTTGTTTGTGATGTCCACACAACGAAAGTATCAAATACAGCCTACTGTATCTCAGTCTGAATCAGATTATTAATTTTCTTTGGCAACACACACTACTGATCTATGTACTGCCTCGTCTCTCTTGTCATGTCTTTGTTGAACTCACTGAGTAATTACTCACTGTGTTGGATGGAAAAGCACACGTAAAAAAGGGAGTGAACTCTGGATTTGATAACTAGTAGACTCTCTATTATCAGTAACAGCTTCAGTCAGTTTCCCATCAGTCTTGCACAATAATGAGGGGGAATTCTGGGTTATCAGTTTATCAGTATTTTTGGGATGTATTGATTAAAAAGCCTTTGTAAGGTCATGTCACTGCATCTAATCCAGGTAAAGGTCAGAACTCCGGTAGAACTTTCTTCTATCTCTTGGGTCGTGCATCTTGTGGCTTTACACAACTTCTGTTAGTCTTTTCTTTTTGAGTAAAATCCCTTGGCGTAATGGTGATTCTGAAACCTTTGCAGCTTTTGTCTAATCCATCCACAGAACATGCTCCAGATCTTTGCATAACGTCTCCCACATGGACTGATGAACACCTAGGTCATACCTTTAGCTGATGTAGCGTTTTTAATGCTTCTTTTAAGGTATTGTGAAAGAAGTTGGGCTCAAGACATTGCCCAGTATTTAGTGAGAGTGCAGCTTTGTCAATAACTACCTCCTTAATGGGAACACGTGACTCAAGGTAACTTTTGAGACGTCTTTAGCACAAAGGTCCTTATGTAATCCTGAGTACTGATTTCTAGTAAAGGCATGTTTTGATCTAGAAATTGTGACTTAGATGAGCCACATTTTATAAGTAATCAATGTGAAGAATCCTGGAAGTTCCAAAGGATTTTTTGCAGCATATGAACATATGGTAAAAATGTGTAGTTTAAATGAGCTCATGTAGTATATTAAATTGTTCGGAAAGCAGAGATGTTTGCCAAAATGACTTTTATATAATTTGAATGCCAAAACGTATAATTTAAGATGTTGACAGTTCTCTTGCACCTCACCACTTTTATAAATAGGAGAGTTTCCCTTACAGCTAGGCTGCTGAAGACCTGACTTTTAGATTTGCTTACTCGCTCTAGCTTGACTTGTGTGTCACTCACCACTGGAAACAGCACATAAGACGGAAAACATTTGGACCCGAATGAAAGGTGATCAGCCCTCCCTTTTCTTTTCTCCTGTGTGTCTCTCTTTTTTCTCCCCCCCCCCTCTCTCGCACTTTCTCTCTAGTTCCCTCTCCAGTCTCACTCTCTCTCTCCTTCCGTCTCCCCGAGCCCCGCGGGTCGCCTTACCCTGGGGTTTAGCCCCTAATCACCCACAGCTAGTGGGGAGGGAACCGGAGACTTCCAGCTGGCTGCCTCGTTATTGCAGACCCGAGGGACACACATACACACATTCCTGCACACACGAGCTAAAAACACACACACACACAACCTCATATATGCTTACCAAGGCATTTGCTGTTATCTCTTGGCATCTCTCCATCCACGGCCTCCCCCCCACAAGTCATTCCTGCCAAGGCCGCAGCCTCGCCACATAAACTGAATAACAGAAGGCGGCTTACCACAAAGGAGGCCCAAATCTCTGGCACGTCCACATCTCCAAACCAGTTTAAACTAGTCTTAAATGTTGACATCTCTAGCCTGTTAACCATACATCTATATTTGTATGTAAAATGCATGTGTCTGTCCTGACTGTTGGCGTCTAACAATCCTGCAGCCAGGACTCGAACAGAGTTCTAACACCAACCATCTTTTTCCTTTCAGGAGGGATCCATATGATTACCCCACCCACTCCAGACCTGTGCCAAGAGATTCCGGCCCCAACCACTATCAGGACGCTCCAGGTGCGAGTAACTCGGGCCGTTTGCCAATCCCTCAGTTGAGCACCCAGCAGCCGCTCAACAATCCCCGCTACCACCCCTCTTCCCAGGCAGGACAGCAGCACCGTGCTGCCTTAAGACAGGACGTCCCTCCGTCACCCTCCGCGGGTCAAAGAGGGCGCCAGTACTACGACACCGTAGGGAGAAGAGACGGATACCGGCAAGCCAGCCCCGGCCGCTACACCAGCCCAGAGAGAAACCCTGCCGTCAAGGAGCGTTACAACAGCCCCGACCGCTATCGCTACGGTGACGAAAGACAGCCTGACCCAAGACGGAAGAATCCCATGATAGGCGCGGTTTAAAACCGTGCAAATGCAAGTAACATAAAGAGAGCGTGTTTGTGAAACATATCAGCTGTCACCTGGGCCGCCAGTGTGCATCAGTGAAATTTTTGCCATATTGATTCATGTAATCAGAAGCTGTAATGCAAAAAAAAAATAGGGCTTGTTTTTTTGAGAAAGGGAGATTTGTGTGTTGCGTGTTTGTTTCCAGCTGCGTGTATCTATTTGCTGGTGTGTCGCGGTGTATAAGAAGAGGACACAAGATTTTATGATGTCGAAATTAAATGAAGTTAAATATATTATATAGAGTAAACTCCGTGCCAAACGTATACAATCAAGTATATTGAAAGCTATGAAAGCAGAGCTGACTCGCATTTTGCACATGCTGATCAAGCTGAAGGAAATTAAAGAGGGATCACCTTGACCCGTCAGACTGCTCCAGCACAGAGAGACGGGAAGCTAAAGTGGACAAACAGGAAAAGGAAGTAACACCCCCTTCTTCTTGTCCTTGATGTTTAGTCGCTTGGACTTCCTTTACATTCTGCTAACACACTGCTTCGTCTGTTTTTTTTTTTTTGGTTTTTTTTGTATTTTTACCTTTCCTTATCTGGACGTGGCTTACTCCGTGCTCATTAACTGTGTAACTGAATTTGCATATAAGATAAGTGATATTTTTGTAGCGCTTCTAATAAAATGTATAAATCTCGATCTGCTGCAGGCTCTTATGGTAAGCTCCTTGTAACTCGTGGAAGACATTAATGAAACATTTTATCCTTTTAACATATCACCGCTAAGAGTCACTGCACTGAAAACGAATTGTGTCAATGGTGGTTTGATTTAAACTTGCTGTCAAATAAGTGCACAACTTCTTTTTTTTTTTTTTCTTTCTTTTTTTTTTTTTTTTGTACAACTATTTTCCATTAAATATCTTGATAAATATTCTCAGGCTGTGCCACGTCATTTCATTTCATCACATTTCTGCTTCATTTCACCTGTTAGCTAGAGTACGCGTGTATGAAACACTCAGACTAAGACAACACCATGAGTCATGACTTTAAAAATTCATTATAATATCCAGCTTAATGTCTCTGAGCACAATCTCTAGATAAATTTGCCCTGTGAGATGACTGATAAGAGTAGCCAGCATTCCGATAATGACTAAATCATCTTCAACAATTAGAGGCAGGGAAATCTCCACTGGAAAATGATTACTGCCCAATTTGCTCTCAGAAATAAAGATGGCACTGATTGGTGAAATTAGACTTGAAATGGGGAATAATTAGTGTGGAGAAGGCTTTTTCTATCAGTTTAGGTTTAATTAGCATCGAGGCCCATAAGGACCGGGCCTCTCTGCGTTCCCCTGACCCTCTCCTGTCTGAACTGGAATAGACCTCCAAACAGACGAGCACAGGCAGATAAAAGCTGATCGATCCTTCTCTTTAAACCAGTTTTAAGCAAATTAACTATTTCCCAAAGATAGGAAACACGTAAGACTTCAGAGGAGATGCAGCCTGTCTAAGTACTAGTATAAACAAATGCTTATTTTGACACATATCATATATAGTAAGAAATGCAGTGCTTGTCACAAACTAGAATAGATGAAAGCTGGATAAACAAGCAAGGGAACCACCAGCTGTCTGCTGAGCATCCTGTGATGACAAAACTGTCAGAAATTGTCCACAGTTTATTCCTAATAGGTCTACCTTGAACTAATCAAGCACAGGCAGGGGAAACTAGTGCATCTGTAATAGCCTATTTGATTACACAAGCTGTTATAGAAAAGTTTTAAGTGAGTCAGAGTAAGAAATCAAGTCCTCCAGAAGTCTCTTATGTTTTATACTCATAGTCCCCATAAAGGAGACACTTCTGCAGTAGCTGAAGGCGTACATGGTAAGATAAGCTCAACTCATCTTTAAAAAAATACAATTAAATTAAAGAACTGAGCGGACCTCTGTGTGATTAAAGCAGAAGGTTATAACCATTTAAAGCCACAATTAAACAGCAGACATGCAAACCTACACAACTGATTCACGTTTCTTAACTTCATGTATTTGTTTTCAGTATGTGAAAACCTAATGTTAATATCTGTAGGAGTATGGCTAACAGCTAAAATCATTAGCTAGCAGTATAGATAAACATGTTAGCTAAACCTCCTCACATGCTATATACAGGGTGGGCCATTTATATGGATACACCGTAATAACATGGGAATGGTTGGTGATATTAAAGTCCTGTTTGTGGCACATTAGTATATGTGAGGGGGCAAACTCCTCAAGATGGGTGGTGACCATGGTGGCCATTTAGAAGTCGGCCATCTTGGATACAACTTTTGTTTTTTCAATAGGAAGAGGGCCATGTGACACATCAAACTTATTGGTAATGTCACAAGAAAAACAATGGTGTGCTTGGCTTCAACGTAACTTTATTCTTTCATGAGTTATTTACAAGTTTCTGACCACTTATAAAATGTGCTGCCCATTGTGTTGGATTGTCAATGCAACCCTCTTCTCCCACTCTTCACACACTGATAGCAACACCGCAGGAGAAATGCCAGCACGGCATCCAGTATCCGTAGTTTCAAGTGCTGCACATCTCGTATCTTCACACCATAGACAATTGCCTTCAGATGACCTCAAAGATAAAAGTGTAAGGGGGTCAGATCGGGAGACCTTAGGGGCCATTCAACTGGCCCACGACGACCAATCCACTTTCCAGGAAACTGTTCATCTAGGAATGCTCGGACCTGGCACCCATAATGTGGTGGTGCACTATCTTGCTGGAAAAACTCAGGGAACGTGCCAGCTTCAGTGCATAAAGAGGGAAACACATCATCATGTAGCAATTTCAAATATCCAGTGGCCTTGAGGTTTCCATTGACGAAGAATGGACCCACTATCGTTGTACCCCATATACCACACCAAACCATCACTTTTGTTGTTCCAACAGTCTTGGAGGGATCCATCCAATGTGGGTTAGTGTCAGACCAATAGCGGTGGTTTTGTTTGTTAATTTCACCATTCACATAAAAGTTTGCCTCATCACTGAACAAAATCTTCTGCGTGAACTGAGGGTCCTGTTCCAATTTTTGTCTTGCCCATTCTGCAAATTCTGTGCGCCGATCTGGGTCATCCTCATTGAGATGCTGCAGTAGCTGGAGTTTGTAAGGGTGCCATTTGTGAGTAGTTAATATCCGCCGGAGGGATGTTCGACTAATGCCACTCTCCAGTGACATGCGGCGAGTGCTACGCTGTGGGCTCTTGCTGAATGAAGCTAGGACAGCCACTGATGTTTCTTCATTAGTGACAGTTTTCTTGCATCCACATTTTTGCAAATCCAACACTGAACCAGTTTCACGAAACCTAGCAAGCAGTTTGCTAACTGTAGCATGGGAGATGGGTGGTCTCGTAGGGCAGCGGTCCCCAATCATTTTTGCGCCACGGACCGGTTTATGCCCGACAATATTTTCATGGACCGGCCTTAAAGGTGTTGCGGATAAATAAAACAAAATAAAACTAGTACCGGTACCGAAAAAAGAAGATTTATTTATAACACACGTGAAAAGACCAAGGAAAACCAAGTAAACGATAAAAACGATAACAAAATAACGCTGAAAACCGATAAAAACCCTGAAAACTATACATTTCACATCTGAGCCTCAACTCTTGCGGCCCGGTACCAAACGACTCACGGACCAGTACCGGTCCGAGGCCCGGGGGTTGGGGACCGCTGTCGTAGGGTGTCTTGTATGGAAATCTGCTGCAATGACCCGGTTACTGTGTTCACCAGATATCAACACAATTTCGAACCGCTCCTCACGTGTTAACCTCTTCGACATGTCAATGGCTGTGAACAAAGAGAAACTTGTAAATAACTCATGACAGAATAAAGTTACGTTGAAACCAAGCACACCATTGTTTTTTTTTGTGACATTACCAATAAGTTTGATGTGTCACATGGTCCTCTTCCTATTGAAAAAACAAAAGTTGTATCCAAGATGGCCGACTTCTAAATGGCCACCATGGTCACCACCCATCTTGAGGAGTTTGCCCCTCACATATACTAATGTGCCACAAACAGGACTTTAATATCACCAACCATTCCCATGTTATTACGGTGTATCCAAATGGCCCACCCTGTACATTTAGCTTAAGGTATAGCTACAACAGTTTCAACTGCTAGCCACACTTTGGGTTAAAACAAAAGAGTCCCACTTTTTTTGTTTGCTATTTTAACATTTTTAACAGTTTACCTGTGCAAAAGTCTTGAGCCACTGGCTGAAATACTGCCCAAAATCATGGCGGACCCTCCACCATGTTCTACAGATGGCTCTAGACACTGTTGTACTGCACTCCTAACCTCGTGTTTATTGACAATGATTTGAATGTGAAAATGTCACATTTGGATTCATCACTCCGACAGACATGTTGCCGCTGATTTTCAGTCCAGTTTTTGTGTAATTCGGAATACATCAGCCTTTTTGTTTTGCAGTTTCCTTCCTTTAGTGACTAACTAAAGTGTCAGGTGCATCTCTCAGGTCCTGTGTCAGGTCTTTACTGGATTTTTTCCTGTTTCTTTCAGATACCGTTCCTGTGCTGTAAATGCAATTTTTGAGGCTTGCCACTTCTTTTGTCCTCGACTTGTACAGTTTCTTCAAGGACACACTGCACACTATGCCAAGATATGTCAAATATGTGGGTGATAGCTTTTTAGGAATCACTTGTTGTTGCAAAAGTAATATTTTATGTCTGTCAGACGTCATTATCTTTGGCATTTCATATATTCAACAAAAGAAATGAGAACAAATGTTTTTGTGACAGGCTGCTCGTAACAAAGTGCCTAAAGATACAAATTAAAACAGGTTCTTTGCCAAGTTGTCTACAAGTCTGTTACTTGTAGACACAACGCTGGTTTATTCGTTGACTTTTGTGCCTTTTTTATGGTTGAATGACTCAACAAACTAAAACACATTTCTGTTAAAGAAGTCAGGTACAAGGACTGGAGATAAAATGAGTGAAAAAGCAGCCAATATCCAAAGTAAAACTCTAAAAGACCTCCAGAAAACCTGAAGAGAGAGAAACACTCTTAAAAATTATAAGAAAGTCTGGCTCCTTGAAAGCAAAATATAAAGAAATGAAGGGTGGCTCAAGATTTTTGCACAGCACTATATGCTTACCTAACACTTTTATTTGTTCATTGTAGTGAAATTGTTAGAATTAACAGCTTAAATAGTTCTATAAAAGACAGATTAACTTTTAAAACAGTGAGCGTGAAGTTGTGAGCTAAAAGTATGAATTAACAGAAATGATTGGCTAAATATGGACAAATAAATTCTAAGCTAAACACAATAAATAAAGAACATGGACCTCATAAATAACTGTTAACAGGAGCGTTAAATGGTTAAAACGGTAAATCACAGTTATTGATAGGTGGTTGAGGTATTGCTAACCATAAGAGCCATAATAGTCTAAATGGGGAGCTGAAACTAGTCAGATCTGGTTTTAAATAAGCTTAAAAGACCACACTGAATGTAAGAGGCATTGATGAAGGGATTCCTGAGTGCATGTGACAGAGCTGTGGGTTTGTCAGATGAAAAAGGTTGGAAACCACTGGTTTACTTAATTAGCACTCGTATGTGTGTGTGTACTTATAAAGCACGTCTTTACCGTTATGAAAGGCATGCAGTTATAATTCCATGATGATAGTATAGTAATGGCACCGTGCCATGGTATTACAAGCATGAAACACTGTAAAAACCTCCCTTGGGTGGTCTGATGAGACATTCCGGTGTCTAAATGTGTCGATGGTGGAGCGTCAGCTAATGAAAATGCCTCATTTGTGGAGTGTTTTGGTAGATTATGAAACTTAGGAGCCAAATAGAGATAGGGCCCTTAAACATACTAAGAAGGAGATTATTTTATTAAGCGGTCACTGCTCATGGCTACGTAGGTGTGACCTGGCCAGAAAACTAGTTCGGCACACTAGCAGTGTGTCGATGGATGCTCAAGCCATGCTAGGTATGAAGGAACACTGGACTGAGCAGGAAGTCAAGACGGACCAACTGAACTGAGGAGGGGGGCTGAGGGTACATCTTTCCCTACAGTGCTGTGATTGCAGCCATTGCCCAGCTCTCCATGAATGATACTCATGACCATCGATTAGCGGTCAGCCAAGACTGAAGAAGTCACCTGGATGACGCCAAGGAGCTCGTCTCCAACGCCTGCGTCCATATGAACAGAATCAACTTCCTGGTGTTTCCAAGTACGTTTGTTATAAAGCGGAGAGGTGGCAACAGCGAGCGCCGTGCCAAGATTTCCTGTGTCTCCTCTCATTCACACTGATGGTAACACAACTGGCGGCACTTAAGCTGGCTTCGCTGTGCTTTAAAGAAACGCTGTAAACAGGCTCCTCCGAGTGCTTGTGGTCAGCTCGCTGCTGCCAAAGATAATAAACAACAGCAACTGATTATCCGTGAATTAATTGCATTTTAAGTCCATTAAACAAAAGCTTTGGAATCGCTGTCAGGAGCACTTGGCTCTAACACCCATCTTAGCGAAATTACTCTTCCGTCCGCAGCCACAGCCTTCCAGAGTGCCTCGGCCTTTGTTCATGGTCATCCACAAGGAGTGCTTTTAGTGCAGTCACGTGACACACCCTCCCTCTGACGGGCCGCGGTCATGGCCGTTGATTCGCTGACAGACATATTTTTACGCCTCATATCAGCTCACGCCATGTAAAAAAGACGTTTTCCTCTCCCCGCTGCACGACCTCTGATTTCGAGAAAGGCCGTATCCTTCCTTAAGAGCTACTTATCTATTCTCTGCACCCACCCCTCCTTTTGTTGGCGATTCTTTCCCGACTTTAAAAAATAAAAATTCTCTCTCATTTTTTTCTCTGTTATGTGAGAAGGGGGTGGGGGTGTTTTGCGTGAATTAATCTGACACCTCGTAAGCCCACGTTTTTGTGGAACTAAAATAAAAAATAAAATAATGCAAACGCACATGCTGTTCCCCAGTCGATTGTCATGAACCGTGGGGTAGTGTGAGAATTCCCTGGTTATGTTCTCTTAGCATTACCTATTCTGCTGGTGCCCCTGTTGTACACCTTTGCTTGTTAGCATGTGTCAATCAAAAGGCGTGCTCTGGGGAGGGCAAAGTGGAGAGCTAAAGCAGTTATCTGTCTCCAACACAGCTCCCAAAAAAAAGACAGAGCAAAGTCGGCAGGAGGGGCTGAGATGGAGGGGATGTGAGTACGAGAGATGCTGGAGGACTAGTATAGAGGAGCATACACCCTCGCAACACAAGAATGAAGGTAAATGCCCGCGCTGACCTCGGCCTGCGCTCGCTGGCCCCTTTCATCCTCTTCATTAAAGGCACATTCCGCCATATTACCCCGCTGTCCTTCTGTCCTTCACCTACTGCCATTCATTTCAATTCAGCCCTCGTTAAGGCATCACGGTCTCCGAACGGAGTGTAGTCGGAGCGGTCTGAGCGGATCCTCTCATTTAATTATACAGTTCATTAGAAAGGAGGCCCGCATCCCCACTCCACCTCCCCCCAGCTCTGAGGCAGACCATGGGAATAGCTGGTGGCTAATGTGCAGTTTAAATGGCCTAAATATGGAGATTGGTCGAGTTATGGATTACCGTTAACCGTTAGCCTGCCCTTCACCTACTTCATTCGCTTTTATGTCAGCCGTGTAGCCTTTTGATGCAGTATCACTCAAGTTGGAGTGTGCTCTTTCAGCCAGCGTGTTTGTTTGATATTGTTCATGAACTGTGAAATTGAATTTCCACACTTGGGCTGATATTGGAAATAATTTCATATCCCATGCAATATTCTTGCTCGGTTTCACCTTGCGCTGTGTTTAAGACATCCATTTTTGCCTAATGTGTCTTTCTGTGTTTTTCTCCTTCGTCTTCTTCTTTTGCAAAGTCGATTCTGCAACACCGTTAATTTGGACCATATTTACCCTGAAAGCAGTGTTGGCTCTCCTGGCTGCCTCTCTGTTCGCCCACACACCACAGCCGAGCCACCAACCACCATCTTTTACTCCAAAGCTGTCGTCATGGAAACGGGGCCGCCGCTCCTGGCACAGCAGCCCCCCCCCCCCCCCTTTTTCCTGTGCTGATGACATCGTAGTAGCAACAATGAAAGGTTTGTACATCCCATTATTAAGAGGAGCAGGGGGTTTTTCCCCCCTCTTTTTCGCTTTTGGGGCAGGGTCACTGAGCACCTGAAACCTCACACAGTGTGAAATGCTTTATCAGAAACACTCAGGTTATTCTATTCTGCACCAACACTGGTACCACTTCAGCTAGACAAACCTGGCAGGAGAAAACATAAATACAAAGCTTTTGTCAGTAAGCTACATGCAGCATTTCTTCCTCTGCGTTTTGGGGATATAAATATATTTCCTATACTTGAAATCCAAAACACAGGCCTCAGTCAGTGAGTATGTTTCAAACCAGAAGATCCAAGACCAGCCTGAAACCACTGAATGGTCTCAACGTCTGTTTGCTGTGAGCTTGCACAAAGCAGCAACCTGTACGGCTGAGAGGTGAAGCCAAGGTGCAATTCCTCAAATGGCCACTTGAGGCTGTGATCAAAATCAAGCCATTCCCAGCAGACTCTAATGTTAAAACGGCCAACTTAACAGCAAAAACTAACATGTTTACAACCAGTTAGACATTTGGCCTCTGGAGCTAATTTCTCCTTCAAAACATCTGCGCTCAGGTTAATATTTACTTATTTGTTTGTTTTAATAAATCACCCAGTTAAGTTTTCTTTGAGATTAAAGTTGGAATTAATCGGGACATGGGCCCCTCGGACTCATCGGTGGGCTTCAACTCCACTAAAATGAATCTCCCGGTTTCCTTCCAAGGTACTTGTGGTCCAGTTTTCGTGAGTGACACTCACTTTGTAGGCTATCGTTGCACCTTGCTTAGCGAGTCAGCTAGTGTTAGCACGGCTCCATCACTTCAGTTCAAAAAGGATACTTTCTGTTTAAACAACAAAAAACAAGATGGCAATGCCACGAGGCGATTCCACAGACAAAAGCATGGCGGTTTTATTCATCTTTTATGCATAGTTTATTGCTCCGGCCCGAATGCAGCAGAAACATTTTGCTCTCAGGAAAAAGCTTTGCATTGTTTATTTTCTTTTTGGCTACGTAGCCTCGGAGCTGCTGGACTCTTTAACAGCAAACCCTCCAGAACTTTGTCTTCATTCATCTCTCCCAGACTTCTCCACTTTCCTATCGCTCCGGTGATGAAAAACACCAAAGAGCCTTGTGGACTCTGGTGTTAACTTGGGGCTAGCAGTGTGGTTCGCCGGGTTGTGATGTGGCCAACAACAGCTGAAGTCCGTGACCTCTGGACCCCATCCATCAGGCTTTCATCACCAGCCCTGGCCTCTGACACACACAAAACTTCAGCCGGGGAGAGAAAGCACGCAACTGGGAAATGCATCAATGTCACTGAGACACTGGGAACAGTATTAGATTATATATATTCACTTTGTCCGGCACTCGACATGCATGCAAGTTATCATACACCAGTGCGGTTTTTGCTCTTGAATATAAAGTTATAAATGTTTCCAGAGAGGTCCCAGACTAAGCTGTCCATCATGTGCAAACTCCTCGTATATTAACCTCCTCTTCTGACACATTGTTTGCTTCCACTGCTGTCTCACACACACACACACACACACACACACACACACACACACACACACACACACACACACACACACACACACATGCACACACACACACACACACACACACACCTGCTCTGGGCTCAGGCATACACACAAACTGCCGTTATGGACACACAGAGCATCCATATCGTTTTGCCCTCACACACATGTTACCAATATGTGTGTGGCAGAGGCTCAGCTGACCGCCTGGCAGTCACTGTGAAATTGGCGCCCTTCTCATACAGATGCCAGGTGTTTTGCTTGGCAGCCAGGGGTGCCGGGGGTGAGCTTGTGTCAGGAGTGTTGGGTTGCCATGAACTGCAGGGAAAGGATGGGAGTAATATGTTATGGGTCCCTGTTAGTCCAGCCGCTCGGCTAAGATGGAGCGCTGCCAAGGCCGAGATGAGTTTACAGACTGCTTGGTTTCTGTAGGAGTTTGAAAACATATATTAAATTATGAGGCAACATTATTTTTCAATTAACCTTATTTTCTTGACTGATGCGCGTACGGGTGCCAAACATAACATCCCAGGCGCACCACTCAAGGCAGTTTTTGGCACTGAATAGCATTAACCTCCTGCACTGACATGTTTTTCTATTTTTGTTGTGCTGTAGGAATGAGAGCTCACCCCATACCATGAGCAGCCCTGCCAAAAAATTCTCATATGCTGCTCAAACACAGAGAATAAATCCAAGTTTGTAGTGAGAGCTGGAAAAGGCAACATTTTGGCAGTTTTGACATCTTAAGATTATTTTCTCCTGATACACCAAAAGGTGGCAGCTGTGGCTCTGGAGGATGACCGGGTCATCGACCAAACTTTAGAGGTCTGCATGTTGACGTATACTTGGGCAAGATACTGAACCCTGGGTTGCCTCCATGCATCCATTGGCGAGTGAGTGCATCTGTGAATATTAGACAGTGTGTTACGGTATAGGGAAAAAAGGTCTTGTATGATTAGGTGAATAAGTCTTGTATTTAAGAGTGCTCAGCCTGAACAGAAAAGCACTGTATCCATTTATAATTTTACCAAGAATCAACATTTCCTGTAGTGATTTTACCTGAAACTAGTTTTGCTCTTTGCATGAAAAGATGTCATGTTGGGGCATTAATTATGAGGTTACCACTGCAAGGTTAATTAGCTTAAGGAGAAAACAAGGAACAGAAAGTGGAAGTGAAACTTACAAATGCTACTTGCAGGAATTCGAAACTCAGTCTGCTTATAGAACATTTACAATGTGGACCTTTTTGTTTTTTTGGAAACACTATATGTGAATAGGCTAAAAGTTTTAGCTAACCGATATTAGCATCAGACTTCCCTAGCTGATTACTTACATTGGGGCAGTTATTTTTTTTTTTAAGACTATTTCTTTAAATCTTAAATGTACAAATAAGGATTTTCTAGCAAAATGTGAGCAAATTTGCATTTCCCAGGACAGAAATACACTTACTGGCCACTTTATTAGTTACACTTGGTTGGACCTACTTTTGAATTCAGAACTGCCTTAAGTCTTCATGGCACAGATTCGACAAGGTGCTGAAAACATTCCTTGGAGGTGTTGGTCCATATTGACATGATAGCATCTCACAGCTGCTGCAGATTTGTTGACTGCACACCCATGATGTGACTCTCCTGTTCCACCACATCCCGAAGGTGTTTATTTGTACTGATAACTCCAGGCTAACAGGCTATGGTGTTTAAATGATGTTCAGTTAGTACTAAGGGGCCAAAAGTATGCCGATTAAATATCCTTCGCACCACTACACGAGCAGCAGCCAGAACTGTGAATACAAGGCAGGATGAATCCATGATTTCATGTCGGTTACACCAAATTCTGAACCTACCGCTCGAACGTCACACCAAAAATTGAAATTCATCAGTCAAACAAACTGAAGCATCTATTCTGTTGTCCAGTTTTGATGAGCCTGTGTGAATTGTAGCCTCAGTTTCCTGTTCCTAGCTGATAGGAGTGACGCCTGGTGTGGTCGTCTGCTGCTGTAGCTCTTCTGCTTTAAGGTTTGATTTGTTGCATGATAACAGAGACACTCTTCTGCACACTTTGTTTGTAACAAATAGTTACTTGAGTTACTATCACCTTCCTGCCAGCTCAAAGCAGACGGGCCATTCTCTGAACTGGTTTTGCCACAACAAGAATACCAAGTTCAGTGTCACCAGAATCACATTTTTCACCATTCTTCATGCCAGAAACCAAAAACATCTTTCAACATGTTTTTAGGAATTAAAAGTCTTGTAAATGATTGATATATGAGCTAACTCCCTTTTTAAAAACCTGAAATGGAAAAATGGGGAAGGTCTGGTGGACGTAATTGTTACCAAAGCGGAGATTGCTGCCTTGGAGTGTGAATAATTTTGAGAAAGCAGCTTCTGAAGCTATGTTTTGTGAAACACCATAGATTTTTATTAGGCTCCGTTGGAGTGTGAGTGTTAGGTTAGAAGCATTTAAACACTGGGGGGAAGACGCTTGTTTGGATGTGTGGGTGAATGAGGCTTGCAGCAAGACAGTGATTTGGATGCTCAGAGTAGAAATACACTATATGAGCACCAGACCATTTATTAAAAATCAACTTACCAAGCTGATTATTTATGCTAGAACATTAATTTTGTGCTGCCAAGTTGTGTGTTTTTTTCTAATGTGTATTTATATATACAAATACAAATACTAATAGACACAGCGCAGGAAACTGTATGTCCTGATCTGAACAAAGACACTTTATATCAGCAAAATAGCTCAAAATCTCATGACTAAACAGTGAAAAATGCTTACACGGATCATATTAAAGGACTTGTTGACTTGTTTCCAGCTGAACTGAGGGTTAAGACTCCAACCATGAACTGCAGCCTCGCTGGTTTACGTCTCTGTGTCACTCGTGTGCTGCCGTCTCCAAAACCAAGCCGTGTTGACGTTACCCCAAGTATTCATGAACTCATCCAGACTATACAGAACATGCAAACAACAAGCAAACCTTTCCCTGCTATGACTGCCCAAACTGGCTTTGATGCAGGGGGTTGTGCTTCTTTTCTATTCTCCATCGCCACGGCATGCAAAAACGATGAGCCTTTTGTATGTTTCATGCTATACAAATGTTTATTCCTGTTCTGCGTTGCATTGGCTCTTTATGTTGGCCATCTAAGTCACATCACCCTGTTTCCGTTTGAATCACTTCATTTTTTACCAAGTTTAATCTTTCACATCACGTGTCAGCTCACGCAGCTCTAAGAAGCAGACGGGTCATTTGATTTCTGGCCTCATCTTCATTTCGCAGAGATGGTCATTCCAGCGTGGATTAGATAAGGGTGAAGACAAAGTGGAGCCTCATTGGAAAGTCACTGTAGCAGCCAGCAGTGTAATCCATCCACGCATTCCTTCCAGAGAATGCCAAACAGCTCGCTGAAAATGAGCTGCCGACCTGACTCCATTAGATCTCTGCTCTGTCTCTCCACTTTCTATCTTTCAAAAACACACACACCTTGCACTGCAGAGAGTGACACACACACACACACACACACACACACACACACACACACACACACACACACTCGCTCTCTGCGCCTGCCACCGGCTTCATTAGCACTAAGAAATGTCCTGCTCATTAAGGCGAGGCAATTAGTGGCTAATTGAGAAGCTTTTTGCAGTGAAGACAAACTTGCTTCCTTCTCTTGTTCCACATGCGTGTGTGTGTGTGTGTGTGTGTGTGCACTTCGACCAGTTGTTGCATCTGGATTCCACCTCCAGCTCATTTTCTTGAGGCGGTTGTTCACCACAGAGCTGCTGCCTGAAGGAGATAAGGAGCAAAACACTGGGAGAAGTTTTTTGATGCAAGACTATGTTTATTTCAGGAAAGAATTTCCCATGGATGAGCAAAACATGACACATAATTTTTTTTTGTATAATTGTCTATTTACTGCAAGTGTTTTGCAGTTTGCTGAGACAGTTTAGAGCTTCTATTTTGCAGAGTTGTGTCATGCGATCGAGAGAGAAAAGGCTTAATGGGGAGTTTTCCTGGCTCGTTTGAATGCGCCTTACCCCCCTTCATTATGCCTCCGTTCTAGACATAACAGCCCAAGTGCCACAACTGCACTGTGCACTCACATAAAAACACAAGTTACCAACTGCCTGCCCTTCTCACTCCGCAGTTTGACTTTCCATCCCTCCATCTCTCTGTTTCTCTCCTCCGTCTCCTCTTTCCATTCTGTCACTTCTCTCCTCCAATTCTTTGCAGTCCAGAGATAAGCTCTGTGATAGGGAGGAAATGACAGTAACACACATACACCCACACGCACACACACACTGTCTGCCAATCACTTTTGCTCATTTCTCAGATAAAATCTCCTCTGGAGATAAAGTTGATTATGATATCTTTTATTTGTCTGTTTTCTTTATGCATGCTAATCCCCGTCCTTTCCGTCCTTTGCCCTACAGGGGGCAGAATCCGTATTACCTCATTGCACTTTGCAGCCATGTGACCTCTTCCCCGATTTAAATACGCATTCCCTGGCACCGCCGCGCACTCACATTGCACCATCGCCTCAAGTGATATACAATCTTTCTCCAACAAATGGAGATAAAAATGATGACCATCCAGCCCTAAATAAACTACTCACACACACACAGACACACACAGGCGCACACATATACACAGCCTGTCTCCTTGTACCCTTTCACATCATGGTTTTCCCCTGTAAACAGCGCAGATATGTGACCTGCCCTCTCTGACCACCCCCTGAGTGAGTGTGTTTTTGTAACATGCCTTATCTCAGCCCACCCCACTTCAGAGGGAGAAGGACGGGAGAAGGGGGGCGAGCCGGGTCGGGGATTCCCTGTGTGTTTTGCTTAATTCCCATCTAGCACACACACGCACACATTCATGCACGTACACAAACGCTTTCTAGAGGAATAAAGTTGCCATTGTGGCATGAATGTTTCCGTGTTAGAAGTCACACAGACTCCAGAGGTGATGGTCTGACCACATGAAAGCCTGGGGCTGACTTGACTCATGAAGGACACACACACACACACACACACACACACACACACACACACGCTACATGAATAGTAGAGATGCCTCGCAGGGGGGAAGGCCTGTGGGTGTCCATGAGGGGCAAGTCACATCCTATTCCTCCTCTCAAACAAAGAGCAAAGTGAGCAGCAGCCTTGTTTTCTTGTGTGTTTTTGTGTGTTTCATGTTTCTGTTGGCCCATTTGTTACAGAGGAAAACAAATTATGTCTTGTAAATTGATGTTTTTTTTCTTAAACATGGTTTAACAAACAAGTGTAACTCTACTACTATGTTGTTTGAATATCCATGTATTTAACAAACTTGGGTAGACTTTGCAGAAGGAGTTCATTTATATAAGAGCTGGTGATTCAGGACCTGTGTGGGACTCTGAATGCACCTGAATAACACACAGACCTGCCACAGCTCTTACTAGTTTTAAACACAGAGTGTAATGTATGAACAGGGTCCCAGTGTCGAATCCACTGCCTGGCTGGGGCTTTTCTATGTGGACTTTTATGTTCACCCTGTGCCTGAGTGGGTTTACTCCAGCTACCAGCGCGGCTTCCACCCACAGTCCAAAACACATGCATGTTAGGTTCACTGGTGATTCTAAACTGCCCATAGGTGTGAGTGGGTGTCTGTTTGTCTGTGATAACCCTGTGATAGACTGGCAACCTGTCCAGGGTCTACTCCCATCCCACACCCTATGACAGCTGGGATAGGCTCCAGCCCCACGATCCTGAACTGGAAAAGCAGAAAAGGATGGATGGATGTTACTACCTTGAACCGTTGCATATTTGGCTTAAGTGTTCTGAAATGCCAAGGCTCTACCACAGCGGTCCACCTTTTTTGGGCCACGGACCGCTTTATGTCAGATAATATTTTCACGGACCGGCCTTTAAAGTGTCGCGGATAAATACAACAAATTAAACCAGTACCCTAAAAAAAGGAGATTTATTCTTAACAAACGGGAAAAGACCCAGGGAACAATAAAAACTATTAAAAAACAATGATAAAAGCCAATGAAAACCCTGAAAACCATAAATTTCACTGAGCCTCTACTCTCACGGACCGGTACCGTGGCCCGGGGGTTGGGGACCGCTGCTCTACCAGACAGACTGAGAGTAATGCTAATATTACTTCCAACACGGGCTTGTTTCCTTGTTTTTACCATCATGGTGTTCTTAAGTTTAAGAATCCTCACTGCTTGTAAAGCACAGCATTCATACCGGATGTTCAGCGTCACTAAAAAAGGTTCAGACTCTACATCAACTTTTACTGTGATTTACTGTAAGTGAATCTGAATTCTGTGAAACAACATACAAAAAAAGGTAACACTTTCTAATATAGCCCATGACTATGGATGATCATTCCCCTGTAATTAAATAGAATTTCAATGAGTTTTATTTAAAATACGATGTCATTATATTTACCTTGGATTATTTAAAGGTTAAATATAGTTATTCATTTGTTTCTTGTAAATATCTGATGCTGTTACCTTATATTTGCCCTCAGTCCCAGGCTGTATTATTGAGTTACCAAAAGATAAACACGAATATATGACGTTTCTTTAATAGTGTGTGTCCTCTGTGATCATGCAGGTGCCCTCCAGAAGCATCCCGACCTTCCTTCTCCTCCTTTCACCCTCAGCTGAAGCATATTGATGTCGTGTGAGGAGGTTAAGCCTTTGGTTTAGTGTCCGGGCGGCCGTGACATTCTTCCTCCCCAGCCTGTAATTGACTCATCGGTGTGTGTATCAGTTAAACCTCGGCTCACCGACTCTGCGGGTGTCGAGGGGTCATGATTGACAAGCTTCTCTAATGCCCCGGCTCAGCAATTTGGAGCGTGGTTGGGGTTTTTTCTGCTCTGTTTTCCCCTGCAGGTACTCTTTTTTTCCCCTACATTTGATTTTTTTCCTCTCCTGGCATTTCTCACACTTGTTTTGTTTTCATCTGTCTGCCACGGCATCTGTTTGCCTGTCAATCACTGTCTCTACCTCTCTCTAGCTCCATCTTTATCTCTGTTTTCATCCAGTCCTCAGGACCTGCACGGACTTCCCTCCTCTTCGATCCACAGCGTGGGTTTACATTAGTGAAGAGTAGTAGCGTTAAGGCTGTACTGCTCTGCAGAGACCAGCTGGGGGTCTGTGTTTCTCTGGAAAGTTTTCTGCTCACACTACCGGCATGCCTTTCTGCCCCTGGCTTGATTTCAGCTGTCTATTCCTGCATATGTACACACACGCACGCACATACGCATCCACAAAATCGCTCTACCTCTCTTTCTCTCTCACACACACACAAACACACACTCTCATGGACCATATGTTGAGCCTCCCCAGTGACTGGACCCCAGTAAGGGGGCATTATCTATTTAAGGCGCTAACTCTGCGGATTAGATCAAGATTCAGCCCTGCAATGGCCAGACTGGCACAGCACCCTACTTCAATTAAGGTCACAACACACAGACAGACACAGTCACAATAATGTGATCAGTCTCGCGCCCAGATGTGATCACACATGACTACACAGTCAGAAAAGGCACAGCTTTAAAAAGTTGACTGCAATTCTGTTTTTACAGTTTTCCCAACTGACGTCATTTTGGAAAAACTCTATACCTCCTCGTATAAGACGACCGCTGGCAAGAAAGTAAAGCAGATTACAGGTCATCACTGGCATTATGAGACATATTAACACCTTTCATTTAAAAGAAGCCATGCTTTAAATGTTAGAACCAAAGATTTTTTAAAACTAGCTCATATAAGCTCCCTGAGTGACATCTGGATTTGCACCCGAGCTGAGTTTTTATTTTTTTGGACACTTTTCCAAGGCTGTAAATCTAAAAATGGCACTTTAGTGCACATGAAAATGGAGCTTCTGGAAAACAATAATATACAGCAAGCCTGCTCACTCATATTCAGATGCTAAGCAATAATAAAAATGAACGCCTTCTTCATCCCGCTCTCTGTGATCTCTCGTCTTAAATGCCAGCACGGCTGATCGCATAATGCAGGGACCAGATGTGTAAACGGAGCATGTGCCGGGAAAAAAAGAAGAAAAATAAAGATTTGCTATTTATAAAACTGAATTTATAGTGACTTATCTCTCACAAGTTTCATTTTCAATAGAAATCCAGAGTTACAGATAAGGTGGAAATGTGCACATTTAATATTGTGTATAAACATTTTTTGGCTTAAAGAGAAATTTGTGTTTTTCTATGACACTCAAACTGTGGCTCTTCGCCATTTCCACATGTACTAAAGATTTTGCGTGGACATCATCTTAGACCTCTGGCATGAATGGCTCAAAGAGGATCACGCATACACGCACACGGGGAAGCTTTTTCAATTACTAGCAAACATTGGAGCTAACTGTCTTTACTTATGATCGAGCTGGTAAAGATAATGTAAACCCACCGCCCAACACACAAACACACCATCGCCCCATAATAATAATTCAGGTCCATTTGCTATTCCGGGCCCCCGTATTTATTTGTTTAAATCATGAAAGCCATTCTGAGGAGTAGTTAGAGTTGGGAATGTTAGAATAATGAGGCAGGCCTGTAAATAATGAAACAAAGGATGTAGTGCATCAATTAAGAGCCATTTACTGCCTCGAATCCATCTCATCTCCATGCATGTGTGTGTGTGTGTTTGTTGCTGTGTGTGACTTCAAGTGTGTTTTGGGGTTTTTGCAAACTACCTCCCTGTGCGTTGCACACGTCCTCCTGAAAACACATTAATCAAATTGCGAGACATTGCGTTCTCCTCTGATATGAAAATGAGCCGTCCG
The DNA here is from genome assembly GCF_964374335.1 of Astatotilapia calliptera. Classification (NCBI taxonomy): domain Eukaryota; kingdom Metazoa; phylum Chordata; class Actinopteri; order Cichliformes; family Cichlidae; genus Astatotilapia; species Astatotilapia calliptera. The sequence goes on from NC_137443.1 coordinate 40,007,941, forward strand.
GAAAAACACTGAGAACATTGTCACTGTAATTGCTCTTTGACAGATACACACACATGCAGACACACTCATATAATCTTTAATTGCCTCCAAAATGTTTATGTCAAGATGGCGTTGCGAAGATAATGGCCGGGGACTGCGTGGCCCACACTAATGGCATCCCCGTATTTAGCGCTTCACATCAGCTGAGGAATCGGCAGAGCCCATCAGATATTTAGTGGAGTGCAATGGCTGCTATTGTTGGAGTAATATTGTGCTGCTGGATGCAAGCCAATTCATTAAAAAAAAAAAAAAAGCTTATCACACCAGAAGGAAATCTAGAGCACAGTGAGGCATATCAGGAAGATTTTAATAAATAAAGCTAATATGACATTTTTAATACTGCGCTTCACTGTTTACATGCTGGAATTTTATTCTTCATGTTGCTTTAGAGCTGAGTTGTTTGCTAGTGTTTGCTCTCTTATATTTGTTACTTTTGCTGCAGAGTTCATTAAATCCAGACTTCTTTTTATGATCATTACAAAGGCGATGGTAAAAAATTAAAGAGTGCTATTTGTTATTCATGAGGTGGGCTGCAGAAGAAAACACTTGTGGGTATATCGCTGAAAATAACACCTTATCATATCCAAGATGTGTAAATTCATTACTAGAAAGAGACAGAGGAGGCAAATTGTGACAAAAGAGTGGAAAGACTGTGGAAAAAGGTAATAAATTATCCCACCTTACCATTCTGTGTAAATATATTGTAATGTGAACTTTTTAAATGTCCTACATGTGTGTTAAAATATAACAAAATATGTAAACAAATCAATACGCTATTATTTATAACCATTATATTTGTGTGTGTATATTATATTATATTATATTATATTATATTATATTATATTATATTATATTATATTATATTATATTATATTATATTATATTATATTATATTATATTATATTATATTATATTATATTTTTCTGTTTCGTCACCACTTTAAACTACAAAAAAAAAAAGAAATCCTCTGCCAATGACTTCTGCTTCTACTATAGACTGTAAATAAAAGATGGCCTTCACCCATTGGGTGTTTTAGGACTGTTTTGTGTATTTTGGCCATGACAGTCTTGCTTTTTTAAAACCAGACATTACAAGTGAGGTGTAGGTCTTACTGAGAACCCAAACACGCTGGATTCCCATATAGAAGAAAATGATCAACCATAATATATAGCCATGTCCTAAAATATTCTTTATTGGCCTTGTTTACTTTAAATGTGACCAAATTTGTAAAACCAATATCATTGGGTATAAACTAACTTGTGACCATAAAGAAATCAGGGAAGTGTTTACTAAGATCATAAATTAAGTAACAACTATGGTCATTTTCTCATAAACGTCTATAAATTCTGATTTCCTTTCGATTCTAAAGGTTTTAGAGCTGCAATAAATGTAATAATAATTTTAATGAATGTTATTATTATTGTTATTATTATCAGTGACAAACAAACTATTTACCTTGTTTTGTTTGTTGTTTTGGTTTTGAAGCCTTTAAAGCAGGTAGATGTTTTCAGTAAGCATCTTCCCCCTACAGTACCTGGTCAGCACCAACAGACAACATCACATAGCATAACACAGATAGTGAGCTAAAAGAGCTAAAAGTAAAAATTGGTTGCCAACCATGTTTGGGTTTTTTTGCATTTTGAGACCAGTTGCAAACAATTGTGGTGGGCGTCCACTTTTAATCGCAAGGTGAAGTTAAACTGTCATTCTGTAGCAACTACGCCCCTATTTGTGGGGACATTTTTGAATTTTTGTTTAACATTCACCAAATGATCACAGTTAATTCAGAGACTGATTCCTTCTTATTGCCATCTTATTGCTGTCTTGGCAGACTAAAAACTGAAGATGACAACTGGTTGCAAACGGTTGTGGATAAGGTCCCCATCTTCAAAGTAACTACTTCAAAAGCAATGAGACCACCAGTCACTTGCACACGGTCACAATCGTTTTAGTTGTGTTGTGGTCTCCAACCACTCAACAGTTGGAGACCACAACAATCGCATGATTGTAGATCTTTTAAGAGCCACAGCCAGATCAACCTCACGGGTGTTTGTGAAAACCAAGACAGAGCTAAAAGAATTGCTCCCTGTGTCGCACAGCATTGTCAGATCGTTACACACCTTATCCATCTTTGGTGGAGTGAGAATCCGTCAGTAATCATTGGACAAACTTTTTCAACATAGAAATAACTTTTTAATGTCACCATAGAACTCTGAGTGAGGCAGGACAAAGTTTTGCATATTGACTACTGGACTTCCATTTATCTGCTGGACGTAAATGTGATCTCAGTTTAATCGTAATGTTGCTCCACTGCTTCCTCAATTAGTGAAGCTTTAAGCAATGAGCCTCAGTGTAGCATTATGCCTGCAAGAACATCATTTTCCTTTAATTATGATGCAAAATATTTTGCTTTCCATGTTGTTTTTGTGTCACCTGAAACCACAACTGCACACTTTATAGAAATAGGCACCTATGGTTGGCTCACTAAGGTCTTTTGGCCCATTTTAAACGAGTACACTTATTCTCAGTATTAAGAACATGACTGACTGCATTAAATTTCACTCTCACACTGTTAATTTTCTTAGGGCTGAGTAACCTACACCTTGAATTTTCATATCGTTACAGTTTGTTAGTTCTTCAGATGGCTTCGCCCAGCTCAACCTGAGGAGAGCTATAATCAAACAGAAGAAATGAAAACACCTGGTGGCTATACTGGACCTTTAAACGGGCAGCTAATCTACATTGAAAATGTACAGGAGTCTCACTTTGCATGTATTTCTTTTCACTGCAGGAAAAAAAATGTGTTAGGAGTTGACTTGCGGGGGTCAGAGTCTCCATCATTTCAGGAAAAAAAACACCTGAATAACAACAGCTGCACTATCTGCCAGTATCTGAGCTCACAGGTACAGTGTGTTCCTCTGTTTATGCACACGTCTCTCCATTTTCTCTGTTTCACACCCCACTCGCACACCAGCCAGATTTCCAAGTATTTATTTGCACATCATGAAGTGTCTGCACTAGAAACGCTGCATTGAAAAGAAGGAATTGATCTCCAAATTCCTGCTCTAGTCTGTTTTTCATTTTGTAAGTGAGGAGTTTAAGCTTTAAATGGACGAGTTACAGATAAGCAACATGAGCTGTTTTGGCTGTCGTCCCAGATATTCTCGTAACAAGTCTCCAGACAACATGAAAAACATGGCAACGTGAAAAAGGGAAGGCATTCTAACAACTTTTTTCTCTTGCGTAGACGGTTCTTTTTGTCGTTTCTTCAGTGTTGCTCACAGTAGTTTCCCATTTTCAAACTGAACCGCCACCTTATTAGGCAGCTAAATGCAACAATACCGCCGTCAGCATAACTCAGCCAGGATTTTCTAAGATTTTTTTTTTTTACATAACACTTAATTTGCATTACATTAAGGGAAGTTAGAAAAGTTCTCTTTAAAAAAACTAAGTTTACCTAATGGATGAAAATGTAGCTGCACTCGCTCACACACTTGCCAGCTCTCTCCTTGACTCGCATGCATCACACACACACTCTCAAACTCTCAGTTGCGATCAAGCTGCAGCAGTAGTGACCTTGCTATCGTTTACAGCAGCTGCCAGTCCATTGTGTACTGTGGTTCAGCTCAGTTACTCCCCCCTCCTCTCCACCACAACATTCACTCGTGCACACAAACACTGCAAATGGCATCCCAGTTTTAACCATGCCTCTCTAGCCTCTGCCTAATTATCATGGCACTGAAGCTGTCATAAAAAGCCTATTGTGGCCACGCTGAAGCAAGTCTCTTCACAAAACTCAGAGAGATTGACATTTATTAAGACGGAAACCTGCTCTGGGACTATCACAGTCACCGAGAGAAGAGAAAACGGACATAATGTGGGGAAGAAGACTGTAGATTGCGATGCATTTGTCTATTCAAAATCTAGGTTGCAGAATAACAAGTAAATGATTTATGAAGGCGAGCACTTTTCCACAGCGGCTGAGGATTTGAAGTCGAAGTGAAATGACAACAAGCTCAGGCAGATTGTTGTATTTACTCAGCAGGAATTCTGAGTGTAAACCCAAACTATGCAAAGTGATGACAGATTGGTTGTTGTCATTTATTTCTCCATAGCTTGCATATTAAAAACCTTGCAATCACAATCAGTTACTAAGTACAATAACTCTGCATGGGTTTGTCTTGGTTACACTGGCACAAAAAGACTGACAGCCAACTTAGTATTACAGAATTTACCCATAGTGTTGTATGATTACAAGCTAAGCCTGATGTTAAACATTTTAATTGTAAGTTATTAGGAACAAAAAACAAAGAAAAAAACCCCCAAACTGTTAAACTTTGGATACTTGGCTTAGCTAGGCTTTGAACAAAGTTAGTCTAGAAACTGTTTTAAGCCAAATTTCCAAGTCCTCTTTGAACTATCTGCTACTGTTACCACTAAAAATCCAAAACAGTTGGACTGTGTAACTCAGATCTAAATCACCAAACATCCAAACAAACGAGTACGAACAGTGGAGTTCCACAAGGCCCTATTCTGGGTCCTCTTCTAATCTGACTTCTAATTTGATTTGAAGTTTGGCACGTCTGTATTGCAGTGTTAATGTTTGTTTTCAAATTCCTAGTTTTACAGTGTTGTGACTGTTAAGGTGTCCTCATGTCCTGATGAGCAACTCCAAATCATTGTTGCTGAAATTTTTTACAAAACCAGTGTTCCTGTAACTGTGCAGTATATGAGGAATACGAATAGGACCAAAACCAGAAGCACTGTCTGTTAACACTTGTTATAAATACATACCAATAAGTACTCATGACTAGGATAAAATTAGCTGAGATTGTATAAATCAAATTTAAAAAGAAAGTAAGCAGAACGTTTATATCTTTGGTCTATTATGTTAAGTTTATGTGTCTTATTCTCCTTAAATGTTGCACACTAATTATAAACAAATTAATACAACTCGCTCTTTTTAACTTGAGACCACTTAATTTGTAAAGTGACCCTAACATGTGAAATTTTAGGGTTAGGGTTACTTTATTAGACTGTTGTTTTTTCTACAAATGTATACCACATTTAGTAACATACAAAGCTAAACATGCAGGAACCCTGGATTGCCTGTATGTGGAAGTAGAATACATTTTCACAAAATAGAAATCATTTCTCATTTATTTTAAATGAGTTTTCTTGGTTTTAATGGCTCATGCTGCATTTCTTAATTTGAGTCTTGTATTTATTATAAAAGCATTTCAGATTGCCTTTGTGTATGCTATGTCCTTTATAAATAAACTTGCTTTGGCTTGCCTATAAATAAATGTTCATTATGCACCTGTCTATCACAGATTAGTGGCTCAGTCTTTATCCGCCATAATACCTTGCGTCTGACTCGTGGCTATTTTCTTGGGAGGCCCTTTGGCACAAGAGATGCATTTTAGATTACATAGAAGAACTAGCTCGTTAGCATTATTAGTTATATTCACTGAAGCTGACAAGGCTGAGAAAAGTGAAAAACACCTATGAAAAAAAAAAAATACACAAAACAGTTTGTCACTAAGAAATAAATAGTGCTGCTGAGTGACAGGGGATCTGCATGAAGTGTGGGAAGCAGAAGCACATCTTTTAGTCCAAAAACACTCAGAGTCAAAGATGAATCCGTTTAGATATAGTTGTATAGTCCAAGCTGTACTGCGGCCATTAGGCTCAACACATCCATCATACTGTTGCTGTGTGGGTTTTTTAGCAGCATGCCAACCAGCCTGCTCCCAAACCATCTTCGCTTTTCTGAAGCTCGACTTGCTCAAATTGAAAGAACATTGACCTCGAGTGGGGCGTGACTTCTGCGACACTGTGGCCATTTTTAATAATGAGCAATGCATGGAAAGTGCTGGATGTGACGTTTGGACAAACAGGCTTGTCACCCCTCCCAAAAAGACTTGAAAGCTATTGCCATGACCTTTAGATGGTAACCACCATAGGAGCGTGGGATTAGAAATAATGAGTCCAGCTGCAGTCATTACCCAAAGGGAAGGGTTGTGGACTGCTGTCAGGGAACAATTCGATCACAAATACAAGCCCTGGATGTAAGTATGCTGTAAATTTAAGTCTGTCAAATCCTAAAATTTACATTGTATTACGTTCTCTCTAACTGGACTAATGTCAGTCTTCTTAATGTAATAATATGTTTCTTTGCCTCTTTGGATCATCCCATTCAAATTCAGTCATTCTGACAAGTTGACAACAAACAACAGCCATGCAACAGTCAAAAAGATCAACGTCTTTCATTCTGTTTCTGTTTCCTCATAGACGCATACCCTTCCCTGTCACACTTCCCCCCTCTCTCCCGGTTAAGGTGTTTACAGTGTGTTTGCCATCCGCAGAGCAGGCTAGTGAGCTTTGCTGCTCCTCTCTGGTCCCCTTCCTCATTTGCCTTTGACAACACTGATAATCCCACAACAAGATCCCCCCATTCAAACCTCCGTCTCCACACACACACCGCTCACACATTCGTGTGCGCAAGCCCCTCGCACACAAACGCACTCGTGCACACGTACGCTAGGTGCCAACCATCGCCATGGCAACTCCAATCAGCAAAAGCTCTCTTTCCCCTATTACAGCGAAGATATGACAGTTTCCCTCTCCTTCCTTCTGCCCTCCTTGGAATATGATTGTTTCTTCTCTTTCCCCCCCTCTTTTCCTTACTCCCTCAGTCGCTCTGTCTTTTTCTTTATTTCCTATCACACACACCACTCTGTGTCTCTTCTTCCAGGCTCGTACTCAGTGATACTAATCATCACCACAGTGCAAGAGGATAATATATATATTCAATTCAGATTGTTTTTAATCAGAAAAAAGGTGGGTGCTCGTCTCGGGAGAGTTCAGTTCAAGCCCAAATATTGGCAAGTAAAAGACACTTTTTCTTTCTTGACTGATCCCAATTTAAATCCTCATGTTCCAGTATTAGTTTCGGCCAAAGTCCTATCACATCCGAGGAACACACGATGGAAAAAAAAAAAGTAGGATTGGTTAGGATCTCTTGAATGTCAGAACCTCTTGGTCTAAATGACTCATCAGATCCCACTCTATGTGCTCCAGATACGCTATCCTACATACATATCACTGTTTTTTGTGCAGTCACATGATTGACAGCTTATTTGGTTTTTATTGAGAGCTCTTTGCTTGGGGTGATTTTAACATCATCTGCCAAATACGAGCCACAAGTCGGCACCAGGGAAATTAAATTTAATGGGAAAACAAGAGTTAAGGGTGTATAGTTGGGGTATTTACCATGTAGCAATCAAAAAGTGTCAGATGAACACTCCCCTCATAAAATTACATAAATTTAACTATCTTGACTATCTTGCTGTACTTATTAATGATAGATACTGCTCTTAAGAGCTGGTGTTATAAGACACTAAACCATAGCACATTTCCAATTAAAATATATGGCTGTGCAGTGTTTTGCTGTAGGTGCTACTGGGTTAAAATAGGTGGAACAACCTGTAATGTGGGAAGCATTTTTGCCCTGCCATAGAGAGGACAGAAGTCCTATTATACAATGAACGTCCTTACAGTGAAGCGAAACAGACCATTAAAAACTATAAAACCTGTCCACCCCACTCTCCGGTTCTCATGCATACTTTTTCTTATCTTCATAACAAACTCCACCGTTTCTCTCTTCCCTATTCGAGCCAACTTCTCAGCCATTCAGCACTCCTACCTACAGATAATATCATCGCCGTTGGGCTATGCACTGTTGAGTTTTCGTAGTATGGCACATTAGCACGTCCTCACTGGATCCACGTGCATGATTTGCGTAGGCAAAGGTGACACAAGCGCACACCAAAGTAGGACCATAAATCCCACACATGGAGTTGGAGAATGGATTGAAACAAGGTTGTGCTTAATTACAGCTACTAAAATCCTCACTTCTCCCTCCCCCCACTGCTGGCTGTGGCTGTCGAAAGACCAATTTAGGGTCCATTCACATCAAAGACCCCTTAGGACACTTCATGGTATCATTGTTGTTTTGTCTTTGAAAGAGTCAGAGGCAAAAGACAAAGGAGGAGAAAGTATAAGGAAGCTAATGTTCAGTTGTTTGACATAGTCACCCCCTCATACTGCCTCTCACAGACACAAGTACACTGTCAGACAAATGTTTCCAGTCCATTTCCTCTCGTATTGACTCCTTTGATTGTATTTAAAGCAGTAAAAATGTTCTGTAAATTTGGTGATCCTTTCTGTGGATGGGAATCAAATCTTCACTCCAGCAAGATTATCTTCTTTAAAGATGGCTGCTTGGTTAGCAGCCACTAAACCACATCTGACTCTCGACTGGGCTCGACACCATAAAGCCCCGCACACTGTTCGCTTACAGATGGTGCGCGAACATCGGAGCCAGCGAAACCCGGCCAAACCATCAGAGACGATTCCAATTCACTGCTCTGATACAGAATTAATCTCAAAAGTATGCAAAGTGAACACTGACACATTTCAGACTCCTCTCACTGGAGTTAAAGTGTATATTTAGCAGCTTTTTACTAATGAGGATGCTAATGGGCAACTGTCTGTGATGCCGGAGCATCACAGCATTCAGACAGGAGGTTTTCGGAAAGTTATTTCCGATTTGCATCTCTTTATGTAAGAAAAAAGTGTTCGGCTTGAACACAGCTTTGAATAGTTTTAATGCAATGACTCAAATGGAGCCTCATGGTAGTCAAAAACAGCTATGGAGCTGACTAAGGTGTTTCCTATCAAAAGAGAATCGGGAAAAGCTTTTATCAGAGTGTTTCGTTCAGAAAATAAGGACTGTGATGACTAAGGGGAGAAGCTGTGAAATTACACCTTTTCAATATGCAGCGACAGTAAATAGCGGTAATAGACATAAATTCACATTAAGCATTCAACCTTGACAGTTTGTGAGTTTCCAGCAGAAATCTCAACTTTTTACAATCCACATACTGGATATTAGGTCAGTTAATCAGTGAAAGCTGCCTGAGGAGGCTCCTTAAATGACTAATTATTGGATCATTCATCAAGAATAAATACTATTGTTTCACTAGACTTTTGACCTTGGGGTAGATTCCCATTATGTCAGTTTTGCACTATAGATGTCCTACTTAAGTGTCTCCCTCTTCACATTCAGCTGAGCTCCAGAGTCACTGAGCTCTACTGCGATGACATTTGTGACCCTGTTAAAAGTCACCGCTCGTGTTTGGATTTCCTCACTGTCCAAGTTATTTACACCAAAAGGTTTTTTAAAAAAACAAGGACAGCGATTCTGGTCAACCAGCAGGGTTATTTAGTAAAGGTTGCAGGAACTAATAGACACACACAGTGATGTGAAAAAAGTAATTGTCCCCTAAAACTAATAACTGGTTGTGCCACAATTGGCAGCAAGAGCTGCAATCAAGTGTTTATGATCACTGACAATGAGTCTTTCACATCACTGTGGAGGAATTTTGGCCCACTCCTTGGAAATTTTTTTTAATTCAGCCACACTGGATGGTTTTCCAGCTGTTTAAGGTCACGCTAAAGCACCTCTGTCAGATTTGACTAGGCCACTCCAAAACCTTCATTTTGGTTTGTTTTTGTGGCATTCAGAGGTGTGTTACAGATCATTGTCCTGTTGCATAACCCAAGTGGTTTACTTTCTTTTATTATTAATACAATGTGAAAAGTACACAGTGAAACAAAATGCTACCATCAACACAAAAACTCATAGCAGGAACACAGCAAAACCTCCATCCTGTTCACTTCTACAGCCCTGCTGATGCCCTTCTACATTAAGCAGGTCATATTTTTAAAAATGTGTTTAATTGGGTATGTTAAATACTCTTTTTAATGACTAAAAAGCTCGTGACATATCAGTCTTATTTATCTTCCAAGGTCAGCAACATTTTCTGCTGGTTTTCTTGTTGAGAACTGTGCGACATATAGAGTAGAAGAAAACGTTTAAATGTTAAGCCATTAGACCTTGAAGATAAAAATGAGTGCATCTGATAATGGCTCTATTTGATGTTTCATAATGGGCTGATAATGACATTACAATGGAAATATTCCTGATAATTACAACAATTAAAAACACATCTGTCTATTAACCTTCATTTAGATGGGATTTATCCGCCATTTCAAGAAAGAATGAAAAATGAGAAAGTTGAGCGCTCTTAATTATGGTCCATATAATTAAAGGCCTTGGAGACACAATATTAAGACAAAAGAGAAGTCTGCTAATCTTATAACAAAGAGGCTTTACATATAAATCCTTTCTTATTACTTAACAAAATCCCACTTTAGAAATACAAGTCTGACTCTTTCTTTCAGTTGAAACAAGTTAAACACACTAAATCAGGAATTAAAATAAGGACTTCAGCTTTTAATATACATTTTAATAAGCACCGACACTTTCACTGACTCTTGATATTTATTTCAATTGCGAGGTCCCTGAGAGACACTGGGACATTTCCAATATACATCTCAGTGAGCACAGCAGAGGCAGACACGAACACGAATACTCCCCCCCTGAAAAGCACCAGCCTGTATCCGTTGCTTCAGACAGAAATTTAAACTACGCACCACCAAACGTTGCCTTATCTAGGTCAGAACCGACATGACTCGAGTCTGATTTGGCAGTGGCAGCAGTCACATGTTTCATTCATCATCGTGGTGGTAAACCCTCGACAGTTTCACTTCACTGTAATTAATATAAAACCATAACGATGTAGCCCGTAGTGAGCACACGAGGTCCTTTCATTCAGCACGAGGCACCAAGCCAGGTTTGGCTAGATATCTTCCACTCCTCTAGCCAGTCTGTCAGTGTCACATTTTTAAGAGACATGAGGATAATTTGTAATATTTTGTTGAGGTGCACTCCACATAGTTGTGGTGAATTGGCATCAGTCCCAACGTGGGTGGTGAATTAGAAAGTTGGCGGAAAGATGTCTTCTGTCTATGCCAACTGTAAATTTTTATGTCCTATCATTTTCCACTTGTAAAAGCAAACTCAGTTTTTCCTGGAAGGCAAAATGAATTTGCATATTGGTCTGTGGTCAGATCAAAATTCTGAGCGCAACCTTTAAGGAAGGAGTGCTCAGTGGAGATGGAGTTTAAATGTGGAGAAAGTCCAAGGCAAAAACCCCCAAAAGAAAGCCTTACTGATATGATCAAATACTGTTTGTCGTAGAAACACATTTACCTAACACGTCTAACCCAACAGACCTTAAAAGCACCCACCTGCATCATTTATTACCTTAAGAGGTAATGAACAGTGTAGGTGGGCTGGAGGCACGGCTCTATTTAACCGAGCAGTTGATTAATTGTAAAGTTTCCACTTAATAACTACTTGTCAGTCAAATCTGAACTCACCTTGGCCTAGACCTGTAGCTTGGAGGTTAGTGCATTGTATAAAAATTATACTACAAGCGGATTTTAATTTTGCAGCATTGTATTCAGATAGTTGTTGGTCTTCGATTATATCACATTTGCTGTGACCAGAATAACTCAGATCCAGTAGACTTACATGCTGTGAAGGTAAGAAGACCTTTAATTATGTCGGCTACCTTGTTTGTGCTAAGTGCACTGCAGTGCACTTAGCACAAACAAGGTAGCTTAGTCAGCCAACTGTTTGCTAATTAGTGGCAATGCAATTTAAATACAGGCACAGCAACTGTACCTTTTACCACTTAGCTGTTGATAACACCGTAGCATGGGATACAGTGGCAACCGGCTAGCTAACCCAGATTTCTTTTGGTAGCTTACACTTGCTGTGGTGCAATGTTAGCATTCCTCTAAAATCAGTTTTAAGCTGTACTCATACTAGACATGGTTACTTTGTCTTTTGCTCCTGGGCCTAACTTGCACACTAGTCACATAAACTTCACTTTACTGCTCAGTTATGCTCAGGTGCAGGTGCAGCACAGTCACCAGATCTGTTACTTATAATAGCTTTCGATATAAAAATTATTTTTTAGTAGCTAGGTATCATAGGCTTCTGGCGTGGATTTGGGCAGCATATGCCTATTGGGACATAACCAGTATATCTCAGTAAGCTTTCCACTAGCATTGGAAAAACTATACGTGGTGCAGTTGCTGCGATAGCTCCAGCCTGACTCCCTGATGAGAAAGGCAGTAAGAGTTGGGTATGGAAGTACTTTGCATTAAGAGCTACTTTTGCTGTGCCGTTATTCACAAGGGTTCTTGCAGCACATAGCTCCACCACAAGATACCCTTCCTGACAACACCCCAGGGGGAACTGTGTCTTCTCCAAGAGTCAAACGTGGGATGATACAAGTGAATGAATGATAAATGTATTAACCACTATGCAATGCTGTTGTGCAGCTATGCTCCACGGGCTGAAGTGCTTGAAATGACTAATGTTACACAAATACTGACGCTAACATAATGTAACTAATATTATAGCTTGCATTGATGTTAACAGGCTACTCAGCAACCTTCCTAACATTTCAAGTTCAGTTCAGTTCAGTTCAGTTCATTTTTATTTCAAACATTTCAAACATGTGCCTTCACAATCATTACAAAATATCATTCCATTATTTGTTTGAAAAGGAGTAGGCTGAAGTATTTACTTATTTGTCCCTACCCCCTCAAGTTTTACCTCTCATTCATTAAATTTTTTTTTTTTTTGTCTTAAATTAAACAAACAACATATGAAACATATAAACATATGAAGTAAAACAAAACATAACATACATAAATCAAAAACAAGAAATTAGCAAGCCCCACCACAGTATAGTTTCTTTCATATGAAAAATACAGAATGTGTATATTTGCAGATACACAAGTTATGGAAAAACAACAAACCAAAACAAAACAAAAAAACAAAAAAAAACAACCAAAAAAGAACCGCAACACCATTACCAGCAACATTACCATCCTGGGTTAACCCCGTTTTCTTCATTCTTATACTTATTTAAAATTAGGTTTTTATATTTTACTTTAAACTGTTTTATGTTTTGACTGTCTTTTATTTCTTCTGTTAGACTGTTCCATAATTTAACTCCTGCAATTGAGATTGACATAGTTCTTAAAGTTGTTCTAGCACTTTGTATTTTTAAATTCCATTTCCCTCTTAAGTTATACCCACCTTCTCTTTCTATGAACAATTTACAGATTTCTTTGGGAAGCAATTTATTTCTGACTTTATACATTATTTGCGCTGTTTTAAGCTTCACCAAGTCTTGGAATTTGATAGCTTGCATTTTGACAAAGAGTGCATTTGTATGGTCCCTGTACCCTACATTATTTATTAATCTAATGGCCCTTTTCTGTATTATAGTTATTGTTTGTGTGTTACTTTTGTATGTGTTTCCCCAGACCTCTACACAGTAGCTCATATATGGCAGTAGTAAAGCACAGTATAAAATGTGCAGTGCTTTCTGATCCAACATATGCTTTGCTTTTCCCAGGACGGCAATGCCCCGTGCCAATTTCCCCCGAACATAAGTAATGTGTGGCTTCCAACAGAGCTTGTGGTCAATGATCACCCCAAGAAATTTTATTTCATTTACTCTTTCTAAATATACATTGTCAACACATATTTCTACTTCGATGTTTTTCTTTTGGTTTCCAAACAACATAAATTTGGTTTTATCGAGATTCAATGATAATTTATTTATATCAAACCACTTCTTTAATATCGTTAATTCCTGTGTGATCATTTCCAAAACCTGTGGCAATTCCCCACCTGAACACAGTATATTTGTGTCATCTGCAAATATTACAAACTTTAAAATCTCCGATACTCTGCAGATATCATTTAAGTACATAATAAACATGTCAACAAAACACAATGTTAACATTTCAAAAACATCCCTAGGTCAGTGACTTAAAACCAGTTGTGTGATTCAACTCTTCTTGGTACCGAACACTAAATTTCTGCTACTAAGTGAGTATTAGTGAGTATACCTTCAGTTTAGATGCCCAACAGGCACCTGATAAGGATGATTTTTTAGCCTCATTAGATCAGTCATTACAAACATCCTCTATACCACAAAATGCTGTAGTTAATGTTCCTTAATCTTAGATAGTTGCCCACACTGAAGAAAAGCTGAATAAGTACTGACATAAGCGAGCACTTAGACTAAGTTTGTTCTGATTTGCCACTCTTCTTTTTCTTTGAGTAAGCCAAGTTATCCAGCAGCTCATCATCAAGCTGGGATTTTTGGGGAGTTTCTTGTATTGTTCGAATCTCTCATACTCCAGACCTGCACGTCTACTTAGCGTTAGGGTAAGTTAGGCACATCCGGATCAGCTTTTCTGATTTGTTCAACCTGAGCTGACCAAAGACCCAGATTATGAAATATCCTGTTTTTACTGGTTCAACAGCTTGAGAATGAGGATCAGGCTGCTGAACCAGTAAAAACAGGCTTCCTCAGTTCCAACGCCAATGTTAGCCACAAGCCCTTTGATCTGTGTTTGCATGTGTGTTTTGTGATGTGTAGTAGTGAGGGACATTGATTAAACATTATTTGCATCCAGTGCTCCCAGACCAGTTAAAGGAATAAGGGAGAATGGATATCAATAATGTTAAAGATAAACTGAGTTAATTTCTTTAGAAGATGTCTAACACTGAAGGACAAACAGATTGATTAAAATCGACAAATGAAAGGAAAAACCAGCCTGAAGTGTATTTAAAGTATTGCATCACCACATGTTGCCCTTTAACATCGATTCTACGTTTCTCACCGAGAGACATTCAAAAAGATATTCAGTTTTTTTGTGCTTTGATTGTGGATGAGACTCTCCTGTCCCTCCGAGGCCTGGGAACATGATCGCAAACAGCACAGCAGACCTACCGACTCCCCTCGCTGCAGGGGTCGAGGGTTCAGGTTTTTCCTTCAATCTGTCACTGATCTGTATCTTGTTTGTCATGAAGGATGGAGACGACTTACTCGTATTCCACCCGATAAACTTGTTTGTTGTGTTTTGCCTTGTCAGACACAAATCATCATCTATCTTCGCTTTGGTCAAGGTTGGCTTCACCTGAGGTCAGGGCACACTTGATAACACCTTGATATCTCCTTCTTATCAGCTATCTAAATTACAACCGCCCGGGACCACCGTGGGGAGCTACACGAGCGCATACCAAACATACCGGTGTCACCCTTCCCTCGGTCCTTGCAGTGTGACTTGAAGCTCAGCCAAGCTTGATAAACACTGACAGTTGAAGCGAGGTATTTCCATGACTGACGGTTATTGACTCAGCGATATGGTGATTTGTTTCTGCGCTGCGGCGCAATTGATTAGCCATAAGGAAACTCAGGAGACGTTATTGGATTGCTATTCAGAAAGATTGAGTGTCAGTCTCCATCGGATTCCAAATCTCATCCATCTCCTTTTTTCACTCTCTGGGTTTCTCTCTTCAGAATATATTAGTCATTTTCAATAATAACAGCCTGATATGGAGGCGTCTCCTGTCCTCCATTTGATATTCTATATCCATGGCTAAATAATGATCCACGGGCTTGTCTTGTTCACCTGTCACACTGTTCCTTCCTTCTCCATCTTTGCGCGTCAATGCCTTGCGGGTGCCTCGCCTGTCTCACTTCCTTTCTGTCTGTCTGCTGCCTCCATGCTCTGACATTAAGGAACCACTCCACAAACTTTACACCTGATGACCAGTTAACTTGTGAGAGGTGGACTTCCAGAAGTAGACTGTAAAATTACATTTCTGTCCCTACAGGTACACTCTACACACAGGTACGCCCTGGGGCCTCCAGGTAATTATGTGTACCTTTTCAAGGCCTACAAATGTACATATACTGTATCGCCCTAAGCAGCAAATGGTCCAGTTTAGGGCTGGGCTATATCATACCGTTCACAGTAATACTGGTGTAATTTTGGGCAACATAGGAAAATTAAATATCGTGATAGAAAATGGGTAAAACGCACATGCGCAGTGCCTTTGTTTACATACGCACACGGCGGCGACGCAGAATGAGAAGAGCGAAAGTGGATCGTTGAATGAAACGATGAACCAGAACTGGTTTGTAAAAATGCTGAAACTTCAGTGGTGTGGAACTGGTTTGGCTTTCGTCCGTCAGATACACAACAAAGCACTGTTTATGGTAGAGCATGCTAGCGGGCCGTCGTTATTACCATGTTGTTTGGAAAATATGGCACACTTAAAATCAATCCTTTGATTTTTCTGAAAATCGACAGTGCCCCTTATAATCCCGTGTGCCTTATGTATGAATTCTGGTTGTTTACTGACCTCGAAACGATTTTATGTACACGGCGCTCGAAAATCTGTCAAATGTTTTAGTACGACTTTGCTAAGCTACGAACCCGCACCGCTTGATGGATTGTCAGAGCATTACAGCTATATTAGGCAGGCGCCTCGTGGAGTGATACGTACTGTGCTTCAACATAATATTACCATATTGTGTGTGTATAACCTCTTTTTAAGTTTTGTGGATATTATACATGGTTATGCTGAGGATATGTCAGCCAGTTTCCACTGGAAATGCCTTTTGGTTAAACTGTCAGCAAGGAATTTGCACTGTTAAATTTTTATATAACTTTAATGCAGATAAAAAACAGCTGCTTGTTTAAGTGAAAATACATTGATGGGGTTTTTTGCACTAATAAAGTTGTGGAGTTGTAAAGTGTTTTGTCTAGTGTCAATTATATCGTCAGTTATGTCGTTATCGCAAATTTTCAAATGTATATCGTGAAAAATATTTTTGGTCATATCGCCCTGCTCTAGTCCAGTTGCATTTTTAAGGGTGCACTTTTTATGTAAGTTAAATGTAAATTATGCATTTTGACAAGTTTTATTCTGTATCTCTTTTGTATACTGAGCACACGGTTGGTACAGAGAATAGCAACGTTGCCTCACAGCAAGAAGGTTCTGGCTTAAATTGGACTCAAAGTACAAAGTCTGTGTAGTGTCTCATGGCACTTCTGTGAGAAAAGGTACTTGTCTGGTGAATCCACAGCAAGTGAGTGGGTATCGTGTGTTCTGCCTGCATGGCTCTATTCAGGCACACTAAGCCTAAACCAAGGATTTCTAGTAGTGAGGACACACCTTAAGCAGACTATTTTCTGCTATGTTACAGTGATTGAGCTGAAAAAGGCGAGACAGAAATTTGTCAGTTTTGAACCTAATATGTGGCTCGTATTACTTCTGTTCATCAATCATCATCATCCATCACTTTTTATTTACATGATCAATGCAAACATCTGAAAGCTACTTTGCAAAATCAGGAATAACATACTGGCAAAATAACTTTAAAGGGGCGTAGTCTGCTGTTTTCTAACTGCATGTTTCCATTCTTTTACATTGCAATACTTCCATTTGAAGTAAATTATTACTTTTCTAATACTGGGTTTTTATTCTGCCCCTCACTTCCTCCTCTGTCTTTTCTCCTATCCCTGTAAGGCCAACCTGATTCTTAAGCCAACTTTCTCTCTGATTGCCTCTCACAAATCGAAGGTTTGACTAGCAAGTGGGTGGAGCTTCTGTGTCCACAGCCACAGCTGTGCAAAAGTTACCACATCAAGGCTATCTCCTCTCGTTGACATCATACGAGTCCAAAACCGAGTGTTTGTAGAGCAGTCTGAAGCCTTATAGCTTTTGGTTCACAGCGATCAGTTCAACATATGCTAACCTCATTATTTGAAACATCGGTTCTGTTTAATATCAGGATTCACTAGCATTATATGTGCTGTAGAATAAATAAAAGCATTTTAACAGATCTGTGTGGACTGAAATAGCATTATATCTATTATGACAACAGTTTATAACCAGTTTATAATCCATTGCGATCCATTAAATGAAGCTCTGGTTTCTCAGGCTCCTGCATTGGCTCGACCAGCGTGGTAATTTTCCCAAAGTGCTTGAACTTCCTGATTTTCTGTGGTTGCATTAATAACCGATTCGATCCTCCTTAATAATTTCTATAGTTATTCTTCATTCATAGTTTATCCTTCTGTGTGGTTTAACACAAGCATAAACCAATCATCACACTTTATAATTCCACTCTTAACTGTCAACTGGTGACTCATACGTGTCATGATTAGTCTTTTTTTTTTTCACACCGTGTCCATTACCTAATAACATTTCAGATTTTATTTTCTTTATTTGTAACTGGTGTTGATCCAACCACATTCTTTTTTTTTGTTTTGTTAATAATGACTGATAATGTTCCACTTTGTGCTTTCACTGCATTGGCAGTGTGTTTTCAGCATTGTTATGCTGAGAGTTGAAACCAAACCATGACACGGCCTCCACCTTGTTTCACAGGTGGCTTACTAAACACAAAGACATGGAAAAGGTCAGGTACAAGAACTGGACTGAAAATGAGTGAAAAAGCAGGAAAGGTCCACAGAAAAACTTTCAGAACACTTTAAAAATTTACAAAAAAATCTGTCTGCTTGGCAACAAACTATAAAGAAATGAGGGATGGCTCGGGACTGTGCACAGTACTATAACTTGGGCCATAAAGTGCATGCTTCCATCTTTTCATAATGGACAGCCAACCAAAAGCAATATTACAAAAGGAAAGACATTTGTAGCAAATTTTACTACACAGCAGTGAAGATCCAAAAGTTTCCAAAATGACCAGATGAGCAAAGACATTTTAAGGGTTGGATGTGCACATACGGAGGCACATTATAGACATTTAGTGAAACAGTACAGCTATAAAAAGATTGTCTGAGGGTTGATTGTTTACATGAGTATAAACTGAGAAGGACACCAACTGTGTGTTGTCTGTGAAACCGTCAACCAGTGTTGGTTGATGCTTCCTATTTACATTATAGCCACTTTAAAGGGACAAAAGAGTAAAAATGCCAGTTTTCACATGGCATGTCTTCTCTCTTTAGCCACTATTTCCCACAGCATCTAATCTCAAGGAGACAAAGCTAGAGTCCATATTGCATTTGCTGGTGAATATCAAGGTCAGTTTGTTTCCAAAGGATGCACAATGAAGCAAATGTCATTTAAAGGTTTGTGTGAGTGTGTGTCTGTGTGTGGGGCGAGGCAGGACATTCACTTACATGACTAACACAGATGTTACCTTTGTGGTCAGAAGGCTGTAAGTCAATTAGGTTTTGCTAATGGGGGCCAAGTGCTTAGCTGTGTCCAACACACACACTCACACAAACACACGCACGCACGATATTGATAAGATTACCATGGTAATGTGAATACATCAGGGTTAAACCACATTAAGGGAGACGCCTTTCTCGATGATCCTCTTTTTGTTTAGCTGCTAGCCATCTCAGCCTGAGTGCCCTCCTCTGCCTCTTCCTATGTTTGTTAATAGAACCTTTCTTCTTTCATATCCCCCTCTTTCCTTCTGTCTTCGTGCTGTTTCTCCCACAGCAGATGCACGGTAAATCCTCCTTTGTGGCTCTTTACATCGCTAACTTCCTCTTCCCATCTGTCTCCCCAAGTAGTTTCCTCTCACTCTTTGTCTTTCTCCATTCAGCTGAGATCCTCGCATGATGGGGTTTTTTCTACAGAAATAAATACAAAATCCTTTATCTTTCAGATTTTCTTTTGTATTTACGCTCTTTATAACATTTGTTTTTATCGACGAAGCAAAGGAGAAAGTCATGAATAAAATGAGGTTGATTGATGAATAAACAGCTTGTTATTGGCATAAAAAGGTGGCATTATTTCAACAACTGATTAAAAAAATAAGGGTCATTGTCATGAAGAGAATCCATTCATTCATTCATTCTTTTTTTTGCCATTTATCCAGGTTCGGGTGATGCTGGCAGTACACTAAGCAGACAAACCTAGACTTCCCTCTCTCCGGCCGCCTCTTCCAGCCCTCCGAGGCGACATTCCCAAGCCAGCCGAGAGATATAACCCCTTCAGTGTTCCTGGGTCTGCCCTGGAGCTTCCTCCTGGTAGGACATGCCCAAAACACCTCTCCCAGGAAGCGTCCAGAAGGCACCCTAGTCAGCCAAACCACTCTTAACGGTTCCTTTCGATGTGGAGGAGAGGCAGCTCTACTCTGAGAATAAAAGCAATACAAATCATACTAATGCTGTATATGTAGCCAAACATGATATTTCCTTTATGCCAAAATACTTCATTGTTATCTAAAATCTGGTAAATAACTGAACCACACTCTTAAATTGTTTGATGAGTTTCTTCAAAGTGGACATCAGAGACATCAAACACTGCATTTTATTGTATCCCTACATACACTGTTCTCCTAATATACATCTTCAGTAATAATCAGTTTGGCTCTGACCACTCAGTAACCTTTGGGGATTAAAAAACAGAAGTGCCAAAAGCTGCAGTTCTTCTAATGGCCACTTGAGGCAGGCTCCAAAAGCGAGTCAGGTGCCATAGACTCCCATGTTAAAAAATCCAACCTTAGAGCAGAAAATAAACTTGTTTATAGCCCGGTACAAAAAATACAAAAACAGTTTCCTCCTCTACAAAAAATGTACAATGTATATATTTAATTAAAACTCCCTTATTTTAATTTTGCTAAGCTTTAAAATTAGGGCATCCGGACACAGGCAGTGTCAGCAGTGGAGAGCTGCATGTTATTTTGCAATCTATTTACATCTAGCAGCACGTTCATGGACAGAGCCCGGTAAATGCCCTGCATATGACTTATTTAGCCAGTTACAAATACAGTACAGATTACAGGTTTTAATAATGTTTACATACAGCGCCACCATCTAGGTGATAAGTTGGGGTTGGTAGAGCTGCTCCGACTTTCTAAATTGGAAGTCCGACTTGAGGGGGCTTTGGTATTGGAACTCCAGACTACAAACTTCAAACCATCAGGCATCATCTCCACTATTCCAGTCAGTGAACTGAATCTCATAAACTGTTTGTGTTGTTGCTACCTTTTAGAGCATTTTAATGCAACTATCTCACTTTTAATGTGACCTATTGTGGGCTACAGAGCATCCAAAAAGTTTCTCCCTTAGTTTTGTCGAGTGAAATTCTAATGCTTTATTCATTTTTGAATAGCACTAATTAGCAAATATGTGCATCTGCATGCTTCACTTTTGCTACTAAATTAGCTCCGTACCCTCTCAATTAAACACGCTCACTTCTGGCTCCAAAAAACCAAAATAACAAAACAGCACGATGACCCAAAATGCTGAAACCAGAAACCAACAGTTGTTCTAATGATTTCTATACATCCAACTTTTACATAAAGTCTGCACATCCAGCTGAATGCTACAATAAGCATGAGGAAAATTAGAAAGTACCCCTGCGGGCTAATGCTTATTTAGTTTGTGCTCTAACCCTGCGTTAAATGTGTTAACACTGAGGAAAATATGGATTAATGCCAATTTTAATCCTTTGAGGAAAACGAGCCATGCAGGGAAAGCAGCGCGTTGACTTTATCCACGGTATTAATGCACGCTATATAATCGATTGCCCGTGGATGATGTAATAACATAGTGTGTCTTCAGTCACAGTTAGAGCATGCATACATAATGACACAATCCTTCTCGTTCTGTTGTGTGTTGTGGTGGTACATAAAACTGCAGTTCCTTGCCGTGCAACACTTTTATCTCCCTCCCATGGAAAAAGAAACATCACGCTCTCTCTCATTAGGATGCACTTGTCCTCCAGTGTTTTCTCTCCCCAGTTTGTCGAGTGCTGTTCTTTCTCTCAGAGGCCAAGTGATAAAGGCCCCACAGAGTAAACAAGGCATGGAGAATGGCCTCTTGTCTTTTTTATTATTGTGCACTAATGCAGCGCTCATTCCTGCTGTGATGAAGCAGCGTTGGAGCCCACCTTGCGAGGGGCGGGGAAGCCGTCATACACCGTCTCATACAGAGTCGAGCTGTACGCAGGAAAGACAAACACTTAAACATGCCAATTTACATGCACACGGGAGTCCCCAATGTTTAATATCAGCCATCAGAGAACACGCCCAAAAGGATTAGCCACAACATCTGCAGTAGCATTTTTTAAGTAGCTGGATTCCAGTTGTAATTTAAAAAAAAAATCACCCCACATGTCAGGTATTGTCTTGCAGCCTGGAAAATATGTGTAGTAACCCCCCTCTTTATGTGTGTCTCTTTTTTTTTTTTGGTCTCCAGACTAAAAAAGAGGGGTGGGGGGCTTTTTGGAGGGAACGGGGTGGCGAAGGTCACTTTGATGTGACTATAAAGACACACAGCAGGCCAGTGGAAAGAGATGAAAGGGACGGAGCAGAAGTAAAATAGATCCTGGTGGAAAAGCAAAGGAGTAGGAGATGCATTTCTCTCTCCCTATCTCTGTGTCTGTTTTTTTTCTTTCTCTGCAAAATACAAAGGATAATGATGCTGTTTCATAAACAAGAGGTGACCAGGGAATAGTGCAGGCATCTTGCAATTAAAGCGAGCAAACAACAGTTTTTTGAACCAAGCTGACAGCAGCTATGAGGCAGTAGCTTCTGAGCAGTGGAGCCATCTTGCACACGAAGGAAGCGAAGCTCATATCTGAATAAAAAAAAAAAAAACCCAAAAAAACATGCAACTTATTAAGCAGGTTGATACATTACCATTCATCAAAATAGGGCATTTGGCAACTGCTGATCAGCCACTGATTTATTTAGTGAGTGATTAATAAATTCTGCTTTATTTAAACAGACTGCGCTCAGAGATGCTTTTTGGATATGCCATAATTAAGCAAATGAGATCTGTCTAGATTGCTGTCATATGTGCAGGTTTTCTGCGTGGTGATCTTAATATTATAATCATTTTAATGTATGCATAATCTAACGTCGAGTTTGTTTATATTTACAGCGTGTTCCTAAAGATTGCTTGGAGCTTGGATTCCTCACCCTCCTGGCTTCATGCAGTTGCCTGCCCCCATTAGGCTCAGATGTGTACTGCAAATGAATCATCCTGTACAGAGACCAGGTTTGGCTGGATATCAGCCCAGACTGCAGTCAGTGTTTTATTATTATTATTTCTCCTTTCTGAATGGGTGACAGACTGAGCTCAGAAATCACAAAATGCCAGATTAAGTTTATTACAGCTTAAATCAACGCCGGACAGAAACACCACCCAACCGAAGATCGTTAAAGCTGGTGCCTCTGGGGTTGTTTCCTTAAACTGAAAACGTTGCATTCCAGTGTAAAGTTATTTAGCCGTTCCCTCTGTCCGTCTGTCTGTCTGCAGAAGCTGTTTGTGACTGCAGCTGAAAGTGTTTTGATGATTGAGCTGTTTCTGGTATTGAAGGTAGCACAGAAGCTCACATACACAGAGAGAGAGAGTGAGGGAGGAGGAGTGGTAAGACAGCAGACAGACACCAGATGTT
Organism: Astatotilapia calliptera; assembly: GCF_964374335.1. NCBI lineage: Eukaryota > Metazoa > Chordata > Actinopteri > Cichliformes > Cichlidae > Astatotilapia > Astatotilapia calliptera. The sequence goes on from NC_137443.1 coordinate 40,031,228, forward strand.
TCCGTAAAAAAATTCAACCAGTCAGCAAGCACAGCAGAGGCAATATCTGCAGTACAGTAGCTCGAAGCATGTGTGTTATTACCTTAGCCGGGGCATGCCCGTACCTTGGGTGGCCCGACAGTGAGTCTAGTGCCTCCTGGTGAAACACGGGGACACCCAGAAATCAGGTCGGGAATATGTTTCATGGGTTAGATTAGGATGTCTGTGTGTGTGTGCAAAGATGAACTTTTTAGATAAAAATCAGCGACATTTTTAATGATCCCGGGGGAAATTGGGTCACTGTAGCAGCAAAGAATATCATGAAGATAAAAATCCAGAATATGTAGATGATCAAAGAGAACCGATTCTGTTTCTCTCCCTGTTTTCTGTCACCCATGCAGTGCTATAATGGTAGATGCTCATATCAGACAAAGTTTCCAATAAATAGGCCAGCACGTGTGCAAATAATCTCAGACTTCTTACTGCTCCAAACACTCTGTTTCAGACAGGTTTTTTTCTGCTCTGCATCTGCGTGATGTCATTTGCCCCGCCCATGTGCTGGTGAAACCTTCTGTTTGCGAGTGGCAGCAAAACAGAAGAAAGCTGGCTTAAAGGGCCGAGACGGCAGATGAGTCGAGGAACTGCACCAAGACAAGCGTGGGATAAAATGATCTTGACGAGTCTAAGAATAAAAATATGCATCTGTTAATGGGTTGCATCCCCTTTGAAGCTGCAGCAGCCATCGGTTTACTCCAGAATCCTGTGTGTGGCTTTGTTTACATGTGTGCCTGTGAGTGCTCTTATCATTTAAACCTCTTTGCGGTCCCCCAAAGAAATGCCGGACATCTCTGAAGCATCATCCCCGTGAAGACCAAAAGGAGGTCGCGAAAGTCCCTGTCGACCCTCTGCTCTTGATGTGCCTGTAACCCCGCCCACACACACGCGGACGCTCACACTAAAGATGCTGATAGGGTCAAGTCGGGGCTATCTCTGGCTTATCTCCCACCGTCAGATCTAAAGTTGTCTGTCAGTGATGAAGAGAAGAAAGCTGAAGGCCTCAACCGGGATCACTCAGCCTCTCAAAGACTGCCCGACTTTCGCAAAGCTTCCTCCTTGAATCCACAGCCAGCTGACTACGGCGAAAAACACTGATGGGAGCGAGAGAGTGTAGGAGAGGTGTTGCAAGAGAAAGAGAAGAGGTAGAGAGGTGTGTGTTTGTGTGTGATGGAGATGTGTGTGTGTGAGTGTATTTGGGGGGGGGGTTAGAAAAAAATGAGGGAGAGTTATCAGTCATGCCGTCAGTCTCCGGGGCGGGTTGTGATAAGAGAGGCAGCGGTTGGTATCTCTCTTTCTCTCTCACTCCCACATACACACATTATGTGAGAGAGAAAGGCCCTGTTGTGTTCCCCTCTACCGCTCATGAGTGAACACAGCACAGGTGTGCTGGGGTGAGGGCTCAGACTGTATGGCAGCCATTTGTCGACTGCATTTTGGGGCAGAGAGACGAGAGAGGGAATACAGATGGTGAGACCTTGGGAGGGGGTTCTGTAGAAAAACGGGGTTCCCATATTGCAGCGGCAGGTTAAGTGTTTTGTTGCAAGGCCTCTTTCACTGAGAGACGTGACCTGTGGCTTTTTTTAAACAGGCTTCCAGCGCGTATCGCTTTAGTCATTTTCAGCATTTCCTAAACGGTGTCTTCTTATAAATGTCTTCTTCGCTCTTCTCCACTGCATCTCCTTTTCTATATAAACAGAAGATTTAGCCATGACGTAATGTTTCACCTACACAGGAACTCACAAGTCATCAAGACCGTAGTTTGATTGACAGGTGTGCTTGCAAGTGCTGTGCAGCATTAGCTTGTTGCCAGGAGTACCAATGCATATGCAACCAAGAATCTGAGACTTCACAGTATCTCGTGTATTCCCTTGCGGGTTAAATCCAAACACGTTGCATCCACAACATTCCCACTGTACTTCTCCCACAGTTCAGCTTCCATTAGCCATGTGCTGACCCGATATTTTGGGGGGGGGGGGCAAGGGCAATGGTGGGAGGAGAGATGTTGACAAATGTTGGAGGGGGAGTATCAAATGACCCCTGGGGACGGAAGGGAGGGGCGGAGCAGAAAGTGACCCAGTGTTGCTTGAAGGTTTGGAAGCGCCTGTCTTCTCTCTCTTCCTTGTTATCTCTCTGAAAGGGTGATAGCGGAGGTTAAGCAAAGATCACTTCTGCTCTTTAAAGACTTCAGTCAGTGCTTTTGCCTCAGATAACGCAAACAACACGCATATAATCAAGTCCTCGATACACTGAAGGCGTTCGGCAGTAGAGGTGGGCGGATCAATCCATTTGGTATCAGATCGATATTAGCACGGCTGGATTGATACTTCTTTTTCTAAGTTCTGTATATAGCCCACTGAATTGTGCTGTGTAATTTTTTTTTAATTTTGGGGAAATTAAAAAATATGTGTCAGGCATGCACTATGAAAAATGAAGGTATCGGTATCAGTAATACTGGCTTTGTATTTTCTTGCCATCGATACCAAAATGTGCAATAACAAAAGTTCATGTGGGCACAGACCCCCCCCCCCCCCCCCAACTCGAAGCTCAGATTAGCCAATCACAGTGACATCTGACAGCCATTGTATCCTCAGGGCCAGAGGTGGGTTTTAAAATGACTGACAGGCAGTAAGAAAACCGCAAGTCGATGGCGTCTTCTAAACCTGGGGGTGTGTAGCGGCGGGGGATTGACAGTTGACTGAGGTGACAGACAGACAGTGACACACAGACTTGTCATACAACCTTCTGTCAAGGGCATTGGGGGGGGGGGGAGTCTTCTCTTGACATTGTAGTAAATGTCAAGAGAAGACACAACTATTCTCCACACAACTTTCAGGTTGTGTGGAGAATAAAGAAAGAAGACGATGCTTAACGTTATAAAAGTGCACACTCAGAGGTAAAAGCTCCTACAGAGAAGCAGTACAGTATCTTACATTGCCTCAGAGAGTTTGCTGTGACCTTTAGGAATGCACATTTCCAAAGAAAGATGCCAGCAAGGCTACATACTGTACCTCATTACACAGCCAGGCCTCAACCAGTCCATTACATTACACGGTAATACAAGCCATAGGCAGGGCACATGGGCTGGACGCTGGAGAGGCCTTTCTCAGCAGATTATTTTGGGCTCGGTACTGTGTCATTACACGGCCTCCCGCTCTGTATTTAGCCCTGTTGATTGCAGGGCTGAAATTGGGCAGGGCTGAGGTGGGTTCTCCCTCCACTCAGTCGAGGGCTTTGACATATATTATCGGTCGTTCTTGTGCGTGTGTGTATTTTGTGGCAAAAGTCGGCTGTGCAGCCACCCGCCTCACTAATCAGACACTCCCTTCTTTCTCACTCTCTGTGATATATTTTTGATCTTCATCTGCACCCCCGCCTATTTTTTAAACAGCCCCAGGAGAAGCTGTGATCCCCTGGTTTACCATGAGAATGTTTTTTTTTTTTTTTTTTTAATCTCGGTCTCATCTGTGGAAGAGTTAATATCTGTGGTGTCTTTTGAAATAGGATGCATCTGTTTATGTGTGTGTGAGTGAGCGAGTGAGGGAGAGCGTGCCCCCCCCCCCCACACACACACACACACACACATCCTATAACCGGCGATCGACGGGAGGGGGCGGAGCCGAGGCGCCGTGACTGTAACGCGATAGCTGCTCAGCTCAAAAGCGCGATCACTCACACACACAGTGCACACACCTCACAGGCTGGACCCACGCTGCTGTCGGGGCAGAGCGCAGGCTTCACGGAGCCGTTACCAGAGAGAGGAGCGAAGACAGCAGAGAGGAGAGGTGCTGCAGGAGGAGGCACGGCATGTTCGTTGTTTCTGAGGATCCAGAGCGCGCTGCTTTTCATTTATTTCATTACTTTTGTGCCTCGCTGGGAAGCAGCTTCGGACTGGGGTTTACGTGGCTTTGAGAGCTGTTACCGTTGGACTTTTTTTTCTTCGGGTTTCTTATAACGCTCCTACCGGAGAACCAGCCAAACCCTCGTGTGCGTAAAATCCGCGAGCGGGAGGACGCAGAGTTATAGGGAGATACCGGGACAGGGAGAGTCCCCCTCATCGGTCAGAAGTTGGCGCACCCCGGAGCCTGCTGTCCTGTCCGGACTCTGCGAGGCGCAGATATCCCCTGAAGCCTCCCAGCTGCGGAGCGCACGCAGCACTGATCAAGGAGTTTGTTGATTCACTGTGGGTTTTTTCTTCTTCTTCTTCTTTTGGATGCGGTTTGGTGGCATCGCTCCGCTAAATGGACATAGTCAAAAGGACAGCGCTTACAAAATATTCAGATTTTTCTCAGTGACAAGTAGTTGGCACACACTTTTCTCCACCAATGGTTTAATAAACACCGTGGGCTTTTTACTACAGCGGTTTAGTTTTCACTGCTGGTCCCAAACGGCTGTGGATTTTTCTTTTTTTTTTTTGGAGGAACGGAAGCATTTCAATCCTGCGAGGTGGAAACATTAGATACTTGAAACTATCTACAAGTTTTTTTTGGTTTTTGGTTTTGTGTGTGATTCAACATGGATTTTGTGTTCTCGTTGGTTGGATTCTTAATGGCAGTGTGCCATGTGTCGTTAAGAGTCAGAGGACAAAACGGTGAGTTTTTTTGGTTACTTCTTGATTTTGACGCACTCGTGATCTGAGTCAGCCAAAACAGCCTAATTGACACTAAACGTTGCTCTAAATCACGGGAACGTGTTTTTACTATAAGCACCACATTTAAGTATCATCTTCTCTTGGTCATTGTAATTGCTTTTATCCTTCAAATTCATTTCCAGGTCTCCAAGTCATATGTTTCAAATTATTTCAACACACAAACGCTCCCATGATAAAGCTGTTGATGTTTTATTCCTGCTAAATATGGCAAATACAGCAGCCTGCGGAGGAAAGGCTCTTTATTTGTTTTGTTTTTAAATGTTTAGATCTTATGCACTTGTTTCATCAAAATCATACTAAACATTAAAAACTGAAAGACATGGATGCGTTCATTAAATATTTAGAAAAACGGAAAGTGGAAATTGTTACGCTTAGAATAGTTTGCCGTGAAGCGTGAATGTTAAATTTAAACACGATGTTTATCCAACCCGTTCTCATCAGTTGTTTTCCTTTGATTAATCATCTCTGGGTATAAACTAACCCCACGCCTGATTAAAATGCTTTTGCGCACATCGTGATGAAAACGGCTAAAGCTGGGTGAAGAGCCTGCGTCTCACAGAGCCCGTGCGTAAAAGCGTACGAGCTTCAGTTGTGTTGACTAATAGGATCACTATCTTCATCAGCCACCACGAGTCTCTCCTTCAGTATCTCCTCGTGCTCCTCCGGGTTGTCTGGGCAGGGTGAAGCCAAGGCTGAGAGCTCCAGGCGGCGTAGTGGCACACCGCCACCTCTGCGCTCTTAGCCGTCTAAAAGAAAAGAAAAAACCGCAACTAGGAAGATAAGGAGCAGCATAATAGGAGCCAGTTGGTATGGATTTAGAGCCTTGTTTTAAGATACTTAAGTAGTTTACTGTTCAAACAGAAACGGCACTGTGGTATAGCTTAACCACATGAGTCCTTTGTATTCTTCAAAAAAAAAAAAAAAGGGGGGGGGGAATAAATTTCAGGTTTCACCATGTGGCATAAAAATCAGGGTGATCGCGATGCGTTCGATCGCCGGCAAATAAATGAGTGGATTACAAATTCACGCGTGCCGTTTCTTTACGCGGACAGAAATTGTGACAGATTTGAAGCCGGTGGTTGTTGTTGGTGGTGAGCAAGGCTTGTCTTACCATACAGAGAAGTGACGCCACTGGTGGGATGACACATGGCCTCACGCTCGGCTCACTCGTTCCTGTCTCGGATTGTTGACGCATTTACGGTGGCACACTTTTTCATATTTATGTGCGCTTTTCTTCGCCGCTGTGGTGATCAGGTGGCATTTCGCAACCCAAAACTGCTTTATGTCTTTCTTTCGCGTGTCTGTGATTCTCAGTGCTGGCTTTTTACTTCTTAATCATCATGCGCTGTAGTAAGATGTACATTTTATGCGATCTGCATAAGTAGTCTACTGGGAGTAGGCGGGCTGGGGAGCTGTCCGTGAGCTCATCATGACTGCTCAGCCTTTACAATACCACCCGCTGGCGTGCCTCAAAACAAAGCCAAGCTCTCTCTTCACTTCATTTGCACCCATCTTCTTTTTTTTTTTTTTTTTAAGCTACTTGTTTTAAATAGGACAGCTATCTCAGACATCCCTCTGAATGTGTGTGTGTTTTTCACTGGCTGCGCATGTACCCGTTGATCAGAGACAGATGTGGGCCTCTTGGCAGTCATCAGGCAGGCAAGAAGCTGGATCCCCCCCTATTCTCTCTCTCTCCCCTGCCAAGACACTGCACCACATCTCCCTGCCTCTGTACTCCCCTCAAGAGCCACATTACACACAGATGCCAGAGGAAAGAGAGACTGACAGATAACAGAACAGAGACAGAACAGGGAGAAAGCAAGAGCAGCATAAACAGAGAGACAGGGGGAGTGGGAGAAAGACGGTGACTCCAGAGTTTAAGAAAGCACAGAAGAGTGACCGAGCCATAGCACGAAGGCAACAAAGAGGAGGAACGCTCAGAAACCAGATCAGCTGAGTGGATTCTGCATCAAGCGGCATGGTGGAGGAAAAGGACGACATCAAAGTGTGCAGGGGTCAAGAGTCAGATCGCATCCAGGGTTCATGAAGGGACAGCGTCACGTAAAGTGGGATAAAGCCCCAGCCACAGGGGTGAAAATACTATCGCAGAGATCCTCTTGTGAATGTTAAGCACACAGAGTCACGTTAAAGTGTTTCATTTTCTAAAGAGTTGCTGTTTTGTGATGACAGAGTCCATCTGTGCTTCGGCAACTTGATACATTTGCAGCAGCAAAAGGTTTCCCCTAAAATGTAATGTTATGGAACGAGCAGATGCACGCCTGAGGCATCCCAGCCAGGAAACTCTTTTAAGTGTAGAAATCCTACGAGGTGCCAGGGTAAATGATCCACTAAAGATGTTCAGCGCTTGGACAGGTCATGCTGTGGACTTCTGTTTTTTTTTTTTGCTGGTGGCACCTTCACCCTCATTACAAAGCACCATTTTTTGTGTGTGGTTCTTCCTCAGGCAGTTTTCTGCTGCAATATTTCTGCACGAAGAAGAGTCACTTCCATTCCACTTGTCCTGTAATCACAATAGTTTGACTCGCTGACATGTGCATTAATTACTCCTTACCACAAGCATTAATATTCAAGCCATTAAGCAGCTCATTTGCATGTTTATTGAGCGGGCGGCTGTGCATCCTCTCCATTCATGGTATTGACTTCTTTAGAAGTTGGATTTCTATTATTTAATAATATCAGCTCCAGGGTGAAAAGAACTTAGTAAATTTTATGTTTATGTTATTCATGTTTTTTTCTTTTCTCCCCCTTCACCCCTTTGCCTCTTGTCTTCTCCTCTCGTCTAGGATCCTTTGCATTTCTCTGTACTTTAATCTGAAAAAAACAAGGTCACCTCTCTTAGCATTCATAGCCAAAGACAAACCCAGCGGCCCGTTCAATACCAGTCAGGTATGAGAGTCACAGGCTCGCACAAAGCCCTTGAACAGCTCACCACACTCAGGGTGAAATTAAATACAAGACCCCCATAAATAAAACAGAGCTGGGTCTTTTCAGTCTGTCGCATTAGCTGCACATGGGGGGGATCTTAGCGGGCGCTCGGGGACTGGGTTTTTAGGTAGGGAGCCATAGGGGGTCAGCTTTGTCAAGAGGCAGGGTGTTTTAGAATCTACTGCAATTCAAACCGCGGGTTCTGAAAAGAAGGAAGCAGTTCAGGAGTGTAAATTTAAAGAGAAGAAACTGCCTTTTTTGTAAGAAGTGTAATTCACCCAAAAAGAGGTTACTTTTTTTTTTTTCTTCCTTTTTTTTAAGCAGTCAGTTCCACTGCAAGGTAACACTCTGCAAGGTGGGGGGTAGAGGGTGCTAACAAATCACCAAGACTCCTGCAGCAAAGCTCAATTCTTCACAGCTTTCCCTTGCTGATGTAGGCTCGCTCCACCTTAGACGGGGAAAATCTTTTGTGAAAAGTGCTTCGGTGGTGCAGGTTTGACACTGGCGCGCAGAGCCGAGGGGGTGCACCGGTGGGGGGAGAAGGAGACGTGATACAGTAGCCAGGTAGCGTTTAGGATTAGGCCCACACCATTACCCCCCCCCCCCCTCCACCCACCTCCTGCTGAAGGCACCAGTGACCATCTGTTTACTCGATTGATCCATTGATCCATTGATCGGAATGGCCAGCGCTGTGCATTTAGCTGATTAACGTGGGGCACTTATCCTGTTAGGGAGGGAGGAGTAGAGAAGGAGAAAGAAAAGGGAGGCAAAGAGGATTTGGGGATATTATCTGCTTTTGATGTGGCTTTTGTTAGTTCTTAAAAGAAATAATCCCCCTTTAAACACAGTTAACAGTGTTTAACAAAAAAGCCATTGTCAGCAACTGTTGCGTTTCTTGGAGCCGACTGTTATTTGCTTTTGGTCAGGTTTCACAAGCTCAAATCCACCTAAGCATCAATGCATGCTAGTGACCACTGAAATCAGGCTCAGCTTTCAGCGGAACGCCGTCGTTTAGCTACAGCGTATTTGATTTTAGATGTAAATTTGACGCAGCGTTGTGTAAGTGAGGGGAGAGATTTCTATGCTTGTTTTATGTTCACAAGCACAGACACAGCCCCCCCTGACAGGAACAAGAAAATGTTATGGGCGTCCAATCAGAATGCAGGGAATGAATAAAGGTGTTAAACTGTAATCCTCAGGTTTATTTCTACAGACTCCTCAATCTGAAAGGAAACGACGACAAGAACAGAGCATAAAAAAAGTGAAATGAGTCTCAAATGTCTTTCTGAAATAAAGTTATTGGTTAATTAAACTAATATGAACGTGGAATAAGAAATAAAGAACCAGCTGGATGATAGAAGTGCAACAGTTCTTGTCTCATTATTTTTATATTTCTGGTCTATTAACAATCTTGCTGTTTCCTTGCATGCATACACCTGTACACTTTACCTGCATCACATCCATGGCCAATTTGGACTCACCGATTAGCCTAACATGTGTCTTTTGACTGAGGGGGGAAGTCGGAGTACCTGGCGAGAGAAAGCATGAGTCTCTCTCTCTTAACGCTTTTATTTTGAATACGGCAACAAGAAACATTTGAAACCAGCATATTGACTAAACTCAACCATCTATGACTGGGTGGGCCACGCTCCCTGCTGCTGAGGCGCACACTGGTTTGACCTAAAAGGTCTTAAAGCAGGTCCCCACCTCTTCATCTCCCTCCCTCCTTTGGCCCAGCCTAGTGTCGAATGGGTGAGATTAAAAGCAGTCAGAGAGACAACCCCATGCTCTTCTCTGAATGTCTGAATGCATGAGTGCTGCCCACTCACTCCCCTCGTATTCCCTCACTCTGGGTGATAGCACTTTTTAATTAAGGTGGGGAAGCGGGGAGGGAGCAGGCACAAGGGACGGGACGAGAGACACTAGGAATGATGGAGGGATTTATCAGCGCCTCTCCTCGCACTCGCGGCTTATCCCAGAGCGTGACGCCGTGCCTCCCCGATAAGGCAGCTAATAGAAATAAGAGCGGCGGGACGTGCAGCCGAACTCACACATGCTGCAGAAACCTGAGCTAAGACATGCAGACGTATGCACATTTTCTCAGATAATGAAGATAAAGGCAATCGCATTGGGTGCGAAGACGTCTCAGGAGCGACTAAAAAAGAAATGCGCGCTCACACTCACACAAAAGTCATTAATTAATTTCATTGATACAGTCTGCGCTGTGCTTTATGTCTTTTGGATTTCAGTTCCATCCACTCAAAACGCAGCTCTGCAAACATACTCTTAAGACTCACACATGCATAAAAGTGGCATTGTTCATTGTAATAGGGCCTTGGTCCATGCATGGTAGGGACATATGCAGCACTTTGTGTGTGAGTGTTTGTGTGCAGACAGATGGGCTGCTCTAGTAGAAGAGACAGTGTAATTCGTGGAGCTCGCTGGCAGCTCCTGAGTGCTTCCCCTCTGTTACTCATCCAGCACCACAAGTTCTGTTCACACCCAAACATTCTGCTTTAAAGTGAAACACACACACATTTGTACCATATAAGCATCCTCATAATGGCGAGCTATTCAAAAAATTAGAAGAGAATACACACACATCTGTCACTTTCCTTCTTCTATTTAATTTTTTTCTCATCAGCCGCAAACAAACACCCACCAAACTGCACACACGCATGTTTGCCAGTGCATGTGTGTGTGTGTGTGTGAGAGGTGACTGACAGAGGTTTCCCCCTGGGGGTCGGCATCTGCAGGACAGCACCGGATAGCAGGCATGTCTTAATGAGGCTCGTCAGGCTCTTTTGCGCTGCACACACGCACCCGCTCCTTTCTCCATCTTTTCTCTCTCCTCCTCGGCTGCCTGTATTTTTTTCCCCTTCCTCATCACCTTTTGTCGCCTCCTCCCTCTCCCCGCGCCTGTCACTCCTCTCCCTCGCTCTTCCCACCTATGTGCTCACCACCGCCCATCATGAATCAACCCAGCCTGCCGCCTTCACCCCCCCTCCGATCAATCTTTCCCCTTCTTTCTCAATCCGTGTTTTATCCATCGCCTCGCCATCAATCCTCCACCCTTCCTCACATCCCTCTGCTCTTCTTCATCCTCTTTCTTCACCCTCATCCTCTCTGTCACATCTCCCATTTTCCTTTCCTACTGTAATCCTTTCATCCCCCCTTCTCTTCCCACTCATTCTGTCATTTCTCCTGCATCCCTCCTCTTCATCCTCCTTTGGAGGCCACTGAATGGGCAGCTCAGAGGAAAAAAAGTGTTGAGGCTGCAGGATTCTCCCCAAACGACTTAATCTGCCGAGGCTCTGCGCGCTGATAGCCTCTTGCACACCGTCCCCTCCATAGGCTTCCCAACAATGACTGTCTGTCTGCACAGCCGCGGCAGATAAAGAGATGTCTGTGCATGTGTGTGTCTATGTGTGTGTGTGTGTGTGTGTGTGTGTGTGTCTCGGTCTTTCTGTCTGTCTTTGTCATTCTTTCCTATCCCTGCTATCTTTTTGAAAAATTTCAGTTAGTGATTTTTTTCCTCCCTCCTGTGATTGACAGGCCCTCTGCGTGTTTTTGGAAGTGAGTTTGTGTGTGTGTGTGGGTGGTCCTTTGAACATTGTGCAGTGGCTCTCTGTGTTTCCGTGTATTTATACGTGCACCTAAACGCGTGGGCGTGCGTTAAAGCATGTATTCATGTGTGCACTTATGGCTAAAATTGCGTGTGTGTATATTTGTGCAGTAGTTTGTATCTGTGCGTACGCAATGTGGGCAGCTGGAGTCATGTGCTCCCATGAAATCACCGGCAGCTCTGTGTGTGTGCGTGTGCCTGATGTGAGCGTGGGCGTTGCTCCTCTCCAGTAACAAAGTAAGGAAGCCATCGCAGCTCTATCAAATGTCAGAGAATCTAAGTGTGCCTTTTAAGCACAATAGGCGGTGGAAATGTCAACACTTGAAGGGTCTATTACACTTCAAGCCTTTGGTGCTGTTTTTTTCCCCCCTTATCTTTCCTTCTGTTTCCTTTATTGGTGCTTTCACAGAAATTTGAAAGAAACAGGCAAAAATATCAACCCATTTATGTCAATAATGGATTCATTCCAGTAGCTGAGTGGTTAAGGCCAACGTTTAGTGACACATTGTTAATGCCATATGATTCATGTTCCTGTCTCAGCTCCTTTCCTTCCTCATATGTATTCCTATGAACGTCCGCTACTGTAGTGAAACAGGATTTGTCTGTTGTTGCGTTCAAAATCGTGTTGGTTATTAAAGATCTCACTGGAGGATCAGCAAACATAAGCTAAACAAGGGATTGCCAAACAGGGATACAGTTAGCCCAGAGTGTACTTCAGGTCCTTCTAGAAGAATTATCTAAATTAACTTTCACCAGGACAAAAAGAACTGAATGGAAAGAATCAGTCAAATCTTAAAGAAACGCTTAACAAGTCATGACTTTTCCCTAAAATACATTTTTAAAGCGTCTATCCTAGTCTATTTTTTTTCTATCCCTTGGAAGATATACTTCTGCGGTTCTTCCATAGATTTCAATTTAGGATTCTTTGTCTCTTTTCACTATCTGAACGTCTCTCTTTGATTATGTCTTTGGTGCTTCTCTCCATAACCAGCAGGCACATGAAAAGATTAGCTCAACTAATAAGAAAATCCAAAAAGAGTAAGAATTGAACCGACCCGAGCAGTAACTTCTTAAAGTAATGGGTAACCGGTAAAAATCAACACAGAAAATAGATAAGTAAATATGAAAGATTATCGTTAGAAGTAAAAGCAAACATGAAGTTAAATAAAAGTAAAATGTATGTACAAAGTGTTACAATAGGAAGTTAAAACAATGGATAAAAACGTTAGCTAAAAGTATGGTGAAAAGCTAAAGTTGTTAGCTAGCACTATGCTATCCAAACAGAATTTTAAAAGATTTAACAGGTAAAATTGATCAGTAATCATAAAATAAAACATTAGAACCATTGTGGATGAAAGCAGTTTGGATTAATCTTAGAGCTGTGGTGGTACATCAAATGAAAAAGGTTGGGACCATCTGAGCTAAGCTAGCTCCTGCTGTTGTCGTGGTGCCCCTGTTTTTTTTTCTTTTCTCTAAAATTGATAATATCTCAAATCTGTTGCAGAGTAAGATTAATAAAGAACCAATATGCACAAGGCTGCCGGGCTTTGTGCGTGGATGTGTGCAGAATACTCATATATGTTTCTTTTGTATGTGCATGTGAGTTTATGTGTTTAGCATGTTTGTGGGAGATAACGGAGAGAGCGAGAGCCGCCATGGCTCACGGGGCGAAATCAGAGAATGGGGTCTTTTGTTAGCGCGTTAGCTTTTCATTACAGAGTAGGGGTGAACCCCAGAACCTAGCTAGACAGGCCGTCTGCGTGTCACTTCCTGTCTAAGCCTGCAGAGCTACGCTATTGGCAAGCTATTGTTCCTGGGAGAGGTGATAGGATCAGGGAATGTGTCCTAATGTTTGCAGATTGGCTTGCAGGAGCAACAATTACACTTGGAGAACGCTCCCTATGGGGGAGTAGGGAGATAAGAGCCTGGGTGTGGAAGAGGGTGAAAAAGGCTCGGTGTGTTTCTCTGTGTGTGTGTGTGCGCGCTTTCACCAAATGCAACAGTAATGATCTTTTATTGTTTTAATAGCTTACCCATGTGGCGCTGCTTGCATTGAGAATCCACAATGGAGAAGTTTTTCCAATTTCCTCCTAACTGACAGCCTAAATTGCTTTCTTTTGTTTTACTGTTCATTTGTTGCTCATCACATCTTCATATAGAGAAGCAAGGTAAATGAAGGGGCGCCCACTGAGATGCTGCACTAGGGGAGCGCATCATTTCCTCAATCTTTTTTATTATTTATTTATTATTTTTCAGTGCTTTAAATGAGTCTGCCCCTGCAAATGACGCTGTGTAGAAATGCATCAAATTATGTTTAAAATAAAAACATGCATAAAACATTTTTAACCGCTCCTCTTCGCCTGCTTTATAGTCAGTACCTCCCAGCACCTTCTAACTCACCTTTCTGTCTCTTACACAGCGCCGGAGTGCGGAGGTTTGCTAGATGCCAGCGAGGCCGGTTATATCACCTCCCCTGGCTATCCTCTGGAGTACCCCCCACACCAGAACTGCCACTGGATCATCACGGCGCCAGAGCCCTCGCAGCGCATCGTCCTCAACTTCAACCCCCACTTTGAGATCGAGAGGCTCGACTGCAAGTAAGACGGGAAGGCCGGGGAGGGGGGAAGGAGCTGGATTCAGGTCATAATGGTGCAGTCCATAAAACCCACTCTTTTCTGTCAGGGGAAAATTGGCTTCACCAGTAAGATGGTGTGCTATTATTGTGGCTGAATGATGATTCATGTTGACACGTTCATTAGTATGCTGCGAAAGCATCCGTATCTCAAACAAGTAATTTCCAGTTGAGGCGCACAGATTTTTACATACTGTTATAATTCAGTGCCGGGTGGTTTGGCCCAATTCCAGGCTGCTGAAACGTAATCCACATTTTGACCACAACAGGTCAATCGCAAAGGAAATTTTAATTGCAGATTGCAGGCTTCCTGTGAATAGCAGACCATTAGGTAGACTGTGGTTTTCTTTTTATATTTTCTGACATAATTATTTATTCAGAAAATGGAAAGCACATAAGCTCCATGTAGAAGCACATAACCATTAAACTCATTTTGTCCTGGATGCTAGTCGCCTTCTCCCAGGCAGTTATGGGGGTTAAATTCCTTGCTCAAGGGCACATCAGCTGCAATATCAACCCTCTGTGTTTTAGAGGACAGGAAATGCTGCTCATTTCCACATCCCAAGGTTTTCTGCTTCTTTCACACACTCTTGAATACAGACGAGGAAAAACAGGTCGCAATAAAACAATAAAACCCAAATGGAAAGAATGATTCAGATAGTTTAATAATAAGTTCCTGTGTTATTTCCGCTGGTTAAGCTTTAAAAAACAAGCGTTGTCAGCCAGGATGTATTTGTGTTTTATCCTGCTAAGAACCATATAAGGTGAGGTTTTTAACCTTCTGAAGAACAGCAGACTACTCGGGAAGATTTTTGACAGATGTAAAAATTTGAAATTTACTTTTGAAGGCATCAGCCAGCATTACCCAGACTATAAAGCTCTAATCCCCCCTCCATCTGATAATCAAATGCCAAGCAATATTTGGAAGTCGGCGTCTGCTTTTGGGCAGTAAAGACAGAATGATAAGATAGGATGTAAGAAAATGAATCATGATGTATTTTGAAGTCAGAGATTGGAGGGTGGGCCGAGAGAGAATAAACAGGGGAGGCTTTAAGAAGTAATAGAAGGGAATGAGACCCAGCTGTTTATCTCGATATGAGCGAGTTGGTCAGTTTCCTTTCTCAGAGACATAAATAATCCAAATCATATGGTCTTCTATTGTCTATGACCTCAGAGGAAGACAGTAGCGGGAGGGTGGAAAAAGCTCCCAGTCTCTACTGTTTAATTCAGTTTTATATACAACCAATTTTGGTCAAACGATGAGTCCATTTGGTCAGTTTATCAGTGCACTTTCTCTCTCTTCTCCACTCGGTAAATTGAAGAATTAATAATGGGGTTTTTTTGCATTTATTTTATTTATTTTTTGCATTGTTCGTCTACAAAGTGCTTTGTCTGGCTGGGAGAAGGGAAGAAAAACCAAACCAAAATAAAAAAAAACCGTTGCTTTCATGAGCGCATGAATGGCCGCTTTGGTTGGAAAATGTTTTGTAATATTTGACGGGTTCTTTTCGCACGGTAGCGCCGCAACGGCATTGAACTTGAAATGTTATTTTGATGTCGCCGCCTTTGAAACTCCAGGTTTCCGTCGTGTTTTTTTGTTGTGTAATTATCTTTTTGCACTAAAGCGCCTCTCCGCTTTGACACCAGCATCGCTGTGTCGGCAATGCGGCGTGCCCGCACTTCCTGTTGGACTGGTAGAGAGGGAGGGAGGGATGCCTCAGCTGTTGATAAGCAGTGTGTCAGGCAGTTTCTCACAGCCCAAGGCATGCAGGGCAGGAGGAGGCTGAGGGAGGAGGAAGAGAAACTGAAATACCCCCTTCTTCTACTTCTTCTTTTTTTTCCCTTCGGTACAGACAATCTTATTAGGATGGGGTTTTTTTTAACTTTTTTTTTTAACACACGCCTGAAGGGGACAAGGCCTCGGCGTGCCCTCTAACACACACTCCCACTCAGTCTCCCTTCATCCTGTATGTATGAGTGTGTGAGTGTGAGTGGGCGTTTATGAGTGAGTAACTGTGCAAGCACGTTTTGCAAGTTTGCACGGTTAGCATCCCTCTCTATCCATCACACCTCTGGTGACCCCCACCCCCCAGTTTGGAAAGAAATAGGGAATATTGCCAACATGTTTTTATGCATCAACTTGAACACCAGTGTGCCCTTCTGTGTTTTGTAGAGAACCCTTTAAGGCACAGAAAACAGCAAAATAGGGCTTGATAATCCTCCTCTCTCCATCCCGTGTTATGCTTTTCTTTTTTTTTTCTTTTTTACACGGATTGATCCAGGCCCTGTAGCGCTGTTACGGGTTGCTTCCTTTTCTTGCCTGTATGATTAGGCATGGCGGTGTGAGAGAGTGAGCAGAGAGGAGATTTTTGCATGTTTTCACGGTCCTCTCTGCGAGGTTAGGGCAAGGGGAGCCAGAGGGCTTTCCAGGAGGAGGGAAGGGCTCGGTATCTCGGCCGGGGCTGAAAATCTGCGTGACAGGTGGGATTACAGAGATGGCAGAGCAGAAAACCGAAGCGGTGTTACCTGAAAGACGCAGGGCTGTGGTGTCTGGACTGCTGATCATGGAAGCACGCAGGAAACGGGGGGAAAATGGTCACATGAAAGGCTGAACATATGTTTTTGGATATGCTTATAAAGCACGCATGCACGTGCGCTATTAAGCACGCAACCTGTCGGTGTAAAAGTGCTCATCAGTCATCACCTCACCACCGCCACCCCCACCCCATACCAAGGCACTTTAGGCCTTTATAAAACTGAGAAAAGTGCTTGGTCAGCTCAGGCAAGGCTTCTGAACGCTAATATCCCCTGCCAGCTGGTGATTTTCCCTCGGCGGGTTCAAACAGTCAGTACTCGTGCGATGTAACGAAGCCAAACACCGGCTCGACTGCAGCAATCAAATCGTGAGCCTTATGCAGGCGCTCCATGTCTGAGGTGGCACTTTAATTCAGGATTTCATTTCAGGGGGAGTCCGGCCATGTGCCAAATAGCTCTTACCTCCAGGCTGCCAGCCGATTGATGCGAACTAAATGTAATAAAGGCTAGATGAAATATCAGGCCCATATCTCTAATGCAATCTGCCATCACCAAGCCCCAGGATGCTACCTAGTGATATACCAGGAGTCGAGGAAGGGGAGAGAGAGAGTTTCTCTCCAGCTCTCTTTCTCGACGTCTCCCTCCTCCGATTTTTTCCTTCCCTCCATCTCTCCCTTTGTTCTTCCTCTCTCCCTCTCGCTCCCGCCCAAGGAGGTGTTTTATTTTTATGCACTTGAATTAAACATTGAAACGGGTGGGTGCACGCGCACACACAGACACACACACACACACAGACACAAAAACAGTCATTCAAGAAGATCCATTTCTTGCACTTTTTCCCGGTTTTTATTTTCTCACTTTTATTTGGTTATTTGTTATTGAATGCAGTCTGCCTGAGGTGGAAAGATTTTATTATATAACTTTATAACTCTTCAGACACACAGCTAGACACCCCCCACACCCATCCCCACCCCCCGGGGCTTGTGACATGTCTGGCCACAGCGAGAAGTGCCACCAACACACGTACCAGCTCTGTGTTTCTATGCATGATATCGCCTTTTTGCTAGAGCTCGAGGGAGGGGTGGGATCAATGTCTGTATTCCGCTTGTAATGGGAAATCTATAAATGATCAGCAATAGCCAGAGGGGAAGGAAAGTAAAGAAGGCGCAAAAAGCGAAAGGGAAGGATGATGGCTGAGGATGAAAGGAAGGACAGACGAGCTCCCAGAGGTCATGGCTAAAGGAGGGAGTTGTTCCAGGATCATATCTGTCAACATCTGGCATTTGGCCTACAGTTAGGACACAATCATGGTCATCAGCATCCAGCAGTCAACACAGCTGCCGGGATTTAATGATGATATAATGGCTAACTGGTACAATTAACCGTAAAAACCCAGCATGTGATTAGGATAGCCCGGTGCAGCTGCAGCACTGTTGTCTCTGTATTCATCTGTCACAAATGTAATCAGAGTTGATGAACTACGCCGCGGCGCGAGGAAAGCACAACGTTCAACATGCTTCGATAGAGGTGAAACGCGTCCAGCGAGAGTCAGCAGGGTCACGGCTTCAGTGCAGACAGCGTTTATAGTTTGATGCTTCCGATCGATGCTGCACTAGAAGGTCTGGGGCTGAGCCTAGACGGTCTGTGGTCAGTGGTTTGGCCCGAGTCATCTGTAAGCATGAACTCGTGATGGACAGCAAGGGGGAGGGCGGCGAGGCATGAGGAGATGAGAAGGAGAAGTGCTGTTTGTTTTTTGGAGGGGGCTAGATTGAAGATGGCAGGCCCCCGCGGATCTGCTGGGATTTCGCTCGCAGCATCTAGTTAATATTTCAGAGGCACTTATGGCTTATTAGAGTCCCCTTTGCGGGTGGGAGGGAGTGTGTGTTCAGATATGTGAATATCTGGGTGTGTGTGCCTTTGCTTAATTTCTGCCTCTGCTTGTGTAAATCGCGGCGAGGTGGACGAAAGAAAGCCAAAGACAGCGCCTCATTGTTTACTGGATGGGGGTCTTGAGGTTTCTGTGAGCTCTGAGAAGCAGAAAAAACGGGTGGAGAAACACAGGCAACAGGAAGGGGGGAAATCATTTCAGCCGACGGCCCCGAGTGTCTGAGGGTACGGCCAAGTTTGATTTCCTGATGCTCGAGAACAGCTGTTCCCCTTTTACCAGCATAAACAAAATAAATCAAGGAGACAGTGACGCACCCGTGGCAAATTACGTGTTGATCTCTTACATAGTGCTGAAGTTCCCAGAGAATGCTTTGTGTAGGCACTGAGAATAAACTAAATGAAACACATACACAAAGCTAGCTCTTTTACAGAAGGGTGGTTAGATGAGAACTCATGTGCTGATTTCACAAAAGATGCAGGAGGACGGTACCAGCAAGGACTGTAAATGTATATAGCAGATCCCTAAAGGGGAATGACAGGACTGACTGCACATTATTGCATAGTGACCACTAGCAGGGTTAGTAAGGCCACAGAGGCATAAAAGGCCTATAAATATATAAGCAAACAGTGCTCTGCAAAAAGACTTAACACCTAACAAAGGGTTGCAACCTCATATCTCTCCACAAGCTCCTGCTTAGAAGATCTGCCTAAATGAACACATCAAGATTAATGTTGGCTTTGAGAAGTTCCCAGATTTCACAGTAACACCTGCTAAATGATGGGCGATGATAGCGAATACGGCGGACCGTCGACTCTTCGCGAGGTAGGTTGTTAAATCTGCCCCTTCACATAAATAGTGCTCATTCTACTACTCTCCTCTAGTAAGGCCAAAAGGTGCCATACAAGCACAGCTCGCATTGTTTAATGGGACTGATTATTGTCAAATATGTGACAATAAATAAATCTTTGCTACGTAAACCTCATAAAGGATGTAATTTAGATAAAGTGTCATCATGTATAGTAATCTTCCAGAGCAGCTTCATTGTTTACGATACCGTCAGCACCCAATTTGGCATCTCTTAAAAGAAACCAGTACTGCTCGTACCAGTTTCGTCTTTAGTGGTTTCTCGATTTTTTTGTAGCCTATTTTTACAGTTTCTGCTGTGTGTGGTGTGTATGTATACTCGCTTTGGGCCTGCGTTTGGTTGTACTGAGGCACTGCTGCCTGCAGGAAATGTCCCCGGTCCCCAGCAAACAGCAAAATGTGTGAAAGGCACAGGGGTGTCGTGATATATGAGATCAGAGGAAGAGAAGACGTGTCTGGGCTGGTGCAGAATTACTGGCCTTTAAGGGTTTTTAGTTTCTTTAACCTTCTCCCTCTGTTCCAGCTATATTCTATAGGGGAAATGAGGGAGGTCGAAACTGCTGCCCCCCATAATGGTTCCTTAACACAGGGCTGGTCGTGCAGACCTAGACAGACCACCAGACAGACGGAAAGTTGAGGATGGATGGTGTCAGACAGAAAGGCGGTGTTTGAATCAAAACAATTCCTAGAGGAATCTGGATCTGGATGGGGGCTTTCTGCTTCCGTGTGTGTGTGAGAGAGCGGGATGCGGCGCTAATGCGTACCTTCATGGGCGCAGATGTGCGAGTGCGCATGTGCAAATGATTTATGTGTGTGTCTGCGCAGTGTCCTGGAATGCAATCAAGTGTGTGCTTGGGAGAGACAGACAGTGGGCTCTCACACGTCAGGTCCTCATGCAAGTATTCATCAGAGCCTGGGGAGAGGCTGAGCGAACAGGTCAATAATCACATCTGAGGAACACTCACTCACTGACGCTAATCCACGACAGGAGAGAGGGAGAGGGGAGGGAAGGATAGAGACCCACTCCAAAATCAATTAAAACCTAATTAGGCTCTCAGCTCCTTCGCGGGCCTTTTATCCTCGGCGTTGGTGATGCAGCATCGACTGTGTACGCGCACGCATGTGCTTGTCTATGCGGCATGTGTCTGTGTACGCGTCTGTCTTTGTGTGTTTGTTGGCACATGTTTTGAGTGTGTGTTTTCCCTAAAGCATGTGTCAGTAACAGCCCTAAGCAGGCGTACTTAAGGGTTGGCCGCGGCTCTCACAGACTCACAGTTGGAGCCTGCCACTAAAGCCTCTACGATCGCCTCTGTAATGCAGGATTACAACCAAGACACGTATAAGAGTATTGGACAACAGCTTCTTTACTTACTAGGAGGAGAGCTCTTCAGGCCTTCTTTTGTGCAGATTGGCTTGAGCCCCAGTCGTCATCACAAGCTTAGACTGGAGGAGCGTGCAGGAAGACTGAAACATGTCGCAGTGCACCTTTGAAACTTTAAGATTTATGAATTTTTAAAAAAATAACAATAAAAATTGGTAAGAGAGAGGCAGAGAGAGTGAAACTGTTGAAACCGGTTCAGGAGGTGTAGCAATATCAGGCTATCATGCTATTTAGCCTAAGGCTGCTTTCACACCAGCCGTGTTTGGTTGGTTTAAATTAGACTCTGGTTCACCTGTGCAGAAGTGGACACAGTAATTCCACTCAAGTTCAGACCAAAACCGAGACCCTTTGGAGGAGGTGGTCTTGGTGGGGTTCTAAATTAACTCCAGAGCAGTTTGTTCGTGGCATGAATGTGATCGCACCTCAATCCAACCAAGCTAACAGGTGTGTCAGTACAGTTTTAGCTAAACACCTTCCTCTAGGTAACATAGCTGTGTGAAAAGTTCTGCGGAAGCCAACAACTAGCCTTGAAATGAACATAATGAAAAAGCTGCAAGTCCACAAACCCATCAACTGGCTGCGACCAGAGTAAACGGATCAGGCTTCAGAAACTGTGTCTTGCAGTTCCCCCCTAATCCAACTCTGGCACTGTTTTCGTTAAACCCTCCTTTGCCTCATATATAAACCTTCTTACCTTCATCTCGGCTTTAAAATATTCTCTGAAACCATGACCTGAAAATCTTCCCAAGGCCAAATCAAACCTGAGATTCCTTTATTTCCCAAAGTGCATGTCCTTTGTACTCTTTTTTTTTTTTTTTTGGTTTAATTAACTCGCCTCGTCCTGTACGTTCTTTTTGTTGGTCAGATGCTTTCATGTGGCGATATTGCAGGCTCATTGCAGCATTTTCACACTTCGAGCCTCACCTGTGCATGTACCACTCTGACCTAGATTAATATGGTTGGGATTATCCCTCCATCAGCAGTCTTAGCTTGAATGCTCTGTATAGGAATCAATACACTGCAGGAATGCGATAGCCAAAAAAGAGGCTTAGTGACTCTACTTAATCCAGGTTTTATTCCAAGCAGGCAGCACAAAAGCAGTCTTAGTGCTGAGATTCCACAAAGAAACACAGCCTTGAGCTGATTGGTTTGTCTCATCTCTTCTGAACGCTTTTCATTGTAGAGAAGTCGCGGGGGGGAAAGCGCTTACCTGTTCGGGACATTGGCGAGATGCTGGGTTTGAAGGCGGCTCCAAAACCCGGAGTCATCTGCGACGATTTTTTAACATCAAACAACCCGTCACGCTAATTAGCGAGACAACAGCAGCCCTGTTGTTTTGTGACAGCTTTGTTACACAAACTAATTGAAGCAAGTGCGTTTTGCATGCCTGTATGTTTGAAGGGTGTAGCTGCAGGACACCTGCAGCAATGCAGTCAGCTACATTGGGAAACCCAGTGTTTTGTGTTTAGTGTGTGTGTGTGGTAAAGACACTTGTAGAGAGAAACACGATTGAGTATCATGATAGATTATAAAATTACAAGGAAATTATTCACAGTTGCAACAACTTGCAATGCAATAACAACACAAATCTTGTACTCATACAGCAGCAAAACAAGCTCATGCTTAAGAGAATATAAGAGATAGAAAAGTGCAGATTCCTCTCAGACACTATTTGGATGAAAATGATTGAAACTTGCTTTAAAACAGTAATCCAGCACTGAGTTAGAAACAAGCAAAAATCACGGAGATTTCCACACCTTCCAGTATTCACACAACCCAAAATTACTATCCTGAAACCTGGTGATTCACTTTCAGCTCCAAAACATGAACTAGCTCCATCTTTATCATATCAGCAGAGCTATGATATAATTTAATGATGGCTGTCCAAGGCAGGGCTGTGTTTTCATACACTGCGTAGTATTCGCTAGCCGTTAAGGGAGCTAAGGAGACCAAATTAGTCTACCATTCATAGACTTTTTTTGCCTACATGAATATCAATGAAAAATCTTTAGATCCATATTTTATGTGTGTTATCTCTTACAGGCTACATAGCTGCATTAAACTTTGTGTCCTTGTGGAAAACAAGTGCAAAAGTGGAAATTTGGAAAACTTTGATGCTGTAAAATCCATTCATGTAGTATTTTCCTTAAAGGGAAACAGATACTAAATATCAGCCTGCAGCTGTGGTGCATCTGCAAGCCACTTTGCAACCCACCTCCAAGCCGGCTTCTTCTTTCATCCTATACCCCACATGATCATCGCGGTGGGTCTTGTTGCTCCCAGGACAGACGGATGGAAATAACAATCTTCTTTTGACTGAACTCTGTGACTCTGTGTCGCCGCTTATGTCTAATAATGGCACAGGAGTGACACTCGGGGTTAATTTTGGATCAATCGGTTGGGCTGCCTCTTTGTGTGTGTTTTTCACACACACACACACACACACACACACACACACACACACACACACACACACACACACACACACACACACACACACACACACATGCGTAGTAGCCTGCCAGTTGAGAATTTGCTTTTATCATTCAGGGTCAGTTAGCTAGTCAAAGGTCAAAATGAGCCAAGAGCTCAAGCATGTGTAAGCTAATAAGCAAGGTGCCTGTGCATTTCTTTGGACCAATTTTACTCTCTGCTCCTTCACCTTAATGTCATCATCCCCCCCAGCCTTCACCGTTTTACTATTTCATGAGCTCCTGCCTATTTTTGCGCCTCTTATTAACAAATCCATCCATTTGCCCCAGTCTTCACCCTCAGATTGCAGCCACTTGTTCAATTACGTTCTGCTCAAACGCAGCCCTCTCTTCATTTTCTTTCCTGTTATCCAAGATTTGGTAAAATGGCGGGAGCTAACCTCGAGCTGATGTCAGAGGGATCTGAGCTTGTTGTCTCAAGCAGAACTGGGTCATAAGAGCTAAATTTATTGAATACAGCTGAGGGGAAGCAGCACATATGAGGTGTGGCAGAGATGTTTATTTGTGTCTTGAAGTTGTGTTGTGCTATTTCGCTCTGTGTATTCTGTCCTGAGGCTGAACTCTGATGGTAAATAGATCCACACCTGTCTGTTTTTTATTAGCTGTGCCGATTGCATAACCCCATAACTATCTACATTTATCTCCCCTCTACATTTCTCCTTTTATCTCTTTACCTTTCTTAATCCCTTCCTGATGCATTAAACTCTGAGTATGCTGCATCCTAGGATTTTTTTAAGGAATGCTTTTAAGAGAACATTTTAACATAACAGGAAAGAATCTAATTCATTTCTCTTATTCTTTTCAGATACGACTTCATAGAGATCCGCGATGGAACTTCAGAGACGGCCGATGTTTTGGGGCGGCACTGCAGCAACATCGCCCCAGGGCCAATTATCTCATCTGGGCCATCCCTCCAAATCAGATTTGTCTCTGACTACGCCCATCAGGGAGCCGGCTTCTCTTTGCGCTACGAGATATTCAAAACAGGTAAGGAAGCATTAACGGGTTGTGTTCTTAAAGCTGGGTCTGTTTAGTGCCACATTAAGTCAACAACGCCACACAGTTCATCGTGTTTTTTCTTAATTTTCTTGTTTTTCTGCAGATATTTTTGGGCAATTCAAGCAATATTTTATATTACATGAAAAGCAAAACAAACAACAACAAAAAACAAAACAAAACAGTGTGCATCATTTTGTTACAGTTTATGTGTGGGACATGTTTCATCAAACGTAAGGCTCCCCTTCTCAAAAACACTCAAGTTAATGGTTTTTTGTCATCATGCGCCTCCTTCGCCTTCATGTTAGCGGCCCAAAACCCGCAATCACTCATCCCATCACTTTCCCAGTAATTTACTTCAGCAGAGGGGACCGGGAATGCAGGCAAAACTTACAGAGCGAGGAAAAAACAACAACTTTTAAGTTGCCTCAAAGCACGTGAGGAATGCGTTCTTATATGAAGCAAGAATACACTTCCTCCGGGGCCGTTAGGAAGACTGGGGTGTGGGAAGGGTTATTGTGGGATGATGGAAAATGGAAAGAGCTCCGAGGCTACTTGGGAGTTTGACTTAAGGTCAAAGGTTTATGAGCGGAGGCAGAGGCGAGGAGAGTGATGGAGACGAGCGTGTGGCGAAATGGAATTTTCTCAAAAGTCGTCAAAGTGCACGAGGTGAAGTGCGCTTTGCGGGCAAGGTTGAAGTATTGTTTTAGTGGCACTTGTGTGTTTGTGTGTGTGAGTTATAGTGGGAGGAGGCGAGGTGAATTGGTCAGGTGGCCTCGGGGGGAACAAGATTTATGTACGAGTTGCCAGCGTATTGTCTCTGCAGCAGTTAAAGGTAACTCCTGATTTGGGTCTGGAAATGCTTTTCAATTTAACACCGCGAAAACAGAAAGAATTCGTTAATTCACCTCCCACCTTTGAAGAAATGTCCCTGGCTTTGTGTCAAATGAGTGTGACCCAAATTTGATGTTACCGAGGACACCGAGCTCAGACCCTGGCGGTATAACTGACTGCATCTGTCTCACGCATAGATGGATCGAAGGTTGGTGGATTGTGGTGGAGGGGGGATGCGGTTGCCGTGCATTTAACAAGATCCTGGTATAAATACAGGGGTGTAAGAGCTGGTGTCACTGTGCGAGCACATGTAGGTGTCTGCTGGCTGCATGTGTGGGTGGTTCCACTCAGCTTGTTGTGCGAGATTCTGTCTGGCTCTATGTATGTTTGTATGTGGAGGCGGGAAGAGAGACCCGTATGTTTGTGTGTGTGTGAGACAGAGAGGTAGAGAGAGAGAGGGACAAACTGAGAGGGAAAATGATTGGGGTTAAGGGAGACAAACTGACAAAGAAGGAGTGAGTCAGAGAGTGGAAATGAATTCAGGATGCGTGATTGAGGCCATGTGTTAATTACGGCGTTCCCAGCGCCTGCACGCTCTCTCATCATGGCTGTTTGTCTTACCGTGGCAGGCCCGGGCCCTCTAAACAGCTTACAACTTCTGACGGGTACACAGAGATCCGAGGCTGAGATGTGTTTACTTACTAGAGGAGAAGTGGCAATTGTGCAAGCGTTATTTTTAATATTCTTAACGGATTTAGGCGTTGTGCATTTTTGCGCGCTTTTATTTTTGGGAGGTGATGGAGAAATGAATTTTAGTCCAGTCTGTTTTAATGTAGCTGCACAAAACTCAGTTTGTGTGTACAGTGTCGAGGTTGGGAGGTTGTGTTTATGGGTCTGTGTGTGTTTTTAAAGGGTGTGTCCTGACAGATAGAAATCTGTGCAAACAGCTGGGAGACGTGTGTGTTTGTGTGCGTGTCTTCAGCTTCCTCCCCATCTTAAACAGACAGCTGAGGCTGACCCCACCACACTGTGTCTGGAAGTCAGACAATGCAGGTCTGGTTTTGACTCTGTCCGTGTGTGTGTGTGTGTGTGTGTGTGTGTGTGTGTGTGTGTGTGTGTGTGTGTGTGTGTTGAGATATCCTGCCCTGCTTTCTCTGCATTGGACTAATGATACTGTGGCTTGTTTTTGTTTTGTTCATTCAACCTTATTACATAAGCAGTGACTGTAGCTACTCCAGGGGTTTTTTGAATTGGACAAGCAATCTGTTTGTGCCACTGCCACTGTGTGTGTTTGTGTGTGGTTTATGTGTGTGTAAGTGGCGTGGTACAGCACAGTTAGAGCTAATCACTTTCAGCGTTGAGGATCACAAGTCGACCTTTGGCTCTACATCCGTCCCAAATAACCCTTCACCCTTCGGTTCACGTCCTAAGAAGAGCCAGGGTCTTCCATCTATCCCTCAGTCCACTATACTCATGCACACACGCACGCACACACGCACACATACAGTGCACAAACGCCTTAATCCTACTGTACAGTGAAAGTGCACAGCCCCCCTCCCTTCCCCCTTATTGTTGTGGCCTACTTTGGTCCTACTCATGCGTGCTTAACCCTTTATACAGCCCTGACTACCACCCCACACAAAGTCACGTGCTGCTGATGCTGTTACCACGGCTACAAGGGGAAGACTTATGATGGAAGCCCCCATTTCACCCTTCCCCAAAGCCCACCAGTAGCTCAGTGGGGGCAGAAAAACAGTGGCAGCCAATCCAGTGTTAAGATGGGAGCATAGAGAACCTTGGGGCATTGGGTCTCCTCCATGACCGCTGCAGAACACTCCTTCTGTGGCATCTGGGGGTTCGGGTAGTGGTGGAAGAGGGCGCAGCCTACGGCAGGGACCCCCGCCCAAGTACCAGACATAACACACTGGCCTTGCGTGTCTCTCTGATGCTATCATGCTGATTGGACGCGTCAGTGATGGCTGTTACGGCTGATTGCAACTTGTTTATTCCTGAAAAACCCATGAGCCCCATCCCACTGCCGAAATCACGCTCACGTAATTAACCGGCAAAAGGTGAATTAAAGTCATGAATAAATAAATCGAGCACAAAAAAAAAACAAGAGCGCTTAAGACTGATCAGCGATGAGGAAAAACGCGTACCCGGAATGAAATAACGAGACATTATCAGCAACCGCGTGAACGGCTTTGATCACAAACAGCAGGAGGGCTTTTTTTGGCATCTGCATTTTTTTGTATGTGTGTGTGTGCTGAAGATGAAAAACAATTGATAATGGTAATTCATTTAACAACAACAACACAACAGAGGCATCAGTCTAAGAAGAAACATTCCTCTCGAATTGTCTCTCCGGATATATAAAAGTGTCAAACCACAGCATGCCAAGAATGCTGTTTCTCCTTTTCTTGGGTCTTCCAGTTGTTCACAGTGTTGTTGTTGTTGTTGTTGTTTTTGTTGTTGTGGGTTTTCAACCCTTCCCCCCACACCCTTGTGTAGCGTGCCCCTTCCGCTACACATCTACACAGGCATGCACGTACACCGCCCTTCCCCAGATGCCTCGGGAGAGATTTTCTTCAATGGAAACCGTGAGCCGAACTCAAGCGTGGGGAGGTTACACGAGAGATCTGCTCGCGACTGTATACGAGGAGTGAGCTGTATGTCAGGCGGAGACAGGCAGGTGAGAGAGAGGAGGGTGAGGCAGGTTTTGATGTGCGGCAGACGCAGAGGTGAGCCCTCAGCTAGAGTTGTATGTCGACGCCAGGCGAGACAGAGGGTTGAAAGAGTGAATGAACACAGGCCCGGCGCGTCGCTGGGTGGAGGAGGAGAGGAAAGGGGTTGCCCTGACACAACGTGTGGAGCTGCCGCTACTACATCAGGCACTCATGTGCAAGAATCGAGTGGTTTCTACCCAGCAACTCGCCCTCTTACCCCCACCCCACCTCCAATCACACTGACACACACTCTCACTCACTCACACTATGACCTCCCGCTCCTTGCCAGAAGACAGCTCTCGCCAAATGGCAGCTCATGGTGCGATGCAAGCACCAGACAGGCACGTGTGTGTGCGCAGGCATGTGTGTGTGTTTTTAAGACATGAGGGGGTGACAGAGGGAGGTAGAAAGGGGCGAGGGGGACTTGTTTTTGGCGTGTTCATACACTGTGAGCTAATGAGCAGTGACGCAAAGAGAAGGTGCATATGCGCACACTCGGCAGAGCATCGGCACGTGACGTCGCGCGAGGGCGACAGCTCCTCGAGTAACAGACACGGCGTGTTTGGATGGGCGGTGGAGTCAAGCTGCGCTCAGATTGAAGATTTCACCAGCAGGACTCCGCAGACTTGCTTTGCACTGTGACCCAGTGAGAAACAAGGCCAGTGTGTTACTGGGTCTCACACATGCAGACACACACCTTCAAGCACGCACACACTGAGGGAAAACAGGCAGCAAGAAACGGGTCGTGTGAGCAAAAACGTACATGCAAAGAGGAGCATTCGCAGGAGATGTGACTCATGCGTACTGCGCAGTTCATTTGCTGTCGTTATGATCGCATTACAGACACATGGAGATTGATGCTGCTTACTCCTACATTATAACTGTACACTTAACACACAGAGCTGAGGTCAGTGGTTGAAGGGATGGGGAGATCTTGGCTGTAAATTACCCTCACATTTCAGCATCCCTACTTCTGTGTGTGTGTTTGTGTGTGCGTACAGGCAGCCAGGCAACTGATCCACGGGTGTTTTGATGTAACGGTGTGTGTGGGAGTCGACACAAGGGGTTGAATGCCTGCTTTTAACGCGTGGGGGGGGAAGATTCATACATTTTTTTTTTGTCAACATCTCAACTGTCAACTGTGACATGAATGTATTGGTGCCAGGTAAATCAATAGGAAGATATATGCATCATTGCACTCAGCTATATATGTAAGCACTTTTTTTTAAAATGTGAGGCTTTGGCAGGAAATGAGAGAAAACGGGGTATAAAGAATCTCTCACAAAATGGGGAATACAAATAGAGATATGGTATACGTCTCCTGGGTTTTCCTCCCTCTGTCTCTATGCTGATTAGGGTCAGCTCTCTGCCATTACCAAGTGTAGACACCGGGAGGGGGGGGTCAGAGCAGCACAGTCGACCCCTCAGCTTTTCATAGGGCCGCCTGATAATAAGAACCGGTGCCTCCGAGGAATGCTGCCGAAGGAATGTTCCACTAACGCGTCTGTGCTCCTAAACGCCGCCTCTACGAATATGAATCTGGTTATCAAACGCAGCCCTGGCAGCTCCCTGAGACAGTGCAGTGCTTGCCTGGATGCGGCGCCGCTTTCCCAGGTTTGAAATCCACCAGATGCCTCCTCCCGTGAGCCTCTTCAACCTGACCTCCCAGCTTTCCAGTGGAGTCAACGATGGGAAAAATGCTTCTAGCTTAGGCTTGTTTTTCCTTGCTGGTAGTGACCGACCAGGCGCATTTGTCTGGGAAAGGAAACTGAAGTTAAATGCGTCTTTAAATGAATTTACCTTCAACGAGTCATTTCAGCAGGAGAGAAGTAGCAAAAAGAAAAAAAACACACAATGTCCAGTTTAAGTGCGCTTTAGTTCTAGAGGAAGAGCTGCGATTTGTCCCACGTATCTTTGCAGCGTTGCCACATGAGGATGTGTGTGTGTCCGGTGAGCATGAAAATAGAAATGCATAAAGATGTACGACTGAACGGAGCCTGCATTGTAAAGATAGAACTATTTAAAGGGTGAGCGAACTCAGGCTCGGAAAATAAACACAGCTTACGAATGAGGCAGCGCGTGTGACATTTGTGTGAAGACCTGTCTATTTGCCGTGTGTGTGTGTGCGTGTGTGTGTGCTGGATTGTCAGCTCTCTCCCGCCTCATTGATGTGCCGGTCCATAAACACTCGGCCGTGACTCAGGCTCCCCAGTGGACCGCGGAGCAGTGGCTGATGGGTAGATGATCTGAGCCACACAGCTGCTGCCGCTCAAGGTGAGCCGCCCAGGGCGCATAAATCTGCATAGCTAATGAGGAGCCGCCGCAAAGGGCCCACTTAGAACCATTACACAACTTTTGTGGTATGCATGAGCGAGGTGTGCGAGAGAAAGTGAAAGACACGCGCACACACAGAGTGCAAATGAGACCCAAAAAAGGGTAAAATTTTAAATATATGCTCTAAAGCAGGGTTCCGTCTTTAATGGTGGAATTTTTTAAGGGCTCAAGTAAAGGCTGGGTTTTGCAGTGCACTGTCATTGTTTGAGAGCACAGAGGTGGTATGAATTTAAGGGGAGCATGCACAAAAAAAGAGCTCTAAGCCTGCTTGCGTTGCATGATGCAAAATTAGAAATGCCCAGTTGAGCATTTGCTCGCTCTGTTGGGTTTTTTCCCTCCTCCATCTACAGCCATGAGTCGTGCACGTTCGTGTCCTTTCACCACCGCAGCTACTGTAAAATCCCAGCGGGGCTGTCAGTGACGAATGAGTTTCTGAAACACCTTCTGCAAGTCAGATGAGATACCGCCACGTGATCGATTGCTCCTGCTCGTAACGCGACCATTATGGGTTTTTGTTTTTGTTTTTCACTCCCGACTCTAAATATCCTATTATCCTTGTGTGTCTGCTTAGGCTCGGAATTCTGCTTCCGCAATTTCACCAGCCCTACCGGCATGATCGAGTCCCCGGGGTTCCCGGATAAATACCCTCACAATCTGGAATGCTCCTACATGATCATTGCCCCGCCCCACATGGACATCACGCTCACCTTCCTGACCTTCGATCTCGAGAACGACCCCCTGCTGGTCGGAGAGGGTGACTGCAAGTACGACTGGCTGGACGTGTGGGACGGTCTGCCACAAGGTGAGCGCACAGACACACACAGACACACACAAACAGATGTCGGAATATCTCAGCGTGAGCGTAGACACACTGGAAAGACACCCTGTCCTCACCTTTTAACGTGCGTGGACAGCCACATTTCCACATGCACATTCCTACACTGAAATCTGCATAGCAGCCTTCAATTTCCTGTGCAGGCATCCCTCTCTTTGATGTAAGCTCTTACCGTACAGTCCATCCCATTACATGGGAGGGGGGGGACTAGACACCCCTGAGGACCAATCTGTTCCCATGGTTCTCTTCCCTCTCCATAATAACAACCCGTTCCTAACCCCCCTCGTACTTTCCTCCCTGTCCTCCATCCTTATCACCTAGCACTTCCTTCCTCCCCAGGGTGAGCGAGAGTGACGGCCACGATGAGTATCTGCTTGTATGCAAAGAGCCGAGATCAGAAAGTGGGAATGGGAGGGGTTTGGGGGAGAAAAACATTTGAGGATGTTATCAAGGGGCTTTGATAGTGACCGCCATAGGGTAATGCTAGTTGCTCTGTAGCTGATGAAAGCCACATTAGTAGTGGTGAGTGGTTCATTTCTCACCTCTCGCTTTGCCGAGTTCCTTTTCTTCTCTCTTTTTTTCCTTTTCTTTTTGAAAATATGAAGCAGGGTGGGGGGGGGGGACCAAGGATTTGCTCTAATTATTCCATTTTCAGTCGCTAAGAAGGGATCCAAGTGGATTTAAAATTCCAATTATAGCCTTGAATTTAGGAGCTTTGATAGCTGAAAACAATTTATACCATTCAAAGTTGAGAATTAGGAGCAAATTAAAGTGTAACCCAGTTCCAGTGAGCCTGAGTTTCCTTGGGCGTGAAAGAGGGACGGGAGACGAGGCGGAAGGGTGAAGAATTTTTGTGTCTGGAGACCGTTGTAATCCTTAATGTTTGTGAGTGCGTGCGCGCATGTGTGTCTATGCGTGTGTGAGTGCTTGTCTGCAGCTGATCCCAGTGCAGCTTGCATTAAAGCAAGGGATTCCATTCCCTCTCCTGCTGGGTTCTGGCTGAGACACACACATGGCAGATGGAGGGATGGACAGGAGAGTTAAGGGAGAGAGGAATGAATGGAGGAAGGGGAGATGGAGGAGAGGCATGCTGTGAGTCATTAGACAACACTTACCGAAGCAGCATGACCACTGGAAACCTGTCTTTGCAGTGCTGGATTTCCTTTTTTTTAATCTTATAGGAATTATCACATGTGCGTGCTTTTTCTGATTTTTCTTCCTTCCTTGAATGTAGCATCATACAGAAAAAGCAGTAAATGTTGAGTTTTTCAAAATAACAGCACGAATGTTTCTTTTAAAATCATTTCTTTGCAATATGACTGTATAAACATGAATTTCGTGTGTGTGCAGTGGCTCCTCTGATTGGCCGGTACTGCGGGACAAAGATCCCCCCAGAGATCCAATCGTCCTCTGGCCTGCTGTCCCTCTCCTTCCACACCGACATGGCTGTCGCCAAAGACGGCTTCTCCGCCCGCTACAACATGACACAAAAAGAAGTCTCCGACTGTGAGTGCACCATCACTTTAAGAGCGCACGTGTGCGTGCATTTGTGTGTACAGAGTGTAGGTTTGCTTACCTGCTTTTATTCCCAACTCGATTTTCTCTCTTTCACCGCTTTCGTCTCTGTCATCTCTGCTGACACTCGTCTTTCTCTCTTCATCTTTTTTCTTTTTCCTCCTCTCCTCTTACCCTCTCGATCTCTTCAGCCGTGCCTGCTTTAATGCTATTTCAATCTCGGAGCGCTCCCTCGCCCCTCTCAGCCTATTTTGCGCTCTCCTAAGAGAGCATGATTTCTCAGAAGCGGGCTCATACTATTTTCTTTTAGAATATAAATTAACTCAACCTCAATTTAACTTCACTCACCTGTTGGGCTGCTTTCTGCCTCTCATTGTCTTTTCTCTTTGTGTCTGCCTGAGTTTAACTTCACGCCTCTTGTTTTTTCGAGCTCTGTGCCCCTCATGCCTTTTCTTTCATGTCTGCTAAACCGTTATATTCAGTTATATTCAATGCAAACATAGCTGACGTTGCTCCCTCTTCTCCCGTCAGCATTTCACTGCAGCATGGCGCTGGGCATGGAGTCGGGGAAGATCAGCGACGACCAAATCACGGCCTCGACGTCCTTTTACGACAATCGCTGGCTGCCGCGCCAGGCTCGCCTCAACAACGACGACAACGCTTGGACGCCGGCAGAGGACAGCAACAAGGAATACATACAGGTATCACTCCGCGAGGTTCAAGCAGGCCTACGCTGTCAAGATCAGTCGATGTCAGCGGCAGCTCGCAGCAGCTGACGGATCAGCTGGTACCCTTTCATGCATTCAGTCGGCAAATGTCAACTATTTAAGTCGCTTTAGCCCACCTGCAGTTGTTTCGTACCCCAGAAAGAAGTCGTGCTGCTTCTTTCTTTGCCTTAGGCTTTCCATGAATGTACGTGGAAGGGGCAGAGAGGTTCCAGAACAGAGCCGTGCCACCAAATATAAATAACCGCGCATTTGAGCTGTCTCGAGGGCCCGGGTGTTTAAGAAACTTTTAAATGCAGTTGGTTTGCTCTGGTAGAAATCTGAAGGCGAATATTTGATTTAAGGCACAAAGTCTAGAGCGGGTCGACACTGATATCTGAATCAGCGACGCGTTAACTCGCTGGTGACAGTAAATTTGTCTCGGTGATACTTGCGAAAGAAGGCTCGGCGAAGAAGGCTCTCACGTACAGTGGGGGACACACAGAGGTGCTCACACATAAAGGGAATGGAGGAACTGTGAACCGATGATAAGGAAGTGCTTCCACACTCTCAATCTTTCCTGTCTCAAACGCGTGCATAGGCAGAGCGCGGAGGAGAGCGGCAAGAAGGCCGTGATTGATGAAGGTGCTCTTCAGGAATGCATCCGAACACTGCGCCATTGATCTTTGCCTCCAACCATTCCTCCCCTTACACACATCACAATGTACAGACACACACACACACACACTCATAGATACCACCTAGGCTTCTTCAGTAGAAGGCCACAATCTGCTGCTGCTGCTGTGTGAGCAATAGACTTGCAGCTGCTCGGCTATCTGCATCAGCCCGGAGCACATCCATCCTGCAGTCTACGGAGCTTTCTCTGCCGCTATTCTATTTTATTTCAGTTCATGAAAACAAGTTTTATACATTTTCCCCCTTTTTTCCAGGTGGATCTTCATTTCCTCAAGGTTTTGACCGGTATTGCCACACAGGGCGCCATATCCAAGGAAACGCAGAAGTCCTACTACGTCACAACCTTCAAGCTGGAGGTCAGCACCAACGGAGAGGACTGGATGGTGTACCGCCATGGCAAGAACCACAAGGTAGAGCATTAAACGTGTTTATAAGTAAAAACGAAGCCTGAAATGGTCCAACGGGCAAGCTCGCTTTAAAGTGAAGCCGAGCATCCACGCTGAACGCCGCATTTACACCTCCGAGATGTTCTCAAACAACTAAGGTTGTTGTGTTCGCTCGAGAGCCATATCAATGGCATCAGCGGACGCTAAATTCCTGAAGGAGTCTTTCCCCTTCTAAGACTGTTTATGAACCCGAGTCATGACCTCAGTCATGAGTTGGAGAGAAAGGGAACGGGAGGGAGGAAGAGATAGAGAGAGGAGGGGAACCTGACAAACAAGAACAATGGAGTCCTCTGTGTGCCCTTATCTGGAACCGCTATTTATCATCTTTCTCAGCCTAACTCACACACACACACACCTGGGGGTTGTGAAACCCTCTGGAGGCCGGCCAGGTGTGGACTGAGCAAATTTGCGCCTTGAGAGATTCGCAGCATTACTCTCCAAAATCGCTCCCATTTAGTGCTTCGATCGAGCCTCGTTAAATCTGCATTTGATTGCCTGCTCGTTGTTACTTATATACACACAATGGCAGGTTGTTGCCATGCCGTGACCTGCAGACAGCCTGTTTCCAGGGCATTTAAACCTTGTCCCTCACATCTGGTTTAAGGTCACTGTGGATTTCAAACAAAAAAATAGAGAGTGGCAAGAGTGGGCGTGTGTGTAAAGAGGGGTTAATCCACACTACCCGCACAGACTGGGATTCCCCACCCCCCCTCATCCTTCTGTGTGTGCCAGTGATTGGTTTTGGTGGGGCCAGTGGGGGGTATTTGATGTAGAGATTATTAAACAAAATGTGGATTTGACACAAAAGTCAACATCTGTGCAATTTATTAGAACCCCCGGAAAAACACACACACACAATTGAGAGGACCCCCTCCCTTTCTTTAAATAACCTCTGGCTGATCTCCCTGTCTGGAGATCTGTGCGTGTGAGCGCATACGTATATGATGTGTGCCTGTCTGCGGCGTGTAATCTGAGTCCGGTAATCCGTCTGAGCAAAAACTGCTCGGACACTTTGAGACACGGAATCAGACAGATGCTTAGGCATGCATTTTGCATTCGGGAGAGAGATATTAGTGGCGCTACGCTGCTTTGAAAACAGCGTTTTGTTAGCTTTTAGAAAACCGTAAAGGCGGTAGGAGGATTGAAGATCTGTGAAAGATAGAACAAAATCTGAAAAATGTACGTTTTCTAAAGAAAATGGTGAAAACCCGACAAACAAAAGTCTGAGGAAGCAAAGTCAGGGAATAATGCCTGCTGCTTTTTCTAATTGGACACTACTTAATCTACATAAAATGCAGAATTGATTAAGCATACCATCTGCTTCTGATGATAAAGAAATACGACAGCTACAGCATTTACTGCATGCATGATAGGGCTCTAAATTCAAACTCTACAAGGATTTATTGCACACTCTCCCTCCTCTTATGTATAATAAAGAGGCATCTCAGATTGCGTTACATAAAACCTGCTCTTTGTGTATTTGCCGACCACAGAGAGAGCCGTCTAGGAGAGTTTGCAGCCACGGTTTTTACCTCGGACTTCGTGATGGTGAAGCCAAAGAATTCGCTTTACTCTTCGTGACCCTCGTCAGACAGGTTCCCTTCTGTTCTCCAAAGGCTGCAGTTGAATCTTTCCGTGACTGCTAATCCACCACTGGTGTTTTACAAACTCCCGGTTAGCCTGTCCTAAGCCCCCCAAAGAGCCCTTAAGTGGTTGAAGCTCAGTTCTCGTCAGGGGTCCTGTAATGACTGGGATTTGGTTCTTCTAATTGTCATTTAGCAGTGAGCTTGAAGCTCGTGCAGCTTTGGACAGGAGCGTGTAGACGTGTCATTAGTGTGTGTGCGTGTGCGTAAGGTTGAGGCACGAGTGTGCCTGTGCATCACGTATGAATCACCCGTGAAAGAAAGGGCCAGCTTGGTGGTTCTTACCTCCCCGTGTTTGCTAATGGAAGACAGCTCTCTGACACGATGCGTCGCTTTTTTGATGTGTTAACAAAGGATGAAGGGCTGAATGCTCCTAAGAAGAAAAGGGAAAGTAATGTGGGAAATTAGAGTGATGCAGAAAGGTGGAAAACACACCAGCGCTGCACATTAATCACCTCAATCACACCACCAGGTGTGGGCGTTTCTGTCAATTTTATTAATTTTTTTCCCAAATATTCTGCATGCCATCGCATTTTCAATTCGACACCCATGTGACTTGTTAATTCTAAGTCACATTTCTCACATATGCGCCTCATTACTTGATGAGATGCGAAGACACTCAGGAATTGCATATTTCGCACACTTACACGTAGACGCGAGCTTCGCAACGACTTTTTTCTTCTGTTTTGTTTTGTTTAAATAGACGCGCACGCTCCCGCGCCCAAACTAATTAACATTTAAAACACACGCTGTCACCTGTCTGTGAAGAAAATCCCAGGCGTCCCAGTGCTAAGCAAGCTTTGTGCTGCTGAAAGGCACTGTATGTGCTAAATCAGTCTAACACTGACACACACATAGTAACATGGAGGAGAGGGGGTGAAAAGTCAGCCTTCAGCTTTTCTTCCTGCACCTCCATCACACTGTAGAGTAGAAGAGAATACAATAGCCTTTTATTACCTTTGTAGCTCTCAGGCTAGCGGTGGACATATCGATCGATCAGGTGGTATCGCTAATACTGGCCCTGTATTCACTTGGTATGCGATCAATGCCCACATTTGTAGTATCCCACAGCACTAGCTCGGGCACAAACACACAGGCTTTGTTTTCCGCTTATTCTACATGCTGATGCGTATTAAAAACAGCGTGTGCGTGCGCCGACACACAGCGAGACACAATCGGTTACATCGGCACCAAGCAGGAGGCTTTGACCAGAGGTGGTGTTAGGGTCACGACGTCAACCTTTGCACGCGCGCACACACTCGCCTCAGCCTCTCTTAGAGCTAGTTGTAGAGAGCGGCCAGCTGGAACCAGTTTCTACTGTCAACATCTTCATAGTGAGAAACAGGGGAAGAGAGCCAGGGGGGATGAAAAGTGTAATGGACGGAGAAAGAGGCTTGGATCAGGAGAACAACATGGGAGTGAAGAAAGAAAAAAAATGGCTGGAAAACAAATAATGGCTTGTGCAGAGAGCTTGCCACATCTCCCCCTGGTGCCATCATGTTGCAGAAAAACACTGACAGAGGAAGGAGATGTGTGCCAAAACAGCGCAGAATGGATGGTAAATGAATCAAGCTATGATGTGTACATCCATCCGCACCTCACTTTCCAGGAACAAGCGCTCTAACAAGATCCAGCAAACCTCTGCCTGCTTTAAGATTGCACATTACATTTCCGTGCTCTGTTTGCTTAGAAATGTCAGGAGGATGTTTACTATAATACAAACACGCCCATCGCGGTGACCTGGTTCTCTGCAAAAGTCATCAATAGTTAAACACCCGTGGTGCCTGGGTTCTGCCGATGTCCGCGAAAAAGAGGCCTGACCGTCACATGTTGCTATGCGAGCGCGTAATGGGGTCTTCGTTATATTTTAATGACTCTCGGCTCACTTGGAGACACAACATGACAGCATCAATTATTCAGCCCACCTCGAAAGCACGCTCACGTGAGGGGAGGGACCCGTATAGACACACACATTAAAAAATAAAACCCCAAAATTCCAGTTGTTAGGCAGATTGGAGGTGGCCCAGACACCAACCACACTGACCGCCCTTCCTGTTGCTACAACTTCCTTTATTTCAAGTTGGCGAAAAAGTAACCAGGTTACCAACGAGTTAGTCAATGAACAACCATCTGCTTCCCATGGCCGTTGACCTTTAACCTTAGAAGTAATGGGTGAGGAGTGGGAGACCACTCAGGTATCCTGACAATAGAGTGGAGGAAGTCGTGAGAACCGAGGACACTAAAGACCAAACCGGCAACTCTTCACTGCCCTTGTCTTTCTGTGCTGTCTTTCTTCTAAGTTTGCTCTCTCTCCACTCACATCCATAATAATTTGCTTTTTAAAAGGAAAATAAAAAGAGCCTCTGGAGATGATTCGTACTGAGAAAATTATTCTTTTTGTGTCAGTAATGTTGGCCACATTCCCAGGTTTTATCCAAAGATGAGTAGGAAAGAAAAGCAGCTGGCAGTGTTGCAGTGCATTGACTGATGGCCTTTTAGCAACGTTGGGCATTTTGAAACATTTCTGGGAAGCTGAAGCCCACAGATATTTTACAGTCATTCCTCAGTCTACCCACTTCTATTGACCGAAACGCACTGCTGTTTTATTTACGTGGCATTTATTAAAGTAAACTTTGTGCCAAAGTTGGAACTTTACACAAAAAATAGTGTTCGTTAGGTTTTTTTGTGTTTGTTTTTTTTGCTTGTTTTTGCATTTCCAGCTTCTTCCCAAATGAGGAAATTCCACTGAATTTTCTCATTTTGGCTTATTATGTGATAAATGCTTGGATGGAGTATTTCCTGTTACAGTCGATCTGCTCGTTGTTCTTTTCCTCCCTGCTCGTCACCACTCCCTTCATATTCCTAAGTTATGTCCTCTGCCCTCCATTCAACCTTTTTCTGTCTGCCGCTCCCTTCTCCCGCACACCCTCGCTTTTTCTGTCATTAACCATCCTTCTGAGGACGCGCTTCCTTTCCCCCGCAGTCATTTTCGTTTTTACTGCCTCACGTGCTGCTCTTTGTCTCACATACCCGGCATCTGGGAGTGGGAATGATGGGGCGGTTGTATTGCAAGGCCTGCCTTCCATCATGGACGCGCACTGGTGTTTACATAACCCCCATAACCACATCCCCTGTTTTGCCTCTTAGGTAAACATAACAGCTGTCTATCCTCGATCCAGCAGCAGATAGAGCAGCGATAGGCCCGCTTATCTGTTCAAACACTCACAGCGCTTTGTATTATCAGTGTGAGCTCCACTTGATTTAATCAGGCCATGCCCAAAATCAAATAAAACCCCCCGAGAAGGATTTTAGAAATGATATCACTCGTATTCCCATCGGTTATGGAATTTCTGGAATATCATTTTTTAGAGTTAGGGGAATTTTGTAAATGGGTCAAACAGAAAGCAGACTTTAATGATTTAAAAAAAATATATTAAAAAAATCAAATTTTTAAGGCTGTGGTAGAGTGCTGAGGTTTGATCTCAATTAAAGTAAAAGAAAACTCGTGTAGGGACCTTTTTTTTAGGCATGATGCCTTTTAATCTTTAATTCAGCCGCTTGTAGCAGTTGTCTTC
This sequence comes from Astatotilapia calliptera, assembly GCF_964374335.1. Taxonomy (NCBI): domain Eukaryota; kingdom Metazoa; phylum Chordata; class Actinopteri; order Cichliformes; family Cichlidae; genus Astatotilapia; species Astatotilapia calliptera. The sequence continues at coordinate 40,070,579 of NC_137443.1, forward strand.
CCATCTCTCCATTGTGTGCGGCAGCTGTGATGCGGCGTTCCTATCAGCTGGCACGGTCAACCGCAAACAGAGAGTGAGTGACACTTAACAGTCACTCAGTTAAAAGACGCTCACCCTGCTTATCTGGGTGCGTGGGATGTGACCGTGTTTGTGTGGGCTCCTGTGGTTTCCTGCGTCTGGGTGTGCGGTTACAGTGAGTAGCCGCCAGCAAGAGGAAGAAAGGCATACGGGAGGTGTGAGGAGACATCAACAGCGCGGTCTGGACGTGGAGATTTATGTAGAAAATGGAGGTTTTTGAGATGAAGGGATTCAGAGCGATGTGGGCTCGAGAGTGGAGGGAAGAGGATGCGGGGAAGGAAAGAGGAGGAAGTCACAATTGAGTGTTCCCATCCGATTCTCTCGAGCATCACAGGCGATTGCACACTTTTCTGCCCACAACAGGAAGTAACTTGACCACCGCGGTTACATTTGCCCTCTGACCCCTCCACCCTCGCTGCCCCACCCCGCTGCCTTACGGGAGGAAAGGAGCGGTTCAGGGAGAAGTGAATGTTGATGCTGTGGAAGCGTCAGGAAGTGAATTTCACTCGCATCCTGCCCACCTGGACAGACTTCCTGCCTCCGGCGGCTAATCATGTTCTGTCGTGTCAGGTCAACTCTCCCACAGCTTCCTATGACCACCAGTGCAGAGGTGTGTGGAAGTCGATAGATGTCGATAGGGTGTGTGTGTGTGTTTGAGGAAATCTCATCCTTCGATGGGCTTTCCCAGCCTCCCGGTGCTGAACCTTCGACCCTAAAACACATCGACAGCTGGGCTGGTGACACTGGATCCGTGTTTGGGTTGTCTCTGCTTTGTCCGGCCTGCCACTGTGTGTGTGTGTGTGTGTGTGAAGCCAAGCGAAACTGTGCACTGTGGGTGGGTGTTCAAACAAGAGTGTGTGTGTGTCTAACTGAGAAAGAGAAATAAGACAGCACAGCTAAGTTACAGCACATCTCCTCCTGATGGTAACCAACCCTTTTTTGCTTGTCCTCTGTTTGCCTTTGCTGTCCAGATTTTCCACGCTAACACAGATCCGGCCGAAGTGGTTCTCAACCGCGTCCCGCAGCCGGTCTTGGCCCGGTTCGTTCGGATCCGACCACAGACCTGGAAGAACGGCATCGCCCTTCGTTTCGAGCTCTACGGATGCCAGATTACAGGTGCGTTCGTGGGCGTGTGTGCGTGTCATGAAGCAGTCAAGTTGCCAGAATCATCCCGCTTTGCATTCATGGCTTGAACAGAACTTTTCGTGGGTTTAAATCAATAATCATGCACCAGCTCTATCCTCTCGGTTCAACCAACACAAAGCACTGTTTTAAAATCTAACTTGTTCTAAAAAAAAGAAAAGAAAGAAAAACCCATCAGCTTTAACGACATTTAACTTCCTAAACCTTAAAGGGCCGGATCAAACACACACACGCATTCAGACATAAATGTGTATTTATACTCTCTCCCACAATCCCTCTTGCTGTGGTTTAAACATGGCAACCCTCGGGCTAATTAAAGAAAGCTTCTGCTTCTATTCTTTCTTCCAGAGGCACCACCAGTGTCATTTTCCTCTTTCAGTGCTCTCCCACTTCTTTTTCCCCTCTGCTCGCTTTTCTGTCTCTGACTCCCTCAACGCTGCCACCCCCCACCACCACCACATCCCATTTTTCCTCTCATGGTTTTGGAGACTTTTTTTTTTTTGATGTTCCGTCTTTGCTCCGTGAGCTCCTCTAGATTGAGAAACGAGTACCGATCAATCATTCATGGCTCCCCGTTCACTCTTACATCAGAAACTGTGATTCGCCTCAGCCTCAACAGCTGCTATTGGAATAACTATTAGCTCTTACAGTACAGGTGCTTCAGCACACAGGCGCTTTCTAAATATAGCGCGTGACCTCAAAAAAAAGCAGGCACACCTCTTGGAATATACACAGACCCTTCCCACACGTACGCACAGTCACACGTTTTCCGTCTCCTGCGCTTTTTATTCATTATTTACATCTCCTGCATTTGCGGTGACATAACAGCATGAAACTTTGATCTGTGTTCTCTTAAACCGTCAGCACTACTAACATCTCCCCACATCTCTTCCCCTCCGTCTCTCTCGACGCCCTCCGCGCTCATCCAGCGCCGCTCGTCTCTCACTCCGCCTACCTCCGTCCTTCCCCCTCTCCCACTGTTTGTCTCTGCAGGCGACTCATCTCTGCGTTTCTCTCTCCTTTTCCCAGCCTCCCCAAGCCGTCATCTCCCGCTCCAAGTCTCCTTCTCTGCTTTTATTTTCACCCCCGTCACCACTCTTTCTTTCCACTCTCTACTTCTCTGTCTCCCCGCTCCTTGTATCATACCTTATTTTTATCCCCTTAATCCTCATTTCTCTCTCACACATACTCCCTCAGCAAGTTTTATATTATTTTATTTTCACTTCTACTCACCCATCCGTATCGGAATGAGTTTCATTTCCGAGCACTTTGACGTGTACATAAAGAGGAGTCGGCGAATGTCTCTCAGTCGGCGAATGTACATAAAATGTGTGCCGCATAATGAGCAGACGAGCTATTGTACAGAATATAAAGAAACAATGCTCCGAACAGCATTATATGGCGCTCGGGGTATTTTTTTGTTAGATGTGAGATGTGAGAAGCGTGCATGCAAAGCAGACAAGTGTGCCCATTCAGCAGCAGACTTAACATATGCTTTTATCTCACTAATGGCAGCCTAATTGCATATTGAACATGAAGCGGTAGCGCTTTGTTACACATCTTTTTTTTCTCTTCCCTCCATTCTCTTGTCTCTCACCTCATCTTTTCCTGTTTGTTCCAGTCTAAACTCTTAATGCTCAGTGGCCAGCAGTGTGATCCTGCGGCAAAGCCTAACAGCTCCCCGGTGGGAAAATGTGTACCAGCACAGCGTTAGGTGGTCTCTTCTTCCAAGGAAACTAAAGAAGTCTCTAACCCTCTCTGCCTTTCCCCTCCAGATGCTCCGTGTTCAGACCTGCAGGGGCTGATGTCCGGCCTGCTCCCCGATGCCCAGATCTCAACCTCATCCAGCAGGGACGTGGTGTGGAATCCCGGGAGCACCCGTCTCGTGGCCAGCCGCTCCGGCTGGTTCCCTGCTCCTGCGCAGCCACTGGCTGGAGAGGAGTGGCTGCAGGTAGACTTTGCATTTATTGTGCATTACTTTAAAGCAATGATGTTAGCATACACCTTTACCTTCTAGTTAAGTTAAAACGCAGTCACAGAGCACAGCTGCCATAAAAACATAACTATTGTTCTTATGCATGAGTCCCCCCCCCCCCCCAAAAAAAAAAAAAAGGCTGCCCAGAGTTTTTCCTTTCCATTGTTGCCAAGTGCTTTCTCATAGTGTGATTGTTGGGTTTTCTTTCTATAACTGTCTTTATCGCACAATATAAAACACATTGAGGTGTCTGTTGTTGTGATTTGGTACTATATGAATAAAACTGAATTGAATTGAATTAAATTATAAATCTAAACTCCACAGGTGGACCTGGGTTTAGCCAAGACAGTGCGCGGAGTCATCACCCAGGGAGCGAGGGGAGGAGACGCAGGAAGTGGAGCGGCCACAGATAACCGGGCATTTGTCAGGAAGTACAAAGTGGCACACAGCCTGAATGGGAAAGATTGGAATTTCATCATGGACAGCAAGACTAGCTTACCAAAGGTGGGTCAGGGGAGGCGGGCAGATGAAGAGCGATGCTCTTGTGTGTTTTTTTTACCAGTTCAGTAACCACTGCAGTGTTGGTTTTTTTGTGCAGATCTTTGAGGGGAACACACACTATGACACCCCAGAGCTCCGGCATTTCGAGGAGACAGTGGCCCAGTATATCCGACTCTATCCAGAGCGGTGGTCTCCGGCAGGCATTGGGATGAGAGTGGAGATTCTGGGCTGTGACCTTCCAGGTAGGACGCTCGGCCGTGATCTGTTTGACACAGGATCATTTTATATACATATATGATAATTTGCTGCCTACAGTATTCCAGGCTGAATTATTTGCCCTGCGCTGTAATGAACTCTAACCAGAAGTGAATGGACCTTGAGGAAGGTGGCTCACTAGAAAAGCGAGCCTCACATTAGATATGCATGAGAGTCATTAGAGGATGCCAGAGGTGAAAAGAGACACCCCGTGTGAGCTGAGAAAGGGAAACTGATAGCACCCTTGAAAAGTAATTATTTCTGATTTATTTCTGATATTATTACACCGGGCTTTGTGTTAGGTTGTCTTTAAGTATCCACAAGCACCGTGAGCGGCAGGCAGTGGACAGAGCTTGGTTTAAATGAATGCATCCCCAGAGAGAGAGAGTATTTATCAGTTCACTCTCCAGCGTGGTCTGTTATCCAGATGTGAAAGTGCTGTCGGATCATACGCGCTATCATCAGCACTCACGCACATATGGACCTTCACTGTTTACCACTCCCTCTGTGCCTCAAAAGGACGACTGGGCAGTATAGCTCAACATTTACAACAGCGCTTAAACATGAGTACATATGCATGTTTTGACACACGTTTACCCCACGCGCCACAGGAAACGAGCAAAGTGTTCATGCATGTTCTCTAGACACGTACTTTATTTCACAAGCATGTCAAGCTACGCTTTCATTAGGACGATTTATGTGCTTTTGTGCGCTCCCACAAGACCTGATGAAGAGCACAGTTGAAGAGCGATTGTCATTATCACCTCTACTGCACGTCCAGCTAACAAAGTAACCACAGAGTCTACAATATAAATGTAAATGTGCACAGGTCTGTTTGCATGTGCCTCGTTGTGCAAAGATGCAGCACCCATATTTTCAATCCATCATTATGTACAGTTTTAAAAAAAAATGAACAGAGGGAAGTTCCATGCAGTTTATGATTGCTGCTTAAAGCTTGCTGCTCTAAACACCTGGTCCCTGGTCATTTTATCCTCCCCTGGAGCTCCTCCAGAGCACAGGAAACAATGTGTTTTACATTAGCTGCTGCCTGATGATTGACATGTGGAAAGCAGAGCACAGAAACCAATGAACACTAAACACCAACTTAAAAAATGGGAACAAAATGAAAAAGTATTTTAGGCTTTACCGCTTGACAGAGTTGACTTTCTGAAGATGGAGTGGAGAGTTCGGGGGAAACGTGACACACAGTACTATTGTTAAGAGTCACACATTGTTCACAGACCACCAGAACTCAGCAGGGATGACGGACTACCGCTGACATCCCGTAAATCATTCGCTTCTCCGTCCCCTCTGATTTTTCAGTCGTTCTCTCCAGTCTTCAGCGATGTTCTCGGTTTACTTTTCACCTTATTGTGATTTAAAGTAAGAGGATGAAATTTATCCCCAAATCAACCCCAGCGCACTAAAGCACAATAAGAGCTCTCTCTCCTTATTCCTCCACATGGTTGCAGTTGTTTCGTTCCCACCCCGAGGCCCAGTGCGTGGGTCTAAAAATGTTTTTGTTCTTTTTTTTCTTTCTTCGTTTCCATGCCTCCTCTCTTTTCGTCTCCTCCCCTCTGCTACTCATCACTCGCACCTCTTTTCCACGCTCGCTGCTGTTGGTCCTGACTCCTTCAGTTTCCTGCTCCCCCCCCCCCCCCACTGTTGCCACACAACTGACTTGCACACAGATCCTCTACGGTGACTTTTTTTTTTTTTTAGTGTACGTACTCCCAGAATGAAAAATTTATGAGCTCAGGGATGAAATTTTAGAGGGGAAAAAAATCCAGGTAGGCTCATTTCAGTCTTGGGAGCACTGAAAAGTAGAGCTCGCACATGCTCACGCACACACACCTCAAGCTGTCTGTCCTCCCTCCATAATTCGAGTAAACACAGTAGAGCTAGCTTTCAAATGATGATCGCTCTGAACCATTTTTCTCAGTTCGGTCCTATATCATTCCGCCTTTGGAGTAAGCGCATTATCCCAGTGTTTTCACAGCATCCCAGCCTCTGGAATTTTGGCTTCTTTGTTGTTTGTGCTCTTGCATTATTCATGTCATAAGGGAACCCGCCTCCCGTTTGGGGGAGAAAAAAGCAATAACCCTTAACTTAAATGATTAAGTTTTTAAGGTGAAGGCTTGATTTAGCATTAGAGTCCCGCAAGTAGCGATTAGGGCAACTCTCCAGGAAATTAATGCAATCTTTGAAGTGATGGTGCGTCTGTGTGTGTGAGGATGATCCCTGATCTGAGCACTTAACCCCACCCGGCAAAATATCAAATAATGGCTACTTGTCTACCCCATTGTGTTCTTTTGGGGTGTATGTATATCTGCGTGCATGCATCCATCACTCTGTGTGTGTTTGAGTGTATGTGTGTGTGTGCGCGCGTGTGTGTGCACTCAGTACTGCCAGGGAAAGATTTACAGAAAAGCTTTCTACATAATTGAAGATTTTTTTCCTCTTCTCTGACATATTGCTGAGTCAGACTCTTTGGAAGTGAGCAATGTCTTTTTTTACAGGGTGGGTTGGCCCTCACGACCGTGTGTGTGTGTGTGTTTGGCGACTGCGTGTGCACTGAAAAGCAAGCCCGCAGAAGAATTTGTCTGTGAGCATGTGCATTCGCATATGTGAGCGTGCATCTCGATTATCTATGTCAGCACTGCCCCACCCCCTTCCAGCCGCCTAGGGCCCCCGGTTCTAAGTGTTGGTATCTCATCCCGTGCATGATGATGACTTGCATCATCACCTGCAGCAGCAGACACATTATGTAAGACAACACTCTGCTGCAGAGGGACTGTTCCTGCATTTCAAGGCTCCCTCTCTGCTGTGCAACAAACCCAGCTCTCGCGACACCGTCCTCGCACGCATCAAGGACAGGACTCGGGGCATGGTAGGCAGGTCACATACGTTAACACACATTACCTCCCCCTCGCCTCGCACAAACATACACACCCTGCAAACAGCGCGCAAGTCAGTGCCATTCCCATCGCCCCCCAAAACACTCCTGTCACACCCTGGAAAGGTCAGCACATTTACACTGTGACAAGGCCTGACCTTTGAAAGCATAGAGTACTCAGGAGCTGGGCAGAATCTTAATGGACTCGACTGCGCGCTCTCTGCTTGTGTGTGTTTAGCTGCGGCGCGCGCTCAGGTAATGTGTAGATGGTTTATTTTAACGCCCGCTCCTGAGACTTAACTAGAGGACCCAAAAGGTCAGAATGGAATAAAAAGGCAAACACACACACACAAAAAGCAAAAGACGGCGAGAAGAGCGAACACAAGAGGAGGAATAAAGAGGAGACGCTGAACAAGACGTGGTGGCCCATTTGAAAGTCGGATGGGTGGAAGAGAGGTAGAAGGGTAGAGTTGCTTTCCATGCTTTTGCTTCCCAGTGGACCGGCAGCGATAAGAGTCTCATTAGGTAGTTAATAGCTGGCATAAAGGACGTGACATTAACGCTGGGTTAATGTCAGAAGCAGTCGCCAGCTGTGGCCAGCCTTTTCATCTCTGCCATTTCTCCAGCTGTGGCGCCGTTGCGCTCGTTTCCGCGGGAAGTTCTTTTAAGCAGATCAATTGCGTATCACAGTGTGTTTGTTGCCCTCATTGCTTTTTTCGCAGCCTTTAAATGATAATGGTAGCCTCACAGAAGGAGGAACCTTAACAGCAGGAGGCCTCTAGTACTGCCACTAACAGGCGTTAGACATGCTTAATCCATGTCACGCTTTTTCCTTCTTAGATACTCCTGTGTGTCTGTTCAACCTCCCGTCTCACACACGATCATCAAGCATCCAAGTCTTGGAGTTGTTTAGATGGACTAAATAAGAAAAAGGCAGAGGAAAATGAAATATAATGGGTTTGAGAGTGCACTTAGCCTTTTTTTTTAGGAGTCACCGTCGTCAAATGTCTGAATCTATTTGAAGAAAAGAGACAAACAGAAAGAAAAACAAGTTGGCTGACTAAATGTAAATGTGGGAAAACACCTGCATTTTTATTTTTTTATTATACATCTGGATCTTTGGCTGACCCAAACTCCTGCGTAAATTCCCACAGCTCACCAGGGTCAGCCCATCTGCTCTTAATAACTACGCTTTTATTTTTTCTTCCTACCACTTCACATTCTAGCTGCAGCCTGCTCAACATGTGTGTGTGTGTTTGTGCATTTGACATCTTTTAATGAGCAAACTGCTGGATTATTTATGCCTCTGTGTGTTGTTTGTCTTTCTTTTTGATATATGCGAGATTTAGTTGACGTTAATGGAGGACCGAAAATCATACATTTCACTTTGTGTTTGTTCTCCCTCCTTCCAAGCGCGCTTGAGTTATGGAGTGAAGAAGGCCCTCGAATGCACACAGACAAACACGCACAACAGTTCACACAGACAGCAGAGTGGGTGATGGAGTGTGTGTGTTTGTGTGTGTGCGCTTTTAGACCCTTCTTGACAGCGAGAGAGTGGTCCCAGAGTGCGATCATCCCGTCCGAGGTCGAGGGGAGTTTGTTAGACAGAGCCATCCATCAGCCTTAGCGCCAGCCTGTTTTGTGTGTGTGTATTAACATGTGGACATGTGTGCCTGTTCATTTGTGCGTCTGCATATCCGAGCCAGTATGTATGGTAGACAGATTCTGACGCCTGAGCTCCCAGACACAACATGACAAGGGCTCTCTTGGGTTTTCTGTGCCTTCCTCTGACAGGAGACATGAATTAGTACAGTGAGGCGGTTTCAGTACCACGTACGATTTGTAGGCACGTTCTTTGTGCTGAGTTATGATAAAATAACGATAAGGTCATTAACTCAAGCAGCAGCGTTACTGCATTGTCCTGCATAAAGGTGCATGCTAACGGAGACATTAGCTGTTTTAGCGTAACAAAAATCAACATTCATAAAACAAGAAGTCAAATTTTCCTGCTTCATCTGAGCGACTCTTTTTTGTTTGCTTGGATCAAACAAACTTGTTATTTTGTGTTTCTAATGAGCCAAGTTCACTGTTTCTGTTCTTTGTGCTAATAACTGTCGCTAGCTTACTTTGCTTTCGCCCATTTTTGAAGCCTTTGAGCAATTTTTTCATCACCCTAGCTACGAAACACACTAAATTAAAAAGAAAAAAACCTTACTTACTTTCTTAGTTACTGCGACGACCCAAACTACGTCTTCTTATCCCGCATTCTTGTTGTCTGCTCTTCTGTGCTGTTTTCTAGACTTTTTATAGCAGCTTATATCAAGAACTCGCTCGGCTGCACCGGTAAAAAGCATAATGAACATCCACAAACTAAATAAACATAATATAGGCACAAGTAATGTCAACAAACATGCGCACATTGATTGCAGATTGAACTTTGAATTGTGACATTTGAATAAAGTATTTGTATAAACCACATAGGTGCCGGCACTCTCAGTGGCATGTCAAAGTTTTATCAAGATTTTTCCGTTCGTCTAGGAGGAAATAGGAATCATACATACATATGCTACTATCATTATATATGATGATGTAAGGGGTGGTTCTGATAGCTACCCCATAAAAGATGCTCTTCTTTATTGTGTATTTTACTCTTAAATAAGACCATGAGTTGCAAAATGAGCATCATGTTCTAATGAAGAAGATATAAAAGTAGTGAATGAGGGCAAAAACTCCTCTCTGCTGTATTAAATCAAGTGAAAAGAGGGGTCATTTTCCCATAGCCGTCTATATAATCTCACTCCTTCTGACCCCCTGCTGATTGTCAAGAAGACTCCATGACCTGAATGGCTTTCACTTTTTACACCCGGAGACTACCTTTATCTTTTGCATAGTCTATGATCTATGGAGGCACAATGGAGAGTTATTATTAAAGACTTCATTTCCATCTTGTTGTTTTTTTTGCCTTTGTGAGTTTATCATTTCCTCTTTCCCGTTTGTATTTCCTGGCCCTCCCTAATGTGCAGCTCCCAAAGGACATATCGCCACATAAATAATGTCTTTAACAAACAGCAGTTCATTTTGCTGCCCTCTTTACAGTAATACATTGTCTGAAGTTGGCTTTAAGGGGCCACCTTTGACCCAAGTTTCATTATGTTTGTTCCTGCAGAAACCTCAACCCCAGCAGGCACCACCACACCCACGCTGCCAGCTGACGTCGAAACCACCACGGTCCCTGTCACGACTACAGGTGAGACAGGTGTTTAATATGAAAGAGCCAAAGAAATGCTGGATTAATAGCGTCATTAGGAAGCTGTAATAAGAAAGATGAAAGGCCTGAGAAAGCGCTGCATGACATTATGTAGATCAGCTGCAAATGCTCCTGTATCTGAAATGACTTTGATTTCTCACGCCTATCTGCCCTTTGGCTCTCGCTCTTACGCTGCCTTTTTCTCCCTGGCTGCTCTCCACCTCTACAGCGGCCACCTCTCCCCCATCAGACGCCGTGTGTGAGTTCGACCACGGCCTGTGTGGGTGGACACACGACCCCAACGCCCCGCTGCTCTGGTCCCTGCACAGCAACGGTGAGTCTCCTTAACAGAAATGTGAATATTTGGTCCGACTCCCTCAGTGTTTTTCCTCTGCACAGCATGCATTTAATAGATCTGAAGTTATGTCCGGATGGATTTACAGAACAGTGCAGTTAGCAGCTCAGGTTCACTACGGGAACCCCATTTTCTTTTCTTTTTTCCTTTTTTTTTTATTGTGGGGTATCAGCTTTTATGTATGCAGCTGCAAGCAGACTTCTACTTGGGTGCAGAAATTGCACAAGCATGCCGTTTATTCCATCAACTTCCTCGGGTCTAGACAAGACTGCATTTTCTATAATTAAATGGAGTCATTCTCCTTCTGAATCTTCATTGAGTCCCCCCTTTTTCAATTTGATTAAAATAATTCCTTAAATTGAAACCAGTCTAATTTGTCAGCGACGCCGTGCGCCAGCCACGCCGCTCTTTCCGAGTGAATGAGAATGAAAATGAACTGAGGGAATCAGAGGGAGAACAGCCTCCATGGAAAGCGCACACAGCCTCGCATGTGACATGCAGAGGCTCACCTCTGCGTGTCAGAATGAAGTGTCGGCAGGAAGGGGTTAAGACCGAGCGGCTCCAATTAAGTTCAGAGCAGGAGATTCCAAAGACGAGTGGTTATCCCCAGTCGTCCTTTACTGCCCCGCAATTACCTCAGGCACGTCCCACATGATGCTGTGTAGACTTCCATTTACTTAGGCATTCCTTGAAGAAATAATTATTCATTTTCCTCTTACGCATACCCACAGATCAAAAGTCCAGCATTTGGCAGGTTGTTAAAAGGTACAGAAGAGGTTTCCTGCTGGGTTTCTTTTTTTTGCACTATTTATAATTTTTCAGGGTAAGGGATCGTTATCCCAAGATTGTTTTAAAATTCATTGGTCTCGAGCAAGTCTCCATGAAAGATTTAGCATTTCTGCAGCTGGAGAAAATTAAACAAGAGGTCCAGTCTCCCTCCCCCTACACACACACACACACACACACACACCCAACCTGCTTCAGTGATGTCACCTCGGTCATGTTCAGGAGGACAGCAGATCTCGTGGCAAAAAGGAGGAAATGTTCTTGAAGCGTGACCTCTTCAGGTCATAAAAAATCTATGACGGGGGGGGGGCTTCAAAGCGGCTTCTTTCATTAGACAGGCCGTGGTGGCTTTCATGCCTGAAGTATCATTTCCAGCCATTTTGACACGCCGCCCGAGCCTTTGATTTTCCCACGGGGGTCAAAGGTCACGATATCCCAGCCAGCCTGCAGGATCTTTATTTCGCCCCTATCAAATCACTGTTGTAATCCTCTACAGAATTCCCTCACCTCTCCCAGAAACCACAAACTCATCACCTCTTGACCTCACACCTGACACCAGTCATAGTAACAGTAATAACACACAATCCTAGAAATAGCCACCATCTACTCTAATACTAAATCAGACTTCCTAGTTTATCATGCTACTACCAGTGTGATAAACTGGGCTTTGTAGACTGAATCATTGTTTTCCTCATGCCAGCAGCAGACCTCTGTGAAATAGATTAATAATGCTCTCTTTTTGCTGTGTCCGGCGTGGCAGCCTCGATTATGAGGCGTCTGCTGAACAAGAGGCACAACAATGGACGGGGGGGGGGGGGGGGGGGGCAACAGACTCCACTTCAATGCGAGGCGATGAGAATGGAGGAAGCTTTGGTGCGCACATTGAAATAAGTCATAAAACGCCCAGTTGTATGCATATATATGTGTATATATATATATATATATATTTCCTACAGAGGGCCAAGGGACACACTGTCACACGCTGTCTTAGGTGTCACACACAGGCGACTGCGACACATGGCGGGCAGAGGGGAGCTGTCAACTAGGAAGAAGATTTATCCCCCCCAGATACTTCCAGTGTGATCTGCTGGACACACGGAGCAAAAAAAGGCTCACTCACTTAGTCACTCAGCGAACCTGAGTGCGGTGGCAGTGGATGCTACTGCACGCCGATTGAAACTTCTTACTCTTGTGGTAGTTTTTCTCTCGCCTATAAAACAGAAAGGCGCTTAATTGCTGGAACACATATACACACAGGCACCAACACACACAGACACACACACAGTTGTTCTTGATAAAGCAGGTGATTTAATCTGCAGATTGTTGATATTGGACTCTTTCCCACCGGGCCCACTTAAGAAATTCCTCAGCAGACACCTCACCGAGCCGCTCTCTCACACGTACGCGGGCATGCACAATGCAATCTGTGCTTCTCGTTCACACAGGCAGTCACTCATACATGCGGTCTCTCACAATGGAATTCGTGTCGCTTTCCAATTTGCAAACTAAACATCCTCTGGTGTAAACAAGTGGAGGGGGATGCATTTCTGTTGGACTTTTCCGTTGGTTAAGTCATTTACCTGAAAGGGAATGAAGAAAAAAACGCCTCAAGGGTCTTGGCTGGAGTTCTGCTAGCACTCGGTGTATGAACGACGCTCTCAGTGGACCTATTCTTCTCTGTGTTTATATTTGTCACATCCCTATTGTTTGGTATTACTATTGTGCTGTGGTGATCCCATTCCTGTTAGCAACTGGTGATTAGTGTCTCGGGTTTTTTTTTTTTTTGAACAGTCATGTTGGAAATGTCTAACCGTGTGAAAAGCCATTATGTACATGTGTGCATGTCTATATATGTGTCTAAGTCATGATTAACGACGATAATTCTCTCACTGTACGCACACACGATTCCCTTGTGTATGCGCTCCGTGTTTGCCGCACAGACTAACTGCAGCAGCATCCATTTACAGTGAATATCAAAAGTCTACACAACCATTCATTTTCTCATTTTTTTATTGCCTCGAGGCCTGAATGAAAATCCATTAAATCAGACTTCTGTTTATTTATTTTTTTCATTTTCATTTGACTGCAGTAACCAGCGAACTCAAGGTTAAAACAAAACCCTGCTCACTTTCGGTAATGTGGAGAGAATGCAGAAAGGGCTCAGTTTCACATTTTTGCTGTGAAATTGCTGTGAACAGGAATGTGCATGTGGCAACTTTTATATCCCATTTTGGTCCGAGTTAGAAAAATTCATGCTCTATCTTTTCTCATATCTCTTTCCCTTCCAGAGCTCAACAGCTATCTGTACATAGACGCAAGCCTAAAGACTGAGCAGCAGCGAGCTCGGCTCTTGAGCCCCGTGTTGACCGCCGACACTGGGCCCCTGTGTCTAGTCTTCTCTTACCAGATATCGGGGGAGGCCCAGGGCCACCTTAGGGTCCTGGTACAGGACGCCCACTTTGAAGAGACGGTCCTGTGGACACTAACAGACGATCAGGGCCCCGTCTGGAAGGAGGGTCGGACCATACTACCTCGATCTCCTAAAAGCGTCCAGGTAGTGGTTAAACTCTGTGTGCTCATAAAATAAATACTTAAAAAGAAGGCAAATGGGAGATGAAAGAATCAAGCTTCTTACCAGTATTATTGAGTTATATACGAATCAGGCTTTGTAATCTTGAGTTAGACATTTTAATTACATGCTACCCAGGAAGGGAAAACATTTCTGTTGTAGTTTTATTAGAGTAGGCTGTTAATATTTTCAATCTTAAACACCCCCAAAGCTACATTATATGCGCTCACCACCACCTACATGTCAAAATCTGTTAACTTGAACTTATTTTAAACTTTCAGGCAGGCTCTTAGCCATTTCATTCAGCCATGTTAAGACTTCAGCTTCAGCTGTTTACCCAAGATTTTTAGCTTAAGTGTTCAAACATTTATCCACAACTTTTATCTGCTACTCTAGTTACAGTTCCCCATCATACTTAATCATCATGTTTAGCTAACAGTAACTTTGCTAGCTATTTCAGCTCTATTGCAGGTGTTTTAGCTAACAAGTTTTAGCTAAGGTTTTCACAAACCGTTTCAACAGATTAGCCATAACTTAGACAACAATTTCTACTGTACTTAATATTTTTAGCTAGCATACAATTTAAAAATTTTTTTCGACCGTTAGCGATCGCACCCATTTCTTTTGGTGGTAGGTTTTTTTGTACTGCTTAGCTGCTAATTGTTGTTTTACTGTTAAGAGTTTTTCCTAAATCTAAATAAAGTTTACTTACTTGGGTACTGACTTAGCTTACCAGGTTTAGCATGTGACCCATGTGCTCTAAAGCTATTCCAGAGTTTTAAGTCTGTCTTGAGGACGGTTCAGTTCCCAGTATACCCGGCCTGTTGGCCACATCATGCATTGCTATTATTTTTTATCACACAGCTGCTTCCATTCATGCTCGCCATGGTAGCCGCTGCAGTATTGTTCTCAGCTACAGGTGTACACGCCAGTAGCACAACACTCCAAGTATAAAAGGGCCATGACTGTGTGTCTTCCCCTTGCTTCTTGTAGTTCAGCTGCCCATGTGACGCTTCTTCTAAAGCTAAAGTACGCACTTGTACTTGTAGCAGAGCATATGACAGTATCAGTTTTAAGCTCTGTGTCACTTTAGGCCACATTTGAAATAAAGTACGCTGTAGTGTCCCTCTGGCTGTGGGACTGTTTGGAAGTTGGCTGTGCATTTGTCAGAGACATCACAAGCAGTTAATGTTCTCATAAAAAAGTAAGTGGGAGATGGTTGCAGAGCAGGGAGGATGATTGCAAGTGTTGAGTGCAACTTTGAAATCGCAGGCACCGTATTAAGTTTTTATCTTATTTCTCCTCCTCCTGCTGCTGTCCCCATTTTCAATGTGCCTCCACCCCCCATCCTGTCATCCGTCTTCCTCTTCCTCTCACTTCTTTTTCCTTCAACTTTTCCCTCCTCCTCTTCCTCTTCATCCTTCCTTTTTTTCGGCTGTGGTAGGTTGTGATGGAGGGTTACTTTGTGCACGGCACCAGAGGGCACATCTGGATAGACAACATCCACATCAGCTCGAGCACCCCACTGACGGAGTGTACACGTAAGTCGCACATATGCTTTGTTTCTTTATTTTTGCTTCTTCTTGCCAAAAATCTTTACAGATAAACACACACACACTCATGACACATTATCTCACCCTCCTATCAGTCTACTGCTCCCTACTACCACCTCGACTTTCAGTCGTAAGGTCCTTGAGCAGTGACACACATGAAGTGAGAAACACCAGCACCACCACACACCAATCCTTCACTCGCCCTCCCATCCCAGTTTCAGAGACAGCCTCTCCTCCAAAGAGCCCACCGAACACAGAGATGAAAGCAGGAAGAAGAGGGAGGGACAGCGTTTACTCCTCCACGAAAAAAGAAAGAAAGAAAAGAAACGAAGAATAGGAAAACTAGGCCATAAACGCCCCGTGGGCCCCGGCGATGCTAATCTATGTTTCATTAGATTTCTCTTCTCTTTCTCCCTCTATCTCTCCTGCGCTCCCTCCTCTGTCGTATTTGTAAACAGAGATTTTCCCGAGCCATCAAAGGGAATTACTAGACAGGCTGTTTCCCAAGCAAGTTTCTGGGTGCCTCGCACGAGCCGAGCTCCAGTGTAGCCTCCCTAATCTAGCCTGAGCAGGGGCTTCGGAGAGGGTGTTAAACAGATCAGAGACCAAGCCGGCGGTTCGGAGCCAAAAACCTGCCGTCATCACTTCTGACTGACGTCCAGTGTGCTTTGGAGCCGGACCACAGTGGGAACATGGCGGCGGGGGTGGGGTGGCAGAGTGTAACAGAGGGAAAGTGTGTGTGTCTATGTGTATGGCCAGTGTTTTTCTGTGTGTTTGTGTTGAGTCATTTTTATATGTCTGTGTGTGTCATGCGAGTCCTGAGAGAGTCTAAGCAGCACAGCAGCTTGGAAGGCAAAGATGATAGCCCAGCCCCCCTCCTGCTTCCCTGCTGCTGTGTTTCCTCCTTCCTCCCTTCCCTCTCCTCCTTTGCCACTCCCAGAGCATGCTGGGATGTTGCTTATCACCAAACACAGTTGAGTTTTTCACAGTACGTCGGCGTTCCCGCCAAAAGGCGCCAGTTCCCAAGTCGGACCCCCTGCTCCTTTACTCCCATTCTCTCTTTCTCAACCCCCACCCCCAGTCACTCACACACACACACACACACACACACACACACACACACACACACACACACACACACACACACACACACCATGTACCACACACTGAGACACACACACACACACATCATTTCTCTGTGTTTGCATTCCAGGCAATCAAAGTGAAGGTTCTGCTCTGTGCATTCACAGCCCGCTCCAGTTTTACTGGACGCTGCAGATAAACAACTTGAAATGTGTGAACTTTGCAAATGCAGACACACACATACGCCCATAGCCTATACACTATACACTCCCGTCTCAAATTCCTGGCAACCACAATATACTCTGTTTGAAACAGCGTTCTAGCAGAGAATCACTGTAAATGCCATAATTCATGTGCGTTATCTGAGGAATTAACTTAAAATTTCCTCAGGAGGAGTTTGATAGTCTTGTGACATTTGCGTGACATTTGGCTGACTTTTTCTCTTATATTTAAAGTTATCTAACAGCTGTCTCGCTCTCTCCCCCCTCTCTCTCTGCTCCTGTCTCCCGCCCGCCTCTCTATCCTCACAGAACCCTTCGCGGCTTTTCCTCCCGAAAATCCAGGTGAGTCTGACTTTGGTGTGAAGTCACTTCTCCTGTGGTCTTGCTTCCTGCCCGTCGGTATGCACTAGCCTGGGTTTCTTTTTTTGCTTGGTCTGAACCACTAAAAGAAAAACCAATTAGTCTAAATCACTCTTTTACACTGACAGCACAGAAGCCGAGTCTGCCACAGCTTTGTGATTCCAGACTTTTTAAAGCTGATTCGCCACGTCACCGGCAGCATGTAGACGTCTCAAAATGAGTACTAATGGCAAATATTCACCAAACACCAAATTAATTTTGATCAAATTTTAGTGAAGTTACAGGATAGATCGCTTCAGTAGCTCATTGTTTTACCTTGTCAGTTTTAGCAGAAACAAAGGATTGGTCTCAAAAGGAAAGACTGTACGTGCGAAGGAAGCCGAATCCAGCACGGCATAAGGAGTCATATTTGAAAAGGGCTACATATTCTCTGTTCTAGGCTTCCTGACACAGCCTGAAGGGTTTTAAATAACTGTCTGCCTCATGAAAAATATTTAGAGCATCCTAGGAGACCCTATGAGATTGATGTTAGTGTTTTGGCATCTCATAATGTCTTCCAATAAGATAAGAGCTAGGAGGCTTCAGTGCGAATGTGATGTGTGTGCATTTCTTCGGCTTTTCTACTCCTCTGACTTCACACACGCGCACACATATAGCACACGGTGTCTAACCCTTGACAAACACACACATTAATATCATCACACACACAACAGCGTCCCCAGTGGAAAGCAATCAGATAGAGTGACTGAGCAGCATCGAGCATGGGTATCTCTGTCTCCTCTCCCTAAGTCAGCTCTGCCTAATGAGTGTGTGCAGTGTGAAGTAGCAGGAGCACGCACCATTTCCCCCTGTAATTATGTGACACGGTCCAAAAATCAGGATGTATTCAGCCCCGCTTCATTTTCCCTTTAGTTCAGTGTGACATCCTACATACAGCTTCTCCACATCAGCTTTGGAAAGAGCATGTGGGCTTCTTCTTCTTTTTTTTTTTTAGTTTTTCCACTCTGTCTACAAGGGTTTGTTTTAGTAGACTTGGATAGAGGAGTAGAGGCCTCTTGGAAGCCGGTTAGCTGGTTCTTACCAAAAATTTGAGAATTGGGTGGGGGAGGGGGAACTCAATCCAGGAGCAGCAGAAGAGTAGAGGATCTGTGGAGATGGTCTCCGAGGAGACAGCTCTTTGGCTTGAGAAGGAGAGGACTGGCCAGGATGCTGATGCATGACAGACAAAAAACACACAAAAAAGGAAAATGAAAAACCAAGAACAGAGAACAGGATAAATTATGTACTCAAAACAAAATCTGACAACTCGAGCCAGCTAAATAACAAATCCCGGTCCAATATGAGCTCAGAGAGTGAGAGAGAGAGTGCGAGCTCTGGAACGCTGGATACCCGTGTGATGTTCCCGCTGATCCTTGCATGGTTCTGAGATGATATCAAGGAGCTGTTTGTGACTTCCTGTGCCAGTGTGAAACAGGAAGAGGAAGCTCCTTAAGTCAATGTGTGTGCGTGCTTTTATGACTAATTATTTTGGCTTTCGTTTCACACCAAGAAATCTCACTGGAGCTTTGTTTAAAAAAAATAAATAAAGAAATAAAAGAAATAAATCGCTTGCATTGCACTTGATTGGATCCAACTATTGGAGCGATTTCAAACCAAATCTCTTGACGATCTTGGTGTGAAAACTTGTCCTCCAATTGCAACCCAAGCTACGTGACAGAGATGGATGCATTTCTTTCTTTCTTTTCTGGCCTTGGAGATGTCTTTCTTTCTTTCTTTTTGCAACTGGCATGCTTGTGCATGCTCACACGAGGTGCACGAACAGGGATAGAATCAGACGAATTCAGTGTTAAAAAGTGAAAAACAAGTGCCACTCCTCTCTTTTCCCGCTGGCCAATTATTCTGTATCTCTCCACCAGGGGGAGGCGTTCCTGTGCCTCCCTTGCCCATCCACTGGTATTACATTATGGCTGCCGGGGGTGCCCTCCTTCTCCTGGCAGCGGCCATCTTGGTCAGAGCACTCTGTTGCTGTCGACAACACCTGGCCACCAAGAAGAGCCAACTGTCTGTGGCCTATCACAGCTCTTCGCAGTGCTTCCAGTACTCTAACTGGTCCTCCAGTATGGCCACCCCCGGGGTGGAGCCGGTCCTGACGGTGAGGTTGGACAGCCGGGACCGACACCGTACCCTCTGCTAAAAGCGAAGCGCTTATAAGCTGCACTGTATTCGTCAGAGGACGACGCCGACCGGCGATGGCAGTGAGAGTCGTGGCGCAGCAAGATCGACGAACCCTCACTTGCTTTAGTTTACAGCCCCCAGCGGTGATGATGACGACAAAGACATTGTCCTAAATTGCTGAGTGATATTTTTTTTTTTTTTTGGCAAAGGAAACACTGTGGCCTCTCTCTCTCACACATGCACGCTCTCTAATGGATGTAGCTTCGGTTGCTGTTTTTCCTTCCCTGTTCCATTAAGGAGTTTTGCTGTTGACATTTCACACTATGCTGCTCCTGATGAGAGAACTGAAGACTGAGTAAGTTATTTGTCTGAACAGCTTGATTCGGACCATTGAGTACCGTCTGGCTCCTCATAACCCCAACGGTCCTTCTGGAATGACCCCAACGTGGACACACACGCAGGCATGCGAGGGGGAAGAGGACGGGGAGGGGATTTTGAGCTGGTTCCGCTGCAAGGAGCCAGCCAGAGCTGCCAAACCACGAGGCTAAAACAAGACCCCAGAGACACGAGGAACCCTGCAGTGCTGAGAGAGGGAGAGACGGGGGGAGGGAGGGGGGGGGGGAGAAAACTGTGCTAGCTGTGGAAATGATCTGGCAAGGCCCAGAAAATGAAGCTCTTGGTATCTCTGTAATAACACAACCACAGGATAGTTGCAATATGAGTTGTGCCAATAGCGAGGGTGTTTGTAAAAGAACAGAAATGGGATGTGTGGAGGGGGGGGGGGGGGGGGGTCCATTGTCCTTTTCAACAAAGCATGTGCACATTTACAAAAAAAAACCTCACAAAAATACAAAACAAAGGAATGCAAATCCATCATACTTAAAAAGTCCTGCATCGCAAACGGAGTTAACCAGCTCCGTTTGATTGAACGTCTCATCTTTCTCTCGATAAAGGCATCAGTCAGTGATGGATGCGGCCGTCTTCAGTGTTTCAGTGTTTCATCTTGAATCTCTTGTGTAATAAAGCACGTTGTACCACTCCCATTCATGCTTCATACCACCCACTCCAGTTGTTCTCCGTGTCTTTGAGCCGCCCAGATGAAAGCCGTGCCTGAGCCGAGCCTTGTCGTGTTTTCCAGTGTGAATATGTGCTTGTTGTTTTTAGGGTTGTAAATAGACACATCTGTCTGCCATCGCCGCTTCGATCCTTGATTTACGCTCCTACAAATCCCACAATGCCGCCGGACCAGCTGGAAGCCATAAGCGAAGTGTTTTTGCCTTATGTGTTCATCCTTGAGAGGAATCCGAGATATTACAAAAACCAGAGCAGAGAGTTTCAGCCATTCAGGGTTGGGGTTTTTTTTTCCCTTTTTAGTGCCATTATTGGCCGGTGACATAAAATAAGACACAGCTAATGCACTTCTCGCTAATATTTAACACATATGGGCTCTAAAAACCCATTTTTATCGTGTAATTGTCACCGAGATAGACACACTAGCGGCAATTTCTCTCTCATCAGTTGGTACAGAGGTGATGAGATCTGACACGAGCTCAATTTAACACCCTGGATTGAATGAAATTGAGGTCTTCACTCTGTAGCTTAACGGGGCGTGCTTTCCCTGGTTTGTCACTGCTGCAAAAATCCATCACCTACAAGCCCGCAGCTCAGCAGAAATGCACCTCAATTTGTTGTCACAATTTAGAAGCTGCACTTTTTTCTGGCACACTTTGCCCATGTGCTTTTAAATCAACTTGGGGGGAGGAGGGACCGGACACCCTACTCGAGCCATCTCAACACCATTATGCTTCCAAGCCTCTAATAGTCGTAATTAGTTAATGGACAGATAGCATTTATTAGGTCTGCGGTAAGCACTTTTCCCTCCCATCAACCGCACCTCGATCGCCCAATCCCCTGCCAACTACCAGTTGCCCTGGAAACAGTATTAATAATGCCGGTGGCCATCAGAGACCAGCAGATCTAGACGTGTGCCTTGCCAAGCAGCTACTCCCACTCCTGACTGCTCGCCAAGAGCAAGCGAGCCCAAACACACACTCACATGTGCGGACACAAATGTGCACAAAGTTAAAAGAAAACCCACCTAAAGTAGAAGTACTCTCAGGCTATTGGGCTCGAATAAAGTGCTGGGAGGGAGGGCTTGCCACAATTCAGACACTCACATCCACGTCAATTTTCAGTTCACACCACCTGGCAGACCTGTTACTTTCACACAAAGCACTGTCACGAGCAACTGCTGACATTTTGTCTCCATTATTTTTCTCTTCTTTGATGATCTAATGCACCGGTCGAACAGTAATGATGATTTCAGCAGCGATAATGACGGGAATTGTTAATGATTTGATGACATGTTTGCATTGTTATTCACACTGAATGAGCAGTCTTACACCATCGATATACCATGTGATGACTGTGTGTTTGACAGGAATGTATCTTAATGATCTTTATTATTAATAAAGTCGTATTTTTCTATTTATAAGTGTGTGTATGAGTATAAATGTGTAATATCAAAATTAGCAGCAAATATAAAGCAGTTAACGGTATGCAAAGGGTTGCTGTTATTTCTGGTGATTGTGTAAAAAGACACTGAACTCGAGTTAGGCACTTGGCGAGCATTTAAAGGAAACCTTGCAGAGGCAAATGCAGAGGCATGTTTTTGTTTATTTGTTGTAATTACAGCTAGAATTATGCGTAAATCGGATTGGTGTTTAAAGTCGGTGTGTCCTGTGCTTCTGTCTGATAGTTAAGGGACCAGGTGGCGATGGACGAATTTACGGTGGCCCGCTAGGTGGAGGTAAGACACGGAGCTCACACCAGTACCTTTTTGTCATTTCTATAAAGTACTTTTATAAATTATAAAGAACATTTCTGTAAGTTATCTCCCTTGTGGCAGATGGCTATACCTGGTTCTGATGGAGGTTTCTTCCTGTTAAAAGGGAGTTTTTCCTTCCCACTGTTGCCAATTGCTTGCTCATAGGGGGTCGTCCAATTCTAGAGGTTTTCTCTGAATTTTTGTAGGGTCCATACCTTACAATATAACGTGCCTTGAGGCAACTGTTGTTTTGATATTAAATGGCACTACATAAATGAAAATTGAATTGAATTACCTCTGTTCGGACTTTAGTTTCTGTTTGTAAACGAGTCTTCTACTCACAACAATTCATGACTTTAGTGATGTTTGATACAATCTTTTCTCTTTAGTAAGTCAAAAACATCGCAAAAGATCAGGTAGGGTCAGGAAGTCAAGTTTACCTGCACTCCTGACAGATCACTTGATCTCATTAACAGCAGTTTACCTGTAATTGTAAAATCTCGTATTTACGTTGATTTTTCCAAGCCACTTTGCAACCCACCTCCCCATGTCATGTATATCATCATTAACTGTAGCAATAACAGGTTTATACAACCACTCCTTGCCTGTCATCATACTAACCTCCCGTTTTTGTCACAGGTTTACAGTTCCCAGAGAGGAACACGCCATCACCGTCATCCGAGCCTCCAGTCACGC
The DNA here is from genome assembly GCF_964374335.1 of Astatotilapia calliptera. Classification (NCBI taxonomy): domain Eukaryota; kingdom Metazoa; phylum Chordata; class Actinopteri; order Cichliformes; family Cichlidae; genus Astatotilapia; species Astatotilapia calliptera. Next base: position 40,093,299 of record NC_137443.1, read on the forward strand.
GTGTCTCAGAAAAGGACAACTCGTGGCTGTACACCCTTGACCCCATACTGGTCACAATCATCGTCATGAGCTCTCTGGGCGTCCTGCTCGGAGCGGTGTGCGCCGGCCTCCTGCTGTACTGCACCTGCTCCTACAGCGGCCTGTCGTCCCGCTCCTCCACCACCCTGGAGAACTACAACTTCGAACTCTACGACGGCCTCAAGCACAAGGTCAAACTCAACCAACAGCGCTGCTGCACCGAGGCGTGAGAAAGAAAAGGCGATTCGAAAAGGAAAAGGAAGATGGAAAGAAAGAGAGGGATGACAGTCACCCTGTGAAAACCTCCCGCTATCTTCTTCATTTTGCTTCAGTTCACTTTATTCCTCAGCAGCGCAGATCCCAGGATGCACAGGCAACAAGAAAGCCACTTTCGAGCTCAAACGAGAACTTGTTTTCCTGTTTCGGAAAGCATTGCACAGTCCAGTATTGGTAGTTCTATGGCAAAATGAACCACTGAGTAAAAAACTGATGGACTGTTCCGTTCTGGGCCTAAAAAGTAAATATCTACACATATCAAGTACAGATTCTTGGTCCACCAACAGAGAAATGTTTATAGATGCATCATAGATTTGTATGAGGTCTAGTTTTGAAAGTGGATACTGTAAACTACACAAACAGCGAGGCAGACACATCGTGTTGGAAAGGTGGTAGGTTAGGAACGTGCTTAGAAAGCGTCTTTTTTTCTTTTGTTTTTTGGATCACGTGTGAACACAGTGGCCTAGAAGTTAGCTCCTTGGTGTGGACCGTTGGCTCCTTTGTTCTCTACGTATCAGCCTCAGTTATCCTCTTAGTTCCTGACAGTCTGTGGTCTATTTAGTCACCGACGCCCCTCGAGTTTGTCTCACTGCTCAATCACTTTCTGTTTTAATGTTTTAGTTCTGGCCTGTTACCCAGTCTGGCAGATATGTTTTGTTTTTTGTTTTTTTAATGAAGCAAAGGAAGTGTGTGTGTGTGTGTGTGTGTGTGTGTGTGTGTGTGTGTGTGTGTGTGTGTGGGGGGGGGGGGGGGGGAGGGGGGAGGGGGGCTTTTTAACACATTATTTTACTGGCAGAGATGTTCTTGTTAGATTTAGTTGTCGGAGACTGTTGTTGCCGGTTCCTGTCAAAGAGAAGGTCACGTTTACATTGCGGTTAATGGTAAAAGGTCAAGGAGCTTTGGTTGGTGCAACCTATGGATTGCTGGTAAGAGTGTGAAGCACTGTAGAAAGAGAAGGAAAGAGAGGCTATAAGAGACTATGACTGACAGCGCACTAAAAAAAAAATCCCCTGCCTCTCCCTCGTAGGGGCGATGTTCTCTCTTTCACGAGTACAAGACAAAAAAAAAGCAAATGGAATCAAAAACAAATGCAGTCAGACACAGCTCTTCTCAATCGACTGACTGACTGTGTGCCCGGACACACAACAACGCCTTAAAAGCAAACTGTTGGTGGAAATGTTGAAAAAAGGAACGTTGAGGAGACATCGAGACCAGAGAGGAGGATCTCTCTCGCTCTCTTTTACACGTGGACCTCAAAAGCCATGATTTAAAGGACCTATCCCCTCTTTTTTCCCGCCACCCACCTCCCCCACCGACACACACCAACACCGGAACCCCCGTCCCACCTCAACTTACTGGCTAGTCGTGGCCTATTTTGTGATTAATTTTTTTGTGCGTGTGTTAATTTTTACTGTTGCAGCATTTTTTTTTTAAACAGTTTAAAAAGGTCTTGTCGCACATGCTTGGATTGGACTTGTAAGCCATGAGAAGAAGGGAGTGAAGGCCTTTAAAATTCCCCGTCCACGGACACAAACATCCACGCACTTCCCTTGTATATACGGATGTATATACAGAACACAAATACACGTCTTTCCTCTCTGAAAAACTCGAGAAACTTTGGACATGCGCGCACACCGAGAGTATGGCAGAATCTAGAAATTAAAGGGAACGATGGCTTCTCACACTTTCGCACTCAGCATCACATCCCATCCACCCTTACTCGCTGTCTCTTTCTCTCTCTCCTCTGAGGCCCACATCTCTGGACCCCCACTGACTCTTTTCAAAGTGCCTTGGAGCCTCGGGGATCCAGCTTGCCTTTGGAGCCAGTATCGGATACAGTAAGTTGAGACTGCCAGCGACAGTCACAGCGCCCCCTTCAGCCCGGGGGGACCAAATGAAACACACAGAAAGACAGGACCCCCCCCCCCGACAAACACACACACAAACACATACACCCCTAACCCTTCGCACTGCTAGGACTGCTGTTGTTGTTGTTTTAAAGGGGTCTTTGTACAGAAATGCTCTTTTTATGATTGTTATTATAATTATTGTTATGATTATTTAATAAAGGATTTATACCATAACGAATAAACTGATGATTTCTTTAACTCTGACGCGTTTTTACATTTTTTTGTCGAAATCTTGGCATGAATGCTCGTGGCCACAACTTGATGCTTCCTGTCCAATTACTTCCTGCAAACTCCCTCTCAGACTTGGAGCCAAAACTTTCACTTTTAATTGCAAAAGGAGTACACGCAAGGAGCAACACACACAAACTCGTGTTCTTGCTCTCTATTTCTGCCACACACAAACACACACACATAATACTGTGTTGTCAGCCTGCTACACTTGGCCTCTAATCTCCCCATGATGTCCCATTAGTCTGGACCTCTGGTGGCCCTCATTTAGGAGCTCCAACATCAAAGCTTTGAAGTGCCCGGTGTCTCAGCCACACACGCGCGCGCACACACACACACAGACTCATACAGTACACATGCAATTACTTTGTTTCTCTTTTATACAGCTTGCTGAGGCTCCCACACACGGTTCCATTTATCTACATAAGCTTTCTTCACCTAAATGCAAGCCCTGTTAGTAAACGCAGTTTCCGATCCAGAAGGAGATATGTTTGACTTATCTAGGCCTCGTGGGTGCGTGTGGTAAGGGAGCCAAAGTGGTCCAAATTTTATACAGGGGGCGGGGCAAACTTGGATAAATGAAAATGCTGCTCCTGAAATGTGTTTTTCCCTTGTCCAAGCTCATTGCAGTCGCACCTTATTAATTACAGCCGTGCTTAATACAAGCTGGAGTTTTAAAAGAAATGCAGCCTGCAGCATGGGTAGGACATTATGAGCTGTGCTAAGCATAACGAAAGGTGTTGTTGCTGCATGGTGGCAATGGCAGCGGCTGTTAGGATGCTCCGGTCCGTGACATAGCGGGCCAATTACCATCTCTGAAAGAAAAAAAACTACGAAAAAACAACCTCACAGACAATCCCCAGTCCGCTGGAGGAGTGCGATGCCATCTGCTCGCAGGTTTGATTGATCCCGGCAGAACAGTCACGACCACATCACACGAATGAATGCCGACAGGAAATTACCAAAGGAGCCAGATTGTCATTGTTCCATGCTGCCTCTTGTTTTCACTACCAAATTATTCTTAATTTTTCCCCCCCTCTGAGTGTGTGTGTGTGTGTTACCCAAATGTTGTTCTTTTTTTCTTTCTAAGTTTTTATCAGCCTGTAACGGCACGCTGCAGGAGCCCTTTCCTTTAGCCGCCAGATCAGAGAGTTTTGTTGCCTCTGAAGCCCGAGCGGTCTTCAAAGGGAAAACGCTCTGGCGCCCTATAAGTGGATAGGCCAGATTGAGAGAAGGGAGCCTATTTAAGGGTCGCGCTACAGGAAGTGACTCGAACACACAGCTAATTAATCTGGGGGATTATGCAAGAAGGGTGGAAAAGAGAAGGCAGAGTATTAGTCATCACAGTCGGGGAGGAAACTTTCTTTGGTCTTCTAACTTAATTATTGTTCTCTTTACGTTGCCTGATAAAAGATTCTCATAATGGCTCAACTTTACGAGGCCTGTTTAAATCAGCTTTTTGGGGTTTTAAATGCAGTTATCCTATTAAACAGCTTTCGATTTACTCATCCAGGATATTAAGAGAACAGAATGTACCTCACCAAAAGTAATTCACACATCAAAAAAACACACAACTCCTTCAGTGAGTGTCTGAAAAAGAACACCTGGAGACTAGACAGCATATCTCCTTCAACTGCATCCAAAGAGCTGTCACAAACTGCAGCAGCGATGCACAGACACAAACGCACAAACGTACACGAGTCAAAATTGACAACCTGCTTACATGTTTAGCTGCACTCGAACCACCACCACATGCTTAAATCCCAGTGGTCTTTCTGGGAGGGGGGCCCAGATAAATCTTCTTGAGCCTGCCAAGCAATTCAAAGCACCTATATGGGTCATTGCGGGGAGGGTGGATGAAGGCTAGGCCGAGTGGGGGTGGGGGAGTGGGGGGGTTCGGTGGCAGTGTGCCTGCCAGTGATGCCAGACCCAGTGACAACAAATGCCAAAGTCTTGTACAAACAGCAGGCAAACCATCATTTTCCTTCCTCTGTGACATCATCATCTGCCCGCCTCCAGAGGATGCTGCTTCCGAAAACAAATACATGGAGGAAATGATTGGGGTGGAAAAGGCTCCTTTCAGAGGTCCAAACTAGGCCAGCAGTCCTATCATTGTGAGGCAGAAAGGAGGAAATTAACTTGATAAAAAAAAAAGATATCGAGTGTCATTTGAGGCAATTTTGAGGCCTCTTGACAAGGGAACGCATCACTGATGGTCTGGTTTTAGGTTTTGTTTTCGCTTGTATGTTCCTCCCACTAGACTAAAGCTAATGCCTCGAGCCGCCTTTGCTCAGCAGCAACATTTTGGTTCAGATTTGATTTCCCAGAAGTATCACAGCTCTGCTATAGCCCCCATCATCAGATCTGAGCCACTGGCACTGTATCGCACTATTAAGACACTCAGGCATTTCCACATAACTGAACTTTTGTTGTGGACTCGCAACATGACCAGCGGTCCTGTGTGGCAGGCCACCTGTCCTCTCCACTTGAGGCTGGTGTGTTTACACTCACAGTTGCCCTATATAGCCAGGGAAACTTGTTATCGGGCATGGTGGGAGGCCTCTCGCAGTCAGCCCTAACCATCTGTCTGGAGTGTTGTTGGTTGAGCTTGATTGAAGGTGTTGCACTTCAAGTGCTTGACATCAGATGCCAGTGGGATTATTCCTTGAGGAGAAATGTTATTTGCTGTTTTAACCACTGTTTTGTTTGATCAAATGCTTAAAACAAGCAGAAAGTTCCAGGGCTGAAAAATAAGACTCGCAAATGGCCACGTGAGGGTGACTCCAAAGGCAAGTTGATGCCCTATGGACTCTAATGTTACCATAACCAGCTTCACAGATGAAATACACGTTTACTGACTGGTACATGAAATACTTTGATCTCTATTCCTGATGTTCCTCTTCATAACAGCTGTAGAGAGGGTATTAACCCTTAGAGTTTTACATTATTAGCTCTTTGAGTGAGGTAGGCTACTTTGGTCACTTAGACCAAAAACCGTAACCTAGGTTTCACCTATGAACTGTAAATAAAAGATGGACCCCACACATTGATTGTGTGGATTTTGTATTAAGAAGCCTCAAAGTTGGTGTTAGCTAGCTACTTGATAACTTGCATCCTTCTTCTAATAACCAGATGGTCACAGCAGATAGCTGCCCCTCCCTGCCCCTGGTTCTGCTGGAGGTTTCTTCCTGTTAAAAGGGAGTTTTTCCTTCCCACTGTCACCAAGTGGGTACTCACAGGAGATCATGTGATTGTGGCCTTGAGGTGACTGTTCCTGTGATTTGGTGCTATATAAATAAATTTTAATTAAATTGGACTGAATTTAAATGTGGTCACTTCTGTGTCCAAAATAACAAGTTGGCGCCAGCTGTAAAAGTGGAGGCTACAAAATGAAGAGTTCAGAAATACCTCCATCTCTTATATACAGTGTATGGAAGATGCTTGGCCCAATTTATTAAATGAAATCAGTGGAACTTTGAGTCTGTAGACCTATTGTCTGGCTCAAATAGATTTAAATGAGTAAGTTCACTTTGCCCAAGGAGATCTTTGATATGATTGATATTATGTTGAATTAGATAAAAGTTCTATTTTTGTATTGGGGTCAGCCTTACTATCAATTCAGACCCCAGAGGTCTGGCAAATTTTCTATCAATTATAGCAACCAATAACTTACTTTAGTTGGTTGGTCCAACCAAAATGACTTTTGAATAGAAGAGTGATCACCATTGATACTCGAAAACTGCAGGATGATGATGATGGTTTAAGTTTTAACTTAGCTCTTAAAACAGTTCAAGTAAGTTCTGTGAAACCTTAATCGCTGTGAACTCTTGAACCCGAGAGGGGAAAAAAACAGCTAAAACGTATCTGTCAGTCACAAAAAGGAAAGCAGTTAGTTGAGCAATCATCCCTGACAGGCTGTCAGGATTTGAGTGGGGTTTTTTTCTTCCTTTGGATAATCTTAAAAGCATCTGTAATAATCTGTTCGATGCTGGCACCGTAGACTGTTTCTTCACTCTGTATCTGTCAAATGATTTCAACAAAGCTGAGCAGTTAAGACTGTAATTATTTGAACAAGCGTGTCAATAATAGAATTGAAAAAAACAAAGTTGTATTTCATGAGAAGTGGTAATCAATTAACAGTGACAAAGGCATGACGCTTTAAAGAATGCAGCTGGAGCGGATTTCAGGGGGAAAAGGCAAATAAACAGCTGTGCTCATCACGATTCGCGCTCACTGTCATTAAAAGGGAAAAAAAGAAGAAAGAAAATAAAGAAATAAAGAAAACGTCAGAGTGTCTGAGCCTGTTGAGTGTGTTTGGTGCGGGGTGCTGGTATCCCAGTTTAGGCTTTCTAGAGTAATTGAAATAGCCTTCTCATAACTTTCCTTTCAAATCAGGGCTTTTTCATTACATTTTCCATTGAGCCAATAATCAAGTTCAATTGCACTTTGAGACCAATCTGTTCCAAAATAATTGACGATTTTACCCGTCGAAAAAACAACCGCCCAAGTCTCCCCGGCTCTGCACTTAAATCTCCTCACCTGAATCAAATTAGTAAGTAACGTGTGTTTACCAAGCAGCTGTGTCGGGAACACCCACCACACTTTTCCTTTGATGACGATGGTGTGATGTGGGCAGATATGCAGTAAATAAAAAGGTAAACTGTAAAAGCATCAAAGTTTTGTTCTGTAAATGCTCCCGTTTGGTATTTGCGATAAAATATTTGAAATATTTAAAACTTCCACATTTACTATAAATCTCCCAGGGGCCACATCCTACTAACATAGCCATATATAGATAATATGATCACCTCTCAGCCCCTCATATTTTGCTGCGTTGTTCAAAATAATCATTAGCAAATGTAATCATAACCGTAACAACGTGTCATTATTGTTATCACTGTTTATAGTATCACGGTGTGCTGCATGTGGTTTGTCCAAATGGTGCTCCCATACACCAGCAGAAGCTCATGCTTGACTGCTGGGGGCGGGTCTAATATTTGTCAAATGCCTTACTGCGTGTTTCATATGTTTAACAAAAAGAAGCATACAGCCACTTTATTAGGTGCGCCTTGCTGGTCATGGTTGGAGCTTTTTTTCCCATCAGAACCAAAATTATGTGTTGCATAGATTCAACAAGGAGGAAACTTTCCTCAGATTGATCCATATTTACATGACAGCATCACACAGTTGCTGCAGATTTCTCGGCTGAATATCCATCATGTGAATTTCCCGTTCCACCACATCCATAAGGAGTTCTGTTAGTTTGAGAACTGGTCACTGTGGACATATGAAGTTAAGGAAACCAGTTCGAGGGGATTTTAGGTTTTTGAAATGGGGTGTTGTTCTGTTGAAGCAGCCATCAGAAGGTGGGTGCCCTGTGGTCATAAAGGGATGAACATGGTCAGCAACAATGTGGTAAGCTGCCACATTTAAACAATGCTCAGTTGGTACTAAGGGGGCCAATGCGTGCCAAGAATGTATCCTCCACCCCGTTACATCACCAGCAGCAGTCTGAACCATTGATACAAAGCAGGATGCATGCATTCATGTTGTTTACAGCAAATTCAGGTCCTACTATCAGATTGTTGCACAGAACTCAAGACCTGAGCCAGTGTGAACTCAAGCACCAGTTTCCTGTTCTTAGCTGACAGGAGCGGCACCCGCTGTGGTCTTCTGTTGCTGTTGCCCATCTGCTTTAAGATTTGATGCACTGCGCATTTTCTGCATACCTTGGTTGTAACAGGTGGTTATTTGAGCTACTGTTACCTTTCAATCAGTTTGAAGCAGCCTGACCATTGATGTCAACTCTGCCCTCTGACATCAACACAGCAGTTTCTCCCAGAGAACTGCCGCTCACTGGCTATTTTCTCGTTTTCAGATGGTAAACTCTGGAGATGGTTGTGTGTGAAAATCCTCGCAGATCAGTTTATTTTTCCTAAATTTAGGCTCATTCAAGATTCCATATTAGTGGAAAATCTTAACTTCAGTCAAACCAGTCACAAAAAGCACAGAAAAAACAAAAAAAATTCCCAAATCTATCAGAAGCCATGATTGTTAAGTTATGTAAACCTAATTATGCTCACATGTACCCAGTAGTGCTCACATTCAACTAACTTTAATATCTTCATTATGTTTTATTTGTCAGATGTTTGCATTAATGCCTTTCCACATTCAGTCCCCCTTCAGTGATAACTCCATGGCCACAGTCATGCTGTAAATAATACACTTGGACATATAATAGATACATTTCTCTCAACAGGGAGAAAAAAGCAACAAAAACACTGACCTTACAACAACTATTCCCATCCTTCATCTTATCTATCCAATACACTGATTTCCATTATGGCATGAAATTGCAGCTGTCACTCAGCGACTGTTGTTTTCCTTCTTTACGATTTCATCATAGACAGTGTAAGCTGTGAGGAAAAGCGATGTGGCAGAGAAAGATTATGTGCCAGCGAGGCCGGTGTCGATGTGAAGCCTCGAGAGGGAGAGCTCTCACTGTTTGGTTAATGTGGGATGGAGCTCTGTGCTCTGTGTATGCCCTCAATCCTCTGAGTGGGCTGCTGTTGATGGTATGGGTTATATTTTATGCCTTGTAGGAGGTGAGGAAAAAAGTGTGCGTGTGTTTGTGTGTGTGTGTGTGTGTGTAGGACTGTAATGTGGTGACATCCGTCTCTCTGTGATAGCTCTGTACCATAGCGCTCTAGAAAAACTGCACCCAGGAGGAGAGCAGATTTACAGCCTCATTCAACTCTGCTGAGCTCCAGTTAAACATCATTCACACCACCAAGCTTAGCTATCCCCCTCTCTCTTTCTCTTTCTCCTATCTCCCCTCACAAACACCCTCCCTCATACCAGCACGCGCGTCGCACGGGCTCTCCCCGAATGATGCCACGGCGGCAGATCCACGGGAGAGATTTAGCTCGCTGCATTCCTCTCTGCATTGTTTTTCACCTGAATTATTACATCACGGAGCGAATCTCACATTTGCACCGGCTTCAAACCGCCACGCTCCCACACAAGCTTTCGTGCTCGCAAATATTCGTGCGGTGACTTCGAGAGGGAAGAGAAAAAGCAGAAAAAAACAGTTTACACAAATGGAACAATTGTTCTGCATGTAACCAAATAAAAGAGGGAGGAAAGAGGCCGGCTCGATTTGCTTATCACTCCCCCTCAAAGTGCAGTTTGGAGCCCTTTGAGACATAACAACCATCAGGCCACTGGGAGTATCAAGTCAAGTAAACACATTGTAGTAGAATAAGCAAGCTGCACAAAAAAAGGCCTTCCTCCCATGACCAAGGCCACACACAATGAACCAGCGCTGCAGTGTTCATATATACAGAGGAAAGAACAACAAATAGCAGGCAAATCCAAACGCTGCAGAAATCAAATCAATATCCCCACTTTATTTTTGATACAGTTTGGACTTGGCGTCATCATGGGATTATTTGTAACAGTAATAACACCTTAGAGGATGGGGACTGGGGAGCATGCGCCACCTGCCTCCAATTCTAACCCACCTGGGGAAGGGATAACAACAAGAGTAGCTGGATGAGTGGGTGGGCGTGCACAACTCCACCTGCACGCGTTGCGTTTAGTTTATGTTCTTTCATTTTTTTGCATGTACAGACCTGCTTGTTGGAGCTGTGGACGCGCACACGCACAGGTTTTAGTCCCCCAGGTGTCCTCCCACCCAGGCCGAGGCCTTTCTCCCGCACCTTCGGTTGTTATGGAAACAAGAGGGGGCGTGGGGCTGTGCGGGAACAGAATTTGCATGGGTGTTGTATGTTAGCCCCAGAGAGCATGGTATGCTAAGCAGCACAAGTTCAGCAGGTCAAACTACAGTATCTCTCTCTCTCGCAGCACCTTGCCAAGAAGGAGAAGCGCCTCTGCACTTGTGTGCGTCTGTATTGAGTGGATCACCTCCAACAGAAGCGAAAATACAAAAGGTTCTGCAAATTATGCGCATATAAATTTAGCTCTGAGCTGCTTTCACAGCCATTTATGTCCAAAATATATATATTTTTTAACTTGGTATTTTCAAGTGGGAGACAAAGTGTTGCACCGTCTTGTCTACTGCTGAGTCTTGAATCTGTTGAGAAACCCCAGCTACTCATGAATATTAAATTATATGTTCTGTGTGTAAATGTATGGTATAAGCATGTGTGCAGGTCTCTTTCTGCGTTATTAAAGCTATGTGTGGTGCAAGACAAAGCAGCCTCTGACACCAAATATGTTCCACCACGTTGCAATGTAACTGAAAGCAACAGTTCTTCATCAGCGGGAAGATGCTTCAAGTATTCCCACAACCCCCAGCTGAATAAATAACCTGCCCCCACTCAACACCAGTGAGAGTCCTTGTCTCCAGATGCTCTGGATCCGCATCTATCCACCAGGCCCAGCACTCCCCTCCCTCATCCACTCCTATAACCACACTACAACAGCCTAGAGGAGTGCAGCACTACCTGCATGCAGTCAGCACATGCAGATACTGTGCACACACACACACACACACATACACACAAAGCTGTGATGGATGGCCTTCGCCTCACGGTAATGCACCAAAGCTTTATCCGCCACCCTCCAGCCCAGAGGAACGAGACGCTCTTTTAAAATTGACATTCTCCTCCCTGGCAGCGTCCCCAGCAAACCATGTGGAAGTCAACCTGACCGCGGAGCTACTCATGCAGCAAGGTGGTTCCCCTCTCTTCCTAATCTGTCTTGGGCGTGTGAGGGCTCAGAGAAGCACTTCCAGTTCATTAAATGCCTCTCACTTCATACTCCATTATTCAAAGTTGTTAAGAATACATCACACTAAGTGTGCATTTATGTCTCATAGTGGTGCATTGTACATACTAGGAGTACACTGCTGCCGCTTAGTGTAGTCTAGGCCGCGGTCAGCTCCTCGACTAGATGGATGAGGTCCCGATGATACCGAGATTTTTAATTTCGATCATTTAGAGACAAAAAACCTCCATGAGGCTTGCATATTTCTGGTTCATGCTCCAAGTCACGCACATATAAAATTATAATAAATAAGATGTAATGTTAATGGAACACCTTGAAAACCCATCAAATGTCAATGAGAAAGAAATCATGCTGGAACAAGAAGATGTCACAGCGTTAGACAGAAATGAAAATGATCATCCTACATCCCAAAAATCAAAGTAAAAAAATTACTATTGAATTTTACTTGATAACTAAATCAAAACTAATGCACGAGGACAAAAACGATGGTTGACTGCACTGACACTTTGATTAGCAAATAAAAAAACAAAAATAATCATTTTCACTTAGTTATTGGATGTGTATATGATCTGTTTAAATAAGTTATTTATTTTCATATTGTGAAATAGCCTAAAAAACAGACTAAGCATTCTAACTTTGTGCTATTCAGTCAGTCCCATACATGAACATGGACACACACTTGATCTTGTTTTATCTCATGGTTCTTCTGTTTTTTCTGTTTTTAACGTAGAGATTTGTGATGCTGTGTTTTCTGACCACAGTCCTGTGATGCTTCAAGTTCCTCTTGCCCGTACCTCAGTTAAACCGCGCTGCTGCTCGCCGCTGTCGTATTTTTGACCCGTCCACTGCTGAGCAGTTTTTAACAGTTTTTAAGCAGAACTGTAAAATCCCGGAGTTTTTGTGCAGCCAGACTGAGGAACTGAGCTCATGGTTTTATTCCACCTACCAGATTGCTTTGGACACTGTGGCTCCGTTAAGAACCAGGCAGCCTAAAACTAAATCTGACCCCTGGCTGAAGGCTGTCAGACGCGAGTGCTGTCGAGCTGAGCGTGAATGGAAACAAGCTACAAGTGTCATTCCAGATGCTAAAGGACTGTTGGCATCAATATCAAAAAACTGTAAAAGATACCAAAAGACAACACTTATCTGACATTGTTTCGTCAAACTGTCACAACCTGCATGTTTTATTTAAAACCATTAACTCTGTTCTTAGTGCACCACATACTGACTGCAGCCTGTAAACGTTTTTTTAAACACTTTTTTATTGAGAAGGTCTCCTCCACCAGGGCTCAAATCTCTTGGCAGCCCTACTGAGACCCCCAATGTGTATTTAGATACCTTGGCACAGTACGTTAAACCAGCTGTGACAAACATGGAGGTCAAAGTGAACTCTGACCTGAAGCTTGTCAGCCAGATTAAGGCAGTGGTAAAATCAAGCTTCTTTCAGCTCAGGCAGCTGATAAAATAAAGACATTTATTTCACAGCAGCACTTTGAGACAGTTATCCACGCCTTTGTTAGCACTCGGCTGGATTACTGTAATGCACTTTATATAGGGATCAGTGCTTCATACATTACTCGTTTACAGAGGGTGCAAAATGCTGCAGCTTGTGTTTTAACTGGCACTCGAAGGTTTGAGCACATCTCCCCTAATTTAGCTTCACTTCACTGGCTGCCCATTTCTTTTGGCATTCATTTTAAAATTCTTTTATTTGCCTTTAAAGCTCTCCATGACCTAGCTGCATCTTAACTCTCTGAGCTGCCACAGTCTTATAAACCCACCCGCTGTCTCAGGTCAGCTGATCAGCTGTTCCTGAATGTTCCCAGGACTGAGCGCAAACTTAGAGGACATCGTGCTTTTGCTGTAGCATCTCTGAAACTGTGACACGATCTGCCTTTAGAGATTAGACAGGCTTCTTCTCTGCCTGTTCTTAAATCACTCCTGAAAACTCATCTCTTCACCCTGACCTTTGACACCTTGTAAGATGTTGGTTTTTAGTTTGAGTTTTTTAGTTTATTTTTGCTGTTTTATCTTGTTTTTAAATATAGGGCTGTTTAAATTTTTTATGTATTATGTGTTTTATTTTCTTACTGTTAAGTTTATTCTATTGTTCTTAACTCATTTACTGTACAGCACTTTGGTTTTGTCCTGGGTTTTTTAAAGTGCTTTCTCAGTAAAGATGGATTGGATTGGACTGGAAGATAAACACTTTAGTTTGCAGTACTGTGGTGAGTTCACAGTAAAGCACTGTGTTGGACTGGCGCACAGTGATTGTGGCGTTCATGGTCAGTGTTAGGTTACCTCAAGTACAGTGGATTCATTTGCATTTAAGCTGATGATGCTTCGATTAAGTCATCAAATTTCACCTTTATATCAGCTGTATAAGACAATTCTCAGGATACTGTTAGTGTAGGAAATGGAAAGACAACCAAGATATCTGTGAAACGTCTGCTTACATCTTGAATTCAGCTCCGGCGTATGTGGTAAGTTGTTAATGAGTGACTTTAATTTATTCTTTCTTCAGATGTGGCTATACACTCTACTGAGAATAAGCATACTGTCACGATATGAGTGGATCTTCAAAATAGACATCAAAATAGTTCATGGAGAAAATAAGTAGAAAAAGTAAAGATCTTCTTAGGAACAATACTGTTTGGATAATTATAACCATCATAAGCAACTGAATCATTTCAAGATGTATTTGCTCAAAAATTTATTTATTACTACAAACACTTATTTAAATTTAAACACAAGGAAAATCAACAGTTTCTAGAACTCCAACAGGGGCAGGACTTGGAGGTACTGGGATTTCAGGAGGCAGCAGAATGGTACACTGGTCAGTGTCATTATTATTGACCGGTGATGGTGGATGGCCTTGGGGGGAGCTGAGAGGTAACTCAGACCTCTTATCTTCAGGACACATAAAGCAAACATACTTCTTTTCAGCAGCTGGAGACTTAGAGACATCCCAAGTCATCAGCCTCATGCGTTTAGGCTGAGGCAAAGGTTCCTCTTCATCCTCCACAGAAAAAACGCTTGAATATCTACGCTTTCTGCCCAGACCTAACTCTGCAATGGGTGGAGGTGTCAGAGGCAGAGGACACATTAAAAAGGCCAAATCATCATCCAGGGATGAACAATCATATTTAAAATCTGGATGCATGATCTTCTCTGTGTCCTTTGAATGAAAGCTGGCATCAGCAGGTGGAGGACTTGAAGAAACTGGAACATCAGAACTCATCAGCCTCATGCGTTTAGGCATCAAATGTTCCTCTTCATCCTCCACAGAAAAAACAGCAGAATATCTGCGCTTTCTGCAGAGACGTAACTCTGCAGTGGGTGGAGGTCTCGGAGGCAGAGGAACATCAGTAGGACACATGAAATACGCCACTTCATCATCCAGGGATGAACGATCATTTTTCAAATCTGGGTGAATGATCTTGTTTGTGTCCTTTGAATGAAAGCTGGCATCAGCAGGTGGTGGACTTGGGAGCTCACATGCAGGTGCGCTGATAGGTCTGAACATGAAAGCGGGAACTTCATTGTCCAGAGCACAACGGTCTCCACTGGATGAGTGTGGGAGCTTCTCCTTTGCCTGTGGAGGAGGCAGACTTTGAGCCAAAGGGATCTTGTGTTGCAGAGGAACATTCAAGTCATCTGACGTTTTGCTCTGTTACATATTATTATTGTTGTTGTTGGATTTTTCTTTAAAAATTCACACGATTGAATGTTTAGAAACAGACACAGTGAAGGGTAACTTACCACAGCTCGAGCCATTTTAGGCGTCTGTCAAGGCAAAGACGCAGGATTTGGTTTCTCTGTGTAAGATTACAGGACAGTTGTCAGTTTCATTTTCAAGTCAGTTGGATAAATTCATATCAAACTTCTCAAACTGTATCATTAAAGCATTGTTTAGGTGGACAAATATGAAAGATATGAAGATAAAAACAGTAACAGCTGGCAATCAAGGGAAAACAACCTTATGAAAAAGGTCTTAATCATTATTGTTTAAAAGTAAATCTTTCAGTCCTTACTTCAGTGATTGTTTGAAGTCTCTGTGCTTGTTGTCAGTCGCAGATTTGTGTAAAATATTTGCAGTTTGTGAATAAAGTTTGCAGGAGCTCCAAGGTTTGTCTGTTCAGTACCAAAGTAATGAGGAGACTGAGTGCAGGTTTGGAATCCTCAGTGACAGAAGAATGCAGCAATGTTTGAATTTGAATTTGTTATTGTTTTATTAACAACAACTACCAGGATCATGCCATAGCAACACAGTGATGCCCAGTCAAATGTCAGGTACAAGGGATAGCCCACATACACATCCAACAGCACAGTAAAGCAATGGGCACCAATGCCACCAGTCAGGCCTTAAAAATACCTGAGTTATTTAACAGCACACTGACAGTGTCTCATACAAAAATATAAAATGTATAAATACAGTTAATATCATTTTCATTTACATTTTATTTAATTCTCTTCATATAGTGCCAAACAGATGTCTCAAGTCGTCACTGTTACAACATAGATAAACATAAACATGAAATCCATTATTTAATTCTCTTCCATTCACTCCAGTTCAATTCAATAGCTATATAGATGGATAGACAGATACTGTATTATATACTATATTGATTCCAAATGGAGAATTAATGTGTTATATCACCAGGATAATGAATTCAAGTAGTACAATCTCCAATAAACAGACAACACACTTCAAGTTCAAAGTGCAATATGTGCAGGATCCAGGCTTTATATTGTAAGATGCAAAATGTTTATATATACATAATAAATTTGAAAAAATAAAGAAAGTTAAAAATCAAAATAAGTTTATTGTCACGGTGGCTGATGTGATTGCAATATGAACCCAAAAGCAGACAAGGGAGAGATGGAACTGAATCTTAACAAAAAGCAAATCATTTATTAGGTTGAAAAAACATGAACACAAAACAAGGCCCAGCAAACAGGGGCGACAACTAAAACTAAAACCTACACTGGGAATAACTCGGTATGACTATGACAACTATGACAGGAAAAACATGAACATGAATCCGAGGAGGTGCATGCGAGAAACTCTGATGAAAAAACATGAACATGAACATGGACCTAAACAGAATCAGGAGATAACCTGAAACCCGGAATAACGTGAACAGAGGAAAACAGACACACCAGCACTGACCAGAGGAAGACAGCAGACTTAAATACACAGAAAATAAAAGGGGAAGTGGAAACACACTGACACAATCATCCTACATCCCAAAAATCAAAGTAAAAAAATTACTATTAAATTTTACTTGATAACTAAATCAAAACTAATGCACGAGGACAAAAACGATGGTTGACTGCACTAACACTTTTATTAGCAAATAAAAAAACAAAAACAATCATTTTCACTTAGTTATTGGATGTGTATATGATCTGTTTTAATAAGTTATTTATTTTCATATTGTGAAAGTCCTGTGATGCTTCAAGTTCCTCTTGCCCGTACCTCAGTTAAACCGCGCTGCTGCTCGCCGCTGTCGTATTTTTGACCCGTCCACTGCTGAGCAGTTTTTAACAGTTTTTAAGCAGAACTGTAAAATCCCGGAGTTTTTGTGCAGTCAGACTGAGGAACTGAGCTCATGGTTTTATTCCACCTACCAGATTGCTTTGGACACTGTGGCTCCATTAAGAACCAGGCAGCCTAAAACTAAATCTGACCCCTGGCTGAAGGCTGTCAGACGCGAGTGCTGTCGAGCTGAGCGTGAATGGAAACAAGCTACAAGTGTCATTCCAGATGCTAAAGGACTGTTGGCATCAATATCAAAAAACTGTAAAAGATACCAAAAGACAACACTTATCTGACATTGTTTCATCAAACTGTCACAACCTGCATGTTTTATTTAAAACCATTAACTCTGTTCTTAGTGCACCACATACTGACTGCAGCCTCGTCTGCAGCCTGTAAACGTTTTTTTAAACACTTTTTTATTGAGAAGGTCTCCTCCACCAGGGCTCAAATCTCTTGGTAGCCCTACTGAGACCCCCAATGTGTATTTAGATACCTTGGCACAGTACGTTAAACCAGCTGTGACAAACCTGGAGGTCAAAGTGAACTCTGACCTGAAGCTTGTCAGCCAGATTAAGGCAGTGGTAAAATCAAGCTTCTTTCAGCTCAGGCAGCTGATAAAATAAAGACATTTATTTCACAGCAGCACTTTGAGACAGTTATCCACGCCTTTGTTAGCACTCGGCTGGATTACTGTAATGCACTTTATATAGGGATCAGTGCTTCATACATTACTCGTTTACAGAGGGTGCAAAATGCTGCAGCTTGTGTTTTAACTGGCACTCGAAGGTTTGAGCACATCTCCCCTAATTTAGCTTCACTTCACTGGCTGCCCATTTCTTTTGGCATTCATTTTAAAATTCTTTTATTTGCCTTTAAAGCTCTCCATGACCTAGCTGCATCTTAACTCTCTGAGCTGCCACAGTCTTATAAACCCACCCGCTGTCTCAGGTCAGCTGATCAGCTGTTCCTGAATGTTCCCAGGACTGAGCGCAAACTTAGAGGACATCGTGCTTTTGCTGTAGCATCTCTGAAACTGTGACACGATCTGCCTTTAGAGATTAGACAGGCTTCTTCTCTGCCTGTTCTTAAATCACTCCTGAAAACTCATCTCTTCACCCTGACCTTTGACACCTTGTAAGATGTTGGTTTTTAGTTTGAGTTTTTTAGTTTATTTTTGCTGTTTTATCTTGTTTTTAAATATAGGGCTGTTTAAATTTTTTATGTATTATGTGTTTTCTTTTCTTACTGTTAAGTTTATTCTATTGTTCTTAACTCATTTACTGTACAGCACTTTGGTTTTGTCCTGGGTTTTTTAAAGTGCTTTCTCAATAAAGATGGATTGGATTGGACTGGAAGATAAACACTTTAGTTTGCAGTACTGTGGTGAGTTCACAGTAAAGCACTGTGTTGGACTGGCGCACAGTGATTGTGGCGTTCATGGTCAGTGTTAGGTTACCTCAAGTACAGTGGATTCATTTGCATTTAAGCTGATGATGCTTAGATTAAGTCATCAAATTTCACCTTTATATCAGCTGTATAAGACAATTCTCAGGATACTGTTAGTGTAGGAAATGGAAAGACAACCAAGATATCTGTGAAACGTCTGCTTACATCTTGAATTCAGCTCCGGCGTATGTGGTAAGTTGTTAATGAGTGACTTTAATTGATTCTTTCTTCAGATGTGGCTATACACTCTACTGAGAATAAGCATACTGTCACGATATGAGTGGATCTTCAAAATAGACATCAAAATAGTTCATGGAGAAAATAAGTAGAAAAAGTAAAGATCTTCTTAGGAATAATACTGTTTGGATAATTATAACCATCATAAGCAACCGAATCATCTCAACATGTATTTGCTCAAAAATTTATTTATTACTACAAACACTTATTTAAATTTAAACACAAGGAAAATCAACAGTTTCTAGAACTCCAACAGGGGCAGGACTTGGAGGTACTGGGATTTCAGGAGGCAGCAGAATGGTACACTGGTCAGTGTCATTATTATTGACCGGTGATGGTGGATGGCCTTGGGGGGAGCTGAGAGGTAACTCAGACCTCTTATCTTCAGGACACATAAAGAAAACATACTTCTTTTCAGCAGCTGGAGACTTAGAGACATCCCAAGTCATCAGCCTCATGCGTTTAGGCTGAGGCAAATGTTCCTCTTCATCCTCCACAGAAAAAACGCTTGAATATCTGCGCTTTCTGCCCAGACCTAACTCTGCAGTGGGTGGAGGTGTCAGAGGCAGAGGACACATTAAAAAGGCCAAATCATCATCCAGGGATGAACAATCATATTTAAAATCTGGATGCATGATCTTCTCTGTGTCCTTTGACTGAAAGCTGGCATCAGCAGGTGGAGGACTTGAAGAAACTGGAACATCAGAACTCATCAGCCTCATGCGTTTAGGCATCAAATGTTCCTCTTCATCCTCCACAGAAAAAACAGCAGAATATCTGCGCTTTCTGCAGAGACGTAACTCTGCAGTGGGTGGAGGTCTCGGAGGCAGAGGAACATCAGCAGGACACATGAAAAACGCCACTTCATCATCCAGGGATGAACGATCACTTTTCAAATCTGGATGCATGATCTTGTTTGTGTCCTTTGAATGAAAGCTGGCATCAGCAGGTGGTGGACTTGAAGAAACTGGAACATCAGAACTCATCAGCCTCATGCGTTTAGGCATCAAATGTTCCTCTTCATCCTCCACAGAAAAAACAGCAGAATATCTGCGCTTTCTGCAGAGACGTAACTCTGCAGTGGGTGGAGGTCTCGGAGGCAGAGGAACATCAGCAGGACACATGAAAAACGCCACTTCATCATCCAGGGATGAACGATCACTTTTCAAATCTGGATGCATGATCTTGTTTGTGTCCTTTGAATGAAAGCTGGCATCAGCAGGTGGTGGACTTGGGAGCTCACATGCAGGTGCGCTGATAGGTCTGAACATGAAAGCGGGAACTTCATTGTCCAGAGCACAACGGTCTCCACTGGATGAGTGTGGGAGCTTCTCCTTTGCCTGTGGAGGAGGCAGACTTTGAGCCAAAGGGATCTTGTGTTGCAGAGGAACATTCAAGTCATCTGACGTTTTGCTCTGTTACATATTATTATTGTTGTTGTTGGATTTTTCTTTAAAAATTCACACGATTGAATGTTTAGAAACAGACACAGTGAAGGGTAACTTACCACAGCTCGAGCCATTTTAGGCGTCTGTCAAGGCAAAGACGCAGGATTTGGTTTCTCTGTGTAAGATTACAGGACAGTTGTCAGTTTCATTTTCAAGTCAGTTGGATATATTCATATCAAACTTCTCAAACTGTATCATTAAAGCATTGTTTAGGTGGACAAATATGAAAGATATGAAGATAAAAACAGTAACAGCTGGCAATCAAGGGAAAACAACCTTATGAAAAAGGTCTTAATCATTATTGTTTAAAAGTAAATCTTTCAGTCCTTACTTCAGTGATTGTTTGAAGTCTCTGTGCTTGTTGTCAGTCGCAGATTTGTGTAAAATAGTTGCAGTTTGTGAATAAAGTTTGCAGGAGCTCCAAAGTTTGTCTGTTCAGTACCAAAGTAATGAGGAGACTGAGTGCAGGTTTGGAATCCTCAGTGACAGAAGAATGCAGCAATGTTTGAATTTGAATTTGTTATTGTTTTATTAACAACAACTACCAGGATCATGCCATAGCAACACAGTGATGCCCAGTCAAATGTCAGGTACAAGGGATAGCCCACATACACATCCAACAGCACAGTAAAGCAATGGGCACCAATGCCACCAGTCAGGCCTTAAAAATACCTGAGTTATATAACAGCACACTGACAGTGTCTCATACAAAAATATAAAATGTATAAATACAGTTAATATCATTTTCATTTAAATTTTATTTAATTCTCTTCATATAGTGCCAAACAGATGTCTCAAGTCGTCACTGTTACAACATAGATAAACATAAACATGAAATCCATTATTTAATTCTCTTCCATTCACTCCAGTTCAATTCAATAGCTATATAGATGGATAGACAGATACTGTATTATATACTATATTGATTCCAAATGGAGAATTAATGTGTTATATCACCAGGATAATGAATTCAAGTAGTACAATCTCCAATAAACAGACAACACACTTCAAGTTCAAAGTGCAATATGTGCAGGATCCAGGCTTTATATTGTAAGATGCAAAATGTTTATATATACATAATAAATTTGAAAAAATAAAGAAAGTTAAAAATCAAAATAAGTTTATTGTCACGGTGGCTGATGTGATTGCAGTATGAACCCAAAAGCAGACAAGGGAGAGATGGAACAGAATCTTAACAAGAAGCAAATCATTTATTAGGTTGAAAAAACATGAACACAAAACAAGGCCCAGCAAACAGGGGCGACAACTAAAACTAAAACCTACACTGGGAATAACTCAGTATGACTATGACAACTATGACAGGAAAAACATGAACATGAATCCGAGGAGGTGCATGCGAGAAACTCTGATGAAAAAACATGAACATGAACATGGACCTAAACAGAATCAGGAGATAACCTGAAACCCGGAATAACGTGAACAGAGGAAAACAGACGCACCAGCACTGACCAGAGGAAGACAGCAGACTTAAATATACAGAAAATAAAAGGGGAAGTGGAAACACAGCTGACACAAATGAACCTGACACCACAGGGGAAGCAAAATGAAACACACTGAACATGGAAACACAACCCTTTCATAATAAAAGACGAAACAAGGAGAGACATAGACGTGTGATGGGCTGAGTTGAAAAAGCAGGAGGAGTCACAGGAATTATTACAAAAACATAGTTTTCATTTATCTAACCCAAAAAAGCTGTGATGGATGGCCTTCGCCTCACGGTAATGCACCAAAGCTTTTAATCCGCCACCCTCCAGCCCAGAGGACATAGTTGGACTGGCCATCGGGCATACTGGGCATTTGCCCGGTGGGCCGATGGTGATTTTTCGTTTTTATGGGCCAATGGGTTTTTTTTTTCATTTTTTCCCCGTAACAGTATAAACACTGAAAGGTGGTGGATTGGCCAGATGCTGGGAGATGTGTAAAAATAACTCAATTGTTTGGTGGTGGCTATTGCAGAGCTTCCACAGATTCAGTAACATCAGCAAGTGGTGGAGGCCAGCAGATGCAACACGCTGGCAGGTGGATGACAGAAAGGCACGAGGAGCAGAGGCCGGAGGCGGTGAACTGAACTTCAGGTAAGAAGTTATGACCTGCAGTCTATCTGGGTCAGATATAAACCAAGTTTAGGTGGAGTTTATTTTCGTTGTGCTGACTTTTTACAGTCAGTTACAATAACTCGTACTGCGTGAGCTAGCATGAAGGAGTTTCTATACAGCTGTTCTGTTGCTATGATGTTACTGATAGTGAACTTTATTTTATTCATAAGGTTAGTTAGTAGAGTTGCCAACGGCTCCTTAAAAAATGGAATGGTCCCTCATTCAGAGAAAATATTATGCGTTTTGTATTGAGCTGAGAAGAGACACAGTTTGTCCCGGACTTTAGCTAGAATGGGAAAAGACAAAAAGCTGGAGTTATTCTGTCTTTACGCTGCACAGCTGCCTCTTCTCTTATCCCCCCCCCCCCCCCCTCCCTCTTCTGTTGCTACTTTGATCATGAAACTGATCAATGATCAGCTGATCGGCTTTTCTCTCTTGTTTATTTATCTCCCACTTTGCGCCAGAAACAGGAATCAGAATACTTTATTGATTCTGATTCCTGTTTCTGGCGCAAAGTGGGAGATAAATAAACAAGAGAGAAAAGCCGATCAGCTGATCATTGGAAACCAGCGGATGTCACGCTAAACAACAGCAGCACGTTTAAGCTTGATCAGCTGTTGTTAGAATTTATTTAATATTAATTTCTAGTATCAGCTGATGTTTGCTGGAGCCACAGCTGTAAAGCTGCTGGTCATGATATCGGTTTGTATATGTGGTGAGAGGGAAACATGAAGATGAAACCAGGAGATGTCCTTACTGAATCATCAGAGCTGAACAGTGATGGAGAAACAGGTTTACCTTTTAGGTGACATGAATGAGTTGAAGGGAAGTTATGAACTGTTTCTGAGAGACAAATAACACCAGCATCCTTTTTCTAAGTAGCTGACAGCTGGTAACTGTGCAGGGGCGGGTCTAGCAAAGTGTTGCCAGGGGGGCCGATAGGGCATTAACAGGGAGAGGGGGTCACAAAGAAATACTTTTCTTTCTTATTCTCATTTCAAATATTTAGCTTTTATTAAATAATTATCTGAATCTTGCGAACAAAGTTTTTATCTGACGTAAAATGTATAGAGATCATACATATACCAAAAAGACAGTGTACATCACTGTCACAACAGCATTTGTTTTCATTCAAAGGCTTTATGGCTTTAATACCTGGTGGGCTGGTCTGTAGTGAAAATGCCCAATTTTTTGTCCCAGTCCAGCCCTGCAGGTTAATACTGGCAGTGTCACCATGCCAGCTGACTGTATTTCATCATCAGCCAGTGTTGTTCTTTATACATCAATATTACCAAAGTTTACCATAAGGCAGCATAGAAAGTATTTACTTGCTTTCAGGTGTTATTCAAATGTTAGTCTTTTCAGTTGTTTCCACACTTTTTTCCTGTTTCAAAATCAAACACCAGTTTGTGAGAAGATTATCTTCTTTTTTTAATAGGCATTGGTTTTGCATTGGCATTGGCTAATTTGCCAATTGTTTGTTACAAATGTTCGTATTTTAATATTCAAAAATGTTTTTGCCCAAAACATATGTGCACTACATGTCAGTAAAAATACTATGCTAATATTGATGTCCTTGACTGCTGAATAAACACTGACTGATTGTATCTCTTGTACTTTATCAACGCAGTATCTAAAAACTTTGCACCGTAGTGGTTAAAATCTCATTCTAATAAGAGTTAAAAGCACATTCGCTTATTAGGTTTATAGGGTTATTGAATTATGGTTAACGGTTGGTAGAATTGTTTTTAACATTATCTGACAATTACATCTGGCACCCTTCTCCAAATCTGTGCCCCTACCTGGCCCCCCCAACAAAAGATTTCTAGACACGCCACTGCTCGTTTACGGAGGGTGCAAAATGCGGCAGCTTGTGTTTTAACTGGCACTCGAAGGTTTGAGCACATCTCCCCTATTTTAGCTTCACTTCACTGGCTGCCCATTTCTTTTGGCATTCATTTAAAAATTCTTTTATTTGCCTTTAAAGCTCTCCATGACCTAGCTGCATCTTAACTCTCTGAGCTGCCACAGTCTTATAAACCCACCCGCTGTCTCAGGTCAGCTGATCAGCTGTTCCTGAATGTTCCCAGGACTGAGCGCAAACTTAGAGGACATCATGCTTTTGCTGTAGCATCTCTGAAACTGTGACACGATCTGCCTTTAGAGATTAGACAGGCTTCTTCTCTGCCTGTTCTTAAATCACTCCTGAAAACTCATCTCTTCACCCTGACCTTTGACACCTTGTAAGATGTTGGTTTTTAGTTTGAGTTTTTTAGTTTATTTTTGCTGTTTTATCTTGTTTTTAAATATAGGGCTGTTTAAATTTTTTATGTATTATGTGTTTTATTTTCTTACTGTTAAGTTTTATTCTATTGTTGGGTATTTTAAAGTGCTTTCTCAATAAAGATGGATTGGATTGGACTGGAAGATAAACACTTTAGTTTGCAGTACTGTGGTGAGTTCACAGTAAAGCACTGTGTTGGACTGGCGCACAGTGATTGTGGCGTTCATGGTCAGTGTTAGGTTACCTCAAGTACAGTGGATTCATTTGCATTTAAGCTGATGATGCTTCGATTAAGTCATCAAATTTCACCTTTATATCAGCTGTATAAGACAATTCTCAGGATACTGTTAGTGTAGGAAATGGAAAGACAACCAAGATATCTGTGAAACGTCTGCTTACATCTTGAATTCAGCTCCGGCGTATGTGGTAAGTTGTTAATGAGTGACTTTAATTTATTCTTTCTTCAGATGTGGCTATACACTCTACTGAGAATAAGCATACTGTCACGATATGAGTGGATCTTCAAAATAGACATCAAAATAGTTCATGGAGAAAATAAGTAGAAAAAGTAAAGATCTTCTTAGGAACAATACTGTTTGGATAATTATAACCATCATAAGCAACTGAATCATTTCAAGATGTATTTGCTCAAAAATTTATTTATTACTACAAACACTTATTTAAATTTAAACACAAGGAAAATCAACAGTTTCTAGAACTCCAACAGGGGCAGGACTTGGAGGTACTGGGATTTCAGGAGGCAGCAGAATGGTACACTGGTCAGTGTCATTATTATTGACCGGTGATGGTGGATGGCCTTGGGGGGAGCTGAGAGGTAACTCAGACCTCTTATCTTCAGGACACATAAAGAAAACATACTTCTTTTCAGCAGCTGGAGACTTAGAGACATCCCAAGTCATCAGCCTCGTGCGTTTAGGCTGAGGCAAAGGTTCCTCTTCATCCTCCACAGAAAAAACGCTTGAATAAATGCGCTTTCTGCCCAGACCTAACTCTGCAGTGGGTGGAGGTGTCAGAGGCAGAGGACACATTAAAAAGGCCAAATCATCATCCAGGGATGAACAATCATATTTAAAATCTGGATGAATGATCTTGTTTGTGTCCTTTGAATGAAAGCTGGCATCAGCAGGTGGAGGACTTGAAGAAAGTGGAACATCAGAACTCATCAGCCTCATGCGTTTAGGCATCAAATGTTCCTCTTCATCATTAACAGAAAAAACAGCAGAATATCTGCGCTTTCTGCAGAGACGTAACTCTGCAGTGGGTGGAGGTCTCGGAGGCAGAGGAACATCAGTAGGACACATGAAATAAGCCACTTCATCATCCAGGGATGAACGATCACTTTTCAAATCTGGATGCATGATCTTGTTTGTGTCCTTTGAATGAAAGCTGGCATCAGCAGGTGGTGGACTTGGGAGCTCACATGCAGGTGCACTGATAGGTCTGAACATGAAAGCGGGAACTTCATTGTCCAGAGCACAACGGTCTCCACTGGATGAGTGTGGGAGCTTCTCCTTTGCCTGTGGAGGAGGCAGACTTTGAGCCAAAGGGATCTTGTGTTGCAGAGGAACATTCAAGTCATCTGACGTTTTGCTCTGTTACATATTATTATTGTTGTTGTTGGATTTTTCTTTAAAAATTCACACGATTGAATGTTTAGAAACAGACACAGTGAAGGGTAACTTACCACAGCTCGAGCCATTTTAGGCGTCTGTCAAGGCAAAGACGCAGGATTTGGTTTCTCTGTGTAAGATTACAGGACAGTTGTCAGTTTCATTTTCAAGTCAGTTGGATAAATTCATATCAAACTTCTCAAACTGTATCATTAAAGCATTGTTTAGGTGGACAAATATGAAAGATATGAAGATAAAAACAGTAACAGCTGGCAATCAAGGGAAAACAACCTTACGAAAAAGGTCTTAATCATTATTGTTTAAAAGTAAATCTTTCAGTCCTTACTTCAGTGATTGTTTGAAGTCTCTGTGCTTGTTGTCAGTCGCAGATTTGTGTAAAATAGTTGCAGTTTGTGAATAAAGTTTGCAGGAGCTCCAAAGTTTGTCTGTTCAGTACCAAAGTAATGAGGAGACTGAGTGCAGGTTTGGAATCCTCAGTGACAGAAGAATGCAGCAATGTTTGAATTTGAATTTGTTATTGTTTTATTAACAACAACTACCAGGATCATGCCATAGCAACACAGTGATGCCCAGTCAAATGTCAGGTACAAGGGATAGCCCACATACACATCCAACAGCACAGTAAAGCAATGGGCACCAATGCCACCAGTCAGGCCTTAAAAATACCTGAGTTATATAACAGCACACTGACAGTGTCTCATACAAAAATATAAAATGTATAAATACAGTTAATATCATTTTCATTTAAATTTTATTTAATTCTCTTCATATAGTGCCAAACAGATGTCTCAAGTCGTCACTGTTACAACATAGATAAACATAAACATGAAATCCATTATTTAATTCTCTTCCATTCACTCCAGTTCAATTCAATAGCTATATAGATGGATAGACAGATACTGTATTATATACTATATTGATTCCAAATGGAGAATTAATGTGTTATATCACCAGGATAATGAATTCAAGTAGTACAATCTCCAATAAACAGACAACACACTTCAAGTTCAAAGTGCAATATGTGCAGGATCCAGGCTTTATATTGTAAGATGCAAAATGTTTATATATACATAATAAATTTGAAAAAATAAAGAAAGTTAAAAATCAAAATAAGTTTATTGTCACGGTGGCTGATGTGATTGCAATATGAACCCAAAAGCAGACAAGGGAGAGATGGAACAGAATCTTAACAAAAAGCAAATCATTTATTAGGTTGAAAAAACATGAACACAAAACAAGGCCCAGCAAACAGGGGCGACAACTAAAACTAAAACCTACACTGGGAATAACTCAGTATGACTATGACAACTATGACAGGAAAAACATGAACATGAATCCGAGGAGGTGCATGCGAGAAACTCTGATGAAAAAACATGAACATGAACATGGACCTAAACAGAATCAGGAGATAACCTGAAACCGGGAATAACGTGAACAGAGGAAAACAGACACACCAGCACTGACCAGAGGAAGACAGCGGACTTAAATACACAGAAAATAAAAGGGCAAGTGGAAACACACTGACACAATCATCCTACATCCCAAAAATCAAAGTAAAAAAATTACTATTAAATTTTACTTGATAACTAAATCAAAACTAATGCACGAGGACAAAAACGATGGTTGACTGCACTAACACTTTTATTAGCAAATAAAAAAACAAAAACAATCATTTTCACTTAGTTATTGGATGTGTATATGATCTGTTTTAATAAGTTATTTATTTTCATATTGTGAAAGTCCTGTGATGCTTCAAGTTCCTCTTGCCCGTACCTCAGTTAAACCGCGCTGCTGCTCGCCGCTGTCGTATTTTTGACCCGTCCACTGCTGAGCAGTTTTTAACAGTTTTTAAGCAGAACTGTAAAATCCCGGAGTTTTTGTGCAGCCAGACTGAGGAACTGAGCTCATGGTTTTATTCCACCTACCAGATTGCTTTGGACACTGTGGCTCCGTTAAGAACCAGGCAGCCTAAAACTAAATCTGACCCCTGGCTGAAGGCTGTCAGACGCGAGTGCTGTCGAGCTGAGCGTGAATGGAAACAAGCTACAAGTGTCATTCCAGATGCTAAAGGACTGTTGGCATCAATATCAAAAACCTGTAAAAGATACCAAAAGACAACACTTATCTGACATTGTTTCGTCAAACTGTCACAACCTGCATGTTTTATTTAAAACCATTAACTCTGTTCTTAGTGCACCACATACTGACTGCAGCCTGTAAACGTTTTTTTAAACACTTTTTTATTGAGAAGGTCTCCTCCACCAGGGCTCAAATCTCTTGGCAGCCCTACTGAGACCCCCAATGTGTATTTAGATACCTTGGCACAGTACGTTAAACCAGCTGTGACAAACCTGGAGGTCAAAGTGAACTCTGACCTGAAGCTTGTCAGCCAGATTAAGGCAGTGGTAAAATCAAGCTTCTTTCAGCTCAGGCAGCTGATAAAATAAAGACATTTATTTCACAGCAGCACTTTGAGACAGTTATCCACGCCTTTGTTAGCACTCGGCTGGATTACTGTAATGCACTTTATATAGGGATCAGTGCTTCATACATTACTCGTTTACAGAGGGTGCAAAATGCTGCAGCTTGTGTTTTAACTGGCACTCGAAGGTTTGAGCACATCTCCCCTAATTTAGCTTCACTTCACTGGCTGCCCATTTCTTTTGGCATTCATTTTAAAATTCTTTTATTTGCCTTTAAAGCTCTCCATGACCTAGCTGCATCTTAACTCTCTGAGCTGCCACAGTCTTATAAACCCACCCGCTGTCTCAGGTCAGCTGATCAGCTGTTCCTGAATGTTCCCAGGACTGAGCGCAAACTTAGAGGACATCGTGCTTTTGCTGTAGCATCTCTGAAACTGTGACACGATCTGCCTTTAGAGATTAGACAGGCTTCTTCTCTGCCTGTTCTTAAATCACTCCTGAAAACTCATCTCTTCACCCTGACCTTTGACACCTTGTAAGATGTTGGTTTTTAGTTTGAGTTTTTTAGTTTATTTTTGCTGTTTTATCTTGTTTTTAAATATAGGGCTGTTTAAAATTTTTATGTATTATGTGTTTTATTTTCTTACTGTTAAGTTTATTCTATTGTTCTTAACTCATTTACTGTACAGCACTTTGGTTTTGTCCTGGGTTTTTTAAAGTGCTTTCTCAATAAAGATGGATTGGATTGGACTGGAAGATAAACACTTTAGTTTGCAGTACTGTGGTGAGTTCACAGTAAAGCACTGTGTTGGACTGGCGCACAGTGATTGTGGCGTTCATGGTCAGTGTTAGGTTACCTCAAGTACAGTGGATTCATTTGCATTTAAGCTGATGATGCTTAGATTAAGTCATCAAATTTCACCTTTATATCAGCTGTATAAGACAATTCTCAGGATACTGTTAGTGTAGGAAATGGAAAGACAACCAAGATATCTGTGAAACGTCTGCTTACATCTTGAATTCAGCTCCGGCGTATGTGGTAAGTTGTTAATGAGTGACTTTAATTGATTCTTTCTTCAGATGTGGCTATACACTCTACTGAGAATAAGCATACTGTCATGATATGAGTGGATCTTCAAAATAGACATCAAAATAGTTCATGGAGAAAATAAGTAGAAAAAGTAAAGATCTTCTTAGGAATAATACTGTTTGGATAATTATAACCATCATAAGCAACCGAATCATTTCAACATGTATTTGCTCAAAAATTTATTTATTACTACAAACACTTATTTAAATTTAAACACAAGGAAAATCAACAGTTTCTAGAACTCCAACAGGGGCAGGACTTGGAGGTACTGGGATTTCAGGAGGCAGCAGAATGGTACACTGGTCAGTGTCATTATTATTGACCGGTGATGGTGGATGGCCTTGGGGGGAGCTGAGAGGTAACTCAGACCTCTTATCTTCAGGACACGTAAAGAAAACATACTTCTTTTCAGCAGCTGGAGACTTAGAGACATCCCAAGTCATCAGCCTCATGCGTTTAGGCTGAGGCAAAGGTTCCTCTTCATCCTCCACAGAAAAAACGCTTGAATATCTGCGCTTTCTGCCCAGACCTAACTCTGCAGTGGGTGGAGGTGTCAGAGGCAGAGGACACATTAAAAAGGCCAAATCATCATCCAGGGATGAACAATCATATTTAAAATCTGGATGCATGATCTTGTTTGTGTCCTTTGAATGAAAGCTGGCATCAGCAGGTGGAGGACTTGAAGAAACTGGAACATCAGAACTCATCAGCCTCATGCGTTTAGGCATCAAATGTTCCTCTTCATCCTCCACAGAAAAAACAGCAGAATATCTGCGCTTTCTGCAGAGACGTAACTCTGCAGTGGGTGGAGGTCTCGGAGGCAGAGGAACATCAGTAGGACACATGAAATACGCCACTTCATCATCCAGGGATGAACGATCATTTTTCAAATCTGGGTGAATGATCTTGTTTGTGTCCTTTGAATGAAAGCTGGCATCAGCAGGTGGAGGACTTGAAGAAAGTGGAACATCAGAACTCATCAGCCTCATGCGTTTAGGCATCAAATGTTCCTCTTCATCCTCCACAGAAAAAACAGCAGAATATCTGCGCTTTCTGCAGAGACGTAACTCTGCAGTGGGTGGAGGTCTCGGAGGCAGAGGAACATCAGCAGGACACATGAAAAACGCCACTTCATCATCCAGGGATGAACGATCATTTTTCAAATCTGGGTGAATGATCTTGTTTGTGTCCTTTGAATGAAAGCTGGCATCAGCAGGTGGTGGACTTGGGAGCTCACATGCAGGTGCACTGATAGGTCTGAACATGAAAGCGGGAACTTCATTGTCCAGAGCACAACGGTCTGCACTGGATGAGTGTGGGAGCTTCTCCTTTGCCTGTGGAGGAGGCAGACTTTGAGCCAAAGGGATCTTGTGTTGCAGAGGAACATTCAAGTCATCTGACGTTTTGCTCTGTTACATATTATTATTGTTGTTGTTGGATTTTTCTTTAAAAATTCACACGATTGAATGTTTAGAAACAGACACAGTGAAGGGTAACTTACCACAGCTCGAGCCATTTTAGGCGTCTGTCAAGGCAAAGACGCAGGATTTGGTTTCTCTGTGTAAGATTACAGGACAGTTGTCAGTTTCATTTTCAAGTCAGTTGGATAAATTCATATCAAACTTCTCAAACTGTATCATTAAAGCATTGTTTAGGTGGACAAATATGAAAGATATGAAGATAAAAACAGTAACAGCTGGCAATCAAGGGAAAACAACCTTACGAAAAAGGTCTTAATCATTATTGTTTAAAAGTAAATCTTTCAGTCCTTACTTCAGTGATTGTTTGAAGTCTCTGTGCTTGTTGTCAGTCGCAGATTTGTGTAAAATAGTTGCAGTTTGTGAATAAAGTTTGCAGGAGCTCCAAAGTTTGTCTGTTCAGTACCAAAGTAATGAGGAGACTGAGTGCAGGTTTGGAATCCTCAGTGACAGAAGAATGCAGCAATGTTTGAATTTGAATTTGTTATTGTTTATACCATAGCAACACAGTGATGCCCAGTCAAATGTCAGGTACAAGGGATAGCCCACATACACATCCAACAGCACAGTAAAGCAATGGGCACCAATGCCACCAGTCAGGCCTTAAAAATACCTGAGTTATATAACAGCACACTGACAGTGTCTCATACAAAAATATAAAATGTATAAATACAGTTAATATCATTTTCATTTAAATTTTATTTAATTCTCTTCATATAGTGCCAAACAGATGTCTCAAGTCGTCACTGTTACAACATAGATAAACATAAACATGAAATCCATTATTTAATTCTCTTCCATTCACTCCAGTTCAATTCAATAGCTATATAGATGGATAGACAGATACTGTATTATATACTATATTGATTCCAAATGGAGAATTAATGTGTTATATCACCAGGATAATGAATTCAAGTAGTACAATCTCCAATAAACAGACAACACACTTCAAGTTCAAAGTGCAATATGTGCAGGATCCAGGCTTTATATTGTAAGATGCAAAATGTTTATATATACATAATAAATTTGAAAAAATAAAGAAAGTTAAAAATCAAAATAAGTTTATTGTCACGGTGGCTGATGTGATTGCAATATGAACCCAAAAGCAGACAAGGGAGAGATGGAACTGAATCTTAACAAAAAGCAAATCATTTATTAGGTTGAAAAAACATGAACACAAAACAAGGCCCAGCAAACAGGGGCGACAACTAAAACTAAAACCTACACTGGTAATAACTCAGTATGACTATGACAACTATGACAGGAAATACATGAACATGAATCCGAGGAGGTGCATGCGAGAAACTCTGATGAAAAAACATGAACATGAACATGGACCTAAACAGAATCAGGAGATAACCTGAAACCGGGAATAACGTGAACAGAGGAAAACAGACGCACCAGCACTGACCAGAGGAAGACAGCAGACTTAAATACACAGAAAATAAAAGGGGAAGTGGAAACACACTGACACAATCATCCTACATCCCAAAAATCAAAGTAAAAAAATTACTATTAAATTTTACTTGATAACTAAATCAAAACTAATGCACGAGGACAAAAACGATGGTTGACTGCACTAACACTTTTATTAGCAAATAAAAAAACAAAAACAATCATTTTCACTTAGTTATTGGATGTGTATATGATCTGTTTTAATAAGTTATTTATTTTCATATTGTGAAAGTCCTGTGATGCTTCAAGTTCCTCTTGCCCGTACCTCAGTTAAACCGCGCTGCTGCTCGCCGCTGTCGTATTTTTGACCCGTCCACTGCTGAGCAGTTTTTAACAGTTTTTAAGCAGAACTGTAAAATCCCGGAGTTTTTGTGCAGCCAGACTGAGGAACTGAGCTCATGGTTTTATTCCACCTACCAGATTGCTTTGGACACTGTGGCTCCGTTAAGAACCAGGCAGCCTAAAACTAAATCTGACCCCTGGCTGAAGGCTGTCAGACGCGAGTGCTGTCGAGCTGAGCGTGAATGGAAACAAGCTACAAGTGTCATTCCAGATGCTAAAGGACTGTTGGCATCAATATCAAAAACCTGTAAAAGATACCAAAAGACAACACTTATCTGACATTGTTTCATCAAACTGTCGCAACCTGCATGTTTTATTTAAAACCATTAACTCTGTTCTTAGTGCACCACATACTGACTGCAGCCTGTAAACGTTTTTTTAAACACTTTTTTATTGAGAAGGTCTCCTCCACCAGGGTTCAAATCTCTTGGTAGTCCTACTGAGACCCCCAATGTGTATTTAGATACCTTGGCACAGTACGTTAAACCAGCTGTGACAAACCTGGAGGTCAAAGTGAACTCTGACCTGAAGCTTGTCAGCCAGATTAAGGCAGTGGTAAAATCAAGCTTCTTTCAGCTCAGGCAGCTGATAAAATAAAGACATTTATTTCACAGCAGCACTTTGAGACAGTTATCCACGCCTTTGTTAGCACTCGGCTGGATTACTGTAATGCACTTTATATAGGGATCAGTGCTTCATACATTACTCGTTTACAGAGGGTGCAAAATGCTGCAGCTTGTGTTTTAACTGGCACTCGAAGGTTTGAGCACATCTCCCCTAATTTAGCTTCACTTCACTGGCTGCCCATTTCTTTTGGCATTCATTTTAAAATTCTTTTATTTGCCTTTAAAGCTCTCCATGACCTAGCTGCATCTTAACTCTCTGAGCTGCCACAGTCTTATAAACCCACCCGCTGTCTCAGGTCAGCTGATCAGCTGTTCCTGAATGTTCCCAGGACTGAGCGCAAACTTAGAGGACATCGTGCTTTTGCTGTAGCATCTCTGAAACTGTGACACGATCTGCCTTTAGAGATTAGACAGGCTTCTTCTCTGCCTGTTCTTAAATCACTCCTGAAAACTCATCTCTTCACCCTGACCTTTGACACCTTGTAAGATGTTGGTTTTTAGTTTGAGTTTTTTAGTTTATTTTTGCTGTTTTATCTTGTTTTTAAATATAGGGCTGTTTAAATTTTTTATGTATTATGTGTTTTATTTTCTTACTGTTAAGTTTTATTCTATTGTTGGGTATTTTAAAGTGCTTTCTCAATAAAGATGGATTGGATTGGACTGGAAGATAAACACTTTAGTTAGCAGTACTGTGGTGAGTTCACAGTAAAGCACTGTGTTGGACTGGCGCACAGTGATTGTGGTGTTCATGGTCAGTGTTAGGTTACCTCAAGTACAGTGGATTCATTTGCATTTAAGCTGATGATGCTTAGATTAAGTCATCAAATTTCACCTTTATATCAGCTGTATAAGACAATTCTCAGGATACTGTTAGTGTAGGAAATGGAAAGACAACCAAGATATCTGTGAAACGTCTGCTTACATCTTGAATTCAGCTCCGGCGTATGTGGTAAGTTGTTAATGAGTGACTTTAATTTATTCTTTCTTCAGATGTGGCTATACACTCTACTGAGAATAAGCATACTGTCATGATATGAGTGGATCTTCAAAATAGACATCAAAATAGTTCATGGAGAAAATAAGTAGAAAAAGTAAAGATCTTATTAGGAATAATACTGTTTGGATAATTATAACCATCATAAGCAACCGAATCATCTCAACATGTATTTGCTCAAAAATTTATTACAAACACGTATTTAATTATCAAGACAAGGAAAATCAACAGTTTCTAGCACTCCAATTGGCAGGACTTGGAGGTACTGGGATTTCAGGAGGCAGCAGAATGGTACACTGGTCAGTGTCATTATTATTGACCGGTGATGGTGGATGGCCTTGGGGGGAGCTGAGAGGTAACTCAGACCTCTTATCTTCAGGACACGTAAAGCAAACATACTCCTTCTCAGCAGCTGGAGACTTAGAGACATCCCAAGTCATCAGCCTCATGCGTTTAGGCTTAGGCAAAGGTTCCTCTTCATCCTCCACAGAAAAAACAGCAGAATATCTGCGCTTTCTGCCCAGACCTAACTCTGCAATGGGTGGAGGTGTCAGAGGCAGAGGACACATTAAAAAGGCCAAATCATCATCCAGGGATGAACAATCATATTTAAAATCTGGATGCATGATCTTGTTTGTTTCCTTTGAATGAAAGCTGGCATCAGCAGGTGGAGGACTTGAAGAAACTGGAACATCAGAACTCATCAGCCTCATGCGTTTAGGCATCAAATGTTCCTCTTCATCCTCCACAGAAAAAACGCTTGAATATCTGCGCTTTCTGCAGAGACGTAACTCTGCAGTGGGTGGAGGTCTCGGAGGCAGAGGAACATCAGTAGGACACATGAAAAACGCCACTTCATCATCCAGGGATGAACGATCATTTTTCAAATCTGGGTGAATGATCTTGTTTGTGTCCTTTGAATGAAAGCTGTCATCAGCAGGTGGAGGACTTGAAGAAACTGGAACATCAGAACTCATCAGCCTCATGCGTTTAGGCATCAAATGTTCCTCTTCATCCTCCACAGAAAAAACAGCAGAATATCTTCGCTTTCTGCAGAGACGTAACTCTGCAGTGGGTGGAGGTCTCGGAGGCAGAGGAACATCAGCAGGACACATGAAAAACGCCACTTCATCATCCAGGGATGAACGATCACTTTTCAAATCTGGGTGAATGATCTTGTTTGTGTCCTTTGAATGAAAGCTGGCATCAGCAGGTGGTGGACTTGGGAGCTCACATGCAGGTGCACTGATAGGTCTGAACATGAAAGCGGGAACTTCATTGTCCAGAGCACAACGGTCTGCACTGGATGAGTGTGGGAGCTTCTCCTTTGCCTGTGGAGGAGGCAGACTTTGAGCCAAAGGGATCTTGTGTTGCAGAGGAACATTCAAGTCATCTGACGTTTTGCTCTGTTACATATTATTATTGTTGTTGTTGGATTTTTCTTTAAAAATTCACACGATTGAATGTTTAGAAACAGACACAGTGAAGGGTAACTTACCACAGCTCGAGCCATTTTAGGCGTCTGTCAAGGCAAAGACGCAGGATTTGGTTTCTCTGTGTAAGATTACAGGACAGTTGTCAGTTTCATTTTCAAGTCAGTTGGATAAATTCATATCAAACTTCTCAAACTGTATCATTAAAGCATTGTTTAGGTGGACAAATATGAAAGATATGAAGATAAAAACAGTAACAGCTGGCAATCAAGGGAAAACAACCTTACGAAAAAGGTCTTAATCATTATTGTTTAAAAGTAAATCTTTCAGTCCTTACTTCAGTGATTGTTTGAAGTCTCTGTGCTTGTTGTCAGTCGCAGATTTGTGTAAAATAGTTGCAGTTTGTGAATAAAGTTTGCAGGAGCTCCAAAGTTTGTCTGTTCAGTACCAAAGTAATGAGGAGACTGAGTGCAGGTTTGGAATCCTCAGTGACAGAAGAATGCAGCAATGTTTGAATTTGAATTTGTTATTGTTTTATTAACAACAACTACCAGGATCATGCCATAGCAACACAGTGATGCCCAGTCAAATGTCAGGTACAAGGGATAGCCCACATACACATCCAACAGCACAGTAAAGCAATGGGCACCAATGCCACCAGTCAGGCCTTAAAAATACCTGACTTATATAACAGCACACTGACAGTGTCTCATACAAAAATAGAAAATGTATAAATACAGTTAATATCATTTTCATTTAAATTTTATTTAATTCTCTTCATATAGTGCCAAACAGATGTCTCAAGTCGTCACTGTTACAACATAGATAAACATAAACATGAAATCCATTATTTAATTCTCTTCCATTCACTCCAGTTCAATTCAATAGCTATATAGATGGATAGACAGATACTGTATTATATACTATATTGATTCCAAATGGAGAATTAATGTGTTATATCACCAGGATAATGAATTCAAGTAGTACAATCTCCAATAAACAGACAACACACTTCAAGTTCAAAGTGCAATATGTGCAGGATCCAGGCTTTATATTGTAAGATGCAAAATGTTTATATATACATAATAAATTTGAAAAAATAAAGAAAGTTAAAAATCAAAATAAGTTTATTGTCACGGTGGCTGATGTGATTGCAGTATGAACCCAAAAGCAGACAAGGGAGAGATGGAACAGAATCTTAACAAAAAGCAAATCATTTATTAGGTTGAAAA
Organism: Astatotilapia calliptera; assembly: GCF_964374335.1. NCBI lineage: Eukaryota > Metazoa > Chordata > Actinopteri > Cichliformes > Cichlidae > Astatotilapia > Astatotilapia calliptera. Next base: position 40,130,287 of record NC_137443.1, read on the forward strand.
AACATGAACACAAAACAAGGCCCAGCAAACAGGGGCGACAACTAAAACTAAAACCTACACTGGGAATAACTCGGTATGACTATGACAACTATGACAGGAAAAACATGAACATGAATCCGAGGAGGTGCATGCGAGAAACTCTGATGAAAAAACATGAACATGAACATGGACCTAAACAGAATCAGGAGATAACCTGAAACCCGGAATAACGTGAACAGAGGAAAACAGACGCACCAGCACTGACCAGAGGAAGACAGCAGACTTAAATACACAGAAAATAAAAGGGGAAGTGGAAACACACTGACACAATCATCCTACATCCCAAAAATCAAAGTAAAAAAATTACTATTAAATTTTACTTGATAACTAAATCAAAACTAATGCACGAGGACAAAAACGATGGTTGACTGCACTAACACTTTTATTAGCAAATAAAAAAACAAAAACAATCATTTTCACTTAGTTATTGGATGTGTATATGATCTGTTTTAATAAGTTATTTATTTTCATATTGTGAAAGTCCTGTGATGCTTCAAGTTCCTCTTGCCCGTACCTCAGTTAAACCGTGCTGCTGCTCGCCGCTGTCGTATTTTTGACCCGTCCACTGCTGAGCAGTTTTTAACAGTTTTTAAGCAGAACTGTAAAATCCCGGAGTTTTTGTGCAGCCAGACTGAGGAACTGAGCTCATGGTTTTATTCCACCTACCAGATTGCTTTGGACACTGTGGCTCCGTTAAGAACCAGGCAGCCTAAAACTAAATCTGACCCCTGGCTGAAGGCTGTCAGACGCGAGTGCTGTCGAGCTGAGCGTGAATGGAAACAAGCTACAAGTGTCATTCCAGATGCTAAAGGACTGTTGGCATCAATATCAAAAAACTGTAAAAGATACCAAAAGACAACACTTATCTGACATTATTTCATCAAACTGTCACAACCTGCATGTTTTATTTAAAACCATTAACTCTGTTCTTAGTGCACCACATACTGACTGCAGCCTCGTCTGCAGCCTGTAAACGTTTTTTTAAACACTTTTTTATTGAGAAGGTCTCCTCCACCAGGGCTCAAATCTCTTGGCAGCCCTACTGAGACCCCCAATGTGTATTTAGATACCTTGGCACAGTACGTTAAACCAGCTGTGACAAACCTGGAGGTCAAAGTGAACTCTGACCTGAAGCTTGACAGTCAGATTAAGGCAGTGGTAAAATCAAGCTTCTTTCAGCTCAGGCAGCTGATAAAATAAAGACATTTATTTCACAGCAGCACTTTGAGACAGTTATCCACGCCTTTGTTAGCACTCGGCTGGATTACTGTAATGCACTTTATATAGGGATCAGTGCTTCATACATTACTCGTTTACAGAGGGTGCAAAATGCTGCAGCTTGTGTTTTAACTGGCACTCGAAGGTTTGAGCACATCTCCCCTAATTTAGCTTCACTTCACTGGCTGCCCATTTCTTTTGGCATTCATTTTAAAATTCTTTTATTTGCCTTTAAAGCTCTCCATGACCTAGCTGCATCTTAACTCTCTGAGCTGCCACAGTCTTATAAACCCACCCGCTGTCTCAGGTCAGCTGATCAGCTGTTCCTGAATGTTCCCAGGACTGAGCGCAAACTTAGAGGACATCGTGCTTTTGCTGTAGCATCTCTGAAACTGTGACACGATCTGCCTTTAGAGATTAGACAGGCTTCTTCTCTGCCTGTTCTTAAATCACTCCTGAAAACTCATCTCTTCACCCTGACCTTTGACACCTTGTAAGATGTTGGTTTTTAGTTTGAGTTTTTTAGTTTATTTTTGCTGTTTTATCTTGTTTTTAAATATAGGGCTGTTTAAATTTTTTATGTATTATGTGTTTTATTTTCTTACTGTTAAGTTTATTCTATTGTTCTTAACTCATTTACTGTACAGCACTTTGGTTTTGTCCTGGGTTTTTTAAAGTGCTTTCTCAATAAAGATGGATTGGATTGGACTGGAAGATAAACACTTTAGTTTGCAGTACTGTGGTGAGTTCACAGTAAAGCACTGTGTTGGACTGGCGCACAGTGATTGTGGCGTTCATGGTCAGTGTTAGGTTACCTCAAGTACAGTGGATTCATTTGCATTTAAGCTGATGATGCTTAGATTAAGTCATCAAATTTCACCTTTATATCAGCTGTATAAGACAATTCTCAGGATACTGTTAGTGTAGGAAATGGAAAGACAACCAAGATATCTGTGAAACGTCTGCTTACATCTTGAATTCAGCTCCGGCGTATGTGGTAAGTTGTTAATGAGTGACTTTAATTTATTCTTTCTTCAGATGTGGCTATACACTCTACTGAGAATAAGCATACTGTCATGATATGAGTGGATCTTCAAAATAGACATCAAAATAGTTCATGGAGAAAATAAGTAGAAAAAGTAAAGATCTTCTTAGGAATAATACTGTTTGGATAATTATAACCATCATAAGCAACTGAATCATTTCAACATGTATTTGCTCAAAAATTTATTACAAACACGTATTTAATTATCAAGACAAGGAAAATCAACAGTTTCTAGAACTCCAACAGGGGCAGGACTTGGAGGTACTGGGATTTCAGGAGGCAGCAGAATGGTACACTGGTCAGTGTCATTATTATTGACCGGTGATGGTGGATGGCCTTGGGGGGAGCTGAGAGGTAACTCAGACCTCTTATCTTCAGGACACATAAAGAAAACATACTTCTTTTCAGCAGCTGGAGACTTAGAGACATCCCAAGTCCTCAGCCTCATGCGTTTAGGCTGAGGCAAAGGTTCCTCTTCATCCTCCACAGAAAAAACAGCAGAATATCTGCGCTTTCTGCCCAGACCTAACTCCTCAATGGGTGGAGGTGTCAGAGGCAGAGGACACATTAAAAAGGCCAAATCATCATCCAGGGATGAACAATCATTTTTCAAATCTGGGTGAATGATCTTGTTTGTGTCCTTTGACTGAAAGCTGTCATCAGCAGGTGGAGGACTTGAAGAAACTGGAACATCAGAACTCATCAGCCTCATGCGTTTAGGCATCAAATGTTCCTCTTCATCCTCCACAGAAAAAACAGCAGAATATCTGCGCTTTCTGCAGAGACGTAACTCTGCAGTGGGTGGAGGTCTCGGAGGCAGAGGAACATCAGCAGGACACATGAAATACGCCACTTCATCATCCAGGGATGAACGATCATTTTTCAAATCTGGGTGAATGATCTTGTTTGTGTCCTTTGAATGAAAGCTGGCATCAGCAGGTGGTGGACTTGGGAGCTCACATGCAGGTGCACTGATAGGTCTGAACATGAAAGCGGGAACTTCATTGTCCAGAGCACAACGGTCTGCACTGGATGAGTGTGGGAGCTTCTCCTTTGCCTGTGGAGGAGGCAGACTTTGAGCCAAAGGGATCTTGTGTTGCAGAGGAACATTCAAGTCATCTGACGTTTTGCTCTGTTACATATTATTGTTGTTGTTGTTGGATTTTTCTTTAAAAATTCACACGATTGAATGTTTAGAAACAGACACAGTGAAGGGTAACTTACCACAGCTCGAGCCATTTTAGGCGTCTGTCAAGGCAAAGACGCAGGATTTGGTTTCTCTGTGTAAGATTACAGGACAGTTGTCAGTTTCATTTTCAAGTCAGTTGGATAAATTCATATCAAACTTCTCAAACTGTATCATTAAAGCATTGTTTAGGTGGACAAATATGAAAGATATGAAGATAAAAACAGTAACAGCTGGCAATCAAGGGAAAACAACCTTACGAAAAAGGTCTTAATCATTATTGTTTAAAAGTAAATCTTTCAGCCTTACTTCAGTGATTGTTTGAAGTCTCTGTGCTTGTTGTCAGTCGCAGATTTGTGTAAAATAGTTGCAGTTTGTGAATAAAGTTTGCAGGAGCTCCAAAGTTTGTCTGTTCAGTACCAAAGTAATGAGGAGACTGAGTGCAGGTTTGGAATCCTCAGTGACAGAAGAATGCAGCAATGTTTGAATTTGAATTTGTTATTGTTTTATTAACAACAACTACCAGGATCATGCCATAGCAACACAGTGATGCCCAGTCAAATGTCAGGTACAAGGGATAGCCCACATACACATCCAACAGCACAGTAAAGCAATGGGCACCAATGCCACCAGTCAGGCCTTAAAAATACCTGACTTATATAACAGCACACTGACAGTGTCTCATACAAAAATAGAAAATGTATAAATACAGTTAATATCATTTTCATTTAAATTTTATTTAATTCTCTTCATATAGTGCCAAACAGATGTCTCAAGTCGTCACTGTTACAACATAGATAAACATAAACATGAAATCCATTATTTAATTCTCTTCCATTCACTCCAGTTCAATTCAATAGCTATATAGATGGATAGACAGATACTGTATTATATACTATATTGATTCCAAATGGAGAATTAATGTGTTATATCACCAGGATAATGAATTCAAGTAGTACAATCTCCAATAAACAGACAACACACTTCAAGTTCAAAGTGCAATATGTGCAGGATCCAGGCTTTATATTGTAAGATGCAAAATGTTTATATATACATAATAAATTTGAAAAAATAAAGAAAGTTAAAAATCAAAATAAGTTTATTGTCACGGTGGCAGATGTGATTGCAGTATGAACCCAAAAGCAGACAAGGGAGAGATGGAACAGAATCTTAACAAAAAGCAAATCATTTATTAGGTTGAAAAAACATGAACACAAAACAAGGCCCAGCAAACAGGGGCGACAACTAAAACTAAAACCTACACTGGGAATAACTCAGTATGACTATGACAACTATGACAGGAAAAACATGAACATGAATCCGAGGAGGTGCATGCGAGAAACTCTGATGAAAAAACATGAACATGAACATGGACCTAAACAGAATCAGGAGATAACCTGAAACCGGGAATAACGTGAACAGAGGAAAACAGACGCACCAGCACTGACCAGAGGAAGACAGCAGACTTAAATACACAGAAAATAAAAGGGGAAGTGGAAACACACTGACACAATCATCCTACATCCCAAAAATCAAAGTAAAAAAATTACTATTAAATTTTACTTGATAACTAAATCAAAACTAATGCACGAGGACAAAAACGATGGTTGACTGCACTAACACTTTTATTAGCAAATAAAAAAACAAAAACAATCATTTTCACTTAGTTATTGGATGTGTATATGATCTGTTTTAATAAGTTATTTATTTTCATATTGTGAAAGTCCTGTGATGCTTCAAGTTCCTCTTGCCCGTACCTCAGTTAAACCGTGCTGCTGCTCGCCGCTGTCGTATTTTTGACCCGTCCACTGCTGAGCAGTTTTTAACAGTTTTTAAGCAGAACTGTAAAATCCCGGAGTTTTTGTGCAGCCAGACTGAGGAACTGAGCTCATGGTTTTATTCCACCTACCAGATTGCTTTGGACACTGTGGCTCCGTTAAGAACCAGGCAGCCTAAAACTAAATCTGACCCCTGGCTGAAGGCTGTCAGACGCGAGTGCTGTCGAGCTGAGCGTGAATGAAAACAAGCTACAAGTGTCATTCCAGATGCTAAAGGACTGTTGGCATCAATATCAAAAAACTGTAAAAGATACCAAAAGACAACACTTATCTGACATTATTTCATCAAACTGTCGCAACCTGCATGTTTTATTTAAAACCATTAACTCTGTTCTTAGTGCACCACATACTGACTGCAGCCTCGTCTGCAGCCTGTAAACGTTTTTTTAAACACTTTTTTATTGAGAAGGTCTCCTCCACCAGGGCTCAAATCTCTTGGCAGCCCTACTGAGACCCCCAATGTGTATTTAGATACCTTGGCACAGTACGTTAAACCAGCTGTGACAAACCTGGAGGTCAAAGTGAACTCTGACCTGAAGCTTGTCAGCCAGATTAAGGCAGTGGTAAAATCAAGCTTCTTTCAGCTCAGGCAGCTGATAAAATAAAGACATTTATTTCACAGCAGCACTTTGAGACAGTTATCCACGCCTTTGTTAGCACTCGGCTGGATTACTGTAATGCACTTTATATAGGGATCAGTGCTTCATACATTACTCGTTTACAGAGGGTGCAAAATGCTGCAGCTTGTGTTTTAACTGGCACTCGAAGGTTTGAGCACATCTCCCCTAATTTAGCTTCACTTCACTGGCTGCCCATTTCTTTTGGCATTCATTTTAAAATTCTTTTATTTGCCTTTAAAGCTCTCCATGACCTAGCTGCATCTTAACTCTCTGAGCTGCCACAGTCTTATAAACCCACCCGCTGTCTCAGGTCAGCTGATCAGCTGTTCCTGAATGTTCCCAGGACTGAGCGCAAACTTAGAGGACATCGTGCTTTTGCTGTAGCATCTCTGAAACTGTGACACGATCTGCCTTTAGAGATTAGACAGGCTTCTTCTCTGCCTGTTCTTAAATCACTCCTGAAAACTCATCTCTTCACCCTGACCTTTGACACCTTGTAAGATGTTGGTTTTTAGTTTGAGTTTTTTAGTTTATTTTTGCTGTTTTATCTTGTTTTTAAATATAGGGCTGTTTAAATTTTTTATGTATTATGTGTTTTATTTTCTTACTGTTAAGTTTATTCTATTGTTCTTAACTCATTTACTGTACAGCACTTTGGTTTTGTCCTGGGTTTTTTAAAGTGCTTTCTCAATAAAGATGGATTGGATTGGACTGGAAGATAAACACTTTAGTTTGCAGTACTGTGGTGAGTTCACAGTAAAGCACTGTGTTGGACTGGCGCACAGTGATTGTGGCGTTCATGGTCAGTGTTAGGTTACCTCAAGTACAGTGGATTCATTTGCATTTAAGCTGATGATGCTTAGATTAAGTCATCAAATTTCACCTTTATATCAGCTGTATAAGACAATTCTCAGGATACTGTTAGTGTAGGAAATGGAAAGACAACCAAGATATCTGTGAAACGTCTGCTTACATCTTGAATTCAGCTCCGGCGTATGTGGTAAGTTGTTAATGAGTGACTTTAATTTATTCTTTCTTCAGATGTGGCTATACACTCTACTGAGAATAAGCATACTGTCATGATATGAGTGGATCTTCAAAATAGACATCAAAATAGTTCATGGAGAAAATAAGTAGAAAAAGTAAAGATCTTCTTAGGAATAATACTGTTTGGATAATTATAACCATCATAAGCAACTGAATCATTTCAACATGTATTTGCTCAAAAATTTATTACAAACACGTATTTAATTATCAAGACAAGGAAAATCAACAGTTTCTAGAACTCCAACAGGGGCAGGACTTGGAGGTACTGGGATTTCAGGAGGCAGCAGAATGGTACACTGGTCAGTGTCATTATTATTGACCGGTGATGGTGGATGGCCTTGGGGGGAGCTGAGAGGTAACTCAGACCTCTTATCTTCAGGACACATAAAGAAAACATACTTCTTTTCAGCAGCTGGAGACTTAGAGACATCCCAAGTCCTCAGCCTCATGCGTTTAGGCTGAGGCAAAGGTTCCTCTTCATCCTCCACAGAAAAAACAGCAGAATATCTGCGCTTTCTGCCCAGACCTAACTCCTCAATGGGTGGAGGTGTCAGAGGCAGAGGACACATTAAAAAGGCCAAATCATCATCCAGGGATGAACAATCATTTTTCAAATCTGGGTGAATGATCTTGTTTGTGTCCTTTGACTGAAAGCTGGCATCAGCAGGTGGAGGACTTGAAGAAACTGGAACATCAGAACTCATCAGCCTCATGCGTTTAGGCATCAAATGTTCCTCTTCATCCTCCACAGAAAAAACAGCAGAATGTCTGCGCTTTCTGCAGAGACGTAACTCTGCAGTGGGTGGAGGTCTCGGAGGCAGAGGAACATCAGCAGGACACATGAAATACGCCACTTCATCATCCAGGGATGAACGATCATTTTTCAAATCTGGGTGAATGATCTTGTTTGTGTCCTTTGAATGAAAGCTGGCATCAGCAGGTGGTGGACTTGGGAGCTCACATGCAGGTGCACTGATAGGTCTGAACATGAAAGCGGGAACTTCATTGTCCAGAGCACAACGGTCTGCACTGGATGAGTGTGGGAGCTTCTCCTTTGCCTGTGGAGGAGGCAGACTTTGAGCCAAAGGGATCTTGTGTTGCAGAGGAACATTCAAGTCATCTGACGTTTTGCTCTGTTACATATTATTGTTGTTGTTGTTGGATTTTTCTTTAAAAATTCACACGATTGAATGTTTAGAAACAGACACAGTGAAGGGTAACTTACCACAGCTCGAGCCATTTTAGGCGTCTGTCAAGGCAAAGACGCAGGATTTGGTTTCTCTGTGTAAGATTACAGGACAGTTGTCAGTTTCATTTTCAAGTCAGTTGGATAAATTCATATCAAACTTCTCAAACTGTATCATTAAAGCATTGTTTAGGTGGACAAATATGAAGGATATGAAGATAAAAACAGTAACAGCTGGCAATCAAGGGAAAACAACCTTACGAAAAAGGTCTTAATCATTATTGTTTAAAAGTAAATCTTTCAGCCTTACTTCAGTGATTGTTTGAAGTCTCTGTGCTTGTTGTCAGTCGCAGATTTGTGTAAAATAGTTGCAGTTTGTGAATAAAGTTTGCAGGAGCTCCAAAGTTTGTCTGTTCAGTACCAAAGTAATGAGGAGACTGAGTGCAGGTTTGGAATCCTCAGTGACAGAAGAATGCAGCAATGTTTGAATTTGAATTTGTTATTGTTTTATTAACAACAACTACCAGGATCATGCCATAGCAACACAGTGATGCCCAGTCAAATGTCAGGTACAAGGGATAGCCCACATACACATCCAACAGCACAGTAAAGCAATGGGCACCAATGCCACCAGTCAGGCCTTAAAAATACCTGACTTATATAACAGCACACTGACAGTGTCTCATACAAAAATATAAAATGTATAAATACAGTTAATATCATTTTCATTTAAATTTTATTTAATTCTCTTCATATAGTGCCAAACAGATGTCTCAAGTCGTCACTGTTACAACATAGATAAACATAAACATGAAATCCATTATTTAATTCTCTTCCATTCACTCCAGTTCAATTCAATAGCTATATAGATGGATAGACAGATACTGTATTATATACTATATTGATTCCAAATGGAGAATTAATGTGTTATATCACCAGGATAATGAATTCAAGTAGTACAATCTCCAATAAACAGACAACACACTTCAAGTTCAAAGTGCAATATGTGCAGGATCCAGGCTTTATATTGTAAGATGCAAAATGTTTATATATACATAATAAATTTGAAAAAATAAAGAAAGTTAAAAATCAAAATAAGTTTATTGTCACGGTGGCTGATGTGATTGCAGTATGAACCCAAAAGCAGACAAGGGAGAGATGGAACAGAATCTTAACAAAAAGCAAATCATTTATTAGGTTGAAAAAACATGAACACAAAACAAGGCCCAGCAAACAGGGGCGACAACTAAAACTAAAACCTACACTGGTAATAACTCAGTATGACTATGACAACTATGACAGGAAAAACATGAACATGAATCCGAGGAGGTGCATGCGAGAAACTCTGATGAAAAAACATGAACATGAACATGGACCTAAACAGAATCAGGAGATAACCTGAAACCGGGAATAACGTGAACAGAGGAAAACAGACGCACCAGCACTGACCAGAGGAAGACAGCAGACTTAAATACACAGAAAATAAAAGGGGAAGTGGAAACACACTGACACAATCATCCTACATCCCAAAAATCAAAGTAAAAAAATTACTATTAAATTTTACTTGATAACTAAATCAAAACTAATGCACGAGGACAAAAACGATGGTTGACTGCACTAACACTTTTATTAGCAAATAAAAAAACAAAAACAATCATTTTCACTTAGTTATTGGATGTGTATATGATCTGTTTTAATAAGTTATTTATTTTCATATTGTGAAAGTCCTGTGATGCTTCAAGTTCCTCTTGCCCGTACCTCAGTTAAACCGTGCTGCTGCTCGCCGCTGTCGTATTTTTGACCCGTCCACTGCTGAGCAGTTTTTAACAGTTTTTAAGCAGAACTGTAAAATCCCGGAGTTTTTGTGCAGCCAGACTGAGGAACTGAGCTCATGGTTTTATTCCACCTACCAGATTGCTTTGGACACTGTGGCTCCGTTAAGAACCAGGCAGCCTAAAACTAAATCTGACCCCTGGCTGAAGGCTGTCAGACGCGAGTGCTGTCGAGCTGAGCGTGAATGAAAACAAGCTACAAGTGTCATTCCAGATGCTAAAGGACTGTTGGCATCAATATCAAAAAACTGTAAAAGATACCAAAAGACAACACTTATCTGACATTGTTTCGTCAAACTGTCACAACCTGCATGTTTTATTTAAAACCATTAACTCTGTTCTTAGTGCACCACATACTGACTGCAGCCTCGTCTGCAGCCTGTAAACGTTTTTTTAAACACTTTTTTATTGAGAAGGTCTCCTCCACCAGGGCTCAAATCTCTTGGCAGCCCTACTGAGACCCCCAATGTGTATTTAGATACCTTGGCACAGTACGTTAAACCAGCTGTGACAAACCTGGAGGTCAAAGTGAACTCTGACCTGAAGCTTGACAGTCAGATTAAGGCAGTGGTAAAATCAAGCTTCTTTCAGCTCAGGCAGCTGATAAAATAAAGACATTTATTTCACAGCAGCACTTTGAGACAGTTATCCACGCCTTTGTTAGCACTCGGCTGGATTACTGTAATGCACTTTATATAGGGATCAGTGCTTCATACATTACTCGTTTACAGAGGGTGCAAAATGCTGCAGCTTGTGTTTTAACTGGCACTCGAAGGTTTGAGCACATCTCCCCTAATTTAGCTTCACTTCACTGGCTGCCCATTTCTTTTGGCATTCATTTTAAAATTCTTTTATTTGCCTTTAAAGCTCTCCATGACCTAGCTGCATCTTAACTCTCTGAGCTGCCACAGTCTTATAAACCCACCCGCTGTCTCAGGTCAGCTGATCAGCTGTTCCTGAATGTTCCCAGGACTGAGCGCAAACTTAGAGGACATCGTGCTTTTGCTGTAGCATCTCTGAAACTGTGACACGATCTGCCTTTAGAGATTAGACAGGCTTCTTCTCTGCCTGTTCTTAAATCACTCCTGAAAACTCATCTCTTCACCCTGACCTTTGACACCTTGTAAGATGTTGGTTTTTAGTTTGAGTTTTTTAGTTTATTTTTGCTGTTTTATCTTGTTTTTAAATATAGGGCTGTTTAAATTTTTTATGTATTATGTGTTTTCTTTTCTTACTGTTAAGTTTATTCTATTGTTCTTAACTCATTTACTGTACAGCACTTTGGTTTTGTCCTGGGTTTTTTAAAGTGCTTTCTCAATAAAGATGGATTGGATTGGACTGGAAGATAAACACTTTAGTTTGCAGTACTGTGGTGAGTTCACAGTAAAGCACTGTGTTGGACTGGCGCACAGTGATTGTGGCGTTCATGGTCAGTGTTAGGTTACCTCAAGTACAGTGGATTCATTTGCATTTAAGCTGATGATGCTTAGATTAAGTCATCAAATTTCACCTTTATATCAGCTGTATAAGACAATTCTCAGGATACTGTTAGTGTAGGAAATGGAAAGACAACCAAGATATCTGTGAAACGTCTGCTTACATCTTGAATTCAGCTCCGGCGTATGTGGTAAGTTGTTAATGAGTGACTTTAATTGATTCTTTCTTCAGATGTGGCTATACACTCTACTGAGAATAAGCATACTGTCATGATATGAGTGGATCTTCAAAATAGACATCAAAATAGTTCATGGAGAAAATAAGTAGAAAAAGTAAAGATCTTCTTAGGAACAATACTGTTTGGATAATTATAACCATCATAAGCAACCGAATCATCTCAACATGTATTTGCTCAAAAATTTATTACAAACACGTATTTAATTATCAAGACAAGGAAAATCAACAGTTTCTAGAACTCCAACAGGGGCAGGACTTGGAGGTACTGGGATTTCAGGAGGCAGCAGAATGGTACACTGGTCAGTGTCATTATTATTGACCGGTGATGGTGGATGGCCTTGGGGGGAGCTGAGAGGTAACTCAGACCTCTTATCTTCAGGACACGGAAAGCAAACATACTTCTTTTCAGCAGCTGGAGACTTAGAGACATCCCAAGTCCTCAGCCTCATGCGTTTAGGCTGAGGCAAAGGTTCCTCTTCATCCTCCACAGAAAAAACAGCAGAATATCTGCGCTTTCTGCCCAGACCTAACTCCTCAATGGGTGGAGGTGTCAGAGGCAGAGGACACATTAAAAAGGCCAAATCATCATCCAGGGATGAACAATCATTTTTCAAATCTGGGTGAATGATCTTGTTTGTGTCCTTTGAATGAAAGCTGTCATCAGCAGGTGGAGGACTTGAAGAAACTGGAACATCAGAACTCATCAGCCTCATGCGTTTAGGCATCAAATGTTCCTCTTCATCCTCCACAGAAAAAACAGCAGAATATCTGCGCTTTCTGCAGAGACGTAACTCTGCAGTGGGTGGAGGTCTCGGAGGCAGAGGAACATCAGTAGGACACATGAAAAACGCCACTTCATCATCCAGGGATGAACCATCACTTTTCAAATCTGGATGCATGATCTTGTTTGTGTCCTTTGAATGAAAGCTGGCATCAGCAGGTGGTGGACTTGGGAGCTCACATGCAGGTGCGCTGATAGGTCTGAACATGAAAGCGGGAACTTCATTGTCCAGAGCACAACGGTCTGCATCGGATGAGTGTGGGAGCTTCTCCTTTGCCTGTGGAGGAGGCAGACTTTGAGCCAAAGGGATCTTGTGTTGCAGAGGAACATTCAAGTCATCTGACGTTTTGCTCTGTTACATATTATTGTTGTTGTTGTTGGATTTTTCTTTAAAAATTCACACGATTGAATGTTTAGAAACAGACACAGTGAAGGGTAACTTACCACAGCTCGAGCCATTTTAGGCGTCTGTCAAGGCAAAGACGCAGGATTTGGTTTCTCTGTGTAAGATTACAGGACAGTTGTCAGTTTCATTTTCAAGTCAGTTGGATAAATTCATATCAAACTTCTCAAACTGTATCATTAAAGCATTGTTTAGGTGGACAAATATGAAAGATATGAAGATAAAAACAGTAACAGCTGGCAATCAAGGGAAAACAACCTTACGAAAAAGGTCTTAATCATTATTGTTTAAAAGTAAATCTTTCAGTCCTTACTTCAGTGATTGTTTGAAGTCTCTGTGCTTGTTGTCAGTCGCAGATTTGTGTAAAATAGTTGCAGTTTGTGAATAAAGTTTGCAGGAGCTCCAAGGTTTGTCTGTTCAGTACCAAAGTAATGAGGAGACTGAGTGCAGGTTTGGAATCCTCAGTGACAGAAGAATGCAGCAATGTTTGAATTTGAATTTGTTATTGTTTTATTAACAACAACTACCAGGATCATGCCATAGCAACACAGTGATGCCCAGTCAAATGTCAGGTGCAAGGGATAGCCCACATACACATCCAACAGCACAGTAAAGCAATGGGCACCAATGCCACCAGTCAGGCCTTAAAAATACCTGACTTATATAACAGCACACTGACAGTGTCTCATACAAAAATAGAAAATGTATAAATACAGTTAATATCATTTTCATTTAAATTTTATTTAATTCTCTTCCATTCACTCCAGTTCAATTCAATAGCTATATAGATGGATAGACAGATACTGTATTATATACTATATTGATTCCAAATGGAGAATTAATGTGTTATATCACCAGGATAATGAATTCAAGTAGTACAATCTCCAATAAACAGACAACACACTTCAAGTTCAAAGTGCAATATGTGCAGGATCCAGGCTTTATATTGTAAGATGCAAAATGTTTATATATACATAATAAATTTGAAAAAATAAAGAAAGTTAAAAATCAAAATAAGTTTATTGTCACTGTGGCTGATGTGATTGCAGTATGAACCCAAAAGCAGACAAGGGAGAGATGGAACAGAATCTTAACAAAAAGCAAATCATTTATTAGGTTGAAAAAACATGAACACAAAACAAGGCCCAGCAAACAGGGGCGACAACTAAAACTAAAACCTACACTGGGAATAACTCAGTATGACTATGACAACTATGACAGGAAAAACATGAACATGAATCCGAGGAGGTGCATGCGAGAAACTCTGATGAAAAAACATGAACATGAACATGAACATGGACCTAAACAGAATCCATTATTTAATTCTCTTCCATTCACTCCAGTTCAATTCAATTTAATCATTACACATTATTACACACAGGAATTATTACACAAATAGGGTTTTCATTTATTTAACCCAAAAATTATATTTACAAAGGTCATAAATGTTGAGCTTATAAAAGAGGTCAAAGAAACAAAACTGAAGTCAGGCAAAACTGCAACTTAACAAACCAGCTGGCTGCCTTAACTGACCTCCACATGAAATGACACATAAGGGTATATGTAATGGCTGATCAGACCACTATGACACACGAGGGGTAACTAAACAAAACACAATTGTAAACAACAAACAATGCAGTATAGTCTGGTTTGTTAATAAACTAAACACCAAAGAAGGAAATCAAAACTACTAAACCCTAAACTCAAATATTTAATTAAGTACAACTACTTTGTTTTTAATTAAAGAAAACACACATTCTCCCTTCAGCAGGAAGTGGTGGTGCGGTCCAATTATCCCTCTTTGCATTCAATGGTTTCAAACCCTGGCTTCCATCTTTTGTCCAGCAACTCCCAGGGATGATGGCGGGTAAGAAATAAAAGACAAAAGTTAGTCAAAAATCAAAGTAATGAACTGGTATGAATACATAAGTAAACTAAATGTGCAATGTTACAAATAGAAGAAATGTATCCAAACCAATCAATAAAGTTCCTGGAAACTATAGTGTGTTACTGTTTTCAAATGAAGAAATAAAAATATAGTTACCACCTTTAGAGTGTGGCCATCACAAGCTTGACAATGGGAAATGGAACACACAGACATACAACACATGACAGACTGGGAAGGCGCGAAACACACAAGGCAAACGGGAACAGATAAGGAAGACGAAGACACCGACATAACTTAAACATTCAACATAGAGGACAAGACAAACTAGACAAAAGACAAGACTAACTAGTAGAATAACACTCAACTAAACCCTAAATAAATACTAACACAAAAACTTTACATTATTGTAATCTAACAATGCAAACTAAACTCGAAACATTGGGTCAGAGACCCAGTCCCTGACAGTTATGTGACAAATATAATATTAATATATTTAATATAATTATTAAATATGATATAATATAAATGCCCAACCTCTTTTATTAGTTGACCTGAGGGTGTTTAGGGCTACCCAACCAGGATCATGCCATAGTTATTTCACAGTCACTGAGATTGAAGATGTGGGTTTTCCTTTTTTTTTCCCCCTTTTTTTCTGCTTCACCAACCATCTCGTGACGTTCGGAGTCAGACACGGTCACGTTAAAGCCTCTGCTGTTCACTGTGGTGTTGCGGATTTGGCAGAAGTTGCATTATCTGAAGGTCAAACACATCAACCTCACGACATTTGCAGCAGGCCATTGGAGCGCACGAGGAGCTGGTTTTACTCATCAAAGAGCTAAAATGTCGAAACCCCCCCAGAAATCTGTGACTGTAAGGAGGGGAAAGCAGACGACTGTTCAATCTGTGCTGTGGAGACTGGGACCACCTTGGACATGTAATCTCCATTAAATGGTTCAGTGTCTTTGTTTACCACTTGAGGGGTTTTTAGTTTAGTGTTTTTGTATTTGCATCTTACTTTTATTTTGTCTTCAATTTTCAGCTGCACTTTAATTCATCTTTAAAATAATTATTATAGTTAGTAGAAAGCTGAAACAGACCATTGCTTCTTGCAGGAAAGGGGTTCATTAGATTGATTCTGCTACTTGCTACAAAGCATTGACTATGGCTACAGTATAGTCTCCAGTGAGTCTTACACAATAATATTTATTCTACTGTTTGTCATAAAATCTTATGCATAATGCATGTCAGCCTTGAGGTTTGAGTGCATAACACACACGATAAGCCATTTCATTGATTAATGCACTGATAATCTGCATATTAAGGAAGCTACATGTGTTGCCCTGTTGCCACAATCTGGGACTGCCCCTTGTGGTAAAAGGACTCTAAGATGATTTTTTTTAAAGGTGCCTGTCAGCATCACAGATTGCCATTTACATCATTTTCAGCTTAGAAACCACGTCTAAATATGCTTGCATATCCATCCATATCTTGCATATCCATGTGTTTGTGTGTAGGGGGGGTGGAGAAACAAGATCCTGCTGTAGTTTTTCATTCCGTTGTACCAGGAATGTGTAAACAGACTACTTCTGGGATTGTGCATCTTCTCTAAAGACGCATCTCTGCCTCAACCTGTTTGTCACTGTGTCTCTGACAGATCCTCCACACTGTTGGCTCACTGTTGCTCCTTTAACCTGAGTTATCTTTCACACAATGCCTCTCTCTCTGTCTCTCCTCTTTCCTTCTCCACCACTTCTCACTCACACGCTGGCTTTCACCCCCCCTCCCCATCCACCCTATCCACCCTTGCCTTAAATAGAGGACTGTAGCTAGGGTTCAGTTCAGTAGCAGTGGAGTGAGTCCCTTTGTGTTTGTCAAGAGCAGTTTGACAGCAGATCTTATCCTCTGCGCTGTTCTCCTCACTGTAGAAAAGGTGGCTGAACTGCTCTCAGTGGACCGCAAGGGTCAGATAGTTCAAGCTCAACCTCGGAGACACAATGTCAAGCTCAGTCCAGGTCCTTCCAAGTGGAAAGCTCTTTTTCGAACATTGCTTCCTCTGGAGGTCATCAACCCAAGCGCTGGGAAGCTAGTCATCTGTGTAAAAGGCTTGAGCTACATTTATAAAGCATCAGAAAAAAAATGACAAAGAATCCGTGACACAAGCAAACCACAACTCAGCACAGAAACTGTAGGCGGGGCTGTTTGCTCAAGTACCACAGTGAGGGAGCAGGTTGAAAACTTCATGAATGAAAAGTTCCCTTTTTTCCCTGCAGACTAGCGTCAGCAAGGAAGTATTTAGTATTTAGTATTTATTTATTTATTGTCATTGTCAAGAACAATGAAATTGCGTTTGGGGCTTCCATACAACCCAAAAAAAAAAAAAAAAAAAAGCCTCTGGACCAGATGTTTTAGCCAAAAAAATAAAAAAAACTTGGCACGCTTGTCTTTTCAGGGAGAAATTCTGCATGTAAATGGCCTGTAAATATCCTGTATTTGTATATTTGCATGTGATTTTTAACTGAGTGTTGGTTCTGACAGAAGTGCTTGCCTCTTTAAAAACAGGCTCATAGTCATCAGGTGCTGTAAGTATATAATTTGGAGTAAGCACCTTGCTGAAAAGCAAAGTAGATGCTTGCCAGACTAAATCCACTATATGAAGAGGCTGTCTTGGTTGCCAGTCCTGCCACCCAATAGATCACGGGTGATTTGTGAGTATTAAAGGTAGCAAAGGTCATCTGCCAGTGAGCACAAGGCAAAGAACAAACTCACAAAGCACAGTCCTTCAGTGAACGCTGCATTCAGCAGACCCAAAAGCTTTATTGATCGCCCTTAGTACTAATGAGATCGGATGTAGCACTCCTAACACCACCAATATTCTCTTCTCACTAAATCAACGGATTTAGATTGGCATACACATCCGTCTTATCCCCGCCTGTTACAATCCATACGTGTCAGGCAGCCTCTGGCAAACAAAGAAGAATAAAGGAGAATGAGAGAAAAGGTAGGATTTAATAAAAGAAAAGACACCTAAAGGACTTATAGGACTCCAGCTGAGGGCTGTATGCGCGGGTCCCCACAAAAGGGGGAGAGAGATGAGGTTTGTGATGGGCAGGCCATCACATCCACCGGAGGACAAAAGAGCGGGGTGACAAGCTGCCGGTGGACAGAAGGTCCATTTCCACTCGCACAAAGGGACCGGGGAGATGAAGCAGATTAGCAGCTCTTTATGCCCATTGTGAAGGTTCTAAATGATAAGATTTACCCCTTTTTCATCCTCTGCTCCATGTGTGCGTGTGTGAGTGTGAGCCCCAACCAAAATATCACTTCACATCTTTTTTGCTTTCTTTTGCAGAGTCCATCAGGAAATCCTTTTTTTCTGCGTTCATATGGGGGTACACACACACACACACACACACACACACACACACACACACACACACACACACACACACAGGCCCTTATTCTTAAGAGTCTTCTATTCATCCCCATAGGAAGGTCACAAGAGCCAGGTGGATGTTTAGGGACTCCTCCACTTTTTATTAAATTCTGAATATATGGTTGGAGGAGAAAGACTCTTTACTTTGACCCTCTCATCACCACAAGATGTTGCTCCTTTTTAAAGTATTAAAGTTTCACAATATTCTTTTAGTCTGAAGAGACATGCTGACATAATGCCATCGGTCACCCAGTATCTCCCACAAAGTGTTTTTTCACCCTATGTGAGCATCATCATCGAAGTTTTGAACACTTGATGATGCGAGCTTCCTGATTATACCTTTGTATTTAGTGCCATCTACTGACCACCCTGTAACATTGCAGGAAATCATTCAAATCTTTGTAATGTGAGACACGCTCAGCATCTGGAAACCATGAAACAGAGTTTCTAATAAAGGTTACTCTCCTATCCAAGTCACATACTGAAAAAATCAAAAACTGTTGCTATTTTGGTGTTTTGTTTGTTTATTTGTTTTCACTTAGTGTGTCATTTTCACGTCGACCAATCATGTCATAGTTTTCAATAATGTACGAACCACTGAGCATGAACTCCAAGAACGCTCTCACTTTAGAAAGGCTCAGGGGAGACTTCTGCTGCTGTCTAATACAGCAAATATGATGATCTCTGTGTAAAGACTCCTGCAAACAGCTGTAAGCAACAGACAAAACTTCGGCTCTTGCTCGTGATTTGTCATGAATGTGTCAACATTCGGGCTTAACTTGTAAGAAAGAAATGAGTAAGACTCCTT
Source organism: Astatotilapia calliptera (assembly GCF_964374335.1). Taxonomy (NCBI): domain Eukaryota; kingdom Metazoa; phylum Chordata; class Actinopteri; order Cichliformes; family Cichlidae; genus Astatotilapia; species Astatotilapia calliptera. The sequence continues at coordinate 40,149,285 of NC_137443.1, forward strand.
GAGTACCATTGCCCAGGCTGTCCTGTAATTCACAGAATATGTTTTTGTTTTTGTTTTTTATGTGGGGCCACTGTAAAAAGTACATTAAAATGTTAAAAAAAAAAAGAAAGAAAAAACCCTGAAATTTCTAGATAGTGAAAAAACTTTTCTTAACTGTTTTACTTGTGTTTTAATTGTGTTGGCATATTAAGAATAGTCATGGGGGGAGGTCTTTATCAGTAGAAAAAGCTGTAAAGCTTATAAAAATACAGTCAAATTTCCAAAATTTATGCCCTCTTTCATATTTTTCAAAGCTGTCCAGTGGGCCAGATTGGAGTCTTTGTCAGGCCGGGCCAAGATTGGGCCTTATGTTTCCCATCCCTGCTCTACACTGTAAAAGGATGCATTAGAGGGAAACGATTTTTTATCCCTCTTGGATTGTGGTGACAGAAATATTGCTTGTAATGTTGCTTTTTTCAGTTGCAGCTCATAAGCCTTTGTTATGACTGCTGGTTATGACTACACGATTCATGATAGTTTTGTCTGTGTCAAGGCTCTTCCTCTGTGGCAGGTTCAGAGGGATGGCATGGCAGCATAGACACTCACTATTTTTACAAGGTTACCTACTGATTCTCTACTTTGTTGCTGCCTTTCAGTGCAGACATTTATCTAACAAGGTCACATGATAAGATTATGTTGCAACTGCTTTCATTACTCACTGCACATGTAACCTGGCATAATATAAGAACGCAAGAGCTTGCATCTTTGGAGCAATCTGTCTTGTAATTTTATTTCTTTCATTTCCAGGTGTGTCTCATCACCTCCTAAGTTTTTTGATTTGTATCTCCTGGTACAGTCCAATGGTGGTGATCAATCGGAGACCAGTGTGAACAGGGGTGAATGCTCTTATTTGCTCATTTTTTAAAAATCCCCAAAAAATAGAGTGAAGACTTTTACTAAAAGGATTTGGTCAAAATATGCAAACTACAGTAGCACTCCTAGCCTTTTAAGATTATCAGGTAAGCTAGGTTTGTTTGTCAAATTGATCTGAAAGTACACACCTATATGCATCATAATAATGAAATCTGTCAGTGTGTGTTTAAATGGTCTTAATTGGTCAAATGTTCTTTATTAAAGGCCTTTATAAAAGTGTCCCCTGTGGAGCCACTCGTCAAAGCTGGTGCAACCTGTCTTATGTATGAAGTATCAGCCCAACAAAGCAAATCAAAGTGTGATGCAAAATAAGCACGTTGGAGCCTTTTTTTACTGAGTCATTGCTCTGTCTGACTTTCAGGTCCTAAATCCCTGTCAACCAATCAAATCAGAGGACAGGACCTTTTCCCTGAACACTGAGTTCCAAGCCTTAAGTGAAACCTGAAGGTTACATAACTGTAAGCATGACTTGTAGTTTATGAGTTGTTGTTTTTCTACTGTTTGATTTTTCCCATGCTCATAATGCTTTTACTGTCCCATATTGCACATCACACACATTATGAGCATTGCATTAACATCTGTCCTCTGTTAACACGCGGTTTAACTGCTGTTCTGTATCTATACAGATCTGTGCGTGAACGTCTCTGAACCCCTGAGGTGCTGTTGTTCCTGTAGCTAATGCGCCTGCTTTTCTGCTCTTCTGGTCTCAAAGCTCCGGGCTTGCCAAGGAGACGAAGACGAGCGGGAGATATGTAGCAGACAGATAACAGTGGACAGATGCCAAGTTAATTGTATTTTCATTGCTGCTTTACTCTGTCTAATGCAGTTTTAAGCACTAATACGTTTGTGACAGGGCCTGTTGGGAAGATCAGAAGAGAACTAGTCTACCTGGCAGGGTTTTTGGGAGAAGGTACCTCTGATTGTTCCCTACAGTTTGGCAAACGTGTGATTATTCATGCAGTTGAGGCAGAGTTAAGAAGATAAATCACTCCACCAACTGGCTGGTTCAAGTGAATCTGTTAGCCCATCTGCACACCCTTTCTCTGTGCTGGTATCTGGGATGTAAAACTGGGGATGTACTAGAAGGCAGTGGCCATGGTACCTCTTCCAATAATGGCTAAGATGGCCCTGGAACAGGATAATACATTAGTGTGAATGACAGAAGCACCTTGTGCTGGGAGTTAATGGCAGTTGCATTGACTATCATGGCATGTGTGAAGGAGGCTGGAAGCTAAATGATGAACAGACGAAGAAGCTGTCTTCATGTCAGTCAACCCAAGGGCCTTTTGTAAAAGAAATCTTATTTAGGAGCAGTTTCTGTAACAGCCACAAGGACGGCAGCAGACTCTGACTCAAGAAGATGGGAGGTGTCAGTGAAATTCAGGAAGATAGGGAAGGTCAGGTGACTCAAACCTGTCCGACTTTGTTTGTAGGCTGTGATTCAGAAACAATTTGTAGAGCAGGAAGTACATTCTTTGATTCAGGAAGAGATAAAACTGCAGCTGATTTAGAAACAGTCTTTGTGACGGGGGCCTGGGGCTGGTGTTGAGGCAGAGACTCAGGAACAGGCCGAACAGACTCAACGTGGTGCCATTAAAAGGCAGTGCCAAGTGCAAAATGAGAAAGGCAGACAAGTTAGCCATTCTTAGACTTGTTTAAAAACTTAGGCGGAAATGTCATTCACTGTATTGTTTACTGCAAAGTCATCATGTGACACACTGAAAAGCAGTGTACAGCAGCTGTGCAGGACAAAGATTCAACAAGACTATAATGCGATGTGGTAGAAAAATAACAGAAGAAGAAAAAAAACATATTCTGTCTTAAAATGTCATCTTTGTTGTTTAAAATAAAATTGAAAATACAGAAAAAATGTTAGTAGCACAGATTGTCAGATGTATTGGTGTTTACTAAAGTGCTGTGATTTTTTTTTTTTCGAATACAGAGCCATCTGTCATTGATATGGAAAACATGTTCAAACTTTCTGAAGAAGAACAAGAGGAGCATTGTTAACAGACAAGCAATGTTTTTATTTGTTCCTTTGTGAAGGATTCAAGATGAAGTACATGCGGGGAATCTCACCTTTAACAGGGAAAATGAAGCATTTTTGCATTTTGATATTGTTTTAAGGCAAGGCGACTCTGAACGAACAGTGCAGGTGTTTGTTCTGCTCTTCCAGGGCAAACAGTTGCACACTAATGCACCCCCATACCATCAGAGACACTGATAACAAGCCGGATGGTCCCTCTCCATCCATATTTTTTAAAAGGAAATTCACATCACATTTGTCTGACACAGAACACATTTCCACTTTGCCTCACTCCATATTAAATGAGCATTAGGCTGGAGTAGATGGCTCCCTTTCTGGATCATATCTTCCGATGATCTTCTGAGCATTTGTTGATGTTCGCAAACAGAGCGTTCCTGAGCCCATGCAGCGATTTCCATGACAGAATTCCTGTTTTTAATGCAGTGCTGTCTGAGGGCCCAAAGATCACAGATACAACACTGATTTTTGACCCTGTCCTGTGCACACAGAGATTTCTCCTGATTGTTTTCTGAATGCTTTGCTGTAGATAGTAAGATATACAAAGTCTTTGCAATTTTACATTGAGGAGCATGCAGAATACTAAACCTCTGCCTGTCTCTAGCATCTCTTTGTGCCCATTCTGAAGGCTCCATTTGATAAGATTTACCTCTTTTTCATCCCCTCGGCCATCCTTTTTCTGTTCTGTGTATGGCTGCACAAGTATAAGCTATCACAAGCTCTTTCTTTTGCACACTCCATCAGGATATGCTCCATATTTTTTCATCATTTCTCTGCAGATGTATTGAAAGTTTTATTTGGTGTCATGTGGACTGTTTCCTTTTGAGACTTTTCTTTTTTGCTGGACCCTGTAAGCTTTTCAGACCACCTTAAACTACACTTTCAAGTGAAATAAACACACTTGTTGCTGCTGCATGTTGATATTAATAATGTGGCACGTATTGCTATTACGTGCCGTTTCCAGGGTCAGCTCATGAAAGCTCTTTTTGTACAAGACAAGGAGTAGTTTGTGAATTTTCTCATACTATAGCTATATTATTCTCAGAGATGTACATTTTCGTAGTAACTTTCTGTGTTTGAATCATTACACATAAGCTAAACCTAATGAGGAATTTCTACATTTCTTATCAATTTTGATTTTAGTTTAGTTTAGTCTTATAAACAGTTTTTTAAAAATGTGGTTTATTTTTAATTTCAGGTTCATTTTGTTTTGTTTTGGTTAAAAATTGTATAATAGCTTTCTTTATTACATACATGTTGTGCATTTCGAAGAAGTACAACTGTACTGAAAAAAGGTTTTTCATTTTATTTTCACATTTTTAGACAGAACTTTAGGGATCAAACTCATCCTAAATTGTGGTTATGAGCCACATACAGTCCACTTGAATCTTAAATGGGCCAGACCAGAGAAATTCCCCTATGTCACTGTACAGAAGTTTAAATACTAATTTAATCCCAGAGATAGTCTTGATATAAGACAAGGAAGTGCAATTTCAGCATTTTTTTTTCTACACTTAAGATTGAGAAATGCTGATGTAGTAAATTAAAAAAACAACATTGTATTTAAAAAAAAATCAATCAATCAAAATAAAGAAAAAGTTCTGGTAGCTCACTGTCCAGACTGTCCTGTAATATTAAAACTGAAAGTTTTAGTTAATTAAAAGGAAATGTCCTTTTTTAACTATTATTATTATTATTCTTATTATTCTTATTATTATTATTATTATTGACACGTTACACAGTGAAAAAACACTTTCATTTTTTAGCATTTATTTGCTTATCTGTAACTTAATTATGTTGATGTAGTATGAATGGTCATAGGAGAAGACTGTATCAGTGGTAAAGGTGTGAAACCTATGAAAATACTGGGCACAGTGCAAAATTTATGCCCTTCACACTTTCCAGAGCAATCCAGTGTGACGTTTGACACCCTTGCTGTAGCCTTTTAATACTTGCTAATTACTTGAATATCTCAAAATATCATTTTAAGCTACTTGATACAGGTTAAGCCTGTCGTTCCCCTGTTGGTCTGCATGTTCCGTGGATGTCCTCTGGGGGGCGCTGAGGTTCAGGTAGAGCGAGCAGGCGCTGTTGTGTAACGTAATGCTGTCGAGTCATGGTAGCGGTTGTTTAACTTGTGAACACATTACAAGGACAACCGCTTTGTAAGTATGACTACACACAGCTGGTGGTAGTAATGACAGACACATAGCTGTGAGTTATTGTGCTCTGGGTGTCATTACTGAAGGTCGTTTGAACTACAGTTAGAGACGATAAGCAAGCTAATAACAGCTCGGAGGACTCGCTCGTCTCCCTGGAGTAGCCTCGGTTACTAACAAGTGGACTGTGTACAGTGTTTGGACTTCACAGCTGCCTGCCTGGGAAAGGTAATGTTAAAAACTAACAACAACAGCCGGTTTTATCTCTAGACCCTCTGAAATGTAGTCTAATAGTTATAAGTTTCCTTTTCTTGTAGCCACATTAGCTTCTTGTGCCACTGAGCTGGTGCGCTAACCTTTCACACTTTGTTTTCTCGTGTGTTTGCGCAGTTCTCTGCCTACAATATTTAGCGCAGTAACAGGTACCGCGGTGATTTTTTTTTACTACTATCGCATAAATCAGTGCCTAATGTAAAAGAGCCAAAGCAGTTCCTCTTTCTAGGTATACTATAAAACACCTCGTACAGGCGGGATGTCTTTGTTAGGATTTGCTGCTAGGATTTTAAAATGATTTCTCTCTCCTAGCTGCAGCCATGGTGTTTGTGCAGAGCTACTGTGAAGCAAATTCCTTCATCTCCATAACCTGGGTGGATGAAGGCATCGCCCCCTGCTTCTACTTCACACTGGTCCCCACCATCCTGCTCTCCCTCTCCTTCCTCCTTGGCACCATCCACTGCATATGCTACCAAAAGTATGGCACGCAAATGGAGCGCAAGTTCATTCCTCGCTCCTGCCTCTATGGTTTTCAGCAGGTCCTCCACGTCTTTCTGATCATCCAGTTTCTGGGTGGAATGATTTGGAGAGCCACGAATGCAGATGAGCTTCCAGGGTATGTGGTGCTGTACGGCTGCTTTTCCATCCTGGGATGGGCCTGGGCTATGGCTCTACTCAGGGTGGAGAGGCGCAGGGTCCTGGTGTCGGATCGGACAAGAGGACACAGTGCCGTCCTGCTGCTGTTCTGGGCTGTAGCTTTCTGTGCTGAGAACCTGGCTTTTGTGTCCTGGTACAGTCCTCAGTGGTGGTGGGGCCTGGAGAACAAACCACAACAGGTGAACACTCACATAAGATATTTTTTTAACCATTGTGTTCCAGGAACCTAACAGAGAAGTGAAGACTATTTTCAAAATATGTGTGCTTACACTTGTGTTTACCTTGCATTATGCAGTTTATCCCCATTCCTACCCATTTAGTTGATCTTAGATTGTAGGTAGAGTTCATTCCTGTATACAGCATTTTAACTGTTTAAACTTCAGTGTGTGTTTAAACCTTTATGAGCCAAAGGTTAAAGATAAGTCTGCCTTCGGAGCCACTCCACAGAGCAGTGTAATCTGACTCATGTATCAAGGTTCCGCCCAGTAAACAAAGCAAAACAAATTGGCAGTAAGCACGCTACAACCTTTTTTGCTAAGTCACTGCTTGTCTGACTTTCAGTTCCTAAACCCTGCACTCTTAACCAATCAAATCAGAAGACAGGATCTTGCTCCTCCCACATGGGGAGGAGTTGAGTTGAGTGAAAGTTTTTTGACTACATAACTGCAAGCATGACTTGTAGTTTTTCTCCTTTGCAAAGTTTTTTAATGTAGTTGTTGATTTTTCCTAAACTTAAAGTGCTTTTACTTGTACTTGCTTTGCAAAATGTTATTGTATTGCATCCTTCATCCCATAAAGTCAACATTATGAAAGTGCTATTTTAATAGTAAATTATGTTGTAATAGTACACTACCTAGATATATGGTAACTGTTCAATAAAACACTTAACAGTCTTCAGCATATTCACATTACTGTGTTATTAGCATTGTGTTACCACTGTGTTAAACGCTGTTTTGTATCCATGCTGATGTGTGTGTAAACATCTATGAAAACTTCAGGTGCAGTTGTTCCTGTGGATGATGCGCTACATTAGCACTGGGCTGCTCTTCTTCATCGGTCTCAAAGCTCCAGGGTTGCCAAGGAGACCTTACATGCTTCTGATAAATGAAGATGAGCGTGACGTAGAAAACGGTAGACAGGTAGTGACAGGGCACTTCCACTGTATATTAAAACACACGAGCAGCTTTGCTTATATACTCTATTAACGCTGTTTTAATGGTTTCATATCTTTCTCTGGGTCAGAGCCTGTTGGGAAGATCAGAGGAGAACCAGTCCACCTGGAAGGGATTTTGGAAGAAGGTCCGTCTGCTTGTTCCCTACATGTGGCCACAAGGCAACAAGTTTCTCCAGCTGCTGGTCCTCTTCTGTTTGGGGCTGCTGGGAGTGGAGAGGGCTATTAACGTCTTTGTACCCATTTACTACAAGAATATTGGTGAGTGATGTGCCTTCGTCATCATGCACCATAGACTCAAATGTTCAGTCACTCACACTGATGGTACTGCAGTGACATTGTTGCAGTCAGATTAAAATCTCATAATGCTTTTTATTTATTCATTGATTTTTTTTTTCACCACAGCTTGAAAGCCTCATTTTGTCTCATTCTCCTTGATGTCTGTGTCCTTTTTTCAGTGAATGAACTGACTGATGGCAGCAGCTGGCACACTGTAGCCGTTACAGTGTGTATTTATGTCCTGCTTAAGTTCATGCAGGGTGGAGGAGCAGGTAGGACTTACTGGTAGGATGCCCAGTGAACATTGTAGTACCACAGAGAGCTGCACAATGAGCATCAGCCTCACATGCCACACTAGCATTAAGGCTGCTTCATTATTCTGACCACCAACCTCTCTTCTTTTCAGGTTCCTCTGGATTTGTCAGTAACATGCGCTCTTTCTTCTGGATCCGCGTGCAGCAGTACACCAATCGACTGGTTCAAGTCAATCTGTTTGGCCACCTGCACTCCCTCTCTCTGCGCTGGCATCTGAGCCGCAAAACTGGTGAAGTACTGAGAAGTATTGATCGTGGCACAGCTTCCATTAATAGCTTGCTCAGGTAAGATGGCATCAAACAGGATCACAATAATTATTAACAATTAGTAATAACTCAAATAATGATTCTGTTAGGCAATGTTTTTATCCTTAAATGCTTCTCTCATGTTAGAATCTGAAGAAAAATTAAACTCAGGTATTGGTGTTTTTCCACAGCTACATAGTGTTCAGCATCTTTCCAACCATTGCTGATATTATCATCGCCATCATCTACTTCAGCGCTCTTTTCAATGCCTGGTTTGGCCTTATTGTCTTCATCTGCATGACCCTGTATCTCAGTAAGTTATGCATGATGAACCTCAACTAGCTTCACTTTGACCCAGTTTAATAATGAAAAATAAACTTCAAGTGTGAAAAACATTTCTGTACTTCAGCATTGGCTAAGATAGATTTCAGATCCTCTTTGACTGTGTAGTAATTCCTTATTCAAATGTTTGCCAGCCTTGACGATCATCATCACTGAATGGAGAACCAAGTACAGACGAGAAATGAATCAGATGGATAACACTGCCAAGTCCAGGGCTGTGGACTCCTTGTTAAACTTTGAGACGGTAAATTAAATAAGTTTGTGGTTCATAAAGAAGTTTACTTTTCTTTTTATTATTCTTTCATCTTAAAATGCACTTTAAAATACAATTAGTTTTTTCTGGTTCCATAGGTAAAATACTACAATGCAGAGAACTATGAGGTCGGCCGGTTTGAGGGTGCAATCTTAAAATATCAGGTAAGTGCATTTATCAACCGGTTTTGGCACTCCACGGCTTGCCACGCCTTCCCCTGCTGTTTTTTTTCCTAAGCTGGTCTTTGTTTACTTTAACAGGAGTCAGAATAAACCTGCTCTCCTACAGTCTTTCTAGTTATTGCTACCTTTGAGATAGCTTTTAGCATTAAGATGCTGAGTGGAAGCAAATTTATGTCAGGTTTGATTTCAAAACAAAGACAAAATGAAATAACTGGATGTTGGAATTCAGTGTTTTCTGTGTGATTTTGCTGCTTTGATTTTCCTGGGACAATATTTAGACAATCCATAATATTCTGCTGCTGAGGACTACCTCTAAATTCTTGGACATCGTTGGGTGTTATGTCACTAAATCATGGCTCCAAAATAAGCAAAATCACTTGCTAAGAGACATTTAACCAACTATTATTGGGTTTGCATGTAGATATTTGTTCCTGTATTTCACCAAAACTAAAACTGAGACATTGATCACAGAGGTAGAGAAAAATGTTTAATTTAGTGGTCTCAGGAATGGAGTCATATATTTAATTGTTGCTTCCTTCTCCTGTTGTAGGAATCAGAGTATAAAACCCAGGCATCTCTGGCCTTACTCAATCAAACACAGAACGCCATCATTGGAGCAGGACTGCTGGCTGGTTCCTTGCTCTGTGCATACTTTGTCACAGAGGGAACGTTTCTGGTATTGACTTTGTAATAATGGTTTGCATTATGCCTCTCCACATTTCCAAAACTATGCAATTATGTTATTATTGTTGTTATTATATTATTATAAGTGTCATAAAAGCAACTCTAACCTCAGGTTGGAGATTATGTTCTCTTCGGTACCTACATCATCCAGCTGTACACCCCACTCAACTGGTTTGGGACATACTACAGGTAAAAAAATATAGAGATTATGTATTGCTTTTACCAAAACTCTGTTTGACTCCTGTTCCTTTTGCCAACTGTTGGTTTCTCTCTTCTTTCCCTGCAGAATGATCCAGACTTCCTTTATTGACATGGAAAACATGTTCCAACTTTTCGAAGAAGATCAAGAGGTATGTTTATAGATGGGTAAATATTTGCAGCGGTGATATCAGTGGGGGGTTTTTATGTGTTTTGAGTTTTTTGTGGTCTTTATATGTTGCCTGATGCAGGTGAAGGATGAAGTAAATGCAGGAAGCCTTCTCTTTAAACTGGGGAAAGTGGAGTTTGAAAACGTTTACTTCAGCTACACAAACGGGTTGGTTTATTTTTGCGTTGATTTCTTTTATTAAAACTTCAGTCTCAGTGTGTTCTTGCATGGCTCATTCTTAGATTTCTTTACTGCTTTGCAGCAAGGAGATTCTCAGGGATGTGTCCTTCACAGTTCTTCCAGGACAGACAGTTGCACTGGTGAGTCTGAGGCGAGATGTTTCCTGCTTCCCAGCATTACATTGAGCAGTTAAGGTGTTACTAACATTACGGATTACTAACATACCTTCAGGTTGGGCCGTCGGGATCTGGGAAAAGCACAATCATTCGACTGCTTTTCCGTTTCTATGATGTTCAGGGAGGCTGCATTCGCATTGATGGCCAGGATATATCAAAGGTAAGAGGTTTGGCACCAGAGCTACTGTGTGAGAAATATTTGGAAATTCAAGACATTAACAAACAACCAGTAAAATTAATAATATAAGCAGAAGTCATAAAGTCTTGTCTTTAATATTACTGTAACTGCATGCTTATATATATACACACACACATACACGGAGTCTAAACTGCTTATTACTTTCTCATCATCTTTCCTCAGGTGAAACAAACATCTCTGCGAGCTCATATCGGCGTGGTTCCCCAGGATACCGTGCTGTTCAACGACACCATCCGGGAGAACATTCGCTACGGTCGCACCACTGCTAATGACCAGGAGGTGGAGGAGGCTGCACTCGCTGCTGATATCCATGACAAAATCATGACCTTCCCTGATGGTAATGTGCACATTAATCCCTTGGTTTATTCAGCATTGTGACTTCAAAGATTTGTTTTCCATACTTTTACTAAAATCGTGGGTGTTTAAATTGAATCTAAGTTTATATCTTTTAAATGTATATTTCTGAAGTTAGCCATATTTTTAAAATGTTCTAAAGTGTAGTTAGTGATGATCACTATGTAACTGCAGTCTCTTCTATATTGCAAGAAGTTTTTTCAGCCTCTTCCTGTGTTTTTGTCGGGCAGGTTATGATACCCAGGTGGGGGAAAGAGGACTGAAGCTGAGTGGAGGAGAGAAGCAGAGGGTGGCTATCGCCAGAACTATCCTCAAAGCACCACAAATCATCCTGCTGGATGAGGTATGTGACTGAACTGTCATCTCAAGTGTAAACTCATTGCTGTTAGTTGCAGTTTTCTAATATTATCTCTCTGTAGGCCACATCTGCCCTGGACACACAGACAGAACGCAACATCCAGGCCTCTCTGGCCAAAGTCTGTGCCAATCGCACTACAGTGGTTGTAGCTCACAGGTAAATATATTCATGTACTGTCAGGTTTTTTTAAGTGAATTTATCCATCTTCATTTATTTCACCGATGACTTGTGGGTCCGTTATTGCTCTGTAATAGGTTGTCCACCATCATCGCAGCAGACCAGATCCTGGTTGTCAATGAAGGGCGGATTGCTGAGGGTGGACGGTAAGTGTGCCTGATTGTTTTGAATGAAACTCCTGCCATAACGCATACAGTTGTGAAAAATAAAGCATTCATAGGAATCTGTGAAAAGTTTACAGAGGGTCATCATGAGCATTAATCTCATGATAATTTGGGGCTAGCCATCAGCAAGCTTCTGGCATTATTCTGGCTTGATTTTTGCTCACTGTCTTCTTGGCAGAATTGGTCGATATCATTGAAACTGTTTAGTTTTGTTACAACTTTTAAGCATAGTCAGGGCTCTAGAGTGCGACCAATTTTTCAATTGTGCAACTAAATAAAATCCTGTCACACCGGTGCGACCAGCTGTTCCAGTAAAAAAAAAAAAAAAAAAAAAAAGTCCCGGCAACTCTGAAAGTCTCCGTGTTGACAACTGACAGACATCATGCCCCTATCGTGTGTCCCAATCAGAGATAGTCAGGAGCGGGACCTCTATGATTGACCGTGGTCCTGTAGTTGTCCCGTAGTCCTTTGTGTGTACGTTTGAAAGTGCAGGTGGAAGAGGGAGGTGAGTAGCTTGAATAAAGCGATATCAATTCATTAAATCCTGAATTTTTTAATATAAAAACTTTTATAAGACTTTTAAATATAAATGTATTTTGCCAGAAACGCCAGAATCTCAGGTTAAAGCTCTCAAAACTATTTTAACAACCACCAAACAGCTGAAACAGTAAATGAGAGCAGCTAAACAGATTCCACACAAAGACATAAACACAGAGCGGACCCGACGCATCAGAATCAGATTTCTCTTTCTCGGCTTTCTCACCCGACAGCACGTACACGGACACGCCGTTGGGGCTGACCGCTGACAGCTCACTGATTCTGATGCGTTGGCGGGTCTGCGCTTTGTGTTTACGTCTTTTTTGTGCTAGATTCTGAGCTGTGGGTTTTGTCTCTCTCCAACCAAAATTCACTGAATCAGCATGTTTTCAGCATTATTCATTCGCTTATTGCCCACCAGTCGACCATTGTTTGCAGCGTTTTGTTTTTTTTTACTTAAATGTCCTCGGCCAAGAAAGCCTAATTTCTGCTGTTCAATACTGAAGAAATGTAAATTTTTTAAAATTTGGCTAATTAAGGTTATCTGCCAGGAAAATCTCCTTCATGTTTTTCTGTGTTTTATTCTCAGTTACTTTGACACAAAGGCATCTGCTGTGATGCTCACACCTCTGATGAAGTCTCACATATGATCAGAGTTATAATATTTCTGACTGTCTGAGGCAAAATTGACTCGAATTGAATCGGGACCTTGTGAATCGGGACCTCGGGTCGCAAATGCGACCAAATTTTTCAATGGTGCGACTAAATAAAAACCTTGGTCGCACCAGTGGGCGCACCTAACTTTTGTGCTGGTGCGCCTGGTGCAACCGTGGCAAAAAGTTAGTCTAGAGCCCTGATAGTCTATAAATTTTCAGTTGGGCTGAGGTCAGAACTTTGGAAAGGCCATTTCAAAAGCTTAATGTTTGCTTGCTTTATCCATTAAAAAAAACACCGATGTGTGCTTGGGATCATTGTTCTGCTGGAACATCAAATTGTGTCCTGTCTGTTCATTTAACGCAAAGTTGAATTTGGAGGTAGTCCATAAATTTGCTGCTGAGTGGATTAGAGGAAATTCAAATTAAATTCAAACGTGCACCCAATTGTTGTGATTTAAAGTCACTAAAAATTTATGCCGTCCATCATTCTACCCTGGAAAAAGAAAAGTTTTCCATGACCATGTAATTCATGCCCAAGGTACTGAGGTCATGTGGCTGCAAAACAAGCCCAAGTCATCACTGCTATAGTGCTGACAGTTGTTATGAGGTCTTTTGCCAATATTGTTTTTTGCAAAATGTGGTGCTGTGCATTATGGCCAAATATCTCCACTTTGTTTTCATCTGTCGATTGCGATTTTTTTCGTAATCACAATGTCATGAATTTTTAACATGAACTTTTAACATAAACATTTAACATGCTAACGGATGCCTGTAGAGTCTGAGATGCAGCTCTTTTTGTGGTTTCTCTAAGCATTGCACAGTCTTACGTTAGAGTGAATATACTGCGACGTCCACTCCTTGCATGAATGGGCAGCTGTTTTGAAGGTTTTCCACTGTAGAATTATGGTTTTCAAGTTGTTTGGAAATATCCCTATAAACACTGCTTGGCAGCAGCAGCTGCTTCTTTAAGATGATTGCTGATGTCCTTCCTCCGTGGCCTTGTGTTAGCACTCACCTGAATGCTACAGACCAGCAAACCAATAAACAAATAAATATCAATCTTTTCTCCATCCTAGACATGAGGAATTGCTACAAAAAGGAGGTTTGTATGCAGACATGTGGTTGAAGCAACAACAGGCTCAGGACTCAGATTCATCATCAGACACTGAAACCAAAGATCGCCAGTCTGAGAAACTACAGCCACCATCGACCTCCTCAGGACACCACGGGCACTGAATGTATTTGCTTTAAGAAAAATCTTTTTGTATTCTTTGTTATGGTTGTAAAAAGGCAATGTGTGATTTTAAATGTTTTGAACACTCAGCAAGGTGAAAGTGTTATTTATTGCTAGATTTTCTAAAGTGAATGTGCAATGACAGGTCAGGCTAAGGTGCCTAATGAAACTGAAGAGGTATTCACACCTTTTAGACTTTATCCAATAGTTGTGATTCCAGCTACGGTTTTGATGCCAGGAGTTAACAAAAGATCTAAAACTAAAAAGAATTGGCACAGGAGAAGAGACAGATGATACTATGTGCTCACAAACTAAACATAATGAGGACCTGCTGTGCTTTTTCTCTCATAGATGTACTGTTACATGTGCAGATGCTCATTTAAAGACCGCCAAAGATCCAAAAAGATCAGTTTATGTATAATTATTCCTGTGAGCCAGATGTTCAGGTTGCAGACTGCTCAAATTCACAATTTGAGACTTTTTTTTTTTCTTGTTGTGACTCTCTATGATGTCGAAGAGAGGGGAAATCCCTAATTATCTCAGTCACACAACTCTCACAGTAAGCACTGAAACCCCACCCACCTGCTCCACCTGCTGGGCAGAGGAAAGTTAGACTAAAGAGTTGGACTATTGGAGCTATTAGAGTCTTAGAATACAAATATGGAGGTGCAAGAAAAGCATAATGGGTCCCCTTTGAATAAAATGTGGTGGTGGTGGTGGGGGGGTTCCCGTCTTTCCTCCACCTCTCTACCAAGTTTCATGAAAAACCAGCTTATTCGTTTTTATTGTTAATGAGAAAGAAGCTATGGGGGTTGTATATTTCTGCTTCTGCTGTGGAGCAATAATATGACCTGAGACGCATGAAAAGTGAAATCAGTCTTGACACTGTATCTTGGTGTGCTCAGACTGTTAATTCTGAATCCTGCTGAATACTATATGCTTAAGAATAGAATGGTGTTAATGTCATCAGGGATTTTGTTTTGTTATTTAAAGTTTTGTTAGCTGAATTTTGAGCTGTATGTATTTGTACATTCTTGGAGCAGGAGAGAGGAGCTGGTAGTGCATAAATATATATCTCCATGTTTATGGTAGTAAAATAATGGGCATTCATCATCATTTTCTGTGTGACACTGACAAAAATATATATTTTTTTCATTTTCTTTGATAATAGCATTGTTGTGTCAGGGTTTGTTGATTGTTTTTCATCATTCAGTTATCTTTAGACATACTGATTCATGCCTGAAGTTGTACAGTCCAGCCTTCCATTGGCAGAAAGACCACAGACATTTCTCACGGCAGAGGTTTCCACTCGGTATGTGGATGTAATGGGGCCAAGTTATCGATCTGCGCTTGTGCTCAGTTAGCAAGTCAAAATATCTGCATGAAAAAGAATGTCTAGAAATTAAACGTCCATAGATCTAAGTACAGCCATACAATTTTAAATAAGTTATTTGCTGTCTTATATCTACCTCACGAAAGGTGTTGTTCATAGTTACAGGTTTTGGAAATACTGTTTTATCATGTAATCATGAGCAATAAATGGCATTATTTCCATCCTTTTTCTGTCTTTACATTAAAACAACATCCTGTCCAGTTTAGACTTTGAAGAAATGTTAATGTGACGGTATCTCACATCACTGATGCATTTAACAAACTATTATTTTACTTAGTCCATGGATGCAAAACTGCATCATAATGAGTTTACAATCTGAATTGTTATATCTATGGTAAGTCGTGTAATACCACGTTAATTTATTGGTAATAGGGATGGTCTGGTGTTAATTAATTCTGTGCATGTTTCACTTATGGGATATTAAAGTGCCAAAACCTGAAGCCATCCAGCAGTAAAACTTTAGACCTGTTGTGTAATGGCAGCAAACTGTGTCTGTAGATTGGACTAAAATACTGTTTGTTTCAAGAAGATTTGCTGAGACAGGAGATGATCATTTCACAACTCGGACCTGGATACACTGAATTTATTTATAATAGTAAGACACCATACTGGAAACTGTGTCTGTGGTGGACATTGGTGAGTTTAGACCCTTTTCAGAGGTGCTCAAGCATCCCTAAATTTCATCTTAGCACCCCTAAAAATAACTTTACTAATAGCCGGAACAATAACGTATTTTTGTATTATTTTTCATTTTCCTCTAATGCTACATATTCAGGGAAACTATCTATTGGAGATGATGTTGTGCCAACAACTCTTTTATATGTAATTTCTTTGCTTATATTTGTAAAATGAATTATTATTATTATTATTATTATTAAGGGTTATATATAAAATAAAGAAATGACCTGCTTTGCAAGTATCTCCATGACTAAAGTTTGCACCTACATTATAATCAATCCAGTCTTTTATGGCTACTTAAAATACCTTGATAAACCTGTGATGTTGCATATGTTGCTATTTCAGCTGCCTTCGTGGCCAGATCTCTTCAAAAAGACGTAAATAATAATAAAAATGAATTTAAAAAGGTAAGAAAAAAGGTGAAAAGAACTGCTTATGTCAACCGCCAGCAGTAGAAGCCTGATACTCAGCTTGAATAATGCAATTGATATGGGTGGATAGGTGATATAGATAACTGAACCCTGCTTCAGTGTTACACCGACCTGTTGGATGACAGCACAAAGACTGAGAGAAGAGCCAGGCGAGAAAGAGAGACATCGGTGTGAAGATAGCAAAAAGAGAGAGGAAAAAGAAACCTGCAAGTGTGGATGTGTGGCCAATGTCAAGCCGTTTGTTATAATACCAAGGTAGTTTCTGTTTTGCAAGCATTCACTGATGATGATTTCACATAAGTAAGCAGTGTTACACTCATATCAAGTGTGGATTCTCCCCAGCCTGCTTTTATAGTAACCTATGTCACAAATACTTATTTGCCTTATTAACTGATAGTGTAAATGAAAAATAATGACATGCATTTCATAGATGCTTTGTGTGCTTTTATAGCAGCACTCTTGAACTGGAATGCCTCTGTGTCTCTGTCGAGTCTTTACACTAAAATAAAGGTTTGTATGCATAAGCTTTAATGTAAAAAGGCAGCTTTCTTAGCCGTTTGTTCAGGTGATTGCAGTGGCAGTGTGATTTCTTTTTCCGAGTGTCTGCACTGAATAATGCTGCCTCAGTTGCTTGATGTTGTGTTTAAGACTGACTGTGTCCTTGTTTCTGCTCGTATGTCCTTGGCTGCAAATTGTTCTTTAACTAACAGTATTGAGCCTTTGTCTCAGGTTTGATACCTCAAGGGTCCACCTTAAAACAGGTGCACTAATTGAAAGTAATGTATTAACTATTCTTGCTTTTTAATGTATGAATTGCAGTGCACTGCAATGGCAAAGGTGTGAAGCTAAATTTGCTCCAGGCAGTGGAGAAGAAGAAACTACTGATCCTAATTAAGATGAAAATGATACTGGACCTGATTTAAAAGCTAGCGGTCCGTGTACAATTTCTAATACATTGTTTTTAAGACAAACTAATTTGATTTAAAAGGGTTTTGTTTTTGTTTTTTTATTTGGTGTGTCTGTGTGTGTTCACACTCCGTGCCAGCTGGTAGCGTTACTCCACGGTTTCGCCAGGAAAATTTGACAAGAAGAAGAAGAACTGGGAGGACTCCGAACACCGGCTTCATCAGTGTAACACACAGCTGGTGGTAGTAATGACAGACACATAGCTGTGAGTTATTGTGCTCTGGGTGTCATTCCTAAATGTCGTTTGAACTACAGTTAGAGACGATAAGCAAGCTAATAACAGCTCGGAGGACTCGCTCGTCTCCCTGGAGTAGCCTCGGTTACTAACAAGTGGACTGTGTACAGTGTTTGGACTTCACAGCTGCCTGCCTGGGAAAGGTAATGTTAAAAACTAACAACAACAGCCGGTTTTATCTCTAGACCCTCTGAAATGTAGTCTAATAGTTATAAGTTTATAAGGCAATAATTATAATTGCTTACACTATTTGTTCTTTATCTGCCTACAGTATTTATCACACATTTTAGCTGTATGTCGGTATTTATTTACTACTATCGCATAAATCAGTGCCTAATGTAAAAGAGCCAAAGCAGTTCCTCTTTCTAGGTATACTATAAAACACCTCGTACAGGCGGGATGTCTTTGTTAGAATTTGCTGCTAGGATTTTAAAATGATTTCTCTCTCCTAGCTGCAGCCATGGTGTTTGTGCAGAGCTACTGTGAAGCAAATTCCTCCATCTCCATAACCTGGGTGGATGAAGGCATCGCCCCCTGCTTCTACTTCACACTGGTCCCCACCATCCTGCTCTCCCTCTCCTTCCTCCTTGGCACCATCCACTGCATATGCTACCAAAAGTATGGCACGCAAATGGAGCGCAAGTTCATTCCTCGCTCCTGCCTCTATGGTTTTCAGCAGGTCCTCCACGTCTTTCTGATCATCCAGTTTCTGGGTGGAATGATTTGGAGAGCCACTAATGCAGATGAGCTTCCAGGGTATGTGGTGCTGTACGGCTGCTTTTCCATCCTGGGATGGGCCTGGGCTATGGCTCTACTCAGGGTGGAGAGGTGCAGGGTCCTGGTGTCGGATCGGACAAGAGGACACAGTGCCGTCCTGCTGCTGTTCTGGGCTGTAGCTTTCTGTGCTGAGAACCTGGCTTTTGTGTCCTGGTACAGTCCTCAGTGGTGGTGGGGCCTGGAGAACAAACCACAACAGGTGAACACTCACATAAGATATTTTTTTAACATTGTGTTCCAGGAACCTAACAAAGAAGTGAAGACTACTTTCAAAATATTCATGCTGATACTTGCATTTACCTTGCATTATGCAGTTTATCTCCATTCCTATCTGTTTAGGGTTAACAGTACAGTGATTTAATACTATTTAGTAGAAAACAAATAATGTATTTATAAATATACGATGATTACTGTGTAATTGCAAAGTACATTCTCATGAATTTAGAATGAATCCCTTCAAATCTCCATTTCTATTTATTTAGCGTTAAGATAAGTTGATCAGAGTGTGTTTGCAGCATATTAATAAAGCTCTTCGGTGTGTGATTAAATAGTCTTTATGAGCCAAAGGTTAGTTATATATTAAAAATGAGTCTGCTTTTAGCGCCACTCCTCAGAGTAGTACAGTCAGGCTCATGTATCAAGTGTCTGCTCAGCAAACAAAAGAAAACAAAGTGCCATGGAAGATAAGCATGCCTGAGCCTTTTCTGCTGAGTCACTGCTCAGTTGACTTTCAGATCCTAAGCCAAATGCAAAATGTTATTGTATTGCATCCTTCATCCCATAAAGTCAACATTATGAAAGTGCTATTTTAATAGTAAATGATATTATAATAGTAAACTACCTAGATGTGTGGTAACTGTTCAATAAAACACTTAACAGTCTTCAGCATATTCACATTACTGTGTTATTATGTGGATGCTTTAAGCATCCGCACTATTGAGTTCCTTCTTGGTGTTTCCGTACATTTTTCGCCGTGGATCTACTTCCACAATTTTCAGCCGATTTTCACCGTTCAAATTTTAAACTATTCTGCTATTTCTGCTAATAACGGCTATGTCTTTTGGTATTTTTCACTATTATACTTTTTAAAATATTAAGCTTTTTTCCTTTAATTTGAAATGAATGGGAAACTTTGCAATTCTGCTAAAATTAGCTTGTTTTTGAAACTTAACTACTTCCTCATATTTTCACGTAGAACAACCATTCAAACTTTAAAATGTTCTCAAATTATTGGGCTATTCAGGTATAAATCAGCTTTTTCAAATCTTTTACCGTTTTACTTTTATGCTTCTTAAAGTTTTGAGTTGCAAAATTGTGATTTCTCACAAAATACATGCGTTGTTATTGTTGCCACTGAAGGTTTCGCAGTCTTCTCTTCATGTCCGAACAACTTCTTGCTACTTGCTCAAATTTCACTCAACTTCCACAAATTATACATCAAAACGTAGGTATTTTTGCTGGCTTTCTGAAAATGTCACTATCATTGTTGTGGAATTTATAGAATTTTGGCAAATCTCCTCAGACCAACAGAAAGTCGGAAAACTCTCCATAGAAAGTCAATGGAGAGTTTGTTCAAAATCACCGCTTGATTTCTGTAATGAGAGGCATTTTCGAATTGTCATATCTCCTTAATCTCCTTTGTGCTAAACCAGAGTATTTGTGCTGAAACACAGTATTTCTGCCAAATGATAGTATTTCTGTCAAATGATAGTATTTGTGCTAAACCATAGTATTAATTTAAAATGACAATATTCATAGTTCATCACAGTGTCTCTGGTAAATCACAGTATTTCTGCTATGTTGTACTATTTTTCTAAATCATAGTGTTTCCGTAATGTTTAAGTATTTTTGGCTAAATATATTCTTTCTGTTATCTTATACTATTTTTCCTAAATTCTTGTATTTTTGAGAAGTTATCATGTTTCTGGTAAGTTACAATATTTCTGCTAAGTTCTGCTATGCTATTGTATTTCTGCCAAGTATTATGTTTCCTCTAAGATGTTGCAGTTCTGCTAAGTTATTCCATTTTAGCAAAGTTCCTTTGCTTCTGCAAAGTTTTTACAATTTCTGCAACTTTTCAGCTAGTTTTTGCATACAGCTTCAGCTTTAAAGCATCCACACTGCATTTTCGCAGGAAATGCAAATTTTTCTAGTTAGCATTGTGTTACCATTGTGTTAAACGCTGTTTTGTATCCATGCTGATGTGTGTGTAAACATCTATGAAAACTTCAGGTGCAGTTGTTCCTGTGGATGATGCGCTACATTAGCACTGGGCTGCTCTTCTTCATTGGTCTCAAAGCTCCAGGGTTGCCAAGGAGACCTTACATGCTACTGATAAATGAAGATGAGCGTGACGTAGAAAACGGTAGACAGGTAGTGACAGGGCACTTGCAGCACTTCCACTGTATATTGAAACACATCAGCAACTGTGCTTTTATACTCTATTAACGCTGTTTTAATGGTTTCATATCTTTCTCTGGGTCAGAGCCTGTTGGGAAGATCAGAGGAGAACCAGTCCACCTGGAAGGGATTTTGGAAAAAGGTCCGTCTGCTTGTTCCTTACATGTGGCCACAAGGCAACAAGTTTCTCCAGCTGCTGGTCCTCTTCTGTTTGGGGCTGCTGGGAGTGGAGAGGGCTGTTAATATCTTTGTACCTATTTACTCCAAGTATATTGGTGAGTGATGTGTCTTCATCATCATGCACTATAGACTCAAATGTTCAGTCACTCACACTGATGGTACTGCAGTGACATTGTTGCAGTCAGATTAAAATCTCATAATGCTTTTTATTTATTCATTGAATCTTTTCACCACAGCTTGAAAGCCTCATTTTGTCTCATCTGTTTTCAGTGGATGAACTGACTGATGGCAGCAGCTGGCACACTTTAGCTGTTACAGTGTGTATTTATGTCCTGCTCAAGCTCATGCAGGGTGGAGGAGCAGGTAGGACCTCATGGATGCCCAGTGTAGACAGTGAACATTGTAGAGAGCTGCACAATGAATTTCTGCCTCACATGTCACATCAAGTAGAGTTAAGGTTAAAAAATTCAAGGAATTACAAGTAACCCAGCAGAGCGAAGTGCTCCACTTTTGTACTGATACTGTACTGTGAGGACTTAAAGATAAGATCAAATGAGGCCTGATAATTCAAGACCTTGTTTTTAAGGAAAAGGGTTTTAAATCTAATTCCTGATTTAACAGGGAGCCAGTTAAGAGAAGCTATTATGGTAGAAATCTGCTCTCTCTTTCTAGTTCCTGTCACTTGTCTTGCTGCAGCATTTTGGATCAACTGAAGGCTTTTCAGGGAGTTTTAAGAACAACCAGCCTAGAAGTAATAAATGCACAAACTAGTTTTTCAGCATCACTCTGAGACAGGTTGTGTCTAAGGTTAGAGATGTTGTGCAAATGCAATGGAGCAGTTCTACATATTTGCTGAATATGTGCATTGAGGGAAGTATCCTGGACAAAAATGATTCCAAGATTCCTCACAGTGGTTAGACACCATAAAGTTTTTTAAGGCAGAGTATGATAACGCCAGTTTTATCTGAATTTACAAACAGAAAAAATTGTCTTTTAGAAATTCCTTTAGCATAACTAATTTGTGTGTCATCAGGCTTCATGGATAGATAAATCCAGGTGTTATCTGCATAGCAGTGAAAATGTATGCTATGTCTTCTAATAATATAGCCTAAGGGAAGCAAGTATAATGTAAACAGATTCGGTCGTAGCAAATAACCCTGTGGAACACCATAATTAACCTTGGTTTGTGAAGAAGACTTCCCATTAACGTGAACAAACTGTACTCTGTTAGGCAGATATGATTCAAATCACTGCAGTACAATGCCGTCATCTTCTCTTCTTCTCAGGTTCCTCTGGATTTCTGAGTAACGTACGCACTTTCGTCTGGATCCGCGTGCAGCAGTACACCAATCGACTGGTTCAAGTCAATCTGTTTGGCCACCTGCACTCCCTCTCTCTGCGCTGGCATCTGAGCCGCAAAACTGGTGAAGTACTGAGAAGTATCAACCGTGGCACATCTTCCGTTAACAACTTGGTCAGGTGAGATAGTAACGGTCAGGATCATAACAATTATAAACAAATGAGTAACTCATAAACGAACCTGCTGACAAAATATACCAACCAACAAGGTTTACAACATAAATGCCCAAAACATTTATGCCCAACATAAATGTTTTTTTTTTTATCCATAAATGCTTCTCTCATGTTAGAATCTGAAGAAAAATTAAACTCAGGTATTGGTGTTTTTCCACAGCTACATAGTGTTCAGCATCTTTCCAACCATTGCTGATATTATCATCGCCATCATCTACTTCATCACTTATTTCAATGCCTGGCTTGGCCTTATTATCTTCATCTGCATGACCTTCTACCTCAGTAAGTTATGCCTGTTGAACCTTTTGAACCTCAACTAGCTTTGCTTTGACCCAGTTTAATAATGAAAACCTTCAAGTGTGCTAATCTTCTGTGTAGTTCCACATGGCCTGAGATAGATTTTTCAGATCCTCTTTGACTGTGTAGTAATTTCACATTAATGTGTTTGCCAGCTATGACTATCATCATCACTGAATGGAGAACCAAGTACAGACGAGAAATGAATCGGATGGATAACGCTGCCAAGGCCAAGGCTGTGGACTCCTTGTTAAACTTTGAGACGGTACATTAAATAAGTTTGTGGTTCACAAAGTTTTGTTGTTGTTGTTTTTTTATTCTTTCATCCTAAAATGCACCTAAATTACAGTTCGTCACTGTTTGTGCTTTTTATTCCTGTTGAAAAGGTAAAATACTACAATGCAGAGAACTATGAGGTCGGCCGGTTTGAGGGTGCAATCTTAAATTATCAGGTAAGTCAGGTCAGGCAGATAAAGCATTACAAGGCTTGCCACGCCTTCCCCTGCTGTTCTTTCTTCAGCTGTATCACTAGAAAATGTCTTTGTTTACTCTAACAGGAGTCAGAGCAAACCTGCTCTGCTACAGTCTTTCTAGTTATTGCTACCTTTCAGATAGCTTTTAGTATTAAGATGTTGAGTGGAAGCAAATGTAGTAGGTTGCCTCACACCAGGTGGCCAACCCAGAAAATATGAGTATTTATGTCAGGTTTGATTTCAAAACAAAGACAAAATGAAATAACTGGATGTTGGAATTCAGTGTTTTTTGTGTGATTTTACTGCTTTGATTTTCCTGGGACAATATTTGGACAATCCATAATATTCTGCTGCTGTTTCGCCAGTAGAGCAAACCTGTTAGCTCACTGGGAAATTCTGGGCCCATAAAGCTCAATGTACATAGACAACAGCCTGTATGTGTGTGCATGTCTACACAAAAGCAGATAAACATGGACTTTCCTTTTGTCATATTCATAAAGCTGTGCATACACATGGTCCTTTCTTTATGGATCCCAGTCATTGTGAGATTGTATGCATGTGCAAAAGCCTGATATCCATACCTGTCTCTTACCACAATTTATATGCAGTTTAATCCTTTGCATGTAACGTGCTGGCATCAGGGGTCCTTGAACATACTGATAAAAATCAGAAAAGCAGCAGCATAATTTCACCAAAAACAAAACTTACACTTGTTGTCTGATCTGGACAAAAGTGTTTTATTTAGTGGTCTCAGTTCTGGAGTTGTGTACTTAATGGTTCTTGGCTTTTGTTAGCATCAGAGAATAAGACATTTTTGCAAAGATACCAGTAGCTGTATATTGGAAGTCTATATTTTGAAGTCTTGACTCATGTTTCTGATTGTTTGTAGGCTTCAGAGTGGAGGGCGCAGGCATCTCTGGCCTTGCTCAATCAAACCCAGAATGTCGTCATTGGATTAGGACTGCTAGCAGGCTCCTTGCTCTGTGCATACTTTGTCACAGAGGGCAAGTTTCAGGTATTGACTTTGTAATAATGGCACACACTATGCTTGTCCACATTTGGTTGGTAGACACTGATAATGAACATGCCCAAACTTTCAAATACTAGGATCATCATCTGTGCAAGTAAATCCTTAGTATATCGCTAATATGGTTATCTCAGACAGCCCCATCCACTCATTTGGGAGGGGCAGCCGATTAAAAGAAAGTTGTTTTAAAAGGCGGGGCAGAGAGCTGATTTGCTTATTTCAGAAAGTGGATGAACTTTATGTTTAATAGATACTCAGAACATTAAGAAATACAATGCTAGTTGGAATTGTCCAATTCAGTTTGACCATAAAAACAACTCTAACCTCAGGTTGGAGATTATGTTCTCTTCGGTACCTACATCATCCAAATGTACATTCCACTCAACTGGTTTGGAACATACTACAGGTAAGAAAATACAGATAAGTCATTAGATTATAAATAGTTTGCTGTTTTAAAGATATTGCTTTTTTATGTATTTTTAAGGAGGATAACACATTATATACTGTAAGCTATTTAACCACACTCTGTTTGACTCCTTTTGCCAACTGTTGGTTTCTCTCTTCTTTCCCTGCAGAATGATCCAGACTTCCTTTATTGACATGGAAAACATGTTCCAACTTTTCGAAGAAGATCAAGAGGTATGTTTATAGATGGGTAAATATTTGCAGCGGTGATATCAGTGGGGGTTTTTTATGTGTTTTGAGTTTTTTATGGTCTTTATATGTTGCCTGATGCAGGTGAAGGATGAAGTAAATGCAGGAAGCCTTCTCTTTAAACTGGGGAAAGTGGAGTTTGAAAACGTTTACTTCAGCTACATAAACGGGTTGGTTTATTTTTGCGTTGATTTCTTTTATTAAAACTTCAGTCTCAGTGTGTTCTTGCATGGCTCATTCTTAGATTTCTTTACTGCTTTGCAGCATGGAGATTCTCAGGGATGTGTCCTTCACAGTTCTTCCAGGACAGACAGTTGCACTGGTGAGTCTGAGGCGAGATGTTTCCTGCTTTCCAGCATTACATTGAGCAGTTAAGGTGTTGCTAACATTACGGATTACTAACATACCTTCAGGTTGGGCCGTCGGGATCTGGGAAAAGCACAATCATTCGACTGCTTTTCCGTTTCTATGATGTTCAGGGAGGCTGCATTCGCATTGATGGCCAGGATATATCAAAGGTAAGAGGTTTGGCACCAGAGCTACTGTGTGAGAAATATTTGGAAATTCAAGACATTAACAAACAACCAGTAAAATTAATAATATAAGCAGAAGTCATAAAGTCTTGTCTTTAATATTACTGTAACTGCATGCTTATATATATATACACACACATACACGGAGTCTAAACTGCTTATTACTTTCTCATCATCTTTCCTCAGGTGAAACAAACATCTCTGCGATCTCATATCGGCGTGGTTCCCCAGGATACCGTGCTGTTCAACGACACCATCCGAGATAACATTCGCTACGGTCGCACCACTGCTAGTGACCAGGAGGTGGAGGAGGCTGCACTCGCTGCTGATATCCATGACAAAATCATGACCTTCCCTGATGGTAATGTGCACATTAATCCCTTGGTTTATTCAGCATTGTGACTTCAAAGATTTGTTTCATACTGTTGAAAACATTGTGGGTGTTTCTATGTATCTATGTTTATACCATTTACATGCATATTTCTGAACAAAGCTTTCAGATAAGGCCCCGTCTTATCTGAAAGTCCTTATAGTACCACATGTCCTCAGACTCCGGGCCTACTTGTGGTTCTTATAGTATTTAAAATTAGAATGGGAGGCGGAGCCTTTAACTTTCAGGCCCGTCTTATGCTTCTTCTTTACTCACCTCTTTTAACAGTGTGTCTTTTGTTCTGTCTCCCTCTCCTCACCCCCAACTGATTGCAGCCAATCCTGCCAGAAGTTTCTTACTTTTGAAAAGAATATTTTCTTCCCCCTGTCGTTAAGTCCATGCTTGTAGGGGATTTGATGTTATTGTTGGGGTTTTCGCTCTGTTATTGTTTGGTCTTTAGCTTACAATATAAAGTGCCTTTGAGGTGACTGTTGTATTTTAATACTTTGCAAGAAGTTTTTTCAGCCTCTTCCTGTGTTTTTGTCAGGCAGGTTATGATACCCAGGTGGGGGAAAGAGGACTGAAGCTGAGTGGAGGAGAGAAGCAGAGGGTGGCTATCGCCAGAACTATCCTCAAAGCACCACAAATCATCCTGCTGGATGAGGTATGTGACTGAACTGTCATCTCAAGTGTAAACTCATTGCTGTTAGTTGCAGTTTTCTAATATTATCTCTCTGTAGGCCACATCTGCCCTGGACACACAGACAGAACGCAACATCCAGGCCTCTCTGGCCAAAGTCTGTGCCAATCGCACTACAGTGGTTGTAGCTCACAGGTAAATAAATTCATGTACTGTCAGGTTTTTTTAAGTGAATTTATCCATCTTCATTTATTTCACCGATGAGTTGTGGGTCCGTTATTGCTCTGTAATAGGTTGTCCACCATCATCGCAGCAGACCAGATCCTGGTTGTCAATGAAGGGCGGATTGCTGAGCGTGGACGGTAAGTGTGCCTGATTGTTTTGAATGAAACTCCTGTAAACAACATCCAGTAACATACAATCTTTCTCATGGTGGACTTAATTTCCTGTGGAAACAGTAAAGGCGTACTTAGTTTTTCACAGGACTTACAATGAGTACTGAGTAATCTTTGTGTTTCGCATTAGCACATCTCTGTGTTCACTGAACAGTTAGTAAATAACAACATTTTCTCCATCCCAGACATGAGGAATTGCTACAAAAAGGAGGTTTATATGCAAACATGTGGATGAAGCAACAACAGGCTCAGGACTCAGATTCATCATCAGACACCGAAACCAAAGATCGCAAGTCTGAGAAACTGCAGCCACCATCGACGTCCTCAGGACACCACGGGCACTGAATGTATTTGCTTTAAGAAAAAAAACTGTTAGCACTTTTATTCTTTGTTGTGATTGTGAAAAGGTTATGTTTGATTTAAGCATTCAGCAAGGTGGAAGTAATATTTTTGATAGATTTTACAAAGTGAGGGACAAATGATTTGACATTTTAAAAACCAAACTGCTAAACAGGAGTGGAGCTTGAATCATGCCTAGCTTTGAGGTTGTTTTCTATTTCGTTTTTGTTTTGTTTTTTTAGTATAATCCTCCTAACCCTACAAATCACCTCCAATTATTTGACATTCCTCATATTTATTTTTATACTTACCTTCATTTATTTTACTTTATTTTACTTTACTTCGTATTTTCTTTTTTCTTTTTCACAGTTTTAAAAGAGGACCTATTGCGCTTTTTCTTTCATAGATATACTATTTGTGGATGCTCATGTAAAGACAGCCAGAGATTAACGTATACAGGAGACCAAAAGCACAGGCTTCAGACTGCTCAGCTCAGTTTGAGACTTTTTGTTCTATTCATGGCTCTATGATGCCAGTTTCATGAAAATCACCTTACTAATTTTTATTTATTTTTAATGAAAAACTGCAGTGATCATATAGTTCTGCCTCGACTCTGGAGCAATAATATGACCTGAGGCATATGAAAGGGAACTCAGCCTTGACACTACATCTTAGTGCACTGAGATACTAATGGAACCTTGTGAATGATTTGTGGATAAGAATAGATTACATGCATGCCATCAGGGATTTAGTTTTTTTTTGTTATTTTAAGTTTTTGTTTGCTGAATTTGTGTTCTTTAAAGTGACACTAGTCTTTTAGAAAAGCGTATTTGCACATTGAGGCTTTAGGTCATCAGCTAGGCAGAAGATAAAGCAGGATAGAAGAGCTGGTAATGCATTGATGTACATCTCCATTTATTAAGGAAATAAAACAACGGGCACTTATCATCAGTGTTTCCTGTGACACTGATTAAAAATAAATATTTTATTTTCTTTAATGATGACAGCAATAGCATTATTTATATGTGCCTGTGCTGAATTAACAAGTGAAAATATCTGAATTAAGATGTCTTAAAATCAAATGTCTATGCAGTAACAGATGTTTAATTATTAAGTAAGAACAGCCATACACTTCTAAGTAAGTTAATGTGCTGTCTTGTATCTACCTCACGAAGTATGTTGTTCATAGTTATAGTTTTGTGGAACTATTTCATATTCATATTACATTTCATTGTGTACACATGAGCAATAAATGATATGTTTTCCACTTTTTTGGTTTTTTAATTAAAACAATTTCCTGTCCATTTTAGATTTTTTTTTTAATATTAAGGTGGTAGTATATCACATTACTGATAGATTCAGGAAATTATTATTATGGGCTGGACTGTGTGTTATAATGAATTAACTGAGTTGTATATCTTTGGTAAGTCATGCCATACCATGTGAATTTTTTGCAACTGATGGCTTGATGTCAGTGAATTCTGCTCCGTTACAATAACAACAATTCAAGTTTCTGAGGCTGTGGTTTCATCGAAGGGTTAAATGGGCCATATATACTCAAAAAATTGAAATAAAATAGGACGAAATGGAAGAAAAACTTTTGACCTGCATTTAACTTTCGCGTAACAGCGGCAGACTGCGCCCCCTGGAGTCCCAGCATCTGTATGTGCCCGGAAAGAGAGGGAAACAGCTGGAGGTTTCAGCTGTCACCGTCTGTGTCCCTCAGTCAGGGCGTTGCAAGCTTTACCAAACAGGAGGGAGCCAGGCCAAGTTGTCCTTTTCTCATTATTTGGCGGACTAATGTTTAACCTGTCGTAGATATGGATTTCGACGCTTTATTTAACGAGAATACATTTCAGTTCTCGGATTTCCAAGAGTTCACGGTAAGTTGTTGAGCTAACACCACGCTAGCTAAGGCTAGGCGCTTTAGCTAGCGTTAGCTGACTTATGCGAGTAAACTTTGAAGCTCCTGTCCCAAAATATTGGCCGAGTAGGCGAAGACAGATGCTTTACTCTTCTGTGTGATACGTATTCACCTGTACAAATAGTCTTACCATGTGTAAATCTTAAAAACCTTAAGGTAAGCAAGCGTCCGTTGATAGCATAATGCTAGTGGTAGCTGTTATTTTAGACTTCCGCCGAC
This sequence comes from Astatotilapia calliptera, assembly GCF_964374335.1. Taxonomy (NCBI): domain Eukaryota; kingdom Metazoa; phylum Chordata; class Actinopteri; order Cichliformes; family Cichlidae; genus Astatotilapia; species Astatotilapia calliptera. The sequence continues at coordinate 40,178,667 of NC_137443.1, forward strand.
GAGCTGCGGGCCAGCCCAAGCCTAGCAGCAGTTATGGTAAACAAGAGCTACTCTCTGCTGTTAGCATTTTAGCATTGGTTTAAATATGCTAAGCTTGTTTTTTTAATTTTTTGTATCATTTTTAATTGTTTTATTTTTCTTTGTTGATATCGCCTAGCAGCTTAAGTTCACCCAACAGTTTCCATAATAGTCAAGCTAATATACCTAATTTGGGATTTTGTGTTTCGTATAGTTTCTTCCTGGACACCAGAAATTGACCGAAAGAGTGAGAAAGCGATTATATTATGGCCTGGACAATGATGTTTCTTTAGATGCCCTTTCCTGCCCTGTTACAGGTAAGCAAAGCGTCTACTGTCACTTAAAGCTTTAGCCAAATTTATTATACATATAAAGTTTTTGGCTCTGCTTTAGAAGTAATCTGTTCCGGATGAATTCTTCTTTCTGACTTATTATAAGACAGTTTAATGTTGTTGTTAATATTATTTCAGGTGCTTAAAGCATAGTTTGTATATTAAACAATGTCTTTTTTTAAATGATCAGAACCACTGATAAAAGAGGGTTATAAAAATCACACTTGGAGCCCGCTTTCTTTTTGACTTTTTCTGACTTTCTGCTTTCAGATATTGCCGTCGAAATCTTCCAAAAGTCTGCCCCAAGCCCAATACGAAAGCTCCAGAAGAAGTATGCTGCCCATGTTGCCAGGTTTGTGCTGTACTAAGTAAAGGTAGACAGATATTATTCATTCTTTTAGAAATGGGCGATTGTCCCTAAATCATGTCCCTAAAACAATTTGTTTTTGTTTCAGGGAGGCCTGCATTTCTCCGTGTGCCATGATGCTGGCTCTTGTTTACATAGAAAGGCTTAGACATAGAAACCCTGAATACCTCCAAAAGATCTCCTCCTCTGACCTCTTCTTGATCTCCATGGTATGTTTTTAGGGTTCAGATGTCATTCTAAGTGAGATTTTGTTATGATTTATTATTTTTTTAAGCCAGCATAATGTCGAGATAGTGCCATGAAATACTGTAAACTTTTATTCATGCTTTAGATGGTTGCCAGCAAGTACCTGTATGATGAAGGTGAAGAAGAGGAGGTGTTCAATGATGAATGGGGAGCAGCTGGGAAGTTGGATGTCAAAACTGTCAACAACCTGGAGATGAACTTCTTGAACGCCATTGTAAGTGATTGTGTGTGCGTGTGTAAATAAGGTGTGCCTGCACGAACATTTGCTTCAAATGATGTGTCCAAACCTTCCTGTCATATCTTCAAGGAGTGGAGCCTCTTCGCTGACCCGAATGACTTCTTTGATTTACTAAGTCAACTGGAGACCAGGTTTGTTGTAACTCAACACTAAAATCCAGCATTTACAAGAATTTACATTTAGCCTACAAAACACAACAGGATTGATTAAAGCCTTTCATTTCAAATATATCTGTTTGTGATGTGTATTTCCAGCATTGCAGAGCGGCAGGGGATGAAACGCGGCTGGTTCAGCTACACTGACCTCTGTGTGCTGCTAGAGCACTCTGTATGGAGTCAAGCCCTCACAGCCATCTACCAGCACTTTACTAAGGTAGGAAGAGGACACATATTTTTACAACGTTAATATTTAGCCTTTATATTTAAGTGCTTTTTTAATTGATCCATTTTATAGTTTTACAACCAAGCAAAGTGCACAAAGTATTGAAGGAGACCTTTTATGCCCATTTCCAGTTCCATATTTTCTCTTCCTCGAAGGGAAGGAAGTACATATTAGGATCAGTTTGTTTGTTTGTCTGTCCCGGTTGTTTTTTTTTCCCCAAGGTCAACTTTAATATAACGCATTACTCATTATGGTTTCTCTGAGCTGTTTTTCCCCCCCAAAGTTAAAGGGCATGGAGAGAGCTCTTCAACACACTTTTTATTTTTTCAATACAATGCCCTGCGATGTCACAATGATCCCATAACAGGCTGACGTAGTACAATAAAAACATCATAAAACATCAAAGTTTTAGTATAGCCCTTGCTCTTTAGGGGGCAAAAGCTATTTGGATATTTTTTACCTTCTTATGGGCCATCATGTGGGCACTCAGTCAATTTCTTGTCTGAAATAAGCCATCAGTTTGCTGTCCCTTAAATCCACTCTTTGTCTGATTGGCTGCACCTCTCAAACAAATGGTTTGAAGAAAAGGTAGGTGGGGCTTCGTTGAGCTGTGTGCCTGAGCTGACGAATATCTTTCTTTGCCATCGTAGACATCCAAGAGTACCGTCTCTTTTGGTTCATAGTGAATATACATAGGTTGACCTCATTATTTAAACTTTGAGCCTATTAAATATCAGCGTTCTTCATTGTAGCAGTGTATATGTGACAGAAAATAAAGAAAACATAATGGGTTTTCCTTAATGCAGTTCTGCGTTTCATCATAAGACTTCATCTCAATTCATTTTCAGGTATCCTGTATGCTTGGCCTGGTCTATCTAACCAGTGTGGCTGGCCTTATTGCCACCAGTGCTGTGATTCACCAGCTCAGTCTCTCTAGAGGAGGCCAGTCTCTTCTTCCACCAGATGAGATCAGCCTGACCCACTTTTTGGCTTCCAACCTGAGTCCAGAAACCTCTTCCTCAGCCCGCCGCCTCCCTTGTTGTGTTCTGGCCAACAAGAGTGTTAACCGTCAGACTGGCTCACCTGGAAGCAGGCAACACCACAGTCAAAGGCCTCCATTATCTTCCACACAAACATCTGTATTGTGTCTCTGGGGTTCCCTGCTTGCCTCGATGGGTCATATACATCCTGAAACGAAACCTGATGTGGAAGCCTCCCAGACCTGGTCTCCTGTGTCCTTCATCTGTCCTGGCTGTCTCGCAACACTCCCTCCTCTTGCTTGCGGGCTTCGAAACACCTCATCAGTCCTCCCTCACAGCCCCTTTGAAAACCATCAGCCTCATTTGTCGTGGTTCTCCTCCAGCCTCCTCGGTGCTACCAAGCCAAGTGTGGACTCTCATCTAGATATTTTTCCTCCTGTACAGCTGCGACCTTGCCACCCAAAGTCTATGCTGCCAGTTGACAAAGTCCAAGCTCTGCTTATGCCTGGCTAGAAATGGCAGAGCTTTTCATCCTGTAGTAATGGACTCTGGAAATGAAACCAGCATTGTTTTTGTCACTCATCTACTGCTTCAAGGCTTGTTTTGTTTTTGTTTTTTTGTTTTTTTACATTTCCAGATCTAGAATACAGGAGAAAAGACGAGAGGAGTTGGGCACTTTTCCAAGAGGTTCACAGGGAGGAAATTTCTATATAGTTAAATACTGCAGGGTAAATTTGATTCAATTCAAATACCACAATGCTTGATTAATCACAAGTGTTGTAAAGTTTGGTTCATTTAATTCTCTGCAGCAACTAAATTCACATTATCACCCTTCTGTTTTAAGAGTTCGCCACTGTCGCTTGCTGTTGTAGGGCTTTTGAATTGAATGTGTTCCGAGTTGCTGTGTCACAGCGGTAATTTTTAAAGTGGACATGAACCACTATATGTGTAAAGGCTAATTTACATGATGGAGTCCTGCTCTCAACAACTGACATGGATGTAATACTGTCTGTTAAGCTGGATTTACGAATTAAGTGAAGTTAAAGTTTATAAAACATGTTTAGCGCCATCTTGTGTCAATATAGACCGTGATATCGTCGGGTTGGTTGCAATAAAAAAGACTTACATTAGTTTATGTTAGTTGACTAATAACTGAACCAATAACTCAGGGGAAAACAGGGTCACTAAAACTAAAAATCGGTTTGGGGGGTTACTTTTGTGCTGCCACTGGCTGCAACAATGAGTTTCATGCTAACAAATCGACTCCACTGTCACTCTCTGTCTCTTAAGCAGTAAGTGGTTTTAGGTAGTTTGGCTAGCTGCACGCAAAACAGGAAACTCCACCTGTTAGTCGTTATGTTTTGGTTTCTGATGCATTTTATAAATGAGAACAGTGTGGAGGAGAGCCTGTTTGAATCACCAGACTGACAAACTGGAGTCCAACACAACAGCTTTTTCTCACCAAGCTGTGCAATCAGCTGACAAAGCAGATGTTTGCAAGATGTGATCAGCGCTGTTTTATCTAATAAAATGTCCTGTCTTTTCCCAAGCACAGTTAAACAGTTTATATCACAGGTTACATCCACATTACAATCTCCTTCACTTACTTTTCCTCACTTGTAAGATTTTAAAAAATGCATAAAATAACGCTGATCACACGACCAGACGAGGAAAAATCAGAGTTTCTGACTTCCGGTCGTCGGTCTGCTGAAACACCCTCCAGCTGACTCAAACAGGCTCTCCTCCACACTATTCTCGTTTATAAAGAGCTTTAAAAACCTGCCCTTACAGCTAGCAGGTGGATTTTCCCATTCGGTGCAGCTAGCCAAACAACAACGAGCCATTTACATCTTAAGAGATGGAGAGTTAAAGTAGAAAGTATAGCCTCATTTCTAACATAAATCTCATTGTTACAGCCAGGGGCAGCACAAAAGTGATCCCCTTAAACTGATTTTTATTTTAAGTGTCCTTATTTTCCCCTGAATTACTGTTTCTGTTACCAGTTAGCTTACATGAACTACAGTGACACAACGTTCTGTACTCACACAAGATGGCGCTAAACATATTCTAAAAACTTTCAATTTGGGCACTTTTTTTTTTAAAGCCAGTTTCACAGACAGAGTTAAATCTACGTCAGTTTTTGAGAGCAGGGCTCAATGGTGTAAATTAGCTTTTATATATGTAGTGTTTCATGTCCACGTTAAGCTGTTCACATTTGGCAGGTTAATGAATGTGTGTGGTGGTTACCAAGCATATATGAAAGTTGAAAGTTTCATAGTAAGTTGTTTTATTTTTTTTAATGAAGAAGGGACTTAAACCAGGCTAAATTTTCTTATTCATATTCGTTTCGTGTAGCCATATACCTTTCTTTGATGCAGCTTGAGGATTGCAATAGACACTGGTCATTCACATACACATACTGTTGGCACTGATAGCTAGTTATAAAATCCGGTTGTCTTCTAGGTTTGAGAACGTTCCACATCATGGAAGAGAAATGGTTGGACAGGAGACCAGACAGTTGAAACCGTGTCTTTGTGTTACTGTCACATGCCACACCGTTTCCACATATTTCTGGTTATGGTGGCTGATTTTTGTCTTTTTTCTGTTTTACCAGATGTGATATGGCAACAAAATATAATACTTACGTCACTTTCCTGTAACAGGGTCTTAGCCAGGTGGAACACCTTTGTAAAGGATGTGTTCCTGTGATTTCATGCAGTCTCTAGCTTTTTTTTTGTTTGCATGTAATGTCTTAAAGGAAAATGTCAACCTTCCTTTGTTGCGGGAGATTTGCACTTTTTGGCTCCATTTTCATTGATGTAGAACATCATCTTGCATTGTTACTGCATTATTGTCATGTTTTCAACACCAGAGGGGAAATGGTTATTTTTATCTACACCGCTACAAATCTACATTTCCTTTGTAATTGAACCTTTAACAAATTGATCTGAATTTTGAATTTGATACACTTTGGATCGTGAACCCCTTAAATTTTGTACATGTTATAAAATGCAAATAATGTAAAATGTGTAGCAAAAAAAAGAATAAAGACCGCATTTGTTTGAGATACTTTGTATATAATTCTGTGTCAACATACAATGAAGCCACGCTGAATCTCAGTAAATGTGAAACAGTATGTTTGTTGTATGTTTGAACTTTTAACCTTTAAATGAGAGAAAACAGACTAAACCACTTCTGACCAATGTCCCAAGCATTAAATAAGGGCACCAAACTCAAGGAATTAACAAATGTTGTATCTAGACATAACAGACAACTTGAGTCACTTTGTTTGCAGCCTACTGCAAAAACACACTATTTATTCCCATTTCTTCTTACAGATATTAAATAGGGGTGCAACGATATTCGTATCGATATTGAACCGTTCGATACAGTGCTTTCGGTTCGGTACGCATATGTATCGAACAATACAACATTTGTAATTTCTTTTATCAATTTTCCTTCTGACGATGCTGTCTGTGTTGAGCGCTCAGTGAATCTGTGTTCGACTACTCCGCCTAGGCTGCACTGTCTAGCGCAGATCCACTGAGCGCTCAACACAGACAGCATAGTCAGAAGGAAGAGCGCAGGGCAAGCTAGCGAGACAGAAGTTAAGCTCTACTTGCAACAGGCAAATTGAACCTCATTCAGATCTGGCGTTTGGAATTATTTTGGTTTTCATGTGACGTATGACCCTGAAGGTAAGCGAGTCATGGACTAAAGTAAAACAGTATGTTGGATGTGCCATGCAATGCTCAATTACATTGGTGTGAACTAGTGTGTTAGCGCAGTTAGCTCGTTAACGTGTTGGCTGTCTAGCCCCATGCACGGAGTGATCGGCGGTAACTGTTAACGGAGATTTGCCGTGTTGTGGCGTTAAGGTCATTTCAACGAGATTAACCTGAAAGCACTAGTGGGAACACAACGAATATGACTGCACATTTACGCCGACATCATCCTAGTGCAAAGACAAGTGGAAGCAGACAAAAAAAAGCAAGCATGCTACTAACTTTAGCCGAGTCATTTAGACAGCTGTTAGCACATGATTCTCCTTATGCTGCTGAGAATATAGCCCAGAAGAAGCGGATAGTATAGCTTTTATTTTGGAAAGAGACATTTCTCTGTAATAAACTCTCTTTTCCAAAGATGAGTGATTCCTCAATCAGATACAGGGCTTGCAATATCGCTAGCCCGACGTCCTGGAGCTAGCGATTTTTTTCAGTCGGGCTACCAAAATCTTTCTCTTCCCTGCCCGTCGGGCTATTGTAGGAAAAATATATGTCAATGCTTTTGCATTCTTTCAGAAATGTAGCTGGGTAATTATGTCATTGGCATCGGTGAGCCACTGTCAATATGTGACATATTGAAATCGCGTTTGAATTTGCGCTTGTTTTTTTGCTTTCACTTTGCAATCGTGTGAACTGTGTATAGAGAGTGACAGCACTGATCTGTGAGTGATGATAATTTGTGCACCAATTCCTCTGACATCGTCTTATTAATCGTTAGCTTACTATGCAAACATGACAAGTGAAATCTCCAGCAGCTTACACATGTGAGAGGTTGATCGAGCAGAGAATCGCTGAGCTTATGTGAGTGAGCGTATAAAAGCATTTCAGTTCTGCTGAGCCAAATAAGACAGGTCAGGGTGAAGAAGTGACAGCCAAAGAAAAGCTTACCACAAAACGGAGAAGTTATGACAAATCAGACTATAAGGCAAAAAGAAAGTGCAGCTTTATGGTTTCATGGACAAAAGAATTTCTGTGGCTGCGATATGATGAGCTAAATAACCAGGGGTGCACATAAGTGGTCCGCAGGTGCGCATTCGCTGTCAAAATAAAAAACACGCACAAGGGTTAGGGTTAAATTTAAAAACTGTACTTTTGAGTTAAAATATATATTTATAATTTTAATAAATGACAAATTAAAAATGCATGAACATTTTTTGTATCGAAAAAATATCGAACCGTGACACCAAAGTATCGAACCGAACCGAACCGTGAATTTTGTGTATCGTTGCACCCCTAGTATTAAATGGTATTTTGGGGTAATTCCCAAAGAGCTCTTACCTGAAATGTCTTGGCAGGGGGTGCAGTGTATCCTTAAAAATTTGAGGAAACTTGACAAGTGAAGGGGAACAAATTTGATTTTTCAATTATTTATTTATTTTTTGTTCAACTCATCCTCAGTATTTATGGAGGAGGTCAGGAAAGAGGTATAACAGTTAGTATCTATAGCCATGTGCAGAACACTCTGTCATGGTTTGGGGCTGCATTACAGCCAGTGGTGTTGGATATGTGGTGAAAATTGATGGAACATATTTTAATCCACCGTGCAATACCATCTGAAAAGTGTCTGATTGGCAGTGGGTTCATTTATCACAAACACACTGCCAATGCAGTAAAAGCGTACCTGGGTAGGAAAACACACGGATAAATTCACCTACCTAGACCTCGGACCTCAACATTATTGAAGTAGCGTGGGATCATGTTGACAGAGAACAGAAGAAAAGGCAGAAACAATCAAAGAAGAGTTTTGAATGTCCTTCAAGAATCCTGGTGAATTATTCCTGAACACTACATAAAGACATGACAAGAACGCTGCCTAAGAGAGTTCAGACTGAATAAACGGTAGTCTAATACTGACCAAATATTGACTTTCGAGCTTCTTAGAATTGTACAAACTATTTTTGCCTTATATTCTGTATTTCCATATATATATAAGTATGTTTGTATATCACACTTTCCTGGCAAAATATGAAGAAATGAGGGTTTATGGGATTGCACTAAGTGATCCCATAACAGTTGAAAAGCTATTCCATGTTTTTAAGGGCCAGGATAAACGTTTTGGATGAGCATTTTTACAGAGGGGGAAAACAGATGTCTGGTTTTGGTTGAATATGGGATGTCCCTCCCCCCTGACTCTATGCCAAGCTTCTCTTACCCCTCCCCTACACTCCTGGCTTGACACATACCATTTGAGAACTCCTAATATAGACCCAGCTGCTTTGTAGAAAAGGCTAACAAACGGTCTCAGTTTCCTGCTTTGAAAACCACTTTTTCATGGACACAAGACAGAGTCATGGAGCCTCGTTCACAGGTGAAATGTATATGATTGGGGGTGTCTGGGAGGTTGATAATATTTTTGAAACCAAGGAAATGAGTAGCCATGGGGATTTTGTTGACAGTGATATATGTTATAGGTGTCATTCCCAGAAAAGAAGCAGGAAATACAGAGTCAAGGTACAATGCCTGGCAGTTGTCTGGGTTTGGATCTGTGCATGGAAATGTGCATATGTGTATTTGCATTTGTTGGCTTTGTGCTGTTAGCACTTTCCTTAATTTTGTAGCTGTGTGTGTGCACGCATGAATATGTCCTCGTCTATAACTGCTGAACCCTGTTCAAACAGTGTGTTGTGACCAGCTGGTGTATTTTCTCCTAGAGGCTGATGCCACAGTCTACATGAAATTCATGAAAAGTCACCGCTGTTATGATGCCATTCCAACCAGCTGTAAACTGGTCATATTTGATACCACACTACAAGTGAGCCTGAAGCTTTTCCATGAGCTGTTGCACATCTAGACTTTCATATTGAATTGTCACAGAGTAGTGTTATTTACCTGTAAAACATCACTGACTGAAAAATCTTTAACCCCAAAAGGTGAAAAAAGCCTTTTATGCACTGGTGGCAAATGGCTTGAGGGCTGCACCACTATGGGACAGCAAGCTGCAGAGATTTGTGGGTAAGATGACGGATTAATGGGACAGATATGGTAGACTGGGCTCACTCACTGGTAATAATGGGAATGTGAATCCTCCTCTGCCACAGGTATGCTGACTATTACAGATTTCATCAACATCCTTCACTGCTATTACAAGTCCCCCATGGTGAGCACTAAATTCCCACAGTTTGAAGCCACTCAGGTTGGACGCCCCTACTGTAGAGTTAAACAAAGGACTCGGGGCTACAGTCAGCCCAGGAAAAACTCCAATCTGGCCCACTGGACGTTTTAGAAACATGTGAAAGAGGGCATACATTTCTGACTTTTAACTTTCGTAAATTTTACAACTTGTCCTACGGATAAAGACCTCCCGCACAGCCATTCATACTACACCCATGTGACAGATAAACTATTAAATGACAGAAAAGTTCCTATTTTCTTGCTAGCAACTATAAAAATGCCTGTCGTCTTTGTTTTTTTAAGGTTCAGATGTATGAGCTTGAGAGCCACAAGATAGAAACATGGAGAGGTGATTCCCTTCGAAGTAAATATGCAAGCAGGAATGAATGGCATCATCTGTGCCCAGAGGTCTATGAAATTCATCTGAGCCGTTTCTCTCCTCTTCTGTTTAGATGTTTATTTGCAGTATTCCAATAACTTCCTCATTAGTATCTCTCCAGAGGCCAGGTGAGTGGACACAACACTCTGAGGCACCTCTGTTTCAAATTCCAGTTGGCAGGCATTCCTCTTCTTATCTCTTCTCCATCCAGCCTCTTCGAAGCCATCTATTCCTTACTCAGATACAAAATCCACAGGCTGCCCGTAATCGATCCAGAGTCTGGGAATGTCCTGCACATTCTGACCCACAAAAGAATCCTCAAGTTCCTCCATATATTTGTGAGCAAAAGCTTTAGTTATGATGTTTTTTGTAGCCTTGAGTACCATGATACTTTGTTTTTCAAATATGGGTGTTTGGATTTTTTTAGGGGAAAAAACCTCCCAAGCCTGCATTCACAAAGAGGCCGATCCAGGAACTTGGGATAGGAACTTTCAGGAACATCGCCACTGTCCAGCAAACTGCATCGCTTTATGATGCCCTCTCTATATTTGTGGAGAGGCGGGTGTCTGCGCTGCCAGTGGTGGATGAACAAGGTACATTACTCAGCTGTCGCTGTCACCATGTATATATTCTACAAAACCACAAGAGTAGCTCTGCACGATTCACTGGTCACAATAATGCTTATCTGCCTTATATTGAGATGGTGCCGTTGTCATTACCACTGCTGCCTCACAGCCAGAAGGTCTTAGGTTTGAAGTGAGCAGTCAGCCAGAGGCATTTCTGTTTGGAGTTTGCATGCTTTCCCTGTGCTTCCCACAATCCAAAGATAGATTGATGCTTCTGATTGCCTGCCCCTTGTAAACAATAGCTTGAACAGCAGATGGGTAAGTCCTGAGGGACATCCACTGTATATGATGTCATACCGTGAAGAAAAACCTACTGGAAAGAATAATTTACGCCAGTCTGAAGCCTGAGCTTTTGGCTCACAGTGATCACTTGTATATACACTTATCAAGGCTGACTGTGTGTTGGACCCAAATGAAGGACTTGGAAACTACGTTTACTCTAAGAAACAGCTTTACTGCAGAACTTAAACTGAGTACAAAATAATCCAGATCAAAACCAACCACTACAAACCTTCAAGGAAGTGTGCAAGGGAGGACACAATGACCAGCAGGAAACCGAGGACTTAAATACTCACCAGGTAATTAGGAAGATGGGGAAACACCAGGGAAGACAGCCGCAACAAATCAGGATAACAAAGCAGGGGAATTAAAACAATATGAAGCACACAAAACACTATCAAAATAAACGCGGGCACACACAGAGAGACCCATAGGAACTTGACAAAGAGACAGAAGATAAACAAACATGGAGATAAGGTAGAAGGAACAAAATGGAAATACAAAAGAGGAAATCAGAAAGCCAGGGAGACGGAACACAGAGTGACAAGGCAGACCCAGGGACATGCCGGAGGAACAGGAAGGGAGCACAAAGCACGATAACAAAACATTGCGTAACCTAGAAGAACAAGAAGATAAACAGAGACTAAACAGATGGTATAATAATTTCCAAAGGAAAATATTGACTATACCAATATCCAAAACAGCTCGATTAAAACATAAGTGATCCTCACCAAGAACACAAAGCCCTGGATCCAAGACCCAGGGACCATGACACCCCCCTCATTTGACACTTTGGCCATGCTTTAATGTGTATCCACCACTGAAACGGTGTACACATGACAGAAAAAAACTATAACAATAAAGACTGTTAGACTTGTAACCCGGTTATTACATTGTCAAACTATTTGTTTTCCCAGGCAAAGTGGTGGCACTCTACTCAAGATTTGATGTCATTGTAAGTACAAATCTAACGTGACTATATTTATCACTCCACTTATTTTCCTTAAATATCAAAGCACTGTTCACACACACACTTTCCCAGATACCGTTTTTGATCCATTGCAGAACCTAGCAGCCCAGAAGACCTACAACAATCTGGACATGACGATGCAGGAGGCTGTTGAAAAGCGGATATGTTGCGTTGAGGGAGTTATTAAGTGCTATCCATATGAAACCTTGGAAACTATTATAGACCGTATAGTTAAAGCTGAGGTAGACTTTTTTTCAGCCTCTTTAAGATTTATCGTGAAATTATGAGGTCAAAGGATAATAAAAGAAAAGTCCTTTGTGCTTATCCCAGGTCCATCGGCTGGTCCTGGTGGACAGGGCTGATGTGGTGAAAGGCATCATCTCTCTGTCTGACCTGCTGCAGGCAATGGTCTTAACCCCTGCAGGTATTGATGCCCTCTTGTCCTAGCACCAGGGGAAAGAGGGCCCCCCTCCCCTCCTTTAGCACCTGTGTAGGCTTGAGTCTTGGCAGTGCACCCAGGCAGGTTGGCTCATGACCCTCTTTTGTGTTTGTGCTGTTTGACTGATGCTTTGTTTCATTTTCTACATACTCCCAAGATCAATTCTAAGTAGTGTGATTACAAATGTTCTTTTTTGTTTTACAGAAATTGGCATGTGACTGAAATGAGCCCTCATACCAGGAAGAAATAATCCCCAACTCTACTGCTGTTTATATGCTTTCTGGACCCTAATGCCTCAATGCATCTGCACAGCTCCACAACACAAAGCAGCATTTGATCAGTAAATGTTTACTGATTTTGATAACATTTCTCAATTAAATTTGTATTTAAGCTTGTTGTGTTGTCTTTTCAGTGCCTCGCCTCTAAAAAAAAAAACCTCAAGTATTTGGCCTTCAATTTATCTCACAGATTTTCAGTGGCAAGTCACTCCAGTTTTTGATACTTGAAAAAGCTCTGATAACTTTGTATATCCATCTCCTGCTTTGTGAGCATCAAAAGCTCTTTTTCCTCAAGTCTAATTTCCTTTGGGTTTTTTCTTAATGAAATTTTAAATCTGTTTAATCTTTATAAGCGTTGCTATTTAAAAAAGAATTCTGTCATGTGCAAATACAAATAATCTGTTTTCTAAAAACAACTAATATGAAACGAAAATAAGCACGTGCGTGAGGAAATCTTGATAAAAAAAAACGTTAAATTTAATAGTTTAAAATTGTATAAAATGTTGCATAACAATCAGTATCTCTAACCACGGGGTGGTACTCTTTGGCTTTCTTTAACCCCGTCTTCTCTACACAGTAAACAAGGAAACACGTGACTCTATTTTTTCTGTTGACGGGCCGTATGATCCGTCTGCCCATCTGTGTACCCGTCTTTGCGACGGACTGGGATCGGAAGAGGAGTTACCTTCAAAATAAAATACACTCGCAGGTCACAGTCTGCACCCACACACACACACATACACAAAACATAATCAAGTGTTTGTGCAATTGTTATAGGAAATGGAAATGCATCTGTATAACTTCAGGTATAAGTTGGCGTTTATTTATGTATTTTTTTTATTTATTTTTGCAGTTTTGCATTTTTCTATTCCGTTTAGTTAAATTTAGCTATCAGAGTTTCACGGCACGTTTCAGTATCACCTTTATTTTAGTCATTTTATTATTATTAGAATATCTTATGGCGGTCTTCTCGGAAGCAAGGTCAATTTTTCTTTTAACATAAACTTGACAGAAAGACGCGACTGTACTCGCTGCTCTTTATCAACCCACTTTATTTTGAAAGTTTTAACCGGAAGCTTTATCGTTTTCACTCTGCCCTGCTTGACCCTCATCTTTCCATATACCCCGTGATCTCCAAAACAACATAACAAAGTGGGGGAAACATGGCGAGCGGAGAGGAGGCCAGAAGACGCCCCTCGGTTACCTCCTCTTCGGTCGGCCTGGAGGCCCTGTTCCCTGCGGGGACGTCGGAGCAGGCGTGCGGGGACGGAAACCCGGAGCTCGTTCGCCTGCGGGAGCGTCTTCAGGGTTGGCTATCGCAGTATGAACTCCTGCTGCTGTGGGTGCAGAGGCTGCTGGTCTGGGAGAGGCCGCTGTACAGCATCTTTGTCGCCCTGACACTGAACACATTATTCTGGTAAACGTCGAGTCTGCGTTTAATCACGCTTGTCTCTCACACTGATAAGGCTGCTTTGGAGTGCATTGTTAGCTATCTGGCTAACGTCAGCGAGGGTATTACGAGTGAATGTCAAGATAAGTTAGCTAATCCCACGTCTTTAGCCTAATGCTAACGAAGGTTGCAAGCCAGTTTAAACTTCCTTTTCGGCACGGCATATGTTCCCTGCTAACTATAAGGAATTATATTATATAGATAAAGGTTATTTTGAGGTGTCACACCTGTTAATACCGCAATTCAAGAGAAGACGTAAAGATGAGTGGCTCAGGCCTGGTTGACCAGCTGTCAGTTTGCTGTCTGATTACTTTCCCTTGGCTCATATTCAACCACAGCAATAGGGCTTTAATAGATTCCCCGTATTTGAATTTATATACATGAGTGTGTTTGTGTTTCTGCAGGATCTTGTCCTCCACCTCCCTGCGGCCTCTGTTTCTGATAAGCGTGTCCCTGCTGGGGCTCATGCTGCTGGAGAGATGGAAGCCCAAGTTACCCATCATTACTGGTAAGGTCTCAAAGTAATCACAATGATGCCTTCCTCTAATAGTTCGCGTAATGTTGTCTGTCAGGTATTGCTGACAAAGCTAAAATTCTATTCAAGTTGAAGTTGTTCCTCCACTCACACACATCGTGTGATTTCTGGTATTATTTTAACTGAGTAGTCAAACATCCACAAAATATGTTACAAGGCTGAAAAAATTCTGTTAATATTCAATGTGAGAATCATTAAAATCTGAAAAAGTTGTGATGCTGTTTGAAAGTGCAAACCAAACCTGCATGCAGTGATTTGCAAATCTGCCCAATTTTATTCACAATAGAATGTAGAAACATGTTTAGGAAAAATATGAGCTCCTTTTGAGTTTGATGGCAGCGACGCGTCTCACAACTGTTGGGACAGGGGAAGGAAAAGGCTTTAAAAGGAAGCGGTCCTTAAAAAGAAACAGCTGGAGGAACTTTTTGCAACTCGCTGCATTCGGTTTATATTTTACACAGCGGCCCAACTTTTTGTGGAACTGGGGTTGCAGGAGAAAAAAAAGATGTTTCGACAGATTCTTTGCTAATTGTGGGTTGTTTTTTGTTTGTTTTTTGTGTCTCTTCTACAGTTCAACATGTAGACGCTCATCCTGCACAAAGGTTTGTAGTGTAATAAGTTGATTTTGTTTTCTTAAGCAGTGATTTTTCCTGTGTTAATGTAGTGTAAAAGTCATCCATTAAAGTCTGTCCATGTAGGATGTTATGACCCGTTTGTCACACAACACTCTGTGATTATAATTAATTTCAGGCTCCCTGCCTCATTTAGTGTGTTGTGTTTGTGTTCACTTGTGTGCATCTGTCTCCCTCCATCATCATTACGCAAACATGAAATCCTAACCTGCACCTTTGCTAACATAAGTACAGCCTGAACTGCTTCAAATACAGATCTGTGTCCGTCACAGGTGTTGAATTTTTTTTTCTTCCCGTGTGTGCGTGTGTGTTCTTGTTTGATCATAGTGAGACAATGAGCGCGGAGCAGCGTCTGCTCAGCATCCCCGAGCTCAGCCACCACCTGGCTGAGAGTTATCTGACCTGTTGCATGTATCTGCAGGAGATGCTGCAGTACAAACGACAGAACCATGGCAAGGTACGGTGCTTTGGTGTGACCATGGAAACGCTTATGCACACATGTTATTGGGGTGAATCTCTAATAGTCCAAGTATAAATGTTTATGCGATTGTTGTCAGGTTGTCTTTTTTCTTTCTTTCTTTCTTTTTAAGAAAAAAGCCAATTCTTCTAGCCATCTTTCCAGCTCTGTATTTTTATTCTCAGACTTTAACAGACGAGCTTTGCATGATTATTTACAAAGTTCAGAATAGTACTTGTATAATGTATTACAGTGGGACTTAGTTCTTAGTTCCTCTCAGTTTGTGCACTGAAACTTTACTTACTTTAGAGCCACCCACCCTTCAAGCCAACTTTCTGACTGAAAACCCTGAACTGAAAAAATCTCTGAACAATAGGTGCGTGGGGCCCTCTGAGAGCTGTATCCCTGAGATGACCTTGTCAGGGATATCCGCTCAGTATCTGAGTGATTAGTGGAGTCTGAAGCTCAATGGGACTACTTGTATATATGCTGGCCTCATTACTTGAAGGATTGAGATTCATATTCAGGTTTAAGATGAACTAAGCTAAGACTGTCAATAAGGAGAGGCAAATTTAGCGTGGTCATGAGAAGTGCTGGGGTTGTTACACAACAAAAGTAATGTATTAGGAATTGCTTATTACTTTTAGTAATGCAGCATATTACTTAATTATTCCTCAAAGAAAGTAATTCATTACACTACTCATTATTTTAACTTTCTTGTTACTCCATAAAACGCCCCTAAACACACACTCATAATCAGCAACTTACAATGTAAAGGTGAGGATACAGTTCATCACATCAGCCCAGATCCCTGTCCGAATAAGGAAACACACACAATCTTTATATTTTAGTTTTTATGTGTAAACACAAAGCCAACAACACAAAGAAAAGTTGAAAACCAGCCCAAAGAGACTTTTAAGCAACTGCCACAATGATTCCTCTGTAGAAATGTGTCCAGATGCAAGCCTGACTGCTGCCTTTGTTACCTGATGAAGTTCAGGTTTTAGCTGCTGGACTGAGGTCTGCATATACTCAGCTATAACGTCCCTCTGGGTTCTTGGCTAGCTTTGTGTTAACATGCTGTATGTGCAGGTCTTGCAAAGAGACAATGTTGCATTAGCAGCATAATGCAATTGTTTCTGTCCTGGAGACAGTTCCCACTTCACTATCATGTTCTTGTGCTTTTGTACATTAAAAATAAAAGTAACGTCCACATCTCCACTCCTCCCCTTCACCGTTTTCCTCTCGCTAAATGAGTCTGATTGTAGTGCAAGACTACAGCAAGAAAAAAAACGAACACATGACTTGGACATTGGACTTTGGGAATCTCAAACAAGTAATGTAGGCTTAACAACACATTAAACAACTCCTTAAATGTCCTTTTAAAGTGTTTTCGATCATATGACAGAATTAGAATATGTCTGAAAGTGCACCTTGGTTACTTTTTGGAAAACTCACAATGGCGGACTTCCAAGGTAAATCTAGTCACATTTACACATTACTTTCAACACGGCACAATTCTTAAAGAATGCCATTGTGTCAGTTAATAGACACGCACGAGATTAGACTGTGATTGTTCTCCCTTCTTGAGCGAGTTGCTCAACTAACTGAAAAACTGGATCCTTTTGGAGAAATAACTGAAAAAGCTTCCAGTTTCTTTCTCATCATTCTACTCTGCCCAAACCTGTCTCGTAGAATCAGTCCTTTGTGGTAAACAGATTTTTTTCCCCCCTGCAGTGAACATGACATCTCCAATATTAGGCTTTGGCCACATTTCACCCAGAACTTTACATGTTTTGATAACAGAGCTCAGATAACAGAGAGATGTGTCTAATGAAAATGAGACCGTTACCCTGTGGTGAAGTTAGTTTGTTGCTTCCAGCTGTTTGCAGAAGTCTTTCTCTTTAGTTTTGAGTTGTAGGTATTTGCACACGTGGCACAAAGTCGATAACCTCATTAATTACAGTGAATTATCTTCAGTCGTTACAACTTAATATCCATCATAAAGACTGAATTGTAAATAGGATTGTGGGCGTTGTGTGAGGCGAGTGAAGTGACACACACAGCCAGTGTTTTTGAGCTGCACTTTAATAATCACCTGATTCCTTTGCACAGCTTTACTAGTGTTTGGATGCATTTCCATAAGTACATGTCGGATGCAGGACCTTTTAATCATGGGTTTAAAAAAATAAAACTCATGAGTAGTGCTGTTATTCCTTTCAGCGGTGTTTTGGGGGAAAAGTCAACTATATAAATAGCATCACACTAACCGATTGGTAATGCTAGTGATATAAACTATCCCACTTTTAGAAACGGCTATAGTAAAGTGTTCTCTATGACATAAATACAGCACACACTGAAGATATCTCTCGCTTTCTCTTTTTTCCAGTTCTGTGTGATGATGTGCAGTGGCTGTTTTGTTCTGGCTGTGGTTGGACATTACGTACCAGGAATCATGATCTCCTATATTATAGGTGAGCCATAAGAGAGGGTGTCTGGCAGTGAGTAATAATACGAGTCAGTGCAGTAATTAAAACGACAACAACAAAAAAAACCCATGTTCATTCTCCACGCTGCTTTTCAGCGCTGAGCGTTCTGTTGTGGCCGCTGGTGGTGTACCATGAGCTGATCCAGAGGATGTACACTGGTCTGGAACCGATCCTGATGAAACTGGACTACAGCATGAAGGGAGACACGGAGCACCGCAAACACGACAAGAGGAGTGAGTGAGAGAGCCACTTTCAGCCGCAACGTGCTTTCAAGTGAAGTCGGCGTCGATGTAGCTCACCTTTCTTTGTCCTCTCAGCGATACCCAACATCAGGGGCTCTGCACACACAAACAAAAGGAGCCATTGTAAAGCCGCAGTTTCCCTTGGTTACTTGATTCTCATACCGCTGTCTTTGAATCACTTCCTTTAGTGGTTTGTTGTTGTTGTTGTTGTGGTGTCCTTCATGGCATGTTGAAAACACGTGTTTGTGTGTGGGGGGTTTTAAACAGAGATAAAGAAGGAGGTAGAGGAGGGGGACGAGCCCAGAGCTGAAACGGAGAGCGAGAGCGAGGAGGAGCTGTCCTGCTTTGCTCCAACGGTAAGGACCCACACCTGCAACACAACCCACAATGCACAGAGAGTACGTATATGCAAGGGTGCCGCTTTAAAGTGTAAGACTAGCAGAGGAAGCTGCAGCAGCAGCACAGTGTGCTGAAGTCAGCACCGACCTTTATGAATGTGGTGACGTGTTGATGGGAATGGAGCTCTGCGCTGTGCCAAATGACCTGAAGGATTATCTTTCCAGTACAACTGCATTCCATTTGCGCAACAGCAGAAAGTACACGGTTCAGTTCAGTAACTGACAGTGTCATGTCAGGTATTCAGTCGCTATGCTGTGAATGAACACTTGCAGGGCATGGTGCAAACGTAATAAAATAAACAAACTAGTATAATCTGGATTACTTCTACGAGCTATGAAGGTTATAGTCCTTGTAATAAATTCAAACTTGTTGCATGTGGAGTAACCAGAGGAGTCTGGTTATACTTATCTTTTTCAGGTTTTGAAATGTGGAAAATAATGCGTCATTATTTTATTTATTTTGTTTTCTTTGGTCAGGTGGATGTGAAAACTACGGCTCTGGCTATGGCCATCACAGACTCTGAGCTGTCAGATGAAGAGGCATCCATCTTGGAGAGTGGAGGCTTCTCGGTGTCCAGAGCCACCACTCCTCAACTCACCGACGTCTCTGAAGGTAGTTGTCATGTGTCAATGTTGAACTTTGATTAAAGCTATATATATTTTTTTTTATGATCCAAGTTGACAGCACGACACAGCTGCTACATCCATGATCTGAATCTCCCGTTCCCCTGCATCCCAAAGGTGCTCTGTTGGTTTGATATCCGGTGACTGTGGAGGCCGTTTGAGTTCAGTGAACTGTCATGTTCAAGAACTGAGTCTGATATGATTTCAACTTTGTGGCATGGCGAGTTATCGTGCTGGAAATGGCCATCAGAAGACGGGTACAGTGTCGTCACACAGCGATGGACATTGTCAGCAGCAGTACTCACATGTGGATGTGGTGTTTAAATGATGATCAGTTGATACTAAGGGGCACAAAGCGTGCTAATAAAATATTATCGTTACACCACCATCTTTGACCTGAACCACTGATAAAAGGCATGTGGGATCTATGCTTTCACATGAACTATGACCCCACCATTCTATTTGTGGCACTAGAAATCAAAACTCATTTGACTAGGGAACATTTTTCTAATCTTCTATATCAGTCAACCTGCCGAGGCACCTGACGAGGTCTTCTGCTGCTGTATCCCATCTGCTTCAAGGCTAAACATGTTTGCTTTCAGAGATGCACTTCTGCATATCTTAGTTGTAACGAGAGGTCATTTGAGTTACTGTTGCCTCCTTATCAGCTCAAAGGAATCTGTCCTCAAGTTTCTTTTTTCACTCAGAACTGCCGCTCACTGGATTTTTTTTTTTCATTTTCAGCCCACTCTCTGATTGTTTGGGAAAATCCCAGTAAATCAACCGTTTCTGAAATAGACCAGCCCGTCTGGCACCAACAGCCATGTTCAAAGTCACTTAAATCACCTTCTTTCCCCATTCTGCTCAGTTTGAACTCTAGGAGGTTGTCTTGGTCATGTCTGTACGCTTAAATTCATTGAGTTGATACTGTTGGACAGGCTGATTAGATAATTAGGTCAACAAGCAGTTGAAGAGGTCTATATAAGAAATAAATTTGGATAGTGAGTGTGTGCAGAGGTGTGTGTGCTGCTCTGTGCAATGTCATTCACCAGTATCAAATTTTTAGAGATGCAGACCAACAGAATTAGCGAAATAAAACAACAAAACTCTCTCTTGGCCAGACCGAGTGTCTTTCCTTTGCTCTTTTCAAAGAAAGTATGACAGTATGTGGGCGAGTGTTCCTTTTGGATTGTCGTGCTTCTGTGCATCAGATTGTTATCATAAGGGCAATGTCACCTCATCCTCTCATCGTTAAGATATCACTGTGAAAATTAAATGTGCACGACTTGCATTTATTTATGGTTTTATACTGTCTCTTGCCTACTGCAGATTTGGACCAGCAGAGTTTACAAAGTGACCCAGAGGAGTCGTACCTGCGGGATCTCCCTGAGTTCCCCTCAGTGGAGGAGTTCCCCTCCATTGAGCAAAGTCTGCTTCACTTTCCTCTGCGAGGTTCAGGCCAGGCAGAGGGAGCCCAGGCTGACACTCAGTCCGAAGGGGAACCATTGAGCCCCGCCAGCCTCCTTATCCAGCACCTAGCATCCCCCCTCCATTTTGTGAACACACATTTCAACGGACACGGTCGACCACCTGGGGGCGAAGAGGGCGCGGTGCCTGTGGCGGGCGTGGATGGGGGAGGAGAGAAGACAGAGCCTGCAGTCACCCAGGGTGCACAACGTTCCTTGGAGGCCCTGAGCGAGGAGATAGTGAGCACTGCCATCTCCACTGTCGTGCAGAACACTCTGTCAGCCCTGCTGCGTTCCAGCGAGGCCAGCGAGGAGCCCTCTCTGGCTGAGTTTCTTCCCAGCGAAACCCCACCGGGCGCTCTGGAGACACCTGCCGACACCACTGCTAACACTACAGTTACCACGGCAGAGGAGCTCGGTCCTGACGAGGAACCAGATGAGGCGATCACAACGGAAAGTGGCACCGGCGAGGAGTTCCCCGACGACACACTAGTTCCGACCGAGGAAGAGGACTTTGAGCTTTTGGACCAAAGTGAACTGGATGAGGAGTTGGACATCAGCCCTGAAGGACAGGTGGCGGGAGAAACTCCAGACACACCTCCATCCCCTCAGCATCAACCACAGTCATAGCTGCCCTGCTGCGCCCCTCCCCCAATGTTTTGCTTTTATTTGTATGTTAAAACAACATTATATTCATGCATACAGCTATACAAAACCCATTTATCAATGAGTTTGGAGTTAAAGGGTGTTGGTCAGTGATTGTGTGGCAGATGGTTGAGATACTCGGTGCGTTCTGCTTTTATAGCCTCACGTCAGAAGAGTCTGTTAAAGTCTTGGGAGTCGTGTCTACACCAGGACCATCATTAGCTTCTATCGGGCAGCGTTCATAATTACACAGCTTTACTTTACAATTAAATGCACCATTTCATATTGCATTTATAGTAAAGAGGTTTTGTGTTATGCTGAGTGCTCCCCTGACAGGAGTGTATTCAATGAAAAGCAGGTTTGTGGCTTTAATTAAAAGTTTAGAAACTTTTTTTTTCTTTTAAGAACCCGTTTGATTTCAGTCTCTTTAGTACAACAGTGATGCCTTTATTTTGTACCACGGCTAAAAGCATCCACCTTGTTTTTTTCATTCAGAGGCAGATGTCTATCTATATAGGTGGCGTTAGGAAGAGTTGGAATGTTGGATTAACTGTTAATATATGCTATAAATTATTTAATTTAATGGTCAGTCGATGAAACTTTATAACTAAAGCAGAGGGGGAATTTAAGAGTCTATTTTATCCCTTTGGTTATCCATATAAAGATTGTATGTAAATGTTTTAACGACAACACCAGGTTTGAATCGTAGTTGCACATTCCCACAGTTAGACGAGTAAAACGACACCAATCCGCATCCACACCTTTAGGGTTCAAAGTTAGAAATTCCCATTCAGTCGTTGCTGGTTTTTTCACTCGTTGCCTGAAAACTGATTCTCTGACTTCATTGGATGTTGACAGCTAGTAGATCTTTACCCACATGCGAGTTCTTTAACGTGACACGATAAGAGAAGTGTTCCCAAGTTTCCTCTGTGTGATCAATGCCTCATTTTTATTTACATTTGTAAGTAGGATTTAATTTCATACATCCACGTGTAATTGAATTTGTTATTTATCTACAGACCTGTTAGATATGCCCGTGTACTGTTTGTACAGTGATTACTGGGATCTGTATATTTACCAAATAACCTCCTTTGTGCCATGACAAGTTCATGCATGCCATGCATCACGCATGTATTTAACATCAATATTTGAGGTTGATTTTTCAGTTTTACTAGAGCAGAATTTTTTTCTGTTCTTGTAGGGAATAATACTGTCATTCTGCGTCATGTACCTGGGCCAATGTTTGGGATCTGTATTCAAAAACAAGATGGGGAAAAAAAAAAAAAAAAAAAGATCATCAACAAGAAATTTAGCACCTTGTTCGACTGTATGGAAAAGCCGATTTTGCTCTTGTGAACCACTCAGCATCCAAGTCTCAGGGTTGGGTTGTACAAAGTGAACATACCATTGTGCAAAATGTGTCTGTTTCCCCCAACTTGTCGTAGTGCACTGCATTTGTACTAACCTTCTCCTCTTTTTCAGTCAGCGCCTCCTTGTGCATAGTGTAGAAATGCAAAAAGTGTACATTCTGCATGTAAAAACGGCACCCTGTTCAAGTTCTCCTTGTCGGCTGACAAAGTACTGCACAATTTGTGAAGAAGAAAAAAAAAAATCAGTTTGAATGTTTCAGGTTTAAAGAGTGCATTAAATTCAGCTTGTTTAATATTTCATTATCAGTGAGGAGAGTAAACATTTTTATGTGTCCTTACTTTTAAAAGGCCAACCATCTGTACGTGGAGATGGACGGTGAGCGGTGACGTCGGCTTTAGAGAACGATATTAACTGACTAGTTTGTGTACGGTAGTACTGTGATTTATGTTTAAAATCCTGCTTAAACGTTAAAAAAAAAAAAAGTAACTTACTGAACTGTAAAAATTTAAAAAAAGGAATATATTTTCTAATTTCTCCTTTTTCCATAAAGTACTCAGTTTGATCTTTTATGTCTAAAAATATAACCTCTGGACGTGTTTCACAAAGCGGGACAGGTTTAATGTGATCAGACTGTGATATAAAACTGCAACTGCACATGTGAAAATAAAAGAACAAACTGAAACAAACTTAATATGTTGCAATGACACGTATCTGGATTACTACCTTTAATCATTAACTGGTCTTCAAATTCTGTTTTTAAGAGTGTCTGTTACAGTATTGTGCAAACATAAATGGAAATGCAGTATATAACAAGCTTGAACGTCAATATTTGGTATGACCACCTTTATTCTTCTGCACATGCTGAACTCTCTTAGACAGCTTTCTTGTTATTTCTTTAGTCTTTAGGAATAGTTCTCCAATGGAGGACATTCAAAGCACTTCCATTTGTCACCAAGATGATCCCATCCTGCTTCAGTAATGTTGACGTCATGGCTCTGGGGAGGCCGATCCAAGTTTGGGATCATTGTCACGCTGAAAAATGAAGCTGTTTTCGCTAATCGGATACTTTCCAGATGGTATTGCATGGTGGAACAAAATCTCATGATAGTTTTCTGCGTTCATAATTCCAAAATTTCTAACAAGCTTTCAAACACCACTGGCCGAAATGCAGCCCAAACCATGACAGAACCTCCGCTGTGTTTTACAGATAAGTGTAAACACTCATTGTGACCTTAAGTATACTGTATATTATTGATCATTTTTACCATAATTCCACATTTGGATTCATCACTCTATCAGACCTGTTGCCACTGATTTTCAGTCCAGTTCTTGTGTAATGTGGCATACCTCATCCTTTCCCCCTGTTTCTCATTATTAAGAATGGCTTAATGAGGCCGGCCTTCCACTGAGACATTTCTGATGAGGCTTCAGTGAACAGTAGATGTTTTGGACTGAAGAGCCAGATGTATTTCTGCAGGTCATTGCTTGATTTTTCCTATTTCTTAAGGTTATGGTACTGTTCATCGCCTGTAGATATTTGTTATGCCTGTCACTTCTTCCTTTTGTCATTCACTTATCGAGTTTCCTCAAATATTTGAAAGAAATTTTACATTTTCCTCAAGTTATGCCATGTTTTTGGCTAATATTCCTTTGGGAATCACATTGTTGGTGCAAAAATACTAGTGCTGAAGAAACTCTGGCCCCTTTGGGGAAATAAATAATACACACATATATATTTTATAAAGAAATTTGGGTTGGCTCAAGACTTTTGCACAGTACTGTATATATGCAAGAGCTTGCTTTATGATTACAGGAGAATCATATTCATATTAAACAACATAGTCAAAGCATATGTAAAAGGAGTTGCTTGAAGCCAAAGGTCTGGTTTCAGACTGCTCTGAATTCACTTACTGTTGTGCCACGATGATGTAAGCTTTACACAGATTTCCCTATTTGGTGGTCAAAGTGGGCGGGGCTTACTAGCTAACTGATTTGCCAGAATATTTGAAGAAAATGAGCTAAAACAGCTTGTTTCAGAGAGAAAAACCAAGGGCCAGGATAATGTAAACATGGATTTAAAAAAAACATTTGAATGATGAAAAGTCCCGTGATAAAAATATAAAATATAGACGTGGAAATGAGCATGCTTGCTTTAAACAACAGCTTTATTCAGTTGTGCCGCTGTCTGATCCAAACTGCTTTTCCTGAGAAAGAAAAAATAGTATTAATACATTTTTCTTAAATTATCTAAATTATGTCAAAATGTTAGCAACATTTCAAGCAACGAGAATGCGCTACATCTAATATTATTGGTTTAACTTTACCTGCTGCAGTTCACTTGCTGAGAGCTCAAGCCTGTACTTGAGCTCATTTTCAACAGTCAACTCAGACACTACTGACCATTTGCCATCTGTGAAGGTTAATGGAACTGAGAAGACAATGCCATCAGGGAGACTGTAATGCCCTAAAATAACCCCAAAACAATCACATTTTGAAACAAGCTAGATCACACTGAATCAGAGACTCTGAATCGCATTTAAAAATCATTCTGTCACACTGAAAACCAATTCTCAACCTGGGCAAGCTACACCCGAAGACAGAACATCTGGATCACTAGCACCATTCCAAGCTTTCAAGACAGTGAGGATCCCATTGGCAGCTGATGTGGCGGCTGCTTGGCCTGTCTTTGAAGTCACAGCTAGACGCCGCCTGCGTACCAAGTGCTGAAAGTCTGTTTCCAACCATTTCCTGAAAAGGAGAAGAAGATTATCTTGTGTGCCAACACAGGATGGGGTTTTTTCCCATCAGAGCAGGCAGCTTTCTGGACAGATGTATTGTGCAATCAATATTTGCACAGACTGAAATCATGCCAGTGGCTGGCCAGTGTCAGACCTTATCATATTATATTTGTTTACCCTGCCAAAGCCCCAGCTGGGTTGAGCTTACCAATGCGGTAAATCTAGGGCACCAGGAAATAACCACCTTCATGACTCCAGACTCACTTCACAAGGAGTCTGGAGAATTAAAAGTGCACTGAAAAAATACAAATTAAGGTCTTTATGTTTCCATGGTAACAGACCTGTCAGGAAAAATGCTTAGAAGTGGCTGGGAAAAGAAAGCTGGTCCTGTGATTGGCCCATCATGGTTGAAAACTTTTGCCCTCTGCAGGTCAATGTAGAAAGTACCGCTGATATTTCCCCACACTATTACATCTGTAATATCTGCAGAAGGAGAAGACATAAGAATTGATTCGTCTTTTATTTCAGGGGCTGGTGCTAAAATGCAACATGAACATGAGTCAACCAATTCACACGAGATACCTGACGGCCTCATTCTCATCTTCTTCCCAAGTACAGCCTTGGCTTCGTTTTCCAGTTGAGCTGCAGCAGCGATAAACTGGTGGCTGTCGATGGAGCGTGCACTGTCCACAAGAAGCGAGCACCTCAGGTTGAGAAACGAGTCGCCGGACACGATCACCTTCACCGTCTCCTTGGCTGTTGCATCGATCAGTTGCCCGTATTCTTTGTAGCGCTCTGAGATCACCTTTACCTTCTTCTTCTTTACTTCCTCACCCTCATTTTCTCCATCGTGCCCACCGTCATCTAGAAGGAGGATGACATCCGCCTTCCTGAAGGCTCGCTCCAGATCTGTGCCAGTAGTCACCTGTAAATAAATTTAATGACATGGTTTTGCTTTCCTCTCGATGTGACCAAACAAATAAGTAAGTCTTAGTGCACCTGGTGGAGCATGCTGATTGCCAGCTCCTCGATCTCCAACCTCAGGCTCTGTAACTGCTCCTCGTTTCCCTCCAGGTCCAGCAAGCGGAGGCTGATTGCAGAAACGTTGGGAAACACCTCGGGGGAGAGCAGACTGGGGATCAGGACTTGGCATGTTGGGTTGAGAGCACTATAAAGACACGCTAAAGTCCTTAAAAGTTTCCTAAAAGAGGAAATAGAGTTTTCTCTTTAGCTTTTACAACAGACCCACCCAGTTATCCAAACATGAAGTGGTTGAATAAGACTGGCGCGATGCTGCTCTTCTTTGATGAGATTCATTTTGGCCTCCAGATTCTCTGCTGCAACACTCAGCATCACATTTGTGGTCATGTCTGACGTGATGCCGTAGTAATCCTACACAACCATTGTTCAATTGATGACATTTCCAGTTTTAAAAGTTTACGTTATTGTAGCTGAGAAAATCTATTTTTTGCTTACCTGGCAGTGCTCTAGGAAGTCATTGAAGCCCCCCAAGAGCATCCCTTTGCCCCCTTGCTCCACTAGTTCCCTCCAAACCAAAGGGGAGCCCTCATGTTTCCAGTTATTTTTTTCACACGTGGCCCCCAGCCATTCCTGCCCAGAGAGAGGTCATGCTGAGGTGACAATACGTCCTTAAATTTATATGCCTAAAACGATCGCCTGAAAATATGATACCTTCCATTCATCTGGGAGGATGGAGATCTTATGGATCTTGAAGTCTGGCAAACACTGCTGGAGGGTGTCTGCTAAAAGCTCTGCTTTGGCATAATAAGGGCAGTCTGTTTTTCCTGTTCGAGGTAAAATTGCAAAAATTAATGCACGTGTATGTACCGGAAATACTGGCAAATATTAGATTAAAATGAAATTAAAGCTCTACCGGCGAGTACAAATTTTGCCATGCTGTGCGTCTAGGTGAAAAAGGTTTGTTGCTAGGAGACGGATGGACGGCGTTGCACTTATTTGAGTCCGTGTATGGCAAACCCCAGAATACCAAAGCCACTTTTTGTTACTCCTTTGTCCTTAGAGATCACCACAGCGGGTTGAGTTTTACTTTGGATTACCTTCCCGATGCAAGTCCTAAGGGATTTGTGTCTTCAGATGGAATCGGACCAGCGACCTTTTGCTTGTCAAACAAATATGAATACCGCCACACAAAATGCAATGACAATAAATAAATACACATATAAAAGTGTTATATTTTCCGTTAAACATATTTCTACTCCGCTCGTTTAAAATAGAAATATATTAATAATTTGTATATTTGCGGGGTTTTTTTCTACTATCGTGACAGTACATGTTGGGGGGGGGGGACGAATTATGGCGGTGCACACGGCGCCTACTAGCATGTGTGAGAAAACTTCAATGGACTGGCCTAGCACTGATGAACTCTGTGGTGTCATGTAGCTGTTTATCTCTTTGCTGAACTACGTTTCTCTCCGATTTTTCACGGTCTGGAAACTACAATGCGTCGCTTCGTTATACGTGTTTGTATGCGTCTAAGGTTAGCATCACTTAGCTAAAAGCAGCTAGTCAATGTTTTCATAACTTGGCAGTTTATTGACCTTGTTGACTTTGTAATTAAGCAACATTGGTAGCCACGCATAATTTAAGAGCATTTGTGGCTATGAATGTAAAGTGTCAAGCCATTTAATTTGTAAGAGCAGTGGTATTATTTCTAATTTATTTGGCTCTGTCTCTGTTTATTTTTTTCAATAGTTGCTAGCGCTCTGTGTTATTAAAGAACCATGTCTGTATGGGTGACAGAGGAGGTCATGAGACGGGGCCTGCGCTTTTGCAGCCGCGGATCTCTTTGGCAACAGCGCAACTTCCTGTTGTCTGCGCCAATCAAGGACTCGTGTTCTCCAGATAAACAGTTCTTCCACCTTTGGAGCCCAAGACAGAGTCAGACGTGGCTTTCTAGGAGTCCTGTCAGTTCAGTGAGGTTCTATTCACAGGGAGCCAATCATGGAGATGATCTGGAAGATGGGGAGCGTCTTCCCTCTCAACCTGCTGACACAGCATCAGCTGAGAGACAGAGGAAGTCTCCTTTCTTGGAGCTCCTGGAGAGCTGCGGCTCCCCGTCAGACGTGTTAGACCTCACCGGCAATTACTCGCCCACAGCCCGACAGGTCAGCCACTGCCTGACCCACATGTGGGCCACCACTAAGAAGATGACAGATGAGCAGCGCCGCTACGAGCTGCAGCTGATGTTTGAGCATCCCGCTTTTGACCAGCTGCTGCAGAGGGCCATGAAGACTCTGGTGCACATTCGCGACGAGGACGTGACTTACTCTCTCCTGAGTATGGTCAACCTGGGCGTTCCCCAACGTAGCCGAGTGGTCCAGACTTTTCTCCGAACCTGCCAGGTAGACGGTCCACGACCACATGCACAAATTATTCTTCATCTTGGTGATGTTTTTGTTTTTTCTGTGCACTCAAATGTGTCTTCTTGTTCACTAACAGGAGAAACTGAATGACTTTGATGAGAAGAGTCTATCCATCTTGGCCTCCAGCCTGGAGCAAATGGAGGATGGAGCCAATGTTCGTGCGCTCAAGGAGGGCATGAGGTATGAGATCATGGGAAGAAAAAAAAAGTCTAGCCTCAAAGATGCCTTGTATCATAAAGTCACGTGTTACATTGATTTTTCTTTTTTTGTGCGTCTTAGGCTGGTGGTGGAGGCCCGTCTTCCAGGCATAAAGAATGTAATGGCTCTCCAGACCATGATGCGTCTGCTGGGAAACGATGCCCCAAAGGACCTCAAATGGAAACTAGAGGTTAGTTTTGATCTCATTTGGCATTCTGTCTCGCTGTTTTTAAATATTCTCCACATTTATGACTGAGCCCTTGTGTGCAGCTGCCCTCAGCTGTGCTTTTTGCATGATATTTGCTTACCTGTGTAATGCACAGCTGAATTAACAGACAATTGTTCAAAAGTAGTTAATGTTTAAAAACTGCTGTTGCTGAATCTTTTCCGTGTCTGTGCTTCCTCCAGAAAAAGGCCTTATCTATGACAGACCACTTCAGCCTGCCCAACGCCCAATACATGATTTCCACTATGGCCACAATGGGCTTCTTCTCTAAGCCACTGCTGGATGTCTGCAGTAAAAAAATCACGGGTAAATCCTTCTCCACAAGAAAATAATGTCCAGACAGTGTCACCCTGCCCTAGCGTCTAGATGTTGTTGGTGGTGGGAATGAAGCAGATGGGGGCTTGGATGGGGTGTAGGTTACATTAGTGAGAGCCTGAAAGGTGAAGTGACAGAAGAGAACAAACAATTAAAGCACAGGAAACAGGGCGACTGGCCTACAGAAGGTGGACAAGAAAAACTGAACGAAGGATAAAGAATAGATTTGACCGCCTAGGAAAGCAGGCAGATAAGTGAATACAGGTCGTCTTTATTCAACTTAGCTTTTAATCTTTATTTACCTGTAATCAAATTTTCATACATGTTTGAGTGAGACTGAGGCAGGTGGAAAGGTGAAAATGCAAGGAGCTGAGGTAGTGAAGATAGATGAGTTTAAATACTTGTGGTCAGAAAGCAGCAATGGTTGAAAGGGAAGATTTATGAGACAGCAGTGAGACCTGCTATGATGCGTCTCTGACAAAAAGACAGACAGCTGACCTGAAAATGATAATATCTTCATTTGGAGTGATCAGAATGGACAGGGTTAGAAATGAGCACATCAGAGGGACAGCTCAGGCTGAGCAGTTTGGAGACAAAGATAGATAGACAAGACTGAGATGATCTGGGCATGTGCAGAGGAGAAACAAAGGATGCTGACGATGGAGCTGCCAGACAGGAGACCATTGGCAAGATACATGTATGCAGTGAAGGAGGACACGCAGAGGGTTGTTGTGACACAGGAGGATGGTAGGGATAGAGTGAGACGGAGGCAGGTTATCTGCTGTGGTGGACTTTAAAA
Source organism: Astatotilapia calliptera (assembly GCF_964374335.1). Taxonomy (NCBI): domain Eukaryota; kingdom Metazoa; phylum Chordata; class Actinopteri; order Cichliformes; family Cichlidae; genus Astatotilapia; species Astatotilapia calliptera. The sequence continues at coordinate 40,209,085 of NC_137443.1, forward strand.
GGAGCTGATGTGAGAGAAGAAGAGCCGTGATCTACAATGAGATACACTGCTGTAGGCCAATTAAAAATAAAATGCTTAAATATGAGAGAAAGAAACCTGCACCAGTGCCTGGACCAACTTTACAATACAGAAGACGACGATGATGGATAAACCATCCTGCTGGTTTAAAGAAACATCATAAGATAAATTTCTACTCTCGGCCATTAAAGTCAGTGTTTGGAAATGCTTATTAAACAAAACACAGCATACACTGTGAGGCGTTTCAGATTTTCGACACTGTGTTGTAATTTAACACGAGTACTTCCAATACATGGGCAAAATTCTTGAAGTCAATATGTTTAAATAGAAAAATATATACCTTCACTTTCATTAACAGTGATGTCAAATCAGTCTTCATTTGAACCTGCTAATAACCAGAAATAGCTTGTAAATAGGTGATGATTGTAGAAATTACAAGAATTATATTTATTGTGGATTAATTAAAAAAGCGCCTTAAATTTAATTTAATGATTTTCCTTTTCCTACTCCCGACTTCTGTGTTAGAGAACATCCATGGTATCCCCTTCAACAGAATATTTAAATTGCTGCAGTCCTGTAGGGAGCTCCGCTACAGAGACGTTCATCTGCTCACCAGCATTTCGGACTATGTCGCTTCCTCACTGGACATTTGGACCAACAAACAGGTGACAACTATCCTCTGACCTGCCTTCTTGTCCAAATAGTAAATACGAGGTTTCAGGAGGAGGAACTAAAAACATCACACATGACATTTATTACTGCTCCACTTCTTTCTTTCTGTTTAGCTGCTTCTCTTTCTGTCTGTGTTCGAGAACCTCATCTTCTGCCCTGCTGCTCTGATGGATGCTTATGCTGACAAAGTGATCGCCAACCCTGACGTCCTAACACTTAAAGACCTGCTCTGTGTCCTCAAGGTGTACTCCTCTCTGAGCTACGATCTGCAGGACAGAAGACAACAGTACGTAAACCATTTGTCTCATCTAAATGTGTCCCTGTGGCTGTAGACATGGAGTAGAGGTTCAGGGAGAACAGTGTGCATGTTTATCCCACATCTGTCAACGCCGAGGCCGATCAGCGAACACAGACAGCAGCAGAAGTAGAACGCTAATAGGCTGATCACAGTTGAAAACAGGCACAGCTGTTAGTTTGCTGGTTTTTGAACTGTAAAATAAACACATTTTCCTCGTCTGTAACTGAATTACTGTTGCTTGTCTTTGTTGGGTTTCTTGCTGCTGCAGGTTTCTCGATAGTCTGAGCCGAGTCCTGATCTCCTATTTGCCCAAAATATCTGCGTTTGAGTTGTTGAAGGCCGTTTACTGCCTCTGTCTGTTGGGCCACTTCCCTTACGCACCACTGGAGCAGCTTCTGCAGAGCAGTGTGCTGGAAAAGCTTGCAGGTAAAACAGTTCACTTTGACTGCTCTTGTCTTACACCTGGGTTTGTGGTCTTCACCTGCTCCTTTTCTCCTCAGGTTCGAAGTTTCCAAAGAGCCAGGAGAGAATGTTTCAGACGATGGACGTGTGCCTGCGTGTTGACCATCCTCCTCTTCCTCAGCCCCTAACTGTTCCTGCATCAGTCCTGGGAGACCCCACCCCCAGCACTCCATCGGTCAACCCGAGGCTCTTGCTGGACTTGCAGAGTCTGCTGGAGGATCAGGTGCATATGATGCTACAGGAGGGGGTGATGGTGGAGAATTTGTACTTCATAGGTAAGAAAAATTTGAGAAAAGAATTTAAAAAATGAACATTTCAGCAGCATACTGGATACTTGAACTGTCTTGCTATAGAAAAGCTTTTCAAGTGAAGGCAGTTTTCTTATTATAACATATTGTATCCATAAAGGAAACTCAAAGTATTTGACATACTGTATTAAAATGTTGCGAAAAAGGCAAATGGAAATTTGATGGTGCAAAAAAATAAAACAAACAAACAAAAATTACAGGTAAGTCTAAAGTGGCAGTTTAATCTAAATGCAGACTTGCTTATTTTTCTTCTATACAGTTTAATCTTTCTAGAGCGGGATGTGAAACTCATTTTACATTGTGGGCCACTTGCAGCCCACTTTGATCCTAAGTAGTCCAGACCAGTGAAACTCCCCTTTTGTTGTTTGAATGAAGTGTAACTATGTTTAATCCCTAAAGAAGAAGTGCAATTTCAAATATACGTGTCAGCTGTTTTACACAATAAAAAAAAGTACTGCTGTAAAGAAAATCGGGCTTGAATTGTAATAAATAAATGTGATAACTAAAATTATGAACGTTTTTGTGAATTCAAAGCAGAGAGCATTTCCGGCCTCTCTGCCTTGTGTTTGACACAATTTTTCAAAGTGTTTTTGTATGAAATGGTCACTTTTAGAGATATCATCTTTAGAAAAATCAATTTTTTCTTGAATATAATGGAACTGATGGGCTCAAAGGGCCATTATAAAAAAAGAAGGCCCAGTGTGATGGCTTGTACCCAGTTTGCTGTTCACTACATAAATTGGTTCCCATTTAAATTTAGATTCTGAATTAAAGCAACAATGTGTCTTTCCAGACAAAATGACCCATTAATGCAAATGATTCTACAGAGCTCATTGTGAGCACTTTACATAGAAACGTATTCATGCACCAGCCAGAAGAAACTTGCAGCTCAGCCAAGGAGGCTGTTAAAGCTGTTGTCCTGAACATTCTCCTGTTCAGCCCATTTCTGTTGCGCTTTTTTCAAGTTTCATTGTTTTTTGTTTTTCCTTTTTTCTCCTTGTTTCTGTAGTTTTTTCCATTTCAACTGGGTTTTATTCAACTTCCATTATTGTTTTTCAATATTTCCATTGTGTCTTTTTAACTTTTGTTCTGTTCTTTCTACTTGCGTTGGGTCTTATTCAACCTCTGTTAGTTTTATTCAACTTATTTTCATTTTTGCTATTTTCATTGTTTTTTTTTATTCAAGTTCTCTTGATTTTTTCCTATTTATATTATTTTTTTAACTTTCATTCTATTCTTCAGACTTCCATTGTGTTCTTTTCAACCTGTTTGTTTTTATTCTATCTATATTGTGTTTATCCTGTTACTATTGTGTTCTGTTCAACTTGTTGTTTTTATTTCCATTTCCCTTGCATTTTGTTTAACTTGTTTTTTTATTGCCATAGTGTTGTTTTTTCTATTTCTGTTGTGCCTTTTATACTTTTGCTGTTTCATTAAGCTTTCATTGTTTTGTTTTGTTTTTCTACTTCCATTAAATTCTGTTCTGTTTTTCTTATTTCTATTCTGTTTTATTCAACTTTCATTGTATTTTTCTACTTACGTTAGGATTTTCTTTCCACAATTCAATTGTGGGGTCTTCCCTCTATTTTCATTGTTTTTGTCAACTTCAGTTATATTTTTTCCTACTTTTGTTGTGTTTTTCTAATTGACATTCTCAATTTTTTAAATTTGCTCGTTTTTTCTTATTTATGTAGTTTTTTCCTATTTGTATTTGACTTGTGTTATTTTTTTTTCCTTAATTCTGTTGTTTGTTTTTCTATTTCTGTAGTGTTTTCTTATTTCCAATCAGTTTTATGATTTTTTTTTTCTACTATGTTTTATTCAAAATCCATTGTTTTTGTGTTTTTTGTTATTATCTTTTGGGGGGGGGGTACTCTTGTCACTTTCCGTTGTGTGTGTGTGTGTGTGTGTGTGTGTGTGTGTGTGTGTGTTTAACTTGTTTTTGTTTCAGTTTCTGTTATGTGTTATTGAACTTTTGCTTTTTTCTATTTCCATTGTGTTTTGTTCAACATTGTTTTTCAGGTTTTGGTTAAAGGATGTTTGACCTCTCAGGGCCACCGCAGAGCTCAGCCGTGAACTATGTTAACATCTTGTCAGAGAATAGAGTTTTGTTTTAAGACAAATTTTGACCTGCCCCATGTCTTTTCGATTTCTGTTGTGTTTTTTTGCTTATGCTGTGTTTTATTAGTCTTTTACTGTTTTCTTTTTTACTTCAGTCAACTTTTTTTTATTGTTTTGTCTAACTTCTGTTCTGTTTTTATTCAACTTTCATTGTGGGGTTTTTATTTTAAAATTTTGTTTTGTTCAACCTCTGTTCTTTTTTTCTTATTTATTTGTAACTTCTGTTGTTTTTATTTCTGTTGTGTTTTTTCCATCTTTCATTGTTATGTTGAGCCATGATGGTTTCTTAAAAAGCTAAATGTTCAGAATGAGAGAGATCATACAGAAAAGAATTGCAACTTGAAAATGCTCGCAACAAGGATAGGAGACATTTCTTCTTGAGTCATTACTGCTGTCACTTTAAATCAGATTTTACAGAGTAAGTGGCAGAAAGAAACGAGGAAAGTCATAAAACCCTGAGTTTAAATGGGAGCTGATTTCAGTAGATGGCAGCATAATGGCAAAAACCCATTAGATCATGTCAAGTTTGATGTTAGTGCACCACCAGCTAAGCATTTCCTGCTGATCTAAGAGCCTCGGTAGGCTTTCATTTCATAAATGAGACATTTATAGACGAACAGAAGGCCTTAAATTAACTTCTGTGTGTAAGTGGAAGCCAGTGAAACACAAGAACTGGAGTAAAATTTGACAGAAAAAGGATCCAAACCTTTGAGCAGATGAAATTAAGCAAGACAGAAAAACACTGGCTCTTAAAAACGACAGTATGTGGTCTCCTCAGGGCCCAAATTCTTGCAGGTTGTCATTAAAGAAGTGTTTGAAGCAAAACAGTGAGAAACATATTTACAAAGTCTGGGACAGAACTGTGTGGCAGAATCCACAAATTCAAAATTCTCTTAAATGTAAAAAACAAAACTAAGAAAACTATTCAATTTGAAAATTTCAGTATCTGACATGTTGGGGTTTTTTTTTTTTTCCATCAGACATAAAGCCCTGACTTTTTTGTCACAACCAGCTTCTCTATATTCTCGGTTTAACCTGCTTTTGAAACTGTGATGATAGCAAACGTCTGTGTCTTCTGTCTCCCAGATGCTGCTGTAACCAAACCTACGCCAAACCAAACCTCTGTGTGTGAAGCACGCAGCGGTGGAGGGGAAGGGTGTTCTCCAGCAGAGAGCAGTGAGCGGTAAGATATCAGCATGAACTTGCTGCTGACAGCATCACTGCATGCATGTCTCGAACGCACGTAAAGTCGTGTTTAAGTTCCTCATATTGTTCTTGATTTAATTGTGCTTATGCAACATTTTTTGAAATGAAGGTAGTTGAAGAGGATGTTGGGACTTTTCTGTTCCTCCAGTGTCGGGCACTGATGTAACTATATTGCGTGATTGGTAATATCTGACTGAGCTTGCAGCAAAGCACCATGAATCTCGTTTTCAAACTAAGACAAGCATGTAAAGACCTCATTCAGGCACGCAAAAGCAGCCTTTGAAAGCAAACACATCAAGCAGGAGTGCATGCTTTTTTGCTCTCTTTGAACACCGTTATGTATTACAGGCGATACTTTACCGCCTCTTTTAAACATATTTCCATTCTTGGCTTTCAGGCACTTCTTTGCAATAAGCAGCTGAAACTGAAAAATATGTGTTGTGGAAAACTTCACCTTCTTAAATTGGACACGTTGTTGGAAAAATGTGTGCAACTACTGTATTCAACATTTTTTACATGGACTACAGACTTTCCTAAAATTGCATGTGTTCAATCATGTAGGATACATGTAGATTAATATTAATATTTTTATTAAAACTTGAAGTTTGAAACTTGAAGTTTAACTTTGCATTGACATTTTTTGTGTTTTTGATATTTTTATGCCCATCTGAGCTTTTTTTTTTTTTTTAATGTCCACTTTCTTTATGGTGATGCATGTTTTAATGTCTATTTTTGTTTAGCCCTAAAGGGGGGGGGGGGAATATTATATTACTATAATATTCTTCATATTATAGTAAAATGTGCAGAATAAGTTTTCTATCATCTTTTTTTCCACTGTGTTGCTGCAGCCAAAACCTTCTTCCAGTAAAACAGCACAGCTAAAAATAAATTTGTCAAAAGACAGACAACCTCAATATTGTCCAAAAATAAATAAATAGAAATAAACATAAAAATGTATATAATGAGGGGTTTTACAGGTAGAAGTCTAAGAAATGCATATAGGTTTTTTGGTACAATGTAAAGGTTATGTGTTTCTGCTGACATAATCGATGTTACTGAAAGTATCAGAGCGTAATCAGAACTATCCATCTGTTATTTATTTCCATACAGCACAGGCGCGTTCATTTATTGGAACTGAGTCAAACTACTGATTAAAAATGAATCAGCTCTTTTAAATTCTGCTTCGTTGAAATTTTTTGTCTGGACTTTACTGACTAAATAAACCATCTGTAAAGTAATTAAAGGAAAAAATAGATGTCAACATCAATGAAAAGTAAAATCCTAATATCAGATTCATGCTGAGTAAAGCAGATAAAGTCAGAAAGAACACATTGATTTTCATCAGTGACAATAAACCCACAATCTTCTCCATCTGTCAGTTTTCAGATTTTTGTCTCCCAGTAATTTTATTCAAATTTTGACCTTTTTTTTTTTTCTTTTTGGTAAAGCTTACAAATCATTCTCTTTATTTCCCAGAATTGCAGTAATGTATGCACCGCAATCTGGTTTTTGTTACGGCACGTCCAATCCCCGTGGTCCGCTGGCTGTGAAGATTCGCCATCTGAAGATCCTGGGATATAACTCTGTCCTGGTGAGACTTTGGCACCTTCAGAAAATAATGTCGCACTCACATTTTTGCACAATCTCTGCTTATTTCACTTCTAAACCTTTTTGCAGCTCATGACTAATGCCTGTGTTTACATATCCAAATCTAACGGATACGTTAGATTTGGATATGTGGTTTAAAAAGCAGAACATTGCTAATGTATGGCTGCACTGCATTACCTGTTTATTAGAATTCAGGTCTCTTATATCCTATACTTGTATCATATGTTTAAACTACTAAAATTAAGAAGAGAAACTCAAATATTATGTCTTCAGATTTGCTCCCTGTAGATTTTAATGGTAGGTTATTCTCTCTTGATTGTAGTGCAAGTATTGGAAGAAGTATCAGAGTGGATGATTTACATGATCCTAATCCTATTTTCCAGGTAACGGAGCAGGACCTGCAGTCTGTATCCGAGGAAGCAAGGATAGATTTCCTCAGGGAACGGATTTTTCCACAACACCACAGACCCGAAACACAGCCTGATGAAAAGGAGCACCTGCGATCTTAGAGCCAGATGTCAGCGTTAAATGGAAGGAAAGAGGCTAATCCTCATGATGACAGACAGGTTTTGTGGTAGTATTTAAGAAGGAGAAAATATATGAAACTTTTTAAAATGACTGTTTAGCTTTGGATGCATTTAGCTAAAGAAAGATGAGGGACACGTGAAGAGCAAATACACACTTTGAACGGTCGTTCAAAATTAAGAGTAAAACTCTTTTGTGTCCATTAGTAGATTGTTTCATCTGTGCGCACATAGTAGGACATCATTTTGTTTTGTTTTTTTTTAATTAAAAAGATGCTGAAAAGAGTTAAAAGTGATTCTCTGGTTGCATGAAAGTAACTTTGCAGATTTCAGATAAGTTTTTACTGAAAACCTGAACTTTTCTGTGCTTACGCCTCCAGTTTTTTTTAAAGGGTGCCCTTCTTCATAGGAGAATTGAGTGTGTGGGAGGTAAAAAAAAATCTTTTATAGTCAGCATTCGTTTTTAATCATTGCTTAAAGCCCTAAAAATTGTTTCAAGGCCTAACAGAAACTATGTCTATCTCGCTCATGCTTGCGGTAGCTGTTGCGTAAAACCCTGCTACTGAATAAAACCAGTGAAACCCGGTGCGAGCGCCTGCAGTGACTGCACAGAAAGTGCAAGGTGAGCAAGGTAAAGGTGGCGTCCCTTTGAAGCTGCTACATCTGCAGAGTGCACGACGGGTAAAAAAAAAGGAAAAACTAAGAGCGAGGAAGGCAGGAAATTGTGCACGTTGTTATTGTTTCAAGTAACTGGCTTTCATCAGCTCCAGCGATATCAGCTCTTTGAGAGAGATGTAAGAGCTCGCTGAAGTGAAAGAGAAGTCAAACACTTTAATAACAGCTCGCATGACATTTAGATTCTTGATGCTGCGGTTTTGTGAGTTCTCTTTAACAGATTGAGCGTCCATACTGTAGCACATTCATTTATGCTTCAAATGTGGTTAAGTCCCCTCAATCAGACACCACCTTCTGTTTCGACCACAAAGATAGGGGTTCCCAATTACATGTATGTGTGTGTGTGTGTGAGAAAAAGAGACAGGCAGACTTAGTAACTGAAACAGGAAGTGAGCAAAACCAGAAACCCAGAGTGTGTGTGTGTTGTTGTTTTTTTAGTTTTAATACAGCCATTGCTTTAAAGAAAAATGCTACTTTTGCTGTGTAGGTACAGATTTACTACAGTGTTGACAACGAAATATGAAAACACAAAAAACAAACCTCACAATTATGTGTTTGACAAAAATAAGCTACAGCGAGGACAGCCTGAATGTTTAGGTCTAAACTAAAGCTGTGCAAAATGATCCGATGAAGTCATTAGAAGTGTCTTTGTATATTCTGAAGACCTTTTTTCTTCTTGCGGTCCCTGGGCGCTCTGGGTTTTGTGTTCATGTAGTCACTCTGGTTTTCTGTGTTCTTCAACTTGAGCTGCAAGACACGTGAAGAGAGATGAGCAACTGTCTCAGAGACGGAAAGGGAAACGAATGTCATACCATGTTAATGGAGAACACCTTCAATTTGAACATTTTAAACGAAACAAAATCTTCTTCATACTATGCAGGGGGGGAGGGTTGTGCCTTTTTTCCTAAAATCTGACAAAAAGTAGTCGATTCTAAAATGTACAAAGGGGTTAGGATTTGTCTATTGGCTGTATAGAAATGTGTAAAACTAACAAGAACACAACAAAATGTTTCTCTTACAGTTGATAAAAGACGATAAATGTTGAACATTAAATAAATATGCCAAGGTTAGCAGACCGTATCGGCCCTAACAAGGCGTTGCCACAGTGAAAAGCTCTGCGTATTTGATTTGGCAGAATTTTATGATTGATATCTTTCCTGACCCAAATACCGAGGGATTTGGTTCTCCTCCCAGTCTTTTGTGTGTTAGGTGAATATAACACACATGCATCTGCCGTTGTAGATACATCAAAATCAATGTATTTTTTTTTCTCTGACACAAAAAAATCTACTTGTTTTTGTCTCTTTAAAACAAACACTTATGAAATAGTCATTTAGAAATAGTGTTACATGATAGTTCATCCCCTGCAACACCTGCAGCACTGTCTGCAGCACATGTAGCAGAGTAGCATCGGAGCAAATTCAAATGGGTCGTCAGTGTTTGTGCGTGGCAGACTAGCAAACCTCAATGTTTCCTTGTTTTGGCGTTGCTGTTGTGTATATTTACATGTAAAGAAAGTACATTTTCACTCATAAACTTGCAGTATTGGCCAGGCTTCAGTAAACATTAAGATAATTTGCTACAAACGACTGTTTTGAGCTCTATTTTTTCTCTTCCTTGTGGATCAAGGATATCTTACCCAGTTACACATTGCAATGATGCTGACTGTTACACCGTAGATACTGACAATTGCAATCACCATTATCCAAATCCATTCTTGGCTTGTGTTTGGTGCGTCTCCTGTGGGATTGCATGGGGGTTTTGGGCACTGGTGAGGGAATTCTGCAAGAAGCATATTCAGGAAGTGTTTAGTGTACTGCACTATGAATTACAGACTGTTTAAAACCTTTTTTAGGACTCTTTTACCTATTACGAGCACAGGATCACCATAGTCTTTCGTAAGAGGAGGAGGGTACGCCCTTGTGATGTTGCATCTGTACAGTCCTCTGATATTGTGTCCTAATTTGACTGTGAAAAACCAATGTGATCCATTTGTGTGCAGTTCCCCAGCATCCCACTTCATCCCAGTGCAATTCTGTTTGCATGTATGGCTGTAAATCATGTCTTTATCTTTCAGAAGGTAAAACGAAATTTCTTCATCCTTGGGCAGTATCAACGGGCACGTTACAGTCACGTTGTCATTTGAAGAGTCATGAAGCGTCAATCCTGGAGAGACAATTGTGAGAATTTGTGTGATCATAAATGCCTATTACACGTGGCATGTTATACTTTAAAAAAAAAAATCATTTGTTTGCTTTTTTTTTTCCAAAAGTTAACTTCATCTAAGGCTTGGAAAAGTACCGCCAGTAACCAGCACCAAACGCTTGGCAGAGGCTTCATAGAGCCAGAGCTCCTGCAAAGATTCAGACATTTGCATTTAATTCCCCTTACTGAAATTCAGGCTTTGAAACCAGTCATTTCAGAGCAGCTCCTCCCCCGCATGGAATTTGTTTGATATCAGCACATTTACCTCTTTCGGCCAAACTCACATTTCACATGAAAAACAAGATGTGTGATACAAATGGCAGACTTGAGTCAGACGTACATTTAGCACTGTAACACATGAACCACATGCAGTTTTGGTGACGTATCCATCTGTTGCATGGATATATGTTGAAACACACGCTTTCTGAACTACGGCATTTGTCGATTTAAGGACGATCTCGGGCGCCACACGGATAAATGTGTGTTGTTTTTAAATTTAACCCCTATGTGTTTTATGTGTCTTAACCACAAAACAAAACAAACTCGAGAGCGGCTGAAATCTCAAGCCAGGATATGTACTTACACAACTGATGTAGTTCAGCAATCTAAAGGCATTAAATACTCAAGTACTACTGCAGTACTCAGAGTTTGAACCTCAGTGTTTACAAATGAAAACAAGCAATTTTGTTGTCCCTACGTATGCACAGATCAACCTGCAATAATTAATAATAATAATGCTCATGGTGTAATCATAATAAAGTCCGCTTACCGCTCCAATCACAGTTGGAGTCACTTTGATCCTGAGTACCATACGATGACTTGCAAACCAGAAGGCACATGAACATCCATGAAATCCTCATTTTCTGCAGCAAGAGCGGGAATTTGCCTCCAGTAGAATGATGCCCCCAAGGCTTCCCCTCATCACCTAAAACCTCCGAGCTCCTCCAAGCGAACCTGCACAAAAAAAAATCTGATCCGTTACTCCGATAACATCACGCACGTGTTCTTTTGACTGCAATGCCTTCGATCCTCTCTGCTTCTGACTAAAAACACTCCCACACAGTGCAGCAGTGACTGAGGCTCACAAACACACCCTCTCTTGACAGAAAACATCCTGTGGCGAAAAAAAGAAAAAAAAACCTGCCTCCTCCACTGAAGTTTCTGCTGTTTCCCAGTTTGTGACCTTTTATGCCATCAGCGTGCTTAACTTTAGTCTTGTTGGTCGTGTAGAGCGAGCTAAACTCAGGTTTTGTGTTTTAAACAATAACATGGAACGGGTGTTAACATTATCCTACTACAGTTCAGATTTTAATAAGACTTGTGCTGCTCCTCTTGTGAAGGCGGAGCGTTCAATGGTGCGATGACCTTGTTTCACCTGAGAAAATTTACTGAACAGGATTTTTTTTTTAAATTAAAATGCACTGGCAGGTACTGAAGTGGTTCGTGTGAGAGCCAAAGTGTGATTACAGGAAAGGCTGACTGGCAGAGAAAAAGGCACTTAGGAGAAGTCTGTACACTGTATGAGTCACAGTCTGTGTATGGCACAGTCAGTGACACAGTTACTGTTTTAAGGAGGGAAAAAACGTGTGAATGTGCTGTGCCATACAGGTTTCTTGTCAGTACATTGTAACTGTTTCCTAAAAGGGATTACCAAGACCTGAGATTCATATTTTTTAAAAAGCCGCACATCCACAGAAGCTGTAATTTGGGTGCAATGTATTCTCTTGTCCACTAGATGGCCACATAACATTTAAATCCGACCCCAATCTTCTTCCAGCGTAACAGGTTATGGGAAATAGTTATTAAGTTGCTTTTCTTTTTGTATATGCAGATAAGCATAGCTTCTAGGCATTAATAGGCGTTAATGGCACAATGGTAACTATTTATTTTGTTTGACAATATTCACATGAATTAGGAATTTTAACTCAAAAGATGACTGAGAGGCTGGAAGGGTGGACGGATTGGGAATGTAATACATCCATATGGATAAAAATAATCCCCTAATCTGGAACATGCCCCCTATGTCTGATGGTGGTGGTCGTGGCGGCTTTAGGTGGGTACAATTAAATCGGTGCATTGTGGCCGCCTCAGACTTTTAGATGTTTCACCTGAATTTCTCTTCAGACGCACTGAAAAGCGTAATTATTTATTATTATTATTATTATTATTATTATTTAATAGCTCTTGAATGCTGATGTTGCCTTTACAATCTGTAAATAATAATACTTTAGTGACCGACCCTAGAAAAGCAAAACTGTATAGCCTGTCATTTTTATTTATTTATTTTTAATTTAGGGGCAAATGATAACTTTATATTGAAGAATTAAGCATAAAACCATGCTTATTGGCCAAACAGAGGAGCTTATCGTGTCTCCTTTCGTCTGCCTTTTAGCTATGCCATTCCTCGTCATCTCTAATCCACAATATTCCCGGTAGATCCTGAAGGCAACGCTGGATCCTGGGCTGGACAGGAAACGACGGAGACGCGCAGCGTGTCTCCGGCTGAGAAGAATGGAAAAAGGGGATAGAGTAGTGGACTCTGTGTGTTCGTGTAGACGAGGGCAACGCGTGGAAAAAAAGATGAGGATAATGGGCGGAATTTAAATAGATTTTATTTAAAAATAGATAAATACACATATCAGGAGTTTCCCCTCTCGCTGTGGACGTTTACTCCCATTGGAGCGCAGACCAGAGGAGAGGAGCCTCTTTGTGAATCCTGTTTCACTGTAAGTGGATTTTTTTCCCCACCTCACTACTCTGGCATTTTAAAAATGATATCCCCCTCCCCTTCCTTCACTTCTAACTTATTAACTTATACAGAGAAAATGTCAACCATGGTAGGGAATAAAAAAACCTAAATGTCAGTTAATGTTTCCAGCCCATCCTAGACTGTATCCTCGGGGAAAGGGAACGGACGCACTTCTTTAAAAGATGAACCTCTAGATATTGGGAAAGAAGACATTCACTTGTGAATGCGTCGTTAGCTGTTTGTTAAAGTGTTTGTTGTGGTAGGGCGTTTGTTTGAATGGGAGGGGGGAGGTTTGTGTGCCCCCCCTTTATGCGGCCATTGAACGCTGCTTTTCTTGGGGAGGAAGGGTGTGCGGCGTTTGCGCCGACTGGGAAAAGAGCCGCATTTTTTTTTTTTTTTTTAAATGGGAGTGCCAGCTGAACACGAGCCCGTTACTGGTGTGATGTTTTGTTGCCAAAGCTGAACCCTGCGCCTCTGTCGTGGACGTCTACAGGTATTTCCAGCCTCATTTTCATCCTCTGCCTTCAGCTGAACAGAAAGATGTGTGGCTAGTCTCCACCCTGTTTAGCGGGGAGGAGGCTACAATGGCCGACGGTATTGTCGCGCTAATGTTTTTATCTTCTTTTTTTCCCCCTAATGAAATACGATAGTTTACCTAAAACCAGGTAAAATGAGGGGGAGAGGTGTGTTATTGTTGCTGGTTTCAGCCCATTGTCGCCTGCCTCCCCACTGCAGCTCATGGGCACAGCTTTAATTCCCTTTGTTGGGTGACGCCGCCGGCAGCAGATTGGATAAAACATGCAGCCAGTTTGACCAGTGGCTATCGCCAGTTTTATGCTAGCATCCACCTTAGCTAGTGGACACCTTGGTGTGTGGGTGGGGGGATGAAGGGGAAAAAAAAACTAGCGCTGTTCGTGGAGTCTTAGTTGAAGTCTGTGGGAAAAGTTAGAGCTCAGACACATGTTGTGCTTACACTAATTTAGCTTCATAACAAGCCTTTTCGCACGCATGGCTTTGAATTTTTACTCTTACAATTAGCTTGCAGCCAGATGCTAATAGTGCAAAGATAATGAACCGTTGACTGGGAAGGTTCAAAGGTCATTGGCAGAGGCTGGCTGGCAGACGTATGCCTTTTTCTTTAAAAAAAAAAAAAAAAAAAGCATGTTACCAAAGCCAATTGAGGACAGCTTTTTTCCCTTGTTTTTTTCTGAACACACAACAAAAACAAGCAGCATTTTTCTTTTCCAAAATGAGCCACTAAAGCAGCCCCCCGACAGTCTTTATTCCCCACAGTGGCTTTATAATAGACCGTTTGTGTCCTTAAGGCACGCCTGATTTGCATCCACAAAGCACTAGACTGGAAGTACTATTATTCCGGGCATTGAGACAGTGCAGCAACAATGCAGGCCGTTTGCTTACAGTGCAGTCAATGAGTTGAAAATAACTACTGGACTTCTGGTTTCTCGCTGTCAGGCACATACATGCCTTTAAGGATGGGGATTTTTGGCAGCAGACCAGAGTCAAATTTCACTCCCTTGTCATGTCAGTGACACAAAAGCAGTCCTGAAATGAATGATGTCCAAAACACATCTGGAAAACCCAGCATATTCCTTTGGGCAGTTCAACTGAGGCTCTGTTTCCTGTTATGAATGTGCTTCTGGAGAACTTAATTATCAGCTGGTTATGTAAAATGGAAGGCCCAAAAGATATTTGTTCTGTTGTTTTGGATGTTTTGGGTGGCCAGCCACATTTTTTTTATAGCTGCAGCAAAAAACATACACAACCTGTTTAATTCAGTGTTATTATTCATGTCAAAGTCATAACTATAAACAAAAGGAGGTGTTCTAACACAAAGGCTTGTGTCAAGAGAAAATTAATGCAGACTTTCATGTTGTACTATGAGATGGTAAACTTGCTTCCAAAGCCACAGTGTATTGGCAGTATGGCATACTGCTTAGTAATAAAAAAAAAAACCCACCAGTTGTGGATTAAATTTTAAACCATGTTTTAAGGTACTGTGTCATTTTACTATCCTTGTTTTAAAGCATTTTTTTTCTTTAACTGCAGTGCAAGCTGTCTTTTTGGAGAAAAACAGGACATAGTGAGAGAGAAGGTTATATTTTAGAAAAACCATCAGCTTCCAACAAAAATATAGAACATAAAACACGTTTTCCTATTGGTCCATGCTGTCTTGTTTTGCCAAAGATGAAAGGGGGGGGGGAAACCTCTTATGTTTTTCCCCTGCTGTCCCTCTGCTGCTTTTCAGCCTTTTTTATTTTTTGCTTGATTTCCCCAGGATATAGTTGATTAGATGGGAATAACAGTTGTCAAAGAAAATTCAGGCTTGAGGATTGATCTCCAGAGACGGGAAAGTTTTGAAAGCTATTCTTGGCGTGTATGTGTGTGTGTTACCATCTCTTGCATGCTCGTCCATTTGTCTGTCAGCACTTTTCTGGGTCTGTCGTGCAAGCTGCGACTCATCCATCCATCCACTCACCCGTGTCCCCGAGCAGGAAACTTCCCTGCACGAAAGCTCAAAGATGGTGTAAGTTTACCCAGGTTGTGTTACAGCCGCAGGTGTAAGTGGGTAATGGAGGGTCGGGCGGGGTGGATGCCACTTCAAACGTATCTTTCAGCTGACCCTGATGGAGAGCTGGAGGGGAAGACTGTAACCCGATGTAACCACGCCAGTAAGAGGCACCACTGCTCGGGTTGGACAGCCCAGAGTAAACTTGAAAAGGCCACCAGCTGCATCGGAGACTTGCCCAATGATCCCAGCAGGATGCCTTGTTGTGGGTGTGTTGCATTTGAGTGAATGCGCAGAAGGAGAAAGTGTGTAGGTCTCATTCCACTTGGGTGTGTCCCCCCTCCTTGTTGCAGGCACGTGGGCTTATCCTCTATAGGGCCTTGTTCTGGTAACATTTTGCTGACCTTTGGTGACAGCTGCCCCTTCCATTTACAGACAAAGACAAATGGCTAGCCAGCCTGTCTGCAGCCTGCAAACACTCTGCTGTTCCAGATAGCAAGAGGCTGTGCCTGTTAGCCTTTATATAAATGTAGAGACTTGTGTCAGTGCTTTCTTTGGCTGGAAATCAACTGAGATTCTGATCATATTTTCTTTTGTCGATTGTTTTTTATTCTCTTACATGGAAATTGATTACAAGGCCTTGCATGCTTTAAAACAAGCATAGACTCTTACTATCTCAAAGCTCAGCACTCAGCTGTTGTAGCCCACCTGTGCTACAGCAGCACATAGACAGTGCAGCCTGCTCCCTGTATGCTGTACTACTGATTGGAGGAGGCAGAAGGAGGGCATCAGCCTCTCCTCCTGCTCTCCTCTCGGGCAGTGCGTGGTCTTGGTCCTCGTTCGGCAGCTCAAGTGCACAGACAAAATACACAGCTATAATTGACCTACAGTCGTATCTCTTTTCCATGTTGGGTCTTATCTGTGCTAATGGATGAGTGCAGTATCACGAGTATGCATTTTTAGTACGGGTCAGTTCTGGTGGGATTTCAGCTCTTAAAGGAAAAGCGCACTCTGAGGCGCTGAAGCTCACGCTATATTCCATCAATCACAAGTCAAGGAAGCAGCAGCTTGATTTATCTAAACCGAACTTTGTATTTGAACTGACGATGCCTTTTCTCGGGAAACACTTGGACCCCTTCACTTATTGAAGGGGGAGGGGGCTTCAGTAAGTCATGATGTGTTTTGCTTTGTAACTGTCGATGTGTTTGGCAAGACTGTGGCTGTTCCTGAGGCCAAAGCATGTCAGCGTGTGATGTTGACGAGTTTGTTGTAAATCCTGCATCAGATCTTTTTTCTCAAATGTTTTTTAATCTATATGGCAGATTTTAGATTTTTGAAACCATTGTTATTTATAGCCAAGTGGGCAAAAAGGGTAAGTTTCCTGGGATTGTTAAAAAAAAAGATTGCATTGCATTATTCGATAAGCGGGCAGATGCTTGCCAACTTTTGTTGTTTCAAAGGGCAAGTCACTGAGACCATGCTACTCTGGTTAGTCTATATAACTACTTAGTCTTTATGGTCACAGAGCCTCTTTCCTGACCTATTTCCGATATTTCATCTGCTCTGCTATGATACGTGTTTAGCCTTTTGTATCCTTCAGTCATTAATTGTCTCTTTGTTGTTGCCTCTTTTACTGTACAATTTGTTTAAGCAGCTTATGCAGCTATTAATCACTATGACTTTGACAATGGCAGGTGGCTGATTCTCACAGCTGGGTGGCTGGTGGCGACCCCGCCTCCCCTCTTAACTGTACTGCAGATGGTTTATTTCACTGCTTTGTTAACTTTACGTTGCATTGTGTAATGGGGGGGCATTTGGGGTGGAGCTTGTTTGATATTTTTCACATTCTGCAACCGATTGCAACTTGTGGTGATTAAATGGTTGCCCAGAGCTTGAGGGTGTTGGACACGTGTATTGCTGTATTATCAGAAACAAATTGCTTGTAATTGCCAACTTGACACAATTCAACGACAGACTGATATCAGATCCATCTTATGGCAACATTTATGGCAGGTTTTAGTGAGAGAAATTCATCTTATTGATTAAAACAGATATTGACAAAGTTTAACTTTGAGCACATATCTTGCAATTTAAAAAAGATAAGTCACAATATATCTTACTGCAATACTCTCTGCAAAATGCTGTCACAAATATATTGTATCGGGAGTGAAGTAGTGTGATAATATCGTATCGTAGGGTGATTCCAAAGGCCACAACAGTCACGGGACTGTTTGATGGATGAGATGGCTGGTCTGTGTGGATGGACAGCCTTTAGAAGTTCATAATGCCTCTTAGACAAGAAGACAACAAAAAATGCTTCAGACGAGCGGGAGTAGTATGAATACTGTGCAAAGTGCAGACTTGGAGTGACGTATGATCTGTCTGCCCTAAAAATTACATATGGAAGGAGAAGGTGGATTTATTTCCTACTCGGTGCATGTGAAAGCAATTCACAATTTTGCAAGTGAATTAAATTAAACAGTCAAATATCTTTTAGCAGCATGATTTCTAGCCTGGGATAAACATCAGCAGAGCCATTCAGTGTTTCCTCTCTGCTCCCCGTCTGATCAGAGTTCACTTGGTTCTCATGAAGCCGTGACAGCAGCGTGCGTGTCCTCGTGGTCACGTGCATGCAGGCTTGATGTGTTTGTTTGCATTCTAACTGATAACTGTTCAGCATAGATGTGGTTTGAGAGGTTTGAAGCATCGCACGCAAATGCAAACAAATTTCATCTGCACTGTGTCCCTTCACCCAGCTGTGAAATGCCTTCCTTTTGGGCCTGAAATGTTTAGATTGCCTCTGTTTGGAGGAGTGCACGCCTGCTTGTACAGTTGCTTTCTAACCATCGACCTCCGGGTTACATACCAGGGAAATCCACTGAGGATCTGGGTTTATTTACCACTTTGAAAACACTAACAATATTGGCATTATAAGACTGTCAGAGAAAACCAAGGATGTAGTTACAGCAGATACAGTGTTCTTTCTTGGAGTCTCCTTTGGGAGGTAAAGGATGGCTTTGCATTGTGATGGAGTGTCAGATTTGTGTGTATGGTTACAGTGGCAGTTGTGGTATGTCTGAAGCATTGGGAAAAAAACAAAATCTTGCTGCAAATAGAAAATATATTCCAAACTCAGGCATGCACGCGATTTAATTTGTCATCCACTTGAGCTCCAAATAGTATTCTGCTCCAAACACACACACTGTTAAAATCTGATAAGTTGGTTTCATATTAAAAGAAAATGCAAACTCGTTGCCTCAAAATTATTAAATAACAGCAACACCGCACACCCAAGGGAGACAGAGAGGCGGACAGTTGAGACCTTGTTGCTTAATGATGTTTTAGTATAAAAGAACGTACTTTGCATTTACCAGGGGCATGCATCAAATAACATTTAACTTTATTTAAATACAGCCCTGAATCACTTAAATATCTTAATTGAATTGAAGTTTATTTATAGACCACTTTTCACACACATGTACTCACAAAGTGCTGTAGAATTAAAATAATAATTTAGGAATAATAACATTAAAATGTAACAGAAAATCAGAATAGAGTTGATAGCAATAAAAAACTGCATGTAGATATCAGATGAGCAAGTAAAATAGTTTCTGAGCTTTGTGACATCGCGTGTTATCCTGCTAGAAGCAGCTGTAAGAAGATGAATGCACTGTGGTAATAAAGGGATGGACTTGGTCAGCAGCAGCACTCAGGTAGGTTATGATGCTTAAATGATCCTCAGCTGCTACAGGGCCCCAAAATGTGTGAAAAAATATCCCCTACACCAATATACTGTCACCTTCAGCCTGAACTGTTGATACAAGCCAGGATTGATCCGTTGTTTATGCCAAATTCTGACCCTATCGTCTGAGTGTCTCTGTAGAAATCAACTCATTCAACCAGGCTACGTTTTATTTCATTGTCCAGTTTTGGTGAGCCTGTGTAAACTGTAGCCTCAGTTTCCTGCTCTTAGCTGACAAGAGTGGCACCCAGTGTGCTCTTCTGTTGCTTTAGCCCATCTGCTTCAAAGCTGAACACGTTGTGAGTTTAGACGCGCTTCTGCTTAACTTGATTATAGCAAGTGACATAAATTTTCAGCCAGAGAACTGGCACTCACTGGGTATTTGTTTTCAGTTTATGAAACATTCAGACTAGTCTGTCTGGCATCAACTGCTATGGTCAAACCCAGTTAAATTAACTTTCTTCCTCATTCTGTTGCAGAGTTTTAACTTCAGCAGGGCATCGTCACCATGTCCACATGCCTAAATGCATTCAGCTGCTACCATGTGATTGGCCAGTTATCTATTTGCATTAACAAGCAGTTGAACAGGTTTACCTGACAAAGTGGTTGCATAGACTTGGAAAGTATCACTATGAATAGCTTAATTAGTTTTTAGAAAGTTTTGCAATATTTACATTTGGTTTTAAGAGACCATAAACTCAGGTTTTCTTCTGTTCCTGTGACCCATACACTGCACGAGTACAAGAACAATGGGTTTATAATAATTGTGAACATTTGGTGGCCTGTTGCTAAGCTGAACTCTCACAAACACTAAAACCGCAGTACAAATCCTGAGAAATCAAAGTCTAAACACAACATAAATAACATCATGATTACAGCACTACTAAATTATAAATTTAAAGTTAAACATTAACAGACTCACAAGTCTCTGCTCTTGCAGAAGAGTTCTGTACAGTCAGGCAAAAGTTATTAAATGAAACATGTATTTACAACTAACTGCTCAGTTTGTGGGCAAAATGTTCACATAGGCATTAGTTAAGTGGAACCCACTAGTTTATATTAAGTAAGGATATTGTTTACATTGCATACAGTAAAAGCAGAAACAGATGCACCCCTACATTATTGAAATGCTCCAACTCTTTCAAGTGTTTCTGTTCAAGCAGCAAACAAGCAGCGCAGCAAAAACTGGGGCTTAAAAGTCCTGCTTTACCATTAAATATGCACTGTAGCCTACTTTCCCTTCTCAGATGTTGTAGCTACACCCTCCTCCGTAATCATGAAAGTTACCCCAGCTCATGTCTTTTTAGTAAGTAACTACTCTCTGCAAGTGGTACTTACAAAAGGACTGGAAAGCAGCCTGTCCTTGTCTCATTGCCACAGGGCTCACCACACATCCCCGTGACACTTACTTCACAATTATACAGGCTGCCAAAAAGACTTTGGGAAGTCAAAGAAACACCTGTGAGGAAGAGAGTTGAAGGAGAGAAGTAGCATATGGAGGATGAAGACAGATGAGAGGGGTTCATGAGAACCTATAAAATATCAGTGGAGCTGATGTCATATGAAATACGACAGCCTGGAAACACTGAGGTCAGTCTTCCTATCCTCGCGTCCTTTGCCAATGTCTGGAAGTCACTTTTTCACAACGCTTGGCTTCAGTTTCTGCATTACTGTACCGACTGATCTTGGCAGGCTGTTCCATTTTTTCCTCCCTTTTTTTTTTTTTTTTTTTTTTTTGTGCGTGTGTTAACATCAGGGTTCATGTAGGACACTGAAGGAATCTAGAGTTTCAGTTAGTAACTGCAGTGACCTACAGCTACAGCGCAGTGAGTGAAAACAGCCGTGCTCTGTGCGGTAAAAGTGGATTGACACATTTTTCTGAGAGAATCCCCGGACGGTTAGTCAAACCTACAGGCTTAATCTCACAAAATAACGTGTGTGTGTGTGTGTGGGTGCTTGTGTGACTGCCTCTTGGCAAATCTCATTCACTAATACCCCGGCAGCTCAGCAAGGGAGCGCAAGCGCCTATTGACTGCATCTCTGGGTTAAGTTCGTGGCTGAGTAGCTTGCTAATCTCTCTCTGCTCCGTTGATCTTCACTCTCTAGAGAGTCCTGATTATTTTGACCCACGTGCCACACAGTCAACCATACTCGGTGTATGAGTCGAGAGCTGCCCCTGAGATTGTCACCGCAACATGCCTTTGGGGTGACAGGGAGGGTCACTGTCATGTTTGATTTGTCAGCTTCACCCCTCACTGCTTTTTGGTCATCCCCATCAAGAGATTATTCAGATGAAATGGTGTAAATAAGAAGTGAGATTTCAGGCTTTAAGCTGATCAGCTGTGATCAAGCTGTGCTAATGATGAAGTCTGAGAGCTCGACACACAGATTTGTTTGCACTTAAATGACAAGTGTGCAAAAACGTTTTGAAACAAAGAGACATTTTGATCCAGCTGTGCGCTAACACAAGAGGCATTTCATCATGTAATTCTGTATGTGTGTGAGTGTTACATTACATTTGCCAATAAACCCTGTCGGCAGCTAGCCAGCCGGTGGGACCTCCATCAGATCCCAGTGGCCATCGTGGGAACATTCCTGACGCAGCGTTATTCCATAATTCCCACCATGTGTGGTTTTTCCAGAGCCCAGTGCTCACTGCATGGGCCGTGGAGAATCCCACAGAGGAGAGGAGATCAGCTCCTTGTAATTGCAACCAGACTTGGCCGTGTGCGAGTGGGTATTGCTAAAGAAGCCTGTGAGTGATAGTAACCACTGGGAAAAGCTGCTAAGCAGGGCAGGTTGTGTTTCTAGCTTCAGTAGAGTCTTGGTGCCGTAATTTGAATAAGGATTTAGCTGTTTAAATAGAAAAAGTAAAATTAGGGACCCACATGGGTAGTATTTTAATATTAGAAAGCAGTCTTCCCAGTGCCCTGTACTGAGAGTAAAAGGGTGATATGAATAGAGTTTTGAAGGTAGTAAGAAGGTAATTTGAGGTTTTTGGGGGGTTTTTTCTTTCCCAGCCTCGGCTGACATAAAAGTTGTAATTTTTAGGAGGTCATGCTGGCCTCTGTGCAAGAAGGAAAGCAGCTACTTCTCAGAATTGCACTTGACTTGATCAATGCAATGCAGTTATACCATTACTAATGCCTTACCGGTGAGAATCGGCACTGGATCAAACCATGAAGGCAGCTGATTGATTGATCATCTGCCCTCACAAGAACGCTCGGGGTCCTTTGAGATCAGATGAAGGTGTGTATCTATTCTGCAACAGTTAAATTTTATACAGTAAATAAATTTTCCAGAAAATAGCTTGTCATCCAACCCACACGAATGAGTCTAATGCTTTAAAAAAAACAAAAAAAAAAAAAAACAAGTAATCTCTAGTTTGTATTGTGTCACCTTGACATTTTGTTTGTGAAGCTGAGGTTAGGTGAGTTGATAGGTCAGCGTGTGATTATATACCACTACAACCAGAGCAGATGGGGCCTGACTAGTGAGACACGCAGCAAATTCTGGATACCAATGCAATGTATTAATCTTATGTTAAAGTTAATGTTTTTACACTGGATAGCGTGCTGCTTTGAATGTAGTGGTGTTGTTTTGTCAACACCATTCGGCTGTTTAAATATGACACAAGTTTGCACGTAGTCCACCAAAACTTTGAACAGTCTGCTTCAGCTGTCTTTGTGTGTCAAAGTTTGCATGTCAGAGTCAGATTGTTGCTCATGCTGGAGTCACAGATTGTGGCTTTGATATAGTTACCATGAAGCGTAGTGCACATGTGTCATGCATTTATCCCTGCCCTCTAACTCATTCGCCCGCTTGCTCATTTCACCTACAACAATCTGAGTCTTTATTTCCTGCTGTGACATCATCACTCCATGCTCTCCGACTGCACTGCCCTTCTTCCCACTTCCTGGCCCGATAGGAAATGAGCCGCCCCAGAGGAGTGCTGCTAATCGGGGAAGTGTGGGTGGACAAGGACACACCTGTGTCCACCACACTGGACTCTGTGTTTCCCCTCAGTCTGGTGTTGAATGGCGCACCAAAGTAAAGCACATTAAAAAATAATGAAAGGAAAAAAAAATCTGCTGATGTTGTTGACAGCGAGGCACAGAGCACCTTTTTGGGACAGTTGTGGGGGTTTTTGTTTGGGTTTTTTTGTAGTGCCCAGTTAACAACTTGAGTTTCCAGTCAAAGGAAGACAGTGTTTGTTGGGGAGGTTTCTTTGTTTGCTTTTTTTAATACACTGGGTCCATAACGGCACACTTACCTGACCATTTTATACCTCTCATAGCAACATCTGTTTAAATGCGTGGTTCAACTCTACAACAACACTGTCTGTTCACATCAGAAAGACCCTCCTCTTCCTCCATACAGTGCATCTCCATCATAACTTGGTCATGTTTGTCTGTGCATGTGACGCAGGCCTGCCTTTGTTTTCAGCCGTGGAGCAGCTGCCCCACCAGCCGCCGTGCTGTTGTGACTGAAACAACTGTGTGTCCCCCCCCTGCAGCTGCACAGGCCCGTGTGTCACTGCCGCACCTGTTCAATGGCCCTGTGTTGACTGAGTGATATCACATGTCGACTGTGTGCAAATTACACAGAAATGGTGGGGGGAGGGTGATCTGTAATTTGTAATGTTTTTTATTGTTTGTTTGTCTTTTTAAGATGCAAGTGTCAGTAATGCCGTGCATGTGCACAACGCACCCATGAGATCTTTCATCCCCTTTAACACGCTTCCCTTGTTACATGAAGTCTGTTTGCTGTGAAAACACACACACACACAGTTACACAGGCCAGGTTTTTTCCTCTTTCTGTTTTTGCTCCCGGGAGGGGCCTCATGCTGTGGCTCAACAACAGTTGGTGCGTAGAAAAATGAAGGAACAGCTGAGACCAGCGGGAATAGCCATAACATCAGCTGCCGGCCTCTCTTTTTCTCTCTCACACACACACACACACACACAGTAATGCACACCAATATACAGCATTTATATTTCCTGTCTTGCTCAGCATGTTCTAACCTTATACTACCATTATTTTTCATTGTCAGATTATGATTCAACATCTAGATTGATTTTTAGATCTTAAAAAAGGGGGAAAAATGGGCTGGTGTGACTCAACGGTGTTGCGAATGAAATGGTTAAAGCCTAGTCAGCGTTGTCGCCGGTGACTGGTGAGTCACAGTCGGTGCACACCTAAGAGTTTTGACAAGGTTTCTACTCTGACTCACGCTGTGAAATGATTAGCCTGTGGCGGTTAGACATGCTTATTAGGTTTTAGCTGCGCACGTGTGTTCATGCGTGTGCTGGCGGGAAATGCTTTGTAGTAAAATGAAGGCGGACTCCACAGCTCAAATGTCACATTGTTAATCTCGCCGTAATGATGGAGAGAGTTTATGATGGAGAGCGAACCGCACTTGATTGCTTTCAGAGCTTTATGATAAGTGTCTCTCTGGCCACGCGCGGCGTTTAAGTCTGTGCTTGGTTAAATCGCTCGCTCTCGAGCACCCTCCGGTTAATCCCCTGCATTCTTGTGACAGTGAAATCACCCTGCTCGTCTCCAGCTGCTGGCAGCCGTGCCTCTCGATCCTCCTGCAGCGCAGTGAGAGCAATAGGAGGCGATCCACAAGTTTGGGGTTTCACTGACTAATAGCTTTCGATGAGGTGACCAAAAGCGGGGATTGTATTTTGCCATTGCAACTCAAAATAGGCACTAAATCATATCTAATCGAATTTCTTCTTCTCTTTGTTTCCACAGCCCCAGAGTGAAGTGGCAGTGTCATCTGACCTTTAACCTCAATAGAAAGAAGGAAAAGCCACTTCAGAGGTAAGACTTCCTGTAAAGCAGAGTGACTACTTTTTGTGGGTTATAAACTCTTGAGTGTAGGAAAAAGGAAAAACTGTTATTGACGCTGCTGCCAGTAAGCTTTGCGAAACCTCTTTGCACACATCACACACGCAGATTGTTGTTTTTTGTGTTGGCGTAGCAAACTCAAAGAGAAGTTCTGTTTAAGGTGGTTTCAAATGCCTGTTTTATTGCAGTGCCCCTGACATGCATGTCTGGCGCACCATGTGCTCAAACCATCATATCGCCTGTCGTGTCACTGGTTTACAGTTTTTTCTAAGTTAACAGTGTGGGGCCATGTTTATTTCACAAAGCTGGAGCAAGTGGGGGTGCACAGAGGGAGGCTTTGCCCCTCCTCAAAGCCTTGATTCAGAGGACCTTGAAAATCAAAGCCAAATCAAAGAGAAGTAAAGCCTCGGAGGATCTTGTCAGGGGAGAGTCTTCCTCGCCGAAGGAGATAATTCCCGATTTAAGTGGAACCATGTGAGTCGAGCCGCGGCTGGGGTCTGTAGTAAGAGATGCTCCTCACAGTAAGCTTTTATTTCTCTCACTGTCGCAGATCTGTGTTGAATTTGCAATCTGTGGTCTCAAAAGTTTCCACTCTAATTTACACTGAGATTGTTGACTTTACTCTCCCACCCCCACAGATCAAGTACTGTACTTATTTTCTGAAAAGTTGCACATATGCAAACTAATCTATTTTTAGCTACTGTGTTAACCACACAGATGTTAGTAAATGCACAGATGACTACAGACATTCACACCTCTGATTTTTTTTCCATAACTGGAATAAAACAACAAGATCCAGGAAGTTTAAGAACAGCTTTGTAAGGGGAAAAAAAAAAAAAAGAAAAGCCGCTCTGCAAATATTACGGCTTGCTGGCTGCTATTTTCCACACTGGTTTTTATTATTTTTGTTTATTGAAGTGATTCACAAAAACAAGCTAATTCAAATCTTCTGATCCCAGTCTGGTTGGGTTATTGTTGATTGCAGATGATTTCTGCTAGAGTGGGACACAGGACAGAAACAATCTCCTCTTTGTTGATGCTGTTATTTGTACAGTAATGCCCTTTATCCACTCATGGCACTGTCTATTACCTGAAGCCCTTCCAAATTTAGTACCTAATGTGTTTTCCATTTGTCCAAAGGATTGCATACAGTGTTCCTATTCATGTTTTTTTTTTTTTAAATCAGATGTGAAAAGAGAGGTCTGGTCAATGTATTTGAAAAATGAAAAAATGTCTAAACAAAAAAAGGGAGGAAAATATGAAGAGAGAAAGAGCCAGACACAAATGTATGTGAGAGCTGGATATTTAAGAGGGCCCCTTGCAGAGATGCAGCCTGGGGCCTAAAGAAGGAAGTGTCCTCGCCCTGGAATTAAACTGTTCCAGGAAGTAGGGATGCTTTTGTGTCTGTCAGGGAGTGGTGACACAGTGTGTGTCACTGTCTTGTGTTTAGAGTGGGGCTGCCTCTAAAGTTCACACTCAGCTGTCAGTTTCCTTCCAACATGTCCATCACGTGCTTTGGGGGCACGGTTAACGAGTGATTGTTCTGGGTCACAGTTGTCTTGGCAACGCCTTCGTGGAAGGCGGATGTTCTTAAAAAGAAACATCCTTGAAACAGTCTCTCCGACTTGTCCCAAAGACATGCAAGCTGCAGCCACGGAGACCTCTCTGAAATGAAAAAAATTATTTAAACGTGTGCGCGTTAATGACACAGCAGGAATGCAGGAGCTGGCGTGCCAGGAAGAGGGGTCTGTGTCATGAGAGGCAAACGCACACCAGCTGCAGGGGTTATGGACAGAAGCAAAGACCAAGAAGCAAAGACCAAGGGAGACATGGGAAATGTAGTAACGGAGGAAGCCATTCCCAGCTGCCAGTGGGGTTGGGGGATGCATATGTAGTTTTTTCTCAGCCTTCGTGCAGGGTGCATCACACATGGCTGGTTTGTGTGTCTGTGTGTGTTTTAGCATGTGGTGTTCGTGCAATTTGTTGCACCCACTGTGGGCTTTTTTTTTATTATTCCCTAACAGGTGGCAGATGTAAACATACTGTTCAGCTTGACCGAGTAACCAAATGATAATGAAGAAGGAAAAATGATTGGCACTATAATGATTTCATTTGTCTAAAGTGGATGATTTAATTATGGAAAAGTACTTAAATGAGGCTTTTGCATATATCCATTTTCATTTTGGAGCCTGGGGTTCTTTGGGGGGCATCTGCATCTATTTTCATCAAAAATGGTCTGTGGTAGACAGCAGGCAATATGTTTGGGTTTTTTTTTTTCCTTTACTTCACCACAATGCTAATTTCTGGCTTTGCATTTTTGTTTTTTCACTCTACTTGAATAGTAGAACTCTAGAAGAAGCATCAGAAACCAAGTGTTTAGAGCATTTTGAAGGCTGACATTTTGGCATTGGCGGATAATCGGCCCATAATTAATTACATAAGTAAGAATTATTGTTATATTCTGCTGGAAGGGCCTTAAAGAATACCTCTAGGATATAGTGTGGCATTAAAAACTCCTACTCTTGATGAGTTCATGATGCAAACACACCCCTTTTTTATTGAAATGACTTGCCCCAGGTTCATATTTGTGTCTGAGCAAGCACAAAATAAGACTGCATGCAATGCCAACCAGCGAGCATCAATTCAACCAAAAGAAAACAAGAGAAGGAAATCGGTAGAGTGTTTACGCCGTGGCTTTGCAGCTCTTTATATGCTACCAGATCAATGGGTCTCATCTATTTTTTAAGCACTGGCTGTTTGTTTTTTGTTTTTTAATGTCTGGCTTATACTTCTCGACTCGTCAGCCTCTGCTGTCTGCTGCTGCAGTGCTGCATCATGTTTTACAAAGTTTGTGTGGGTGTGTATGAGCCCACTGCAGCAGACCACCTGAGCCCCTTCATCTATGTGTATGTGTGTGTGTGTAGTTGGAAGTGTTTGACGTAACCTGATCTCTTGAGGGAATGGACAAGACTATGGATTTCACATTTGGGCCGATGCCCTGAAGGAAGCAGGGACGCTGACACATCGTTGCTGTGTTTCTGTGTAAGCGAGAGTGACACAGACAAATAAGAAGAGACTTGCCCATGTGCGTGCTCGCTGCTTCAAAGTGACGTCAGCTTTTTCACCAAGCGCATAAATGACTATATTATGAAGTGCTGATCGACTGTATGCTTTGTGGTCATGGCTACAAACAGATGTTCAAACACTGTACTAACAATGTAGGTTGTTACAGTGTATGTGAGGGCTGTCAGCACAGAGATGTGCGTGTGTGCTTGTGTGTTGCCATGGCAGTTTCTCTTTGAATAGATGCAGGGCAGCTGAAATTTGGCTCGCTCTGATGCTGGTGAGCTGTTGAGTCCTCGCACCTTACCGCCCACCAGTGTGACCGTGCATTTTCACACTCCCTCTCTTTTCTAGTCTCACTTTCTCCTGCTCTTCCTCTCTCCATCTGTCTGCTTCTGACATCCTCCCCATCTTTCTCCTCTCTCTGTCCCCCATCTCTTTCTCTGCCCCTCCTTCCTAACTGGCTGCGTAAGCCGGAGTGGTTGAGTGATCCTGAATGCACTCAAGCGTGTGTGTGTGTGTGTGTGTGTGTGTGTGTGTGTGTGTGTGTGTTTCTTCCCTGCTTACAAGCTGTTGCTCGTGCTTGACTAATAACATGGGAGCTGTTGTTTCGGCCAGCCCCCCCTCCACAATCTAATAGCTGGCTCCGTTCCTCCATTATTATTGTACCCATCCATCATTCCTTCTCTGCTCTCTCTCCAGCCTGTTAAATATCTCATATAACCCCCCCACCCCCAACCAACCAACTAGTCCGTCCCCTTGATGTGCTTGCTTTCATGTGACACATGCCACTTCTTATTCGTGTTCTGTTTTTGACTTATGTTTACAGGACTGTCTCAACATTTGAGACAATGCTGAGATTTCGGTGCACATTTCCATCAACGCTATCTTGTGTTTAGTGCTGCCGTAGTTGTGTGTGAAAGAAGGCTGTAGCCCCACTAGTTTTAAAGCCTAAAATTTACCATTATGTACACAGGCCGTAGATTTAACATACAAGCGCGAGTTTACTTTTTTTTACATTTATTTTAGGAATTTACAGCTTGAATACAGGCGTTTGGATGACTCAGGGCAAAATATGAAAAAAATACTTCATTAAAAACAACAATATAGAACGTAATGATGTGGTAGTCTAACTTACACATCTGGCAGTGCTGACGAATCAAACGACAGCAGGCGGTGGGAGTGTTAGTTTCATTTTCAGGTATTGCTGGTGCTGCTGGTCATGACATCAGTATGTAAACACACCTTGTGTAGCATAAAACAGAAACTATCACAAGTGAGGCTTATTTCTATTTTGGCATGGCTCTTACTTTAATGCATCTTCCTTGTGTAGTGTACAGCTTTGAGTGTTCCCCATGCCACAAATAAGGAATGAGCTCCACCCATACTGTATGTCCCTCACCCCTTCTTAAATTAAACCTGTAATCATCTTGTCACAAGCTTTCTTCATTAACCTTTAGGGCTGCAGCCACGCTAAATTTTCCCATTCATCATGGGCAAACAAGCACAGTGTGTTATGTTATTTTCTGAGTCAGACATCACAGGCTACTACAGGTCAGCCAAGGCTGACAAACCAGCCACACCTAGTTGGACTTTTGGTCCAGCCACTCCCTTGTTCAAAGAGTTCTTTTACTGGCACTTAGAAGTTTCCTCTTTTCCTTCTTTTTACTTGCATAATGCCCACATGTTGACGCAGGGATGGCAGCTTCTGGCTTTCATTTCTCGTCTCCTGGTGTGATTTTGTATATGAAGGGAGGGGACCGGGGGTAAAAAGGCAGGGCAGGGACAGAAAGCAGGGATGGGAGTGGAAATGAGCAAATAATCACCATCTGCATGGCAAATGCAAGCCTGGAAATGACACGCACTCGCACATTTACAAAGAGATCGTATCTATTTTTTATATCTTAAAGGTAGTGAAACCAAGCATTTGTCTGCTCCAGGCTTTGTTCTTTGACAGAAGACCTTATTTCAACTGTCAAGCCACAAACAAGATTACAAGACGCGCTCGAAAGCGCCTATTGCCTTCAAACGGCTACAGGATGTCATTATGATCTTTTGACACTTGGCTTTTCAGCGTGGTGTTTTTACTGTGATGACACAAACACATGCATGTGTGAAAGGTGAATCATAGTCTGACAGGTTAGAAGTGCAGCTTGCACCAGATGATGGTCTGACATGAGAAAAAGAAGAGATGTTTGCATGAAATTTATTTTAAAGGAGAGGGTGATTTTCAGAAACAATTGATTGAATTGATTTTCAATTAACATGTAGTTTCCCTTTGTAACTACCAAGAGTTTGCAAA
Source organism: Astatotilapia calliptera (assembly GCF_964374335.1). NCBI lineage: Eukaryota > Metazoa > Chordata > Actinopteri > Cichliformes > Cichlidae > Astatotilapia > Astatotilapia calliptera. Next base: position 40,239,421 of record NC_137443.1, read on the forward strand.
TGAGCTGTATTACATGGAACAGACGGGCCTTACAACTGCTGAATTTTTAACAAGGAAGGCGATCACCAGGAAACCTGCATGAGGCTGTTTTTGTGTTTATAGATTTGCATGTTTTTATACACTACAGTGCTAGAATATACAGCACTTATTTTATAAATACATTGCTAAAAAAAGAAACTTTTTTTTTTAAATCAGAGTGCAACATCAAGTCAGTTAAACTTGTGGGATATTGATCTGGTAAGTAGCAGAGGGGGTTTGCTCATCAGTTTCAGCTGCTTTGGTGTTAATGAGACTAACAGCAGGTGCACTAGAAGGACAACAATGGCCCGACCACTAAAACAGGAATGGTTTTTACAGTTAGAGGTCACTGACTTTTTTCCCTCTCCATCTTTTCTGACTATTTTTTCACTAGCTTTGCGTTTAGCTATGGTCATTGTCACTACTGGTAGCACGAGGCGATACCTGAACCCTACAGAGGCTGCACAGGTAGTCCAGCTCCTCCAGGATGGTGCATCAATTTGTGCCATTGCCTGAAGGCTTGCAGTTTCTCCCAGCACAGGAGACAGATTTCAGGAGACAGGCATTTACTTTAGGAGAGCCTGACAGGGCCGTAGAAGACCCTTAACCGATCACCAGGACCGCTGTCTGCTCCTTAGTGAGCAGACATGCAAGAGCTACAAAATGACCTCCAGCAAGATGCTGGTGTGACTGTCTCTGACCAAACAATCAGTAGCAGTGCAGCCTGAGGGCTTGACTTCCTCTTATGGGCCCCTATGCTCACTGCCTGGCACCATGGGGTTTGATTTTTAGGATGTCTTTGAATTCAGCCCTCTGTAGGTTGATAAGTTTAATTTCCATTAACTGATGTGGTATCCTTTCATTTCTAAGAGATTACCCAATCCATATCGATATAAATAAGGTGGATTTAAAAGTGGCCTATCAGATATGCATAATCACATGGTTTTGTTTGTCTGTTTTTCCCCTATAGATTCCTTCACTTTTTTTTCCACACACTACATTCCCCAGAGGTTATCAGCAGCATTTACAGCATGGGACATGCATTAATATGTGTGTGTTTGGAGCTATTCCTGTCTATGGGTGTTGTAGATGCTTTGTCTGCTTCCTCTGTTTCAGCTTTGTTTGCATCTGCCCCCAGAGACCTTTATCGGCATGAGCATTTTGTGTCCCATTAAACTCTCAAGAATTCCCACTCTCCATTTAGAGCCAAGCACCACGACAGTGTGGGCATCGCAGAAATTCAGAGTTTGTTATTGTCACGCTGTTTCTGGTTTTATTGCCTCATGTTTCTCATTTTGCCGTATTTTGAAATGGTGATATAAGTTGTTGAGAATATTTTTAGATGAGAGGTGTCAGACACTGGCGTTAAGCTATTTTTGCAAAGATCGTTTGAGAGAAGCGAAAAATAGCGGTGAGGAATAGGTGGCTTTGGAGATGACCCCTACACTCCTCACTGCAACATTTCAGCACACATACAGTTGAGGCTTGGTGGAGTTTTTTGTCCAAAAATAGCATATTTAGAAGTACTTGGGGAAACATTCAGTCAGTGGAGTATCTGGTCACAACAGTGTTTACACAGCTCGAGTCATTTTCCACCACCCAGCCCTCTTGACTTCCTGTGCGATGGAAATATGAGAGGCTTTATTTGTAACTCAAATGTTAAGAGTAGTTGATCATTTGTATGTCGACTGCAGGCAGAACAGGTGCTGCTGAAGCTGTCGGTGCATTACAGTCGGCACTTGTTTTCCCCTTCTCTCGTACTTTGAGATCATATGAATTCATAACTTTCACAAAATAACTCTTGATCTTAATATACCGTAGTACATTTTCATCTGAATATTAAGAGAATAAAGACCCAAGACTGCAGCTATTCCTGCATATTTGTGCTTCCCTACAGGGTTTAATATTGTTAATTAAACAACAGTTTAACATCGAGTTTTCATATTGCTCCCTTTCTAATCCTCTCGATACGCTCTGATCTGGATGACTTGGACTAAAGATAGACACGTCTTCCTCCTCCTCCCACATACTCAACCTCCTCAGCGCTGGGTGCTTACTGCGTTTTCTTTAACAGTTTGAGATTTTTGTTCTTAGAAAACACGCTGCATAAATAGATGAGCAGCCACTGCAAGTTTACATGAAAACCAAAAAAAAAGAGAGACTCCAGAAGGAGACTCCACGGGAAAAGGCCTTTGACCTTTATTCTTTCACCCCAGATCTCTGAGCTGCCCAGTAGTCACAGGAGACAGATGAATGGCGGTCATGCTCAGACAAGACAGACGGGACCGTGCAGCATCAGCAGGGAAAAGGCCACGGCCGGTGTTTAGTTTGCGATGATGCCTGTAGGAGTGCATTTGCAGACTACATACACACGCATATATACACAAACACAACCTCCTATCCCCGTGTCTCTCTCAGGTCATGCTCCATAAGCTTAAAAGCAGGGCCTCAGGTGGTAATTCACTTAAACCTGCAGCAGCATCTTCTGTTAAGGCCGTGATTCCATTAGAATGACAGCAGCTATTTCCAAAGTGCTCTTTGTTTTTGGCTCTGCATCGTTTTTGCTCTATTTTTACTCTTTCTGCATCTGGACTGAATACACACCTACAGCATATCTATATATATTTGTACTTGTTTTTTGTCCTGACCACAAGTCTGTGTGTGTATGTGTGTGGAAGAGACTCTTATAAAGGACTCCAGGCTGTTTACACACAGCTGTTAAGTGTCCTGCAGTGCGACTCATTTCCTGTATGTGTATTTAAACATGGAATAACCTTGGGGAATAATGGCAGTGCAGGCTCATTTGATTTTTAGTCATTTCCTCTTGCGCTCGTCTTGATGCCATAGCTTGAGATACTCACCTGATTTTACAAAATCATGGCTGTGACTGAAGGGTCCCCATATGGAGCCACATTTCATGGTAGCCAAGGAGACAAACGATTCAAATTGTGTTACGATGTAACATGTGTGGGCATAAGGGTGGTGAGGTCTGGATCTCACTTTCAACACCTCAAGTTTCTTCCCCCCCATTCCTACAAATGTACAAGTGCCACCCCCACCACTACCGCCACTATAAGTGGTATGGATAAGCTGGAGGACAGCTGGAGCTTCCTGCAAGGAAAAAGGCCATGTGGGAAATTAGGAATTTTGCACATCCTGGCTATTTCCTGTTGTGACTGCCACACACGTTCATGAGTGCATGGATGTAATTTTAAGCGCACATATATACACACTGGGTTGTTTTTGTTTACATACTCATTGACTCCATTCTTTCCTCCACAAGATGACAAGTTCATGTTTCTCATGTGTTTTAATGAGAGTGCCGGAAGAAGGAAGCTATCCATCATCTAAAGTATAATAAACACTCTGCAGTGACAGCTTTGGTCCGTAATACAAGCTTGTAGCACCAGCTTCAGGGTACGTCTTCTACATGCACCACATACAGTGATTTCTAGTAGTAAGCATGCTGGAATTTGTCTGAAATAAGCACCCCTCAGCTGCTTAGCTTTTCATCTTTTATCTGGTTTGCTACGACCTTCATCACATTCTAACAACAAAGCATAGCTTTCAGATCACCAAGTGTTCATTTTAGCCATAAAGGCAACGGCACACAAATACTCGCACATACAAGCAGACGTTTTGCTAGATCAAAAGAACAGGGGTCGTCAGCGGGGTTAATCCCAGTTTGGTACAGTCCCCTCTAGTGACTGACACCACATAGCTGGGATAACATGGAATGACACCCTCTGAAAACATCAATGGGATTACTCTGGAATATTCCATCTGACTCGCCTGTTTTGGGGACTCCGGACTATGCCAAGACAGGAGTGCACACCAAGGGAAAAACAGGTTGAGCGTTCTGCTTTAGTCTGTTTAATATCCAGTGTTGAATATACAGTGGTGTAATATTTTTCTTTGTGTGTGCCAAGCTGAAAGTGTGCAGTAAGAAAATGTGTTTCTGCACTCGGCACTTCCTCTGGCATCTGACAGGGTATCAGAGCCATGACCTCCTCCTCCTCCTGTGCTCAACCGTACTTTGCTTCCACTTGACAGGTCTGTCACCAGATTGGTGAACGATCTTCCTCGGTGCACATCGGCATTTGGGTGAACATATTTTTTTCACATGGACCGGAGACCATCGCATTAGGAAATGAGGATGAATGTAGGCACACATCAAGGCTGCAGATTGTTTTGCGTTGTCAGTTGGAGCCATTTTCTGTTATGTTTGCCTCCTTCATATCATTCATTCAGTGTTTTGTCTACTGTGGCGTCCTTGTGTGTATGAAAAAGGATTGGGTTAGACATTTTAGCTTTGACTCTAGAGCATCAGATTTCCTCCTGATTTTATTCTGATTCTGTTTAATTGTTAGATATATGAGACTTAAGTCGGCCAGGCAAACAGATGCATGCTGGTGTTGCGCCACTTTCCATTTAACCCACTAGAGGGAGCTCTGCCATCACCTTTAACTAAAAACAGCTGGGCATTCTCAGCGAGCCAGCTATGCTTTCCATCCTATTATCCACCGGCCTTTAACAGCACATGCTATTGCTCCGTGTGGTCTGATTAATATCTTAATTTAACAGTGATCTGTGGGCCTCCAAAGAAAAGAGTGGGGGGTTTTTTTTCTGCAGACATGAGGAAGATGCTCTGCTCCTCCCTCTGTGTTGGCTCTTGAGCTGGTAGTAGAGGTCCTGGGCGTGTCAGTGGTGCACAGCACACAAGACACCACAGGGTGATCGCACAGCACAGGGTGCCCGCTAGGGGTCTGCGAACGGTTGTCATGGTAACAGGCAGTGAGGTTGGCATGAGATTAAGTTGTTTTTGCGTTTTGATTTGTTTTTTTCCCCCTCTTTCCTCATTTAGATCATTCCTGCTATGTGGGTGTGACTTGTAATCATATGAAATTTTCTGCTTCTTTTGCGTGCGTGTGTGCGTGTGTGCGTGTGTGCGTGTGTGTGTGTGTGTGTGTGTAGATGGACCAGGTATCTGATGATGAGTTGGACCATGGAGCAGAGGAAGACAGTGACAAGGAGGACCAGGACCTGGACAAGATGTTTGGAGCCTGGCTGGGAGAGCTGGACAAGCTCACACAGGTTAAAATACAAATACTCTCACACACACTAAGGGGGTGGTTTGTTACACAGACGTAGACAGAGCACCGCGAGAAAGGATGGGGCTGTATCCATAGCAACCTTAACACTGCTAATCCTGTCTCCCTTTACTGTATCCTAGCAACTCCACTCCCACCACCACCACATAGTATTTGTGCAGGTCTGTGGGTAACTGAGGAGTCTGGCAGGCAGACGAGGTTGTTACGATGCGCTTTGACTGTAGTGTCAGAGTGTGAATGTGTGTTTTGCAAATGTGCATCTTATGAGTTTCGTGTGTGTGCGCACATTGCAGAGTCTGGATGATGGCAGGCCGCAGAAAGCACTGCAGAAACCTCCTCTCAGGCAGGAGACGAACATGGCCAACTTTTCCTACCGCTTCTCAATGTATAACATAAATGGTAAGATCTCACTTCAGTATAACAACAGAACAGAGATGCACTTATTAGTATAACCCAATAACTCTTGCTTTGCTCCTTGCAGAGGCGTTGAACCAAGGTGACACAGTGGACCTGGATGCCCTGATGGCTGACCTGTGCTCCATCGAGCAGGAGTTGAATACCATTTCCAAACCAAACTCAACTTCTCGCAGCCAGAGCAAAGGCCAGCAGAGGGCAGCTGGAGGGCGCAGTGCTAGCACTAAGCACACAGGCACCAGTGGAGGAGGAAGCAGCGGAGGTAGTCCTGCTGAATTATGGGCTTTTAAAACAAAAAGTGCAGTTCCTAAACAATTTGATACTCAATGTGAAGAAGTGAGACTGTTATCATTTGGTATCCTTTCAGATAGTAGTCAATTGTAAGGCATGATGTCTGAGATTGTTGTGCAGCAGTGGCTTCCAGCTTGCAGCCCATTCAGATGAGCTCAAGAGCCCTTCCATCACTTCCACCTCATCTTCATTTAACCTAATTTTAAACTTGATCGGGAATGTTTCATCTGTTATTGAACCATCACATTCAGCTTACCTGCTAGCCATATTTTACACCATGGGTGGCCCACATAGAATATAAGAATAACCCTTTATTGTCATTGTCCATGTACAATCATATTATGGGTTCTCCACACCAACTGTGCAGGAATAAAATATAAATAGTAAGACAGCAGGAATAAATAGCAATCAGGAGGAATATATACAATGCAGCCCACTTTGATCTTAGGTGCGCTGGACCTGTGGAACTCCCCTTTCTTTAACTACACATTTAAAATCCCTGAAATATCTTAATGTAAGAAAAAGTAGGGCAGTATGAGCTGTAAAACTAAAGTCTGGAATCTTCAAAAACCATCGAGCTGGCCAGATTGGAGTCTTTGGGGGGGGAATTCTGTTCCCCTGGCCTTATATTGACACCCCTGCTCTACACTGCTGGTTTCCACCTTTTTATTCATGCTCTTAGCTAGCTTGTAGTTTTTGCTGTTTATTCAGCAGCTGTATTTGTATTCCATATACATACTGCATTTAGCAAACAAGTTCAATTACTTATCCACATTTTAGGCTACCTATATCAACCATTTTTTCATGTTTAGGATTTTGAAATTGATACCATTGGTAATCTTTCCATGTCCCCCCTAGCTGCAACACAAATATACCCCCTGTGGTTAGGAAACACTGCTGTGCATCAAAAAGAAGGAAGTCTTTGTGGGATGAAACAAAAGTGTAAAACTGGGGTTGAGAGAAATAAACACCTGCAAAGTTATAACAGAGAGAGAAAAGGTGAAGCTTTGTAGAAAACAGTCAGTTTTGTTGAGATCTTTCTTGTGTCAATATTTAATTCAATCAAATATTAATTTCACTGTCAAATTGAAACCCGCCCCAACAGGAAGTGCAAGCAGCAGTACTCGAGCATCACCGGCCAACACGGTACGAGGTGGCAGCGCCACTGCTCGCCCCGCGGCCTCTAACATCTCCCTAGATGACATCACCTCTCAGCTAGAGAAGGCCTCCCTGAGCATGGATGAAGCGGCACGTCAGACGTCCTCCTCTTCCTCCTCCTCGTCCTCATTTTCCTCCAGCACCATCCGGCGGCCCTCGTCCGGATCGTCCGGCAGCGGAGGGCAGCATCGGAGGACTGGTTCGGTCGGTGCTGTCACCGAGCAAGACGCACCATCCCAGCGGTCTAGTGTGAACTCAGCATGTGCCTCAGCTTCGAGCATGGACTCCCTGGATACGGATAAAGTGACAGGAGGAGAGGTGGAGAGCCAGGGCAGCCCAATCTCACAAGGACAAAACCAAACCAATACAGAGGTACGAGCCACACTGAAACACACACATAGACGTATCAGACGGTTTAAATGAGTCTTTCCAGATGTGACGGTAAGTGTAATGTACACAAGGACTGCGGTCAGTTCAGTTTGTAAGTCAGGAGAAGTGAGAAAGTACTAAGCATAGACCTTAATGAAGCCAAGCATGTTTATACACACATACTGATTGGAAGGAACTGCATGCCTGAAGTCTATCCAAAGTAAATGCACAATGCAGCCTCTGTATTGTGCATTCGATGCTGTCGGTGAATGCATTGCAATCTCAAGTGTGACTCGGATTACAATGTCAACACCTACCTATTGTTCACTAACAAAAGCAATGCCGTGGTCGGACGGCCATGACAGTCTCTCGCATGTCCCCCCTGTTTTCGCCTGCATGTGTTTACACTGTCTGTGTTTGCATCCTTTCTTATATCCACGGCCTCTGTCCTCACACACGCACACACCCCACCTGCCTGCACCCACCCGACTTTTCCAGCATGTCACGCTGCGACGAGCCAACAGTAAGCCGGCCAGACGGCAGCTTGACTTCACCTCGCGAGAGGGCGAAGTGGATCGGGCCACCGTAAGTGTGTGTGTTTGTGAATGATTGAGCAATTTCTCCAGTTGGTGTGCACAGTTAATTGTTTCAAGGTTAATGGACGTTAGGTGCAACAGAATTTTTACAATTGAGCTGTTGTGTGTGTGTTTGATGTGTGTGTGTGTGGTGTGATAGCGTAGCTGTGGAGTCTAGGTTTCAGAGAATATACCGTGTATTCACGCTTTTCTCTCTCATAATCATTGCCTCTTTTCCAACAGCTGTATCTAATGACAACCATCGCTGCTGCGCATTAATGAAACCTTCTCTCGCTTCCACGCTTCTCTGTACAAAAACAGATCAAAACACTTGTGATTAATAAGCCTCACAGAATCACCTGGCACTGACTTCTCTATATTTTGTCTCTTCTTCTGCTCTTATCCTCCTCCCCCATCTTCTCCTCCACCCAAGCACTCCTATCTGGACCAAGAAACCTCGCTCATTCTGAAAAGCATAGCTGGAAAGCCTTCTCACCTCCTGACCAAGGTGACTTCCTCATACACTTTTTGCTTTCATTCCTCTCCTGTGCATTCGTGTTTGTGTCTGTGTGCATTGCTCCTGTCTTCTGCTCTGCTCGTCTTTTTGGTAAAGTCCATGCTGAGAGTGATTATAGAACAGAGGATTTTTTTCAAACATGCTTCCACATGTGGTGTTTTGTCTGTGGGCCTTCATTTTGTTCGATCCTTCTTTCTAACTTCATGTTGCTGGCTTTTGATTTGCACTCAGTCTTTGAGCAATAAAAGCTTACAAGGGGAAAATTTAATGTATTAGCATTTATTACACAGTATTAAATCATTACTTTTAATATTTTGAGTTGTTTAGAAGTCTGAAACAGAAACCAGGGCTTGCAGGGCTTTAAATGGCATGATTTGTTGCCTTTGTCTTATTTTGAAAGGTTCATCTGTGCTTTAGAAAAACTGGTTACACAAGAGGCAAAACAAATGTGAACAAAGTCTACTTGATAGATTTCTCTGTGGGTTTTGGTCACATGTCACAGTCTTCAGCAGATGGAGCTTGCTCACAATGAGTTTCTCGCATTATAGAGACTAAACCATTACTTGATTCACCCATAGTTGAGATAATAACCCTACGTGCTAGCCAAAAGTGGAATTTGTGTTTAACTGAAAAAACAAATCTAAGTTGGACTCCAGCTTAGTTTTGTTATTCAAATGTCTCTATAATCCAAGTCGTGTCTGATGCTCCCATCACCTCTTTTAACCTCTGAGTAGATGCTTTGGCCGCTGCCTTTGGCTTCTTTGCAAAGTTTATGCTGAGCATATGTGTGTATATTTGTAGTTTGGAGCTCATTGCTTGTGAGTTATCCCACCTTTAATACACAATGCATAGCAAGAAAGTACAAATCAGCTGATTCCAAGTTGGTTGGATATTAAATCCTTAAATTCTATAATGCTGATTAACTAGAAGAGAATGTTACAGTGTGTGTCTTTAGAAACTGAAAGTTTACAGTGCATTTTTCCACACAGAGATCTCCATTAGTGGCTGTTGGCAGTAAAATAGCCCTTTCAGTGATGTCCTTTATTATTTGAATATAATGGGTGCCGGCAGCGACACTGTCAGCTCATCTGCCCTCAAGTTTTAGAGCTGGATATAAGATTTGCAGTCACCTTATCTAAGAAGCTGGGAAAGAAAAGCGACTGGACTTCTTTAAGTTTCTTGATGATCATGTTCATCGTCACATGAGCTAAGGTGTGAAAAAGGGTTATTATCAGCAGAGGTTTTGGGTGGACCTTGCCTCACCCTATCATGTGACCTGTTGCGATCGACTGACGCAAGATATGAGTGGGCGTTAAGCCGTCCTTAATTTTAGGTGTTAGACAGTTGGTGCTGTAAGCCATCCCCTCTGTTCGAGGATTGTCGTTCACATTGGACATAGATGGCTTCTTTCGCTCCTCTTCCATCTGTCTTCTCTGTCCAAAATGTGGATATTGGGATCCTTGAAAGAGTGACCTTTGTCCTTTAGATGCAGACGTACAGCTGAGTCTTGTCCTCTCGAGGTGGCTCTTCTATGTTGTGCCATAGACAAGGACATGTCCCCCTAGTGACATCCACCAAGCTCCTTAGAATACCACGATAACTGAGATGCTACACGGACATAGTCACCAAATCTTTTGGATTGAGTCAGTGGTTCAAAACATTGGTGCCTGTTGCTGTAAACAGAGCACTCAGCTGTATATTATGTTGTTGTTTTTTTAAGGGGAGAGGAGTGATAGCCTGCATCTTTACAGGCTGTGAGGGGGTTTATGTGTTAGTGTTACACTTTCCACCAGAGAACAGAAGAAGGCGAGCCGCGATCGCCTGGACTCACAAGTTTTCTCCCTCTCCTCGCTCGTGAATCAGAATATTGAATGAGCGTGGGATGCTTGGGAACAAGCGAGGCGGGAGAGAGTGGAAAAACATCAAAGGAAGTGGCTGCCAAGATTTTTTTCTTTTTTCTTTCTTTCTTTTTTTTTTTTTTTTACAGACTAGGCAGAAGAGCTTTTTCTTTTTTTTAAATTGGCTCTGGTGTGGCTCACTGTGAAAGTGGAAGGGTAAACGCCTGTCGAATCGGAGTCGGTCTAATGTCTAATAAAAAGCAGGGAGTATGTGTCGTGTAGAGAGGGAATAATAGATGAGAGAGCGAGGGGGGCGGGTTGTCCACGCTGACATTTCTGGGGCTGAACCCACAGTGGGACTCAAATTGACTCCCGACTGTAATCTGTACAACTCGCGTGACCTCTTGGTCACTGTTGCTCTTACTCAGTCTTATACACACACACACACATTGGGGTGGGTAAAAGCCTGCCACTATGTGTTGGCCAAACACACTCTTGGTTTTAAAGCTTTAATGTGTGTGTGCCCTAGAGTCGGTCATGTGGAAAAGGCAGTCTGGGTCAAGGAGTGGGCAGGGGCTTCTTGAGATAAGAGGCTTGGGGAGCACTTGTTAATACCCCTCACCCTCTCTCTTTGAACACACATGCTCGTGTGTACACATGACTTCAAATATTCAGCACCTCAGCTTCTCATTCACCCACTCTCTCCGTCCTTGTCTCTGTGAGTTAGCTTCAGGGCCATAGTCGGTCATGGTCTTCCCCCGCCTCGTCCCGATTGGCTAAAGGGTTCAGGGTCCTTTAAACGGAGTTTGCTGGTTGGGCGGCCCTTCCTCCTGGTACCTTTTTTTTGTGGGGATTATGCTCCCCTCGATTGGGTACGCTCCCAAACCCCTGCATCTGCTGTAAAGAGAGGAAACGAGTGATGGAGAGGGGAGGAAGCGGGAAGGGGGAGGGGCATTTTCCTCCCTACTGTCTCACTTGGCGTTTTAGTCAAATTGTGCTCGTCTTGGCCACACATGTCTGCGTGTGAGTGAACCCATGCCATCACTAAAGTCCTCGCTCAGCACCGTCTCAGCTAGCTCGACCGCTGTCATCTCTGGGTGACGGCAGATGTGGATGCAAGGCGGACTTTGATCGACTGGGAATCACGCTGGAATAACTTTTTGTTTTTTTTAATCTTGGTGTGAAAGGTGGCAAACAGATTTTTGTTCATTTGAATAGAAGAAACCGCTTTTGTCATATTTTTAAATCAAGTTACGGACACATCTGGATATTTCCCATTTTGAGCATTTTTTGGTGGGGGTTCGCATCTTTAAGTTGGCTGCATGGATGCTCTTTGAGCTGATTCTGCATTCATCTGCAGCCTCTCACCCTTGAGGGATCTTCTACTATTGTCTCCCCTTCTGCTGTATAGCATGATCAAAAGAAACCGCCGCAGCTCCACATGAATCCGGCATGAAACCATATACAGCAAGCGGAGCACCATTTTTGAGGAGCCAATGCCGCCACGGCGTCTTTTATCATAATTCCGTCTATTTGTCTAATTGAACACTCACGCTAAAGTAATAAAACACACGTGGAAGCTTACACAACCTGTAGGAATGGAGGTGATGGCATCTTGTTGGAGGGGGCAGGTAAGCAGCCTGGAGCATGGGGGAAATTTAGATTTCTCCCCGTGACACAAGGCGCCATCATTCCAGATGCTTTTTTTCATGAAGTTGTGCATAGCTGCATGTGTTATTCCTGCCAAAGGAGTGACGGATGTATGACGAGGATGAGGCTATAAAATCAAAAGGCATTTTTAATGTGCGTGCTGTATTAACACACTCCTGTGCGTTCATCTAGGAGGAGCAAGCTGCCAAACTGAAGGCGGAGAAGATCAGAGTCGCCCTGGAGAAAATCAAGGAGGCACAAGTCAAAAAGGTAGAACCACCTCTTAACTCGCTGACTCTTAGAAAGTGCAGGGATATGAAGCCCTTCTGACTTTGAATAATTGCCGTCTTGTCATATTTCGTGCACGCCGCATTTCTTTGTGAACTTCATTCACAGCGAGGCAGTGAAGCATGCAGAAAATAGGTCATTGCAGTGTTTGATTATGTGTGTGCGTCTGCTGGAGGAGGGAGCAAGGAAGCGGAGACGGGCTTCAGAAATATAACGCAGATCCACATAAGACATGTTATTTATCCCGCGTATCAGCTGAACAACAGGAGCGCCTTGCCACACTGACAGTTTGCTTCCACTGCGAGGTCGATACGGGACTCCTCACACAGGCAGGCCTTTTGTTTTTCCCCCCCAGGCTGGTGAATGAACAGTCTCTTTGAATGAGACCAATGCCATTTAACAGAATGGTGTCCTTTTTTGCATGCAATGAATGGTTGAAGCCCAATAGTTTTACAGCCAACAGAGCTAGAGTATGGCTAGATAAAGGGTACTGGTACAGACAGGACACGCGAAGGAAAAAAAACCTCAGCTAACACAGGAGAGCTTTGACGTGCTAAATTATTCGTGCCCTGTTGTCGGCGTTTTACACGACCAGCAATGATTTGAATTTCACCGAAGCAGTTTGACTTCATCTGGATAAGAAATGGATCTTAAAGGATTTAGATGTTAGATTTAATTTAACTTTTTTCCCTCTGAGTGGTGGGGGGGGGGGTCTCCTGTGAGAAATGTAGGTCAGACTCCCCCCATGTCTGAGACTCATCGCTGTCCCTGCGTTCTCATTGGTCTGCGCTTCACTTCAATCATCCGTACTGGCACGCGATTGGACGTCGGGGTCGCAGTGGGAGGTGACATGCAGGAGGGTCAAGGAATCCGGGGCTTTATTTGGTTTCACACATCGAGGCTGCGATTGTGTGATCCAGGATTTGGCACGTGTGCGAGTGTGTCGCGTTCAGATTAGTTTAAGCTTTCGTGTTCTGGTTGCTTAAAGATGCCCAAACTACAGCCATATTCGTAGTCATGTTTAGTGGCCATATGTGGGACATGGTCATGATCTAAACTGAAGCTACAAATTGGAAAATGTTCAGCTTTTTACACAAAAAAAATATTTTCAAATTGATACCATAGGTGTATCTACTAAAATACAAAATGTGGGGTGGGTCTACTGATCAGTAGGTTGGCGATTTAATCCCTATCTGCTCCAGTCTGCATGCCAAATATCCTTGGGCAAGATACTAACCGATGTATCCACTAGAGTGTGAATGTGTGTGAATGTTGGATAGTAAGCACTTACAAGCTTTTAAGAATGGTAGTGTGAATGATTGAATGAGGCATGTTAAAGAGCTTTGAGTGCTCCGGGAGAGTAGAAGAGCGCCGTATAGGAATCATCCTGTTTACCATTTAAAAATCTCAGAAGAGTTTGAATTCCAGTGACCTTGACATGAAGGTTAAAGGTCAAATTTCCTGAAGATCACCTAACACTTCCAAATTCTTAGCATCTACTAGGAGGCTGAGGTTTACCGTTCCCTCCGCATTTTCCAAAGCTGAGCCTTATTGGAGTATTTGCTGGGCTAATTCTGGCCCCCAAGCCTTATGTTTGACCCCCTCCCGATCTAACGCATGCATGACGATAAATCTTACATATTGATATCATGTTTTAGCGTTTCCCTCTTGGCCTTCCTCAGCTGGTGATCAGGGTCCACATGTCCGACGAGAGCTCAAAGACCATGATGGTAGACGAGCGGCAGACAGTCAGGCAGGTGCTAGACAGCCTGCTGGATAAGTCCCACTGTGGATACAGCCCTGACTGGTCTCTGGTGGAAACCATCACTGAGCTGCAGATGGGTAAGGGAGCAATCGCCTGAGTTGAATAAACATTGTTTATGGTTTTGCTTTAATCTGCGCTTGTAGCATAGGGTCGAAGTTCAGGGGTTCTCGCGGCATAATACACAAAGTAATATGTAATAGTCACGGCCCCAGTTCCAGGGCGGCAAAAGAAACCTGTTCTCGCCTGTTCTTCATTACCTGTTCTCGCTCCTCCTTTTTCTCAGAGCGTATTTTTGAGGACCACGAGAACCTGGTGGAGAATCTGCTAAACTGGACCCGGGACAGCCACAACAAGCTCATGTTCATAGAGCGCATTGAGAAATACGCCCTCTTCAAGAACCCTCAGGTGACCGCCCATTACGTTAAAGCTGCACACGTATGGTGGCGTGTTCAACAGACCGAGGGGCAGATAACATCCTCTCCTCTTTTAACTGCTCTGCGTTCGGTGTGCAAATGCCGACTGTGTATGTTATACGCGCAGAAGCATTGTTTATGCATGCTGAGTGCCTGCATAGAGCCAGAGAGTGAATAACAGTGTGTGTGTTTGTGTAGGAGTGTCAGAAGTAGGTCAAAGCAAGTGAAAGTGAATAATTTATTTACATATAGGATAAGGTGAGACTTTCTCCCCCTCCCATCCCTCCACTGACTTCACTGTTTTACTCAATTGCTTCCAGAACTATTTGCTGGGGCGGAAGGAGACATCAGAAATGGCCGACAGGAACAAAGAGGCTTTATTAGAGGTAAGATGGTGTTTTATAAAGCAAACTGCAGACGTTTCTATCATTCCTGCTAATCTGGAGCGTTACTTAGATGAATTATTTAATGGGTTTTTGTGCATTACTTCAGGAATGTTTCTGTGGTGGCTCAGTGTCTGTGCCAGAGATCGAGGGCATCTTGTGGCTCAAAGAAGATGGGAAAAAGTCATGGAAGAAGCGTTACTTCCTCCTCAGGGCTTCGGGGATCTACTATGTCCCCAAAGGCAAAGCCAAGGTCAGTGACGGCTGGTGTACGATCATGCTACTCGGACGCAGAAATGAAGATTAGGAACAGAAATGTGGCATTTAGGGTTATGAGAAGCAGATCCACTCATGATTTGTGGCATTTCCTGTTTGGTTTTGATCACTTTGAAGAACAGCAGTTGTGTGCGTGGCGTTTGAGTGCACATGCTCCCTTTTTAACACCACCATCCTCCCAAGTAATTTTCAAATTTTAACACTTGCAGTTCACTGTGGCACCATGGAGACATGTATAAGTCCCATAGTACATTTCAGTCCCAGCTTTGATACTGAATAGGGCATTCTAGATGTAAGTTAGACCTTTAATAGCATATACACACAAAACGTAGACAAATGAAGGACTTTGCATAATTATTTCAAGCCATTCTGCAACTGCTTCACTCATGCACTAAAACAGCTTGAGTGAAGCTCCATGTTTCTATACAACGACAGCACAAACGTGGTGGGTAAAATTCAGTTTCTTCACACAGAGCAGCAGCAGCCAACAGCGGTCTCTTTTAGGTCAACCACGCATCAGTACATGACACCGTCCCCTGCCTCTCTTTCTCCACAGGCATCCAGAGATCTCGTGTGCTTCCTGCAGTTGGACCATGTTAACGTGTATTACGGGCAGGACTACCGCAGCAAATACAAAGCTCCCACTGACTACTGCCTGGCCTTGAAGGTGAATCCCTGTAGCTGCATGGTGAAACGTTGCGTGGTCCTGATTGGCCTGCAAATAACAGCAGGTCTTAATGTTCCTCCAGAGACCTAAACCGGCACAAATGAGCACTTGGCTAAGAAAGCTACAGATGATGTCCAGTTCTGTGTGTGATACAGATCTTGTAAACACATTTTGCAAGTCAAATAATTAGATGTCTGCATATCTGAAGAAATTTATAACAAGAGAAATGAGGCATTATAACATGGGTGGGATGTACACGTGTCCTCCTTTGCATCTGTTTAAAGTAGAGGTTTGAACACATCAAATGGTTCTTGTAGTCCCCAGAGATATGCAGTCTTAGCGCTTCACTGTTACCCCCATGCACTTAGTACCATTAGTCTGCTATTAGAAAATGTCTCTGGAGATCTTTTCCAAAGAAGCTGATTGGATTAGTTTAATCAGAATAGAAAGTTTATTTACTGACTGCATTTAATGTAATGAATAAGCACTTGTCTAATAAATTGCAAGAGGATGCTTCGATGTCAATTGCACATGTTATTTGTTTAAAAAAATCCTTTTATTTTGAATCGTTTTGCAGTGTCTGTGCAGAGCACTTAATGTTCATAATACTTGTTTTATTTGCAGCATCCACAAATCCAGAAGAAGTCCCAGTACATCAAGTATCTGTGCTGCGATGATGTGAGGACGCTGCACCAGTGGGTGAATGGAATCCGCATCGCAAAGGTTGGTTTGAAGCAGAGTTACTGTTCAAGGCAAAGAAATAAGCAGATAAATGTTTTGTTTTAATTTATGAAATGCATCTGTGTTCTTCGATCTCATACAGTATGGGAAGCAGCTGTATTTGAACTACCAGGAAGCCATGAAGAGGACAGAGGCAGCCTACGATTGGTCCTCTCTCTCTACGTCTAGCATCAGATCTGGCTCCAGCTCCGCCAGCATACCCGGTTCGCTCACGAGCTAGGCTAAGCACCACTAATGGCTCCTTTAAACGCATCATCATGTCCAGTGTATAGTTAATTCAACATGGAAGCAATTTAGCTTTAAAAACAAAAGCACTTCCATTTTTTTTTACTAAGTCAATGCTAAGTTATGCTAGTTATGCTACCAGATAGAAGTGGAGCGTATTGTAAAGTGTATTCAGACATGCTCACTACTGTTAGAGGTCACTCTGAACACAGAACAAGAATGCAAACAGGCACTAGACTTTTAACTCGCTTGATTCACTAAAAAGAAACACATTTGTGTTGGAGAATGCTGAGAAACAGCAAAAAGATGTACATAATAAATATTCTATGTCAAATCTTTTAAATTTTTAAGAAGGATTTGTGACTCATCTATGATGTATTTCCAATATTACTAATTGATAAGAGGCCTTTTTACAGTTTTTCATTTGTTTTTTCAGAGTCCCAGTCGAATCATTCGGGCCATTCTGACAGCGGGGTGGATACGGGCTCCTCTCATGGGCGTTCCCAGAGCGTGGTGAGCTCCATATTTTCAGAGGCCTGGAAGAGGGGTACCCAGATTGAGGAAAACTCAAAGGTATGAGTTTCAGCGTGTTAAAGTCGCGTGTTTGCAGGAGGATGTGTGAGTCACGTGACAAAGCCTAACACTCGCTCTGTTCTCCGCAGATGAGAATGGAGGCATCCAGAGGGGCCACGCTGCCGCACGGTTCCCACAGCCACCGGCATCACAGCCAGCATTCAGTTGACCACTCAGCCCTGACGCCGCCTCCGCAGCAGCCTCAGGCGCAGCCTCCATCACGGCCTCAGTCTCAGCCCCACCCCCAACATCAGCAGCAGCAGCACCCCCCACAGCATCAGCACCCATTGGTGCAACCCCAGACGCCAATTCAGCTGCAGCAGCAGCACCAGCACCCGCCTCCCCAGCATCCGTCTCCTCAGGAGGCAGTTCCGCCACCACCACCGCAGGCAGCACCACCGCCACCGCTACAACCACCACAGTCTGCTCAACTACATCAACAGCAGCTGCAGAAGCAGCAACAGTCACAGGCCTTCAGCAACTACAACCACATGCCCCCACAGGAGCAGCAGCAACCAGCTCCCGCACCCCCTCCACCTCCGCCACCTCCACCACCGCCTCCCCCACCCCCTCCACCAGTCCAGACGGTGTCATATCAGTCGCCAGCTCTCACAATGTACAAATACAGCACCATCACCAGGCTGCAGAACCAGAAAGGAGGCAAGATACCTTTTCACCTCCCTGCTACAGCCCAGCAGGTTCTGCCCACGACTCTGACACCACCTGCACTGCAGGCCATCAAACCAAACGTCAATCACATTGCCGCAAGGACTAATGTGCCCCCGCCTCCTCCACCACCACCTCCCCCTCCACCGTCCATGCCAACCCCCGGGTCTGCCATGGCTGTGCTGAAACTGGGCCCACCCAGTCCGGCTACTCCACCGGCTTTCATCCCTCCACCGGCTTTCATCCCTCCACCGGCTTTCATCCCTCCACCGCCAGTTCCTCTGCCTGCTCCACAGACCAATGGAATTGCATTTCCTCCCCCTCCGCCGCCCCCACCGCCACCAGCTATTGCAGCTGCTCCCGTGAGTCAGCCTGTCTACCACAGTGGACTCAAGCAAGCGCTGAAGGAGCGGTTTCCCAGCCCGCCGCGGGACCTCCCGTCTCCAAACGGCGGGCTCGAGTATTCCCCACCACCTGCCCCCACACCACCACCCCCGCCTCCTCCACCTCCGCCACCGCCGCCACCACCTCCTCCTCCTCAACAGTTCCAAGTACCGGCCCAGTTTCCACCTCCTCCTGCACCCCTGGCAGCACCACTGAAAAACTTCAACCCAGGCTTTCTCCCTCATACTGCCCCCAAGCCCATGTCACCAGTCTCCCCTTTCCCTCCTGCCCCGCCTCCTGCTACAATGAGTTGCCCGACCCCAGCTCCACCACCACCCCCTCCTCTACCTGCACCCCTTAAGAAGCAGTTCAGCCTCCAGACAGGCCACACCTCCACTCAACCCCCTCCAACTCTGCCTAAGCAGCATAGTTTGTCTAAGCCACCAACCATTTCCACAGGAGCCCCTCCCACCATGTCTCTGGTGAAACAGCTAGCCAGTCAGTTCCCAGGAGCTTCATCCCAAGCAGGCAATCAAATGGAGGCTTCGAAAGCCCCACTCTCTCCCCCTGCAGTTAAAACCAAACCAAAATGGCAGCGTGGGGGTGGCCAGCAGCTGCAGTCTCCCGAATTCCCCCCTCCTCCTCCAGACAGCAACACCGGCTTCCCTGCTCAACCACCACCACCTCCTCCTCCTCCTCCACCTCCCCCAGCACCAGTCACAGGTCCGACGCCACCTCCTCCTCCCCTTCCTTCTGGAAACATGGGCTCCCCCATAAGGAGGTCACCCTCTGGTTCCTCTAGTTTTGGAGGCAAGAAACCTCCTCCCACCCCCCAGAGGAACTCCAGCATCAAGTCCAACGCCTCAAACTCCTACGAGGAATCCAGGAGAAATTTGCTCAGCAAGTTTGCTCCCCAAGGCAACACCGCCCCTCCCTCCTCATGTCCTCCCTCCAATGGATCGCCTTCAAAGGAGCCCTCAAATGGACCTCCTGCTCCCCCAAAACCAGGAAAGCTCAACCTGGCTAACCTGCCCCTGGCACTGCAGGCCAAGGTAAGCCAGGCAAAGCAGTCTGGTGGCGACTTCCCTTCCCCACCTCCTGAGTGCGCCTACTTCCCACCTCCTCCACCTGCCTCCGAGCTCTTCCCCCCTCCACCACCTCCAGGTAATGACGCCCATACGGGCGGACCTCCTCGAGTAGCAGTGGTGAATCCCCAGCCCCAGGCTCCTCCTCCACCACCACCCATCTCCCTCGTCAGTAACTCAACATGGGGAAAGAACTCCCTGAAAAAGACTCCTCCGCCCACGCTCGGGCGGCGTAGTAACAACACCCCAGAACCACCTCCGCTCTCGCCACCTCCACCGACTTCCCCAAAAGGTAGCTCAGGCCAGCCCAACTTCTTGGAGGATCTGAACAGGACACTGAGGCGAAAGTCAGTGGGACGCCAGGGCTCCACCAACTCCGCCGGCCTCTCAGGCAAGTTGGACCCCGCGGGGACCATGGACGACATGGCGCTGCCCCCGCCGCCTCCTGAGCTGCTCCTGGACCAAGGAAAGCAAAGCAACGGAGGAAACGGTGGCTATATGTCCGGAAACATCTCAGGCTATGCAACACTACGACGAGGACCCCCTCCTGCCCCACCCAAAAGAGGGGATGGCACCAAGCTTACTGGATAGTAGTTGAACTTGTCGATAAGGACACGATGAAGACTAATGAATAGACAATGAAATGATATAGTGAAGTAAAAATGCATTAGTGGACTACTCTTTTCTTCTCCTGGGGACACGATAATAAATGACTGTGTATATACTAAAAGCCAAACCAGACCATCTTCAATTAGTGTTTGCTAGTTCTTCATTTTTTTTATTGCTTGGCTTTCTGGATGAGTGAGGTTTACAATACTGGGACACTTTAGACTCAAACAGGTTAAGTTGGAGGTGTCTAAACTATCCAAGCTCTCTGGAACATGAAGTTTTTGCCCCGTACGGTATAACCCCACTTGTCTGGTACACCAAGCAGCTCTGAGTAAACACTAATAATAAGACTTTGTGCAAATATTATTGGATCCAGGTCTGAGCCAAATCATGCATCTGCTTCTTTGCCACAAGTTTGTGCCACGTTACTGGAGACGCAACACAGAAAACAACAAAAACTCATCATGATCTCTCTGCTTTGGTACTGCATGGACAACATGTAAACAACAAGCTGTAAAACATGAAGCTGTGTGCGTGCATGTGTGTGCGTGCATGTGTGTGTGTGTGTGTGAGAGAGAGAGAAATGGACTGAACGTGCATCCATGCATTGAGTGCATGCATGCGTATGTGATGGTATGGTGGTAGTAGTTAATCATCATTAGGGAGGGCCTTCATGGAACAGGGATTGTCAGGTTTGCTTTTATATAAAATTATTTAAAGATTGGTAAATGGAAGGATTTTTTTTTATATGTGTAAGTGTCTTTTAAATAGATTAAAGCCTAGAGAGGAGCAGATCAACATTAGCGCACAATGGAATGTATCTGGAAGAAAAGAAAGGCAATGATTCAGTAAAATCTTTTGTCTTAAGCGTTTCTAGACTGTTTCACCACTTGACAAATGCAAATCAGAAGGAAGCCTTACTCTTAAAGTCTTGCACAGAGGTCGAAACAGAAAGGAAGTATCTTCTAAAGGTTTCCAAAAAAAATGGCATGGACTGTGCAGCTGGATTTAATTTAATGCAAAACTTGTACTGGACTTTGTAGAAAAGGAGAGAGGAGGAGGAGGCCTGGGGTGGTTATCTTTGTGGACTGTGTGAGTTCCCTGTGTGCTGGCTTGATTTTGGACCTTATCCTTCAGTTTGTATCTGTACAGTTGCAGCTGCTGCTCCGTTACCGTTGGTTCCCCCGCCGCCTTCTTAAGTTCCCCGTCCAGGAAGTGGCGAGCACCGGCTGGATTCAGCCACGTGAAGTATCGAAGGAGAGATGCATTTTATCCGGTTAATGTACAGAGCATCGAATCATGTAGTTTATTATAACACAAATCATCTGAATGTTCAACTCAACTTTGTGTCTATGGAATCTCGTTTCCTCGTGGTGCCATTGCTGCTCCATCTCTTGGTGCACAGGGTCAGAGGTTATCTAGAGGGTCGACTATGAAGGGTTTCCATTTCTAGCAGCGATGCCTTCGTTTTTAGGGTGCTAGTGCTGTCCTTCGACATGTCCGTGTGTGCCAGGATGACATATCATGAATATTTCAGATCATTTAGACTGGCTTTGGTGTGGGGTGGTGTAGATTCCATACAAGGCCTTGAAGACAGTGTATCTTTTTTTTTCTTTCTTATAACTGAGCGTCATTGTCCTTACCGGGATGTTTGCTGCAGTACAGTATGTAAGTTATATCGATGTGCTGAGGCGAACACGTGGGGCCAGATGAAGAAAAATGTTTGCAGATGAGAGTAAATGTTTCCTCTTGCATATAAACTGAAAATCACAATATAAATGTTTAAACCAGACCTCAACCCGTCTCTGTGTCGTTTGTTCAATTAATTTAAAGATTATGTGTAGTTCAGTGCAAAAGTCTTGAGTCACCCCTCATTTCTTTTTATTTTGTTTCCAATGAGCCTTTCTTCAAAGTTTTTATTTGGATGTTGGCTCTTTCTTCACTCATTTTCATTCCAGTTGTTGTATCTGACCATTTTTCTGAAGAATATTTTTGTTAAGCCACCAACACTAACCTATGAGTCATTGAAGTATAAAAAAAGCAACTAACTCGTGGGATGAGCCAGTGTTTGTGTCTACACAAAAAACAAATTGGAACCACTTTTAAATTCTCTTTGTTGCTAGCAGCCTGTCAAAAACGCATCATCGTTTCCATTTCTTGAGTTGAATTTATGAAAAATGCCACAGATAATGGCAATATTTAAGGGTAATTTATTTATTATTAGAGGTACAACAGTGAGTATGGACAGCCACATATAAAACATGATGAAAGCTGTGTCATGGTTTGCATTTCAGCCAGTGGTGTTGGAGTGAAAACTGATGGAAGTTATGAACATACAAAGCACATAACACTTTGATCCATCGTGCAGTACCATCTGTAAAGCTTCTGATTGGCAGCAGCTTCATTGTCTTCACCAGGACAGTGATCCTAAACAACACAGTAGAACCATACCTGGATTGGCCTCCCCAGAGCCTGCACCTCAACATTACTGAAACAGTGTGGGATCATGTTAACAGAGAACAGAACAAAAGGCAGAAACATCCAAAGAAAGCTCTGAATGTCCTTCAAGAAGCCTGGAGAACTATTCCTGAAGACATGACATGAAAGCTCCCTTAGAGGGTTCAGACTGGAAGAATAAAGGTTGTCATGCCAAATATTGACTTTAAAGCTCATTAGAATTGTACAAACTCTGTTCTTGCCTTACATACTGTATTTCCCTGTATCTTTGCATACTTTTTAATAAATAATTGCACCTACTTCCAATTTTCCTACCATAATATAAAGAAATGAGGGGTCACTTAAGACCTTTGCACATCTCTGGATGTTTGTTTGATGTGTTATATTCAAGTGCAATTTACAACCGACTTGTTTGATTGGTAGGTCACACACCCCCTCTAGTGGTTTTATCCTACCCTACACTACACTCAGTAGCGGTTTTTGATATGGGCGACACGGGCAAAAGAAAGTTGCTTGCACCCATGCTGCCCCGACATCATGACAGCGCATTTTGGGGATTGCATGGGCACCGGTCGGTTTTCTATCGCCCATTTGCGAGGACTAAGGGCGCCATCGGTTTGCGACGTGCGCCTTCTGCTTGCGGCAGGGAGGACAGGACGGGGCGGCGGGGGATTTAATAACCAGCTCGCAAAATAAAAAAATAAAAACAAACCAACAAACACGAAAACAGCAGACATTATGATACAGACTTATAATTTGCACTGCATTTAATGTTTTTTTCTAAATTCTATACGCGAAAAGTGAGCGTCAGAGCCCTCGGTGCGCATGCTCGCTGCTGCTGCTGAAGTCAAAGTAAACTTTATTGTCATCTCCGCTACATACAGAACAGTATATAGAGAGACGAGACAACGAGGCTCCAGTTACAGCAGTGCACGAAAACAAACAATAAATATAAGAAGAGTAAGAAAATAAATATACGTTTTAGGACTCGGGGTAAAGGGATCAATAACAAGTTAAAATTTATAATTTACAGTTTAATGATCTAAAGTCTCAAATACAACCTGTCAAAAGGGGAGGGGGGCGGCTGCTTCCAAATAGAGCACATTTCATTCATAATGTAAATCAGAGCCCATTATGTATTCATGATTTGTTCCTGGGTTGTGTGAAATCCCAGAAATAAACTAAAGTGAATCTGTGAACTAAGGTGTAGGTGTGTTAGATTATGTTGTGGTGATCCTCGGGCTGGGGGATGGGTGTTCATACTGGAGTGCAAAATTAAAACCAATGGAAGATGGACAAGAAAAGTTCAAAGCCATCAGGTGCTCAGTTTAGAAAAAAGAGAAAAGAAGAGGAGGAGAAACGAGCAAAAGATACAGGTAAGCAGATGTGTCATTGGATAATGGCAGGTCATCCTGAAACAATCAGAATCACAATACTTTATTAATCCCTAAGGAAATAACTTGAGTTACAGTTGCTCCAAGAAGAAATGGTAAAAATAGTAACAGTAACAGACTAAACTCCAAATAATACATTATGTTACAGATTTTAAGAAATAGCACTAATATATACAGATCACTCAATTATAAATATCAAGGATTAACAGAGGTGATTATAAATAAATATCAAGAAAATTGACAAGAATATTACAGAGTAGAAAAAAACGTGTGCAAAAAGAGTGTATTAGATGGAGGAGTTGTACAGGGAGATGGCCACAGGTAGGAATGGTTTCCTGTGTCGGTCAGTGGTGCTTTTTGGTAATATCAGTGTCTCTCTGAGCGTGCTCCTGTGATTAGCCAGCATGTCATGGAGTGGGTGGGAGGTATTATCCATGATTTTCCTTATCTTGGACAACATCCGCCTCTCAGACACCACCCTAATGGAGTCCAGCTCCATCCCCACAACATTACTGGTCTTGTGGATAAGTTTATTTAGTCTGTTGGCGTCTGTGACCCTCAACCTGCTGCCCCGGCATGCAACAGCAAAGAGGATAGCACTGACCACAACAGAGATACAACAAGATAACATTAATTAGTAGGTATAGTGATGTTTGTTAGCCACTTGGTTATGATAGTAAACAGTAGACACTGATGTAGCTTATTGAATCTTTTGGACTGTGTTCGGCACAATATTAATTAGTCATTGTCAACTTTGATTTGTCCTGTTCTCATCGTATGACGAATTATAATGGCTGTTTGTTAGCCGTACTACTATGCATACTCGCTCTCTCCATATATATATGTGTGCGTGTGTGTTTGTATGTTTATCTGGTTAAAATCAGCATGGTTCCGAAACAGTTTTTACAATAAAATATGTTAATGTACAATCCTTAATATGTTTTATGTGTGGGGTCAGAGGGAGTGTTCGCCCAGGGCACCAAACAGGCTAGGACCGCCCCTGCTTACACTCTAAACTTATTGGTGCTCAATATAACGTTTGACGAATGGAAATTAAAAATAGAAAAAGAGGTAGTCAAAGGAGCTTGCAAAGAAAAGCGTCTGGACTTCTTTAAGTTACTTGAAGACGTTTCACCTCTCATCCGAGAAGCTTCTTCAGTTCTAAGGTCAAGTGGTGGAGAGTCCCAGAGTCCCACAATGAACTCACCCGAAACTCTGGCTGATTGGGACCCACACCCAGTTTCACACCTTGGCTCAGGCGATTAGAGGATCATCAGGGGGTCCTTTTGTCCCTCTGTGGGGGGGAAACTCCCACTAGGTTTATATCTGGGACTCTCCGCCACTTGACCTTAGAACTGAAGCTTCTCGTAACTTCAAGTAACTTAAAGAAGTCCAGACGCTTTTCTTTGCAAGCTCCTTTGACTACGAGGACCTGGATGACTGAGAACCTTCACAGACAGAAAAACAGGTATATTTTCTTTGTGTTTCAATAATCATTCAGCAGCTCTGTAAATTAAATGAGAATTAAAGGGGGACAAAAAAAATTTTGCAAAATATCTTAATTCAGTTTTTTTTTAATATATATGATCAGCACCTAAAAGAAAGTCATGGATAGCTGAACTTTCACACTACATAGTTGCTGAAAGTGTCTCCTCTGGGTCGGTCTTCTGCCAACTGGTTGTACCGGGAGCCGCCAGGCTGGGCTGAAGGTGCAGCTGGAGCTGGGACTGCCAAAAGTTTTGAGGTTGTTAGTCCACTTATTTGCACTTAACATCCAAAAACGTTTTAAATAAAGATCACTGTAAGAAAAAGACAAAAGAAAATGTGAAAATGTGCTTACCTCTGTTAGCAAATGGGGCATTGAACTGCTGTCTCCTTCTCAAGAACACCTGTGGAAACAAAGCCTGGGTATTCATGCGCTGTGCATAAAGGGCAACAACTGTTTGGCTCTTTAATTTGTGCCGCTCTGACTCTTGACTCACCTCCTCGCTGCTCTCTGAGCTGGAGCTGGAGCTGCCATCGTGGCCGCACCTCAGAGAGACCACCTGGGGAGACCTGGCCATCATTCGTACCCGGGTGGAACAGGTGAAGGAGGGCTGAAGGTGGGTAAAAGAGAAAGAAACAAGAAAAAACCCTGCTTTATTAGTCTGTGTGATATTTCTTTAAATACCTGGTGGCCGCTGTCCCGTCAATCACACAGGGGCACATTCTGGCCCAGTAAACTCGTGCCAATGTAAACAACAGGCTGTAGCACTGAGTCAACATGTGTCCACACCAGGATACAGATATCAGCCCTTCACAGGGAACCATCCACATAATATTCCAGCTTCTGACGTGGCTAATTTATTTATTATCTCACTGAAGTATTTGGAAAGCATTGGTTTAAATGTCTCACCACAAAGAAGCCGGGCCTGAAGGCACAGGCCTGAGGGTCGTCTTGGGAAGTCTTTGCACACTGAGTCTCCTTAATCCGAAAAACCATCAGCAGGTCGACGGTGTCCAGGCCCGTGGGGATGACCTGTCACACGTGGGATATTCAGGACAAATCAGCTGTTGCCATACTGTTAAATGCATTAAGCACACAACAGGCTCACCTTTGCGACAGAGCCTGTAGTGACCCGGTAAAGGTGGCTGGCAGCATACACAGAGTTGACCTCTGCCAAAGCTGCTCCCAGGGCGCTGTCTGCCGCAGACTGCAGCTCAGAGTTGTGAAGTGGGATGCCTTCAAAGTCACAGACGAGGAGGAGGGAAAGGTGAAGTTACTGAATCTTATTTTGAAGTGATCAGGACAGAAAGTTACTCACCTGTGCATCCAAGAGACAGCAGCAGGGCTGGGAGGAGCACGTATGACTTCATCTTGACGATGGGCACCAAACCAAAATGCCTCAAAGGTTCATCTACTTCTCTCTAAATATACTCAGCACTGAACCTGTGCACCGCCTCTTAAACTCCATAACCCCTTAAAAAAAAGCCTCCCTCTCTTGCACTGTCCTGTCTGCCCAGCTTCCTTTTATGTCCTTTGGGTGCATTCCAGTACCCACACTACCATACGATGTCCTAATACACTGTACGTCAAATGCAATGTGACAAATAACCGGGATGTCCTGCTGCATGCAATATGTTAGGCATGCTTTAGGGTCATTCTGATCCTGAGTCCTCTACATGAATGGTAGGAGGTTCAAAGTTCAATATGATAAAGCAGTATGTCCCAGTCACATGCCCATTGTAAGGATGATAGAAATGTGTACTGAGTGTAAAAACAAAAAGAGAAGAAAGGAAAATAAGGTGAGCCCAGGCTGATGTGCTAAATTAAATTAGTAAATATTTGTGCATCCTCTATATGAGACTTTCTTAAATGTATGAGAAAAATTCTGATGATTTAGAAGCTACTCGAGACCCTTTATAATATATATTTGCAAACTTATGATGCAATTTAAGGAAAACTGTCTCAATCCACCTTAAATATCCACTTGTTCTGCAGCGATGACGAGACTGATAACAGCTCTGAGAAATGCTTTTGCATAAAGTGGTTTTTATTTCAGTCATGTTAATCTCCCCTCGGTTTTCTTCATCTTTACAGATCACTGACCCCATCTGTCACAGCACATTTCAACTTCAGGTCAGGTTCGGGCACTTTGACAATTTATAGGCCTGATAAGAACAGTCCAGACTGTAGTTCTCAGCTGTTAGCAGTTTATATAGTGAGACACAAAAGCAACAATCCCTCCCACTCACTGTATGTTTATTACATTCATCCTTGATATCAAAAATACATTCTGGAAATGTGAGGAACTGGAACTCTTGTAAACAATGAATGTTTCCTGTTATTTTGCTCCCTTTTCAGCATAGTTTAGCACACGATTTGTTCCCCTTCAGACACAGTTCACCCCAAAATGACTTGATTCTATCTAACACACAAAGAATAAATGTTCAGTCAAATTAATTTCGCTTTAATCATGTGGGGGAGTATCGTTTAAAGTTTCAGAGCACTAATGTGCAGCGATCACGTTAGAAATAAAAAGCAGCACTGAAACATTAACACGCACCACGTTAACAAAACTGGAACAACAGACAACGATTAACTACAACTTCTAAACACAGGATTGTGGATGAATTCACACCCACTACATGAAGAACATTTTCATTACTTACATTAAGATTTACTATCGGAGTCATATTCACGTTTTATGGGAATGACTTTGATCCTTGAGTTGAGCAGTGTGCTCAAAACATCACTTAGTTTTGTTCTGTTTTGTGGGTTTTTCACCCCAAATTAGAGCCTTCAGTTGTTCTGATTCAAACTTTATCCTCTCTCATTTCTACTTTTAGGAGAAATCCTGGAACTAACCTTTCAATACCTGTATTTGGGAGTCTTTTATCCACAGCTCTCTGCTTGAGCTCATGACTGATCTGCAGCCCTAAGTGCATGAGGGGAAAGGTGCTCCAAGTATCAAACATCACAACACGTGCACAAACACACATGTAGAATAATTCCTCCTCTCATCGCTCGAGTGTTCCTATGAGTGGCTCAACAGCGGCTAGAAAGCAGGCTTCAAACTCCTGATCTGAGAAGCGAGCCACAGACTGACGCGCGTTGCGCCTGATCTGCAGGCGGCTGCTTGGCGACATAGCCAGAATCCTTTGGATGGCTTCTGCATAGCCGTCCTCGTCATCAGCAAGAAAGCCAGTCTGACCCCCCTCAAAAGGTACAACAATGTCCAACTTGGGGCCGCCAGACTTGTGAGCCAGAATCACCTTCCCTGCTGCCATACACTCCACGACACCTAGAAGGGGGGGAAAAAGAGAAAGAAGTTGGATATTTTCAAGAAAATCCCGTTTTAAAATAGACATTATGTCAAACGGATTGATTACCTATTCCAAAGTGTTCATTCCACATGGTATGAAGTCCAATTGTAGCTTCCCCCATCTCTCTCTTCAGCTCCTCAAAGGGTACGTTCAGCTTAAACTCCACCCTGTCAGCCACGCCCATCTCCTGGCACAGCCCCCTCAACATGAGCACTCTGTCTTCATCTTCCTGGTTCCTGCATCCACCAATCAGAACCAACTTCAGTGCCTCTCTTCCCCCTAACCCCTCCCTCCTCCTATCAAGCACCTTTTTAAAGGCTCGAATCTGCAGCCGGTGGTCTTTCTCCGGCCTGAACTGCCCAATAGAAATGATCGAGTGGCACTTCCTGTCCCCGTCCTCTTCGAGCGGGATGTCTGTGAAAGCGCTGACGTCACAGGGCGGGTAGACCACACAGGTGCGGTTGGGGGAGCGCCACAGTGATAGGATATGATCGAGGGTCCAGGAGGAGTTGACCATGATCAGGTCACTGCAGGAGCCGGCCATGCCGTAGAGCAGGGCGAAGAGACAGTAGTAGACCACCTTAAAGGCACTCAGGAAGAGGCTGTTGGAGATGTAGTCTGGGTTGTTGAACCTGAGACATTAACAGTGTGAGACGGTTAGAAAACAGCTGTTTAAAAATTAATTAATTAATTAATTAAGAACACAATCAGTTAGCGTGCTCTTTAAACACAGCGTATACCTGGGGTTTCTCTCTCTGACTACAGAGAGCATGTCAGTGCTGATGGTGGGGTAGTGAACATAGCTAGCCACGCTGCAGCCTCCCAGGTAGCGGAACAGAGGCAGAGTAAAGGCATAACCCATGGAGTCGATGTAAATGTCTGGGACAAACTCTGTCAGTGCCTCCCACCCCAGGAAGACAGATCCCACGCTCTGTCCCAGCAGGGTGAAGTGAGGAAACAGTCCGGGCTCCACGAGCAGCCGGTGCCTCAGGAACACAAAGTGAACCGGGCGGGGGAGCAGGATGTTGAAGCGACGTCGTGCTCCCTCCAGGATCTGCTGGCCTGTCACCCCCAGGTCCCCTGTGTACACCACAAAATTGATATCTGCATACCTGTGGAGACATCGAGGTCTTTTAGGACTTTTGAGAATCACCTTAAAATTGTGCAGGAAAAGCAAAAAGACACCCAGCTCTACCTGTTCTGCAGCGCTCTGATAGCACACCAAAGCACCCTCTCTCCTCCTCCCCCAGCATTACAGTAAGGGTGAAAGAAGGCCACAGTGGGACGTCCGTCCCTTGCTCGCCGCACAGTCCTGTTGCTCTGCAGCCAGAAACGCACTGCCAGCACCAGCAGGACCAGGACAGCAACGAGCAGAACACAGAGGAACAGCAGAGGCAGCAACAACTTCCACAGTAAACTGAAAAACATGGGAAGAAAATGCTGAGTAGTTCTGTTAACCTGGGTTATAATTCATAAACACACTGAAGATGAAGCTTTAGAGAAAGAACCAGAAAGGAAAATACATCCAGGAGATAGAGAAGACAATACATGGTAAAATCCACAAAGTAAAAGACATCAGAAAACAAGGTATAAACCTTTGTGCAAGAGAAGCTGAAACCCACACAGAGACATGGAGAGCAGTCAAACCACACAGAAAGGCTCCAGCTGTGACGTGACAGTGGTAACCCCTCCACCGACATGCTCTCTTGTCCGCGTCAAGGCACTCTGTGACCCCTGTATGACCCCTGTTTCTTTTATGCACCATGTATGATCACACCTGTATTACTTTACACTGTTTGAAGATTTTCCAATGAAAAGCAGGTTCTGCGGGAACCTGAGCAAATGTGAAACACAGGCAGTTCTCGCGATAGTGTCAAGGTGTTTTGCCATAAAGTGATAAAGTCTTTCTACATGTAATATTTGTTTACTTTTGGTTAGTCAACAGGATTTACAAAGGGGTTATATATAAAATGAAAAAATAAATAAAAAAGATTTGTTTGGCAAGTATCTTTATAACCCTGCATTATTGTAACTATATTATAATCAATCCAGTCCTTTTTAGACAACTTGATACAACTGTGAAAAACGCATTGGTTTTAATGTCAATGAGACTTGACTTTGCAGGGAAAAAAATGATTGCAGTATCTACCTTGTATCAGGAATGTTTTTTTCTGGCTCAAAATGATTTGACATCATTAACGAGATATGTTTGGTTTATATTTTTTGGCAGGCAATCACTTTTTAGAACAACAGGTTCCTCTCGACCTCTGTCACTATTAACCCGCTGGTGGAGCTAAAATTCAACAGATATGGGTCAAATTTAACCCGGAAGAGCCTCAGTATAGAAAAAAAAAATGTAGCACACGAACAATACTTTTTTAAATGCTTTTATTCTTCTTCTTTTTGTATTTCGGGGTTAGTTTAAGAAATAACATCGAATTTGAAGTTAAAGAAATGACGTTTAGGTTGTTTTTACTGCTATCAAATGTCAAAACAGGTCAAATTTGACGCGAACAGTTTTATGAGGGTTAAAGAAACCGTGTTACATATTTATAATGAGTGTTCAACTTGCATTACATTTTTAAATAAGGTTAATATAATATATTGTTATAATTAAAGCTTATTAAAAAAATCTTATTGGATTAAATAACTGTCCACCAGTCCCCTTTTGGATTTTATAGAGACGTTATATTATATTGTTAACAAATCGGAACCCCCCCGGTCTGTGCACATGCATTTCCCCCCGTACAGGGAAATTAGCTCAACAGCTAAATAACCAGAGCTTTGTGCAATATTTCACCGCTCTTAATCGTTTGTCTTTGACCAAAGATCGTCTCTGCTACTACAGAACTAGCAGCAGCACCCGAAAAGAAAACGACACAAGCTAACTCGGTTTCCCCACGCGACCGTTTATCCTGTTATCCCGGTTTGAGCGCGTGCTTTAAAAACAAATATATCCTACCTTGTTAACTCACACAAATAGTGGGCCAGCTGATCGTGGCCCGACATCTTGGCAATGGAAATTTAACAACACATCACAAAAATCGCTTCCACTTTCCCCCTATGCTGTTTTCTTCCCGTTTCCCCCCCCCACGTGAACCTCAAACTCTATAGTATTTCCCTTTTATCTGGCGCCACCCACAGGCGAGGAGGTGTTACGCCACTGGGGTTTTCTACGATTAAAAAGAAGAAGTGCAAAGCTGACGTTACTTTAGATTTTTGCGATTTGTACTACATAAGTTAATAAAGTTGTTTACAATGTAACAGTAGCAGTTAACTAAGCAGAGGGCTCTGCCTCAGCTGACCCGTGCCCTTGTTCTTCTCTAAAAGTAAAGTTCAACTTCTAAATAAACACAGTTTCAATCAATATCATCTCCCTGCCCTCATACTTTGAGCGGATCTCTGCCTTTTCCAGTCCAGCTGGACCCTGACATCATGTCGACTCCTTTGATTTGGTTTGTTTTCATGAATTTGAGCATACTACTGAAGCCAGGATACTGCACAGAAACAAGGTGAGGCATCTTAGCAGAGATTTCTGTCTGTGGTTGTTTTGGTTTTTGGGTTGTTGTTTTTTTAGATTATAAGTCTTTACTCTCATTTTGAACCGTTTAAAAATGGTTATGACACTCTTGTGTAAATACCTCCAACCATATTGTGACACATGCAAATACACTCCCTATGGGTAACCGAGTGAGATCGGTACTATATGGCTGTATCTTAACTGCATGAGTATTTTTTATTTTTTAAATTTAGTGACCAAGTTCTATCAATCACCCCACAAACACAAGAACAAGTGGACACCTTGAGGAATGTATCCACACACTATGAGGTAGGCATTAAAGTTAAGTGATCATACACCTGTAATGTTTTGTTTTTACTTCTGTGATTCATTACATCAGATATTTTCTCACAGACAGTCCTGTGGCAGCCTGTTTCAAATGAGTACATCAGTACACAAGTGCAGGTCCACCTCTATGTCCCTGGAAACAGCTCTGTGACAGTCAAGGCAATACTGCAGACACATGGCATAACACACAAGTATGCTGCTTAATGCACGCACACCATTCACTAAGCATCGAGTCACATTTCATTCCAAGTGAATCATTTGTGTTTGCATGTTTATTTTAGGGTCTTACTGGCTAATCCTAATGTGCTGACCGAAATGCAGATGAAGAATGACTCCACTGACCCACGAAGCGGTTCAACTTTTTATGAGAGATATCACACCCTTGAGGAGGTATACATTTCCTATTTAAAAGAATGAGATTGAAAGGAGTCCTGATGTGCTCATTTTCAGCTCTGTAGTTTTGTTTTCAGCCTCTGCTAGAGTAGCTTTTCATTGGTCACAGTTCGATATAATCCCTATCAGCCTTATTCTGGGCCTTGGTGCTCCCCATTGGTTCATCACTTAACTCCACCCCATCCATTTAAGCCAGCTTTCTTCTGGTTGGCTGCCCCATGTGAACAAAAGATTTGAATGGCAGGTGGGTGGAGTTCACAGCCAGAGCTGTGACCATTAGTGATGTGTCATACTGCAAATTTTGGTGACGATCCGATACCAAGTAAATCAAGAGCAGTATTGCCGATACCAATACTGATACTTATACTTTTAACCTATAAAGGTTATGCAGGGGAGAGCAGCATGTTATGATTTATGTGCTGAATCATTGTACATTTGCCAAATAGTTTAGAGGGATACTGCGATAGATTGGCGAGCTGTCCAGAGCGTCCTCTGCCTCTTGGCCTAAGACAGGTTGGATAGACAGTTCGGATTGGATGAATAATAAGTCCGCTTTAAGCATGTTTAGTGACGATGATGATGATGGGCTGCCGATATTTTTTATATTTTCTTCAACTTCGCACAGTAGTTTTATTAGGATATTCTAAACTTCACAGCCACCGTTTATCACAGAGCTGTTGTTTTAGATTACATGGAAATGCACAGCTACCCTGTATGTTATACTATATTACAGCTTACAACCACGTACGCCGTCTCCATTGTAGATTTATGACTGGATTAACAGAACTGCACAAGACAACCCCAGAACAGTGAAAGCCATCCTTATTGGTTCTTCATACGAGAAGCGGCCGCTATACGTTCTCAAGGTAAAGCTGCATCCGTCAACTTGAACTTGTAGGAATGATAAGACTGTCCCATATTTACAAAACAGAAAGTTTTTGTCCATTCACAGAAAACAGATCATGGTAAGAAAAAAAACCCAGGAACATTTCTGTCATTTCATTGATTATGTATTACTTAATTACTTTGGTATTGTTAAGAAAATGCAGTTAAAAGTCTAAAATGTATGCCCTCCATCAGATTTTCCAAAGCCATCCAGTGGGCTGGGTTGGAGTCTTTTGCTGGGCTAATTTTGGCCCTCGAACCTTATGTTTAACACTCACAGACCTTTTTTTTTTACTCTTTGTACACTTATAGGGGTAAATAATCAACATTGTTTATCCCATTAAACATACTTTAAGCTGTAAAGTGTTCAGTGTTGACAGCTCAGTTTACTTCCTGAGCACAGTTTCATGTGTATGGCCTCTTTTTTTCTCAGCTGTCTTTCAATGACAGGCCAAATAGGAAAGCCATGTGGATTGACTGTGGGATCCACGCAAGAGAGTGGATCTCTCCGGCTTTCTGCTTGTGGTTTGTGCACCACGTGAGTCCAACTGAGCTGCGGTGTCTGCGTTTGTTCTCTGTTCTCTGTAATCGATTACATTTGTTTGTTCGTCTGTCTGTTTTTTTGTTAGCAGTTTCTAGTCACCACAGTGTTCAAGATATCATTTTCAAATTTTGTTTGATGGTAGATACCAGTAACAGCTCAAGATGATTTAATTTTGGTGCTAATCTGGTCAACCCCACGGTCACACCAAATGTGAAAGTCATTCAAAACTGTATATTACCCACAGCTTCTTATGGATCACAATGCATTATCCTATAGAAGCCAAAGTTCCAATCATATGGGTTCAATACAATACACCATTTTAGTATGTACTGCGTCAAGGTCATAGGTCAAAGGTCAGGATCACATCCAATGAAGCTTTATGAAAAAGCTTTAGTTTCCACTGGATCATCTCCAAACTTAAAGCAACAAATGAAGACGTATAATTTCACAATGACAGAAAAAGACTAATACACTACACTAGATTTCCATATTGACAATGCTGACATCAAACTTTATTTTAGCCCTTGCCTTTGATGGGGAGTTGAGCTCTCTAAATGCTCTTTGTTGTAAATGCAATGGAGTCTGCTCTCTCTCGGAGCAGTTTCACGAACGCTCCGCCATCTGTCCGTCAGTCTTTGTCATTTTATCAGCAAAACTCGGAAATTACTCGCATCCTGGACAGCATGGATGTCTACGTCCTGCCTGTGATGAATCCTGATGGATACAAATACACGTGGACGGCAGTAAGAACTCAGAATCATTTTTTCAATGTAAAAGAAGTCATTTTAAATAGATGTATGATTTTTCCTTATTTTTATTTTTCAGATTAAGAGAAGGTGGTGGAGGAAGAACCGTTCCATCAGTAAGTCGGGTTTTTGCGTTGGCGTTGACCTCAACAGAAACTTTGATGTTGATTGGGGCAGTAAGTTTTCCTTTCCCTTTTTTTTTCTCATGTGTGGACGCACTCGTTGATCATGCAAGGGTCTCTGTAGCTTCCACAAGGTCACGTGTCGCTGTTGTGCCCAGTTAAGGGATCCTCTCAAAATCCTTGTGAGGAAATCAACTGCGGGCCGTTTCCTGAGTCTGAGCCCGAGGCGCAGGCTGTGGCCAACTTCCTGCGCAGACACAAGGACACAGTTCAACTCTACATCACCATCCACTCCTACTCCCAGATGTTCATCTTCCCATATTCCTACACCTTTGATCAAGCGGAGAACCACAACGATTTGGTGAGTAGTCTGGATGATCCACGAGTCTATCCAACAGCAGTGAAAGACTTATTCAACTGTTGTGTCTAAACCTCTGTGAACACACATTGTTCATAAGCTTGAGATGGTCCAAGAAGCTGCCCAGAGGATCAAACGATATTACAGGAACACCTACACATATGGTCCTGGAGCAGCCACATTATGTAAGACAGCCTTTTTTCTTTTTCGTTTTTTTAAAGCAAAGTCACTGTAACTTGAATGTGTGAGTGTTTCTATTCATTCTTCAGACCCATGTTCTGGCGGCTCTGACGACTGGGCGTACAAACTTGGCATCAAATACTCCTTTACGTTTGAGCTCCAGGACCGTGGGGAATACGGCTTCCTGTTACCACCTTCTCACATATCCGGGGCCTGCAACGAAGCGCTGCTTGCGGTCAAGACCATTGCTGTCAAGGTTTTGGAGAAAACACAAGCTCCGGCAAACCATCACACGATCTAAGCAGTTTTGTGATTGTAACTAAACAAATTTTGTAGTTTCACTTGAGGATCAGTTAACTTGTAACCTGTGTTCAGCACAGCTGTTATTTGTGGTATTTCTGTTTCTGGAGTCCTCTAACATAACGTCTGTCTTGCAGAGATTGAGTGGAACTGAAATGTATGGATCCAAAAACATTAGTTGACAGAAAAACTGTTTTAAAAGAAGTAGAAAAAATAAGTAATGGTGTTAATGATGTACTTACCCTGAATAAAACATGATCCATAGAAAATCAACTTCTCTGTAATTTAATTTCATAATATGAAAAACACTTTTTCTTACTATTAATACTAATATTAATTTTATACCAATGTTTTAGTCTTTTAAAATGAAAGTATTTGTCATGGCAACCATGCCATCCTGCTGTAATGCCACAATTTTCAAATTTAAATAGATTAGTCCAACTAAATAAGCTAAGGTCCTGTGACACCTTGGCTTATTTTAGACCTATTTCAAGATTCAAGGTCTTTATTGTCAATACAAAAATATACACAGTATTCAGCGTATTGAAATGCTGTTTCACCTCAAGCCCCCCATGGTGCATTTATAAGAATGTGTGATAAACAAGGACAGGACAAAAGACAATACAAAGTGATCGTGTGCAGTTACAGTGAAATGAGATGTTGTGCAGTTATTATTGAATACCAGGTTCAAGTGATGGTCAGGATATTGTGGACAAGACGAAACAAAGACATGTGCAAGATGTAAAATATGCAAATATAGCATTATGTGGAGGGGGGAGATGGGTGGGAGAGGGCCTCCAATGATCCTGCCTGCTGTCCTCACTAGCCGCTGCAGAGACTTCTTTCTCTGGTAAAAGGATGGGAGGGTGGGAGGAAGCAGACTGGTCTTCTTCAGCTTCCGAAGAAAGTGAAGATGTTGTTGGGCTTTCTTCGTGATGGTGGTGGTCATCTGACATGTGCACACCCAAGAACTTCACATTGTTGACCATCTCACATCACATCCATTGATGTGCAGTGAGGTGTGGGCCGCTGAGCTCTTCCTGAAGTATTTGATCTCCTCCCAACTTCTTTTTTTGCATATTTGTCACACTGAAATATTTCAAATCATCAAACACTCGGGCCTGATTACTACCAGACCTGTCGAATCAAGAAATCACTCACACAGAACATCTCTGACAAAGTGAAGTAGATCTCAAAAAGCAATGCATCATACCACAATCTAAAGAAACAGATGAGTAAAGAGGTCACTGACATCTAGAATATCCACAAAGACAGCATGCATACAGGAATAAAGGCAGGGATTGAACCACCAATCTATATATAAATTACTCAGGGTTAGTTGTGTCTCAGGAGTAGAGCCACAGCCACATGTCTGGTGTCTGTGACGGTGTCTTCTCCTGCGAGTACGGACACTGGGGGCCTTGTGGGGTCTTCAACGTCTGCGAATGGAGGAAAAGACCTTGTCTGTTACAGTTGCAGCAGGTACACCTGTGATTATGAATGTCCATTACAGTTGTCTGCAGTACCTGCTCCATGTCATGGGTTCTATTTATAAACTCACCTGGCAACTTTAGTGATGCCACTGATGTTGGGACTATTGGTGTGACACTATACATCATTTATGCCAGTATCTGAACTCTGGTGTAAATGAGGTCACAGAGGGATGAAGGGTTTAGGCCACAGCTCCCCGCTGCTGGCCGCGAAGGATTACCGCTCACTCGCAGAAGAAACGCATTGCATTCTCCTGGCTACTAGGACCTTCAGCATCCAGGCGATAGTTCCCGACTGACCGACGGAATCTCCCGCGCCCACACTGATTCTCCTGAGGGCCTCCGACTCATCGATGGTGGCTGGGATCACGGCGCCGTGGCACTGCGGAAAAGGCCTGTGTTTTTTACCATCACCAGTTAGTTTATTACATTCAGAGAAGTATTTTAATATGTTTTATTGATAAATGTTCTCTCAGCCTGTGGAAAGGCTTTCCATTGGCTGAGCACAGAGACTTTCTGTCACACAATCTTCCACCAGTTTCGTCCCTGTTAACCTGTGGGTGTTGATTGGGTGACCAATTCCATCAAGAGCCTGGGACGGTGGTATAATGCAGACCTCAGTGATACCTGGCAACTTGAACAACTAAGGCAGAACATGGCTAATGACCTCAGGCGGATTAACAACACTGCACTCCCAGGGAAACTGAAGCTCTGGTTTGGGTTGTTACCCAGACTACTGTGGCCGCTGACAATGTACGAGGTCTTGCTCAATCATGCCAATCGATTGTTCCTTATCATCCTAATTAATTTCCTCTTATGGCAAATTAATGACACATTGGGAGGATTTGTGTTTATGTACAACTGTTTGAACTTTTGACCCCACACTTTCTTATAAATGGCTCCAAAAGTCATTTAGACTATTATAAACACACAATGAGTTTCTCAGATCTTCCTGTTGTTGTGAGTAACATCAATCCAATGAGTACTGTCAAAGAAATTCATTTTAGGCAGGTGTAGTAAGGACTTCTTTGTGGAAAATATTACACTTGTGTGTATTGCTTGTGAATTCCACCAACTGTTCAGTGTCATTTGGCATGTTTAAGTTCATCTTGGTCACAGACATGTAGAGTTAATCAATCTAGATTAGCTGTTGGATCACATTTGATGATTCCTTTTCTGCCTGGCAGCTGTCGACCGTGTTCATTTCCCTTGTAGTTCTTTGGCTGTTTAATGCTTAATGATGGGAAGAAGGATTGTAGTAGGAGGTCTAGTAGGAGGTTGAGAGATATGGAGCCAGCGAGGAAGAGAGGAGGTTCTGTCATGTGGGAGCATTTTGAGTTGATTTTGTACTTATTTTATCTGAAAATGTCTTAACAAAACATCTGCTTTTCATAATAAACATATCATTACATTATTTTATTTTTTAAATAATCTTAAAATGTTATTCTACAAAATGTGCAGCAATTTAATTTGTTTATTCTTTTTTGGTGATAGTCTGCAGAGGCGGAGCCAGACATTTGAAACACCCGGGGCTTAGCCCAAAGGGTAGTATGCATGTGGGATTTTTCTTTTTTTTTGGGGGGGGGGGGGGGGGGGTGTAGAAATGACTGAAAGATTAATAGGCTCTGTTTTGAGTTTTGTTCAAAAAAGAATGACTTCATATAGGGAAAAATATATATCACATGTGCAGGACACCTTAAACTAGTTTTTTAATTAAGCAGCGAGGCAGAACAAGGTCAGGGCTGTATCAAGACACAGGGACTAAACCCCAATTCAACCAGACCCAGAACTGATCCAGAATTAAAAGAGGACTACAACAGTTGAAAATCAGGACTACAGAGGACTTAACCAAGACAGAACCACAATCAGAACTAGATGATAGCACTAAAAATCATCATGGGAGAAAGTACTCAGGGCCTTCAAGTTACACACTATGAAAGGCAGCAACAAGTTTAATATTCAGAAACCTAAAGTACAAACCGGATTCCAAAAAAGTTGGGACACTAAACAAATTGTGAATAAAAACTGAATGCAACGACGTGGAGATGGCAAATGTCAATATTTTATTCAGAATAGAACGTAAATCACAGAACAAAAGTTGAAACGGAGAAAATTGATCATTTTAAGGGAAAAATATGGTGATACAAAATGTCATGGTGTCAACAAATCCCAAAAAAGTTGGGACAAGGCCATTTTCACCACTGTGTGGCATCTCCCCTTCTTCTTACAACACTCAACAGACGTCTGGGGACCGAGGAGACCAGTTTCTCAAGTTTAGAAATAGGAATGCTCTCCCATTCTTGTCTAATACAGGCCTCTAACTGTTCAATCGTCTTGGGCCTTCTTTGTCGCACCTTCTTCTTTATGATGCGCCAAATGTTCTCTATAGGTGAAAGATCTGGACTGCAGACAGTACCCGGATCCTTCTCCTACGCAGCCATGATGTTGTGATTGATGCAGAATGTGGTCTGGCATTATCTTGTTGAAAAATACAGGGTCTTCCCTGAAAGAGATGACGTCTGGATGGGAGCATATATTGTTCTAGAACCTGAATATATTTTTCTGCATTGATGGTGCCTTTCCAGACATGCAAGCTGCCCATGCCACACGCACTCATGCCACCCCATACCATCAGAGATGCAGGCTTCTGAACTGAGCGTTGATAACAACTTGGGTTGTCCTTGTCCTCTTTGGTCCGGATGACATGGCGTCCCACATTTCCAAAAAGAACTTCGAATCGTGACTCGTCTGACCACAGAACAGTCTTCCATTTTGCCACACTCCATTTGAAATGATCCCTGGCCCAGTGAAAACGCCTGAGCTTGTGGATCTTGCTTAGAAATGGCTTCTTCTTTGCACTGTAGAGTTTCAGCTGGCAACGGCGGATGGCACGGTGGATTGTGTTCACTGACAATGGTTTCTGGAAGTATTCCTGAGCCCATTCTGTGATTTCCTTTACAGTAGCATTCCTGTTTGTGGTGCAGTGTCGTTTAAGGGCCCGGAGCATCCAGTATGGGTTTACGCCCTTGACTCTTACGCACAGAGATTGTTCCAGATTCTCTGAATCTTCAGATGATGTTATGCACAGTTGATGATGATAACTGCAAAGTCTTTGCAATTTTTCGCTGGGTAACACCTTTCTGATATTGCTCCACTGTCTTTCTGCGCAACATTGTGGGAATTGGTGATCCTCTACCCATCTTGGCTTCTGAGAGACACTGCCACTCTGAGAAGCTCTTTTTATACCCAATCATGTTGCCAATTAACCTAATCAGTGTTAATTGGTCTTCCAGCTCTTCGTTATGCTCAAATTTACTTTTTCCAGCCTCTTATTGCTACTTGTCCCAAGTTTTTTGGGATTTGTTGACACCGTGTAATTTTAAATCAACATATTTTTCCTTTGAAATGATACATTTTCTCGGATTAAACATTTGATCTGTCATCTACGTTCTATTCTGAATAAAATATTGACATTTGCCATCTCCACATCATTGCATTCAGTTTTTATTCACAATTTGTTTAGTGTCCCAACTTTTTTGCAATCCGGTTTGTATGTATCAGCAGCAGAATGGACCTAAAAATAAATGTACTTCTGCCCAGTTTGACCCATTTAGCAGAAGCCAGCCTGTTTAAGGCTCTGATATCTATTCTGTATGACTTAAAGCAGTTATGACATGGTCTGATTTTCTCACCCAATAAAGGAATATTTAATATATCAGTCTACTCTTCATTTTATCAGAAACAGTTATCACAGCTTGTACATTTTCTTTTTATAAATGTATGTAAGCAATGAGCCAAATTTAGTAATGCCAACATACTGAAGGAACAACATTTGTCTCCTATATATGATACACCTATATATGCACTGTCAAAGATACTTGTCTTTGAGTGAAGATTTAAGGTGA
The DNA here is from genome assembly GCF_964374335.1 of Astatotilapia calliptera. Classification (NCBI taxonomy): domain Eukaryota; kingdom Metazoa; phylum Chordata; class Actinopteri; order Cichliformes; family Cichlidae; genus Astatotilapia; species Astatotilapia calliptera. Next base: position 40,280,864 of record NC_137443.1, read on the forward strand.
TAAGACATAAATAACTGCAACTTGAATCTGTACTGAGGCTCAGTATTTGACACAGAGTTCATGTTCACTGCTGTAATAGCTAATAATGATTAATATAATAACTATAATATTGGCCATATTATATTTACATTACCAAAGTGATATGACTTTAGTCTCATGAACAACATTAGCTAATTCTTATTTACTAACTAATCTTAAATGACTGTTCAGTACAGAAATGAAGCCCAAAAATCATGTTTTACTGTCCTGTGGTCTCAGCCTCAGATACTTATCAAATCACACAAAGCTCTTGTAGAAACAAACAAACAAATGAACAAAATATGTTCTCCTTCATTTCTGTCAAACAAAGTTGTATGACACGTTTCCAGCAGTTAGTATCATGGTTGCTAGGCAACCTGGGAAGCGCGACGGAGACTAGATCGTCCCATTTCACAAGCCTCTCACTTCCGCACGTCTCGTACTTATAGTACGCACCGTACGTAGTGCGCGTACTTCAAGCGTGCAGACCCTGCCACAGCCTGAGAACCGTCACAGACAACGGGGGCGGGGCTTAAGCTCGGACAGATCAAAGGCCTTTGCAACGTCACATCAAAGGCCTTTGCAACGTCACAACAAAGGTGCTTCGAAGGAGCTCCCAAATAGCATAAATAGAGCCTTGGCGACACTCTACACCAGTGCACTCCAAAGTTGGTCCGTCTAAAGTATCGCTGAGTCTAAAATACTGCTGAAAGTCAACCGTTATTAAATATGTCCATAGCTGGACTGGCCATCGGGCATACCGGGCATTTGCCCGGTGGGCCGCTGGCGATTTTTTGTTTTTATGGGCCGATGGATTTTTTTTTTTTAGGAAGGGTATATATAATGAAAGGTGTTGGATTGGCCAATTGGTCATGATCGACTCTGGGCTGGACCAATTACAGCCGAGGAGGCTGGATGCACCCGCCCCCTTGTTTAGCAATCACGTGATTTTCGCGCATTGCATGCCGGGAACTCGTGGCAAAACAATCCAAGTACCGCATCAAATGCAAGCGTTTGCAGCACCGCAAAACGTTCATTCTCCGGTTCCAATACCTTCTTGTTTTTTCTTTGCCGCACAAAAAAGGAATGTACAAAACAAAAGGAGAACAATGCCGGTCCATACAAAGACAGACTCGACGAAAAGACAAAGAAAAATACGAGGAAAAAATCAAAGGAGTGAAAGGGTCAGACCCTTAGGAGCACCCAGAGTGGACAAAAGACGTCAGCGTGCTGCTCAACTTTCACCACGCTCAGATTTATAATTATAAGGTTCTTGGAGTGAGTGCATACACTCGTGAAGTTTAGTAACTTCAGATCACTGCAACAAGCCCAGGTACAGTTTACCGACAGATGGGTGCAGGACCTTGAAATGCACCGTGTAGAACGAAAGACCATCGTACATATCATAAGTTTACCAGTCTCACAAATCGTCCTCATAAATACACATTCGTTAACCGTTTATTAATATAACCTTTGAGCTCAACGGTAATTAATTAGTAGTGGAAATAATTTCTGGTAGCATCACAGAAATGTAGCAGTGACAATAATATTGTATGCTGTAATCGCACTGGACAATTAGTGATACAAAACAACTGTTTTACCCTGTGAATAAAAGTATATGTTTTTGTCAATGTACCATAATAACAGAAGCGAAACGCAATATTGTGTCAGGACAATTCACTATTTATGCACAATAAACAAAGGAGCATAGCGCGACAATTTCTGTTCAGCGCCAGACTTGCTTGTAACCTATATCACCAATTATGTTAAGAAAAGTGACGCATTAACTACAACAAAACTCTGACCTTTGTGGGAATGCTTGGAGCAGACTAACATGTGAGCTGGAGTGTTCTGAGACGTTATATTTGGTATATCCAGACCATCCGTCGGCTCTTACTTCGGAAACATGGCTTAAAAATTTTCTCTTCAACGACGTAATCCGATAAAAAAAAACGATCTCTTTACCCGTCGGCTTCCCGTGGCTGTCATGCGACCAGCTATTGCAGTTAATAATACAACAGCTTCTTGGCATTTTTTGGGTTTCTTTTTATCGCTAGTACCTCTTGCCACAAGTTCCCAGAATCCTTTGCGGTTTTACCCCTGAATGACGTCACATTTTCAATCTTTATCCTGGTGGGCCGGTCTCTAGTCAAAATGCCCGGGCCGATTTTTTGTCCCAGTCCAGCCCTGAATATGTCTCACGTTTATGGTAGAGCTAACGATCACGTTTTCCCGTGCAAAGGTTCGCACAACGTACTTCCACCCCTACCTCCTCTTCCTATTAAACCGCAGAAAACACAGCGTGCCCCTATTATTAAAAAGCAACACGAGGTTGTTGCACCTTATGCACCACGCATGTTAGAGACGTGGGACATAAACACAAATAAGAATTTACTTCCACCCCTGCCTCCTCTTCCTATTAAACCGCAGAAAACACAACGTGCCCCTATTATTAAAAAGCAACACGAGGTTGTTGCACCTTATGCACCACGCATGTTAGAGACGTGGGACATAAACACAAATAAAAATGTACTTCCACCCCTACCTCCTCTTCGTATTAAACCGCAGAAAACACAGCGTGCCCCTATTATTAAAAAGCAACACGAGGTTGTTGCACCTTATGCACCACGCATATTAAACACAAATAAAAATGTACTTCCACCCCTACCTCCTCTTCGTATTAAACCGCAGAAAACACAGCGTGCCCCTATTATTAAAAAGCAACACGAGGTTGTTGCACCTTATGCACCACGCATGTTAGAGACGTGGGACATAAACACAAATAAAAATGTACTTCCACCCCTACCTCCTCTTCGTATTAAACCGCAGAAAACACAGCGTGCCCCTATTATTAAAAAGCAACACGAGGTTGTTGCACCTTATGCACCACGCATGTTAGAGACGTGGGACATAAACACAAATAAAAATTTACTTCCACCCCTACCTCCTCTTCGTATTAAACCGCAGAAAACACAACGTGCCCCTATTATTAAAAAGCAACACGAGGTTGTTGCACCTTATGCACCACGCATGTTAGAGACGTGGGACATAAACACAAATAAAAATTTACTTCCACCCCTACCTCCTCTTCGTATTAAACCGCAGAAAACACAACGTGCCCCCATTATTAAAAAGCAACACGAGGTTGTTGCACCTTATGCACCACGCATGTTAGAGACGTGGAAATATTAACAGCAGTAAAATATAAATAACACCCCCCCCCCCCCCCCCCCAACCGGTTGCAGCAGATAGCCGCCCCTCCCTGAGCCTGGATCTGCTGGAGGTTTCTTCCTGTTAAAAGGGAGTTTTTCCTTCCCACTGTCGCCATGTGCTTGCTCATAGGGGGTCATTTGATTGTTGGGGTTTTTTTTTTTTTCACAACAACAGTTGTGAAAATATTCACAACTGTTGTTGTGAAAATATAACTGTTGTTGTGAAAATATTCACAACAACAGTTATATTGCAAAGTCTTCACCATCCATCAGCCATTACAATACAAATAATAAAAATCTTGAAATACATAAAAATGTTGATGTTTGATTTTGTTTACTTTAGTTTTGTTTACTACTACGTGTCTGATAGTGATTGTCTGAGTAGATAAAACAGTGGTCCTGTACCACCAACACCATTATGGAGATGTGTGAAAATGACTGGGAGACAGACTGGAGGACTACTGTGAAATCAGAAAAAGCAGAGTGGGAGGTACTTCCTGTACATTGCTTCTCCAGCTGTGTAAATTACATTTTTCTCAGCAGCAACAGCTTTGGGGTTAGGAGAATACCAGGACCAGTTAGTGCACAATTACCAATTCATCAGCTGCATAACAGCAGCTGGAGCCTCACAGCTGGAGCGCACTGTACTGAGTGAAACATTTTCACACTTCGGCGGCTCCGCTCTTTGTGTTTGTCTTTTTTGCGCTAGATTCTGAAGCTGCAGGTTTGATCTATCTTCAAACAACATTGACTGAACCAGCAGCAAAAGAAGATCCAAACTAGCTTCACGTTTCGCTTCACATAAACATTAAATAAACACCTTAAATTCCCTCTTACTTTTGCTGTTTTAACTCCACCACGATAAAAATCACACGTCATGCAGAGCTCTCCGTCTCTCTCTCTCTCAGGAATAGATTCCCATAAAAAAAGTCTGTTTTCTGCGTTATTCGCTTGCTTATTACCCACCAGGCTACCGTTGTTTACAGCGCTGTCTGCCACTGGTTTTTGTTTTTTAAATTTCCAACACGTAAGCCTAATTTCTTCACTTCAGTACTGAACAAATGTATCTACTGCAGAATATTTTTAAGGTTATCTGCTATAAAATCCCAGGCCAGGAAAATCTCCTTCATGTTTTTCTGTTTTATCCTCAGTTACTTTGACACAAAGGCATCTGCTGAGATGCTTACACCTTTGATCAAGTCTCACAAGTGTCAGCTTTGTTTTTATAGATGTAAAAACAAGGATATGTACTGATAAGTGATCAGAAATACAATATTTCTGACTGTATGGGGCAAAATTTCCCTGATTCAAATATAATCACCGAAATTCAAAAATTGCAGTTTTAATTTTCGCAAATGGCGCTCAATGACTCATTAACTGACGCTACTTATCAGCCAATCGGTGGCATGTAGTCTGACGACGTCACAGTGTAGTACCTGATCAGAATGCTTGGAATCCCGGGCTGTGAACTACTATGACCTAATGGAGAACCCAGAAAAGCATTCAGGATTTTCAGACGGAGCAGAATCATGGTTCCATCAATTGTTTGATGTTCATTTTATGAAATACTGTGTTAGCTTTATGGCCTGTATTTTGGTAAATGGCCTGTATTTATATAGCGCTTTACTAGTCCCTAAGGACACCAAAGCGCTTTACATATCCAGTCATCCACCCATTCACACACACATTCACACACTGGTGATGGCAAGCTACATTGTAGCCACAGCCACCCTAGGGCGCACTGACAGAGGCGAGGCTGCCGGACACTGGCGCCACTGGGCCCTCTGACCATTTATGATCTCACTACCACAAATAACAGAATTCAAACTATCCACAAACTGTCTCATGACTCCACAGAATATTTTCCCTAAGTACTTGAGGATCATCTATCTGTTTTTTTTTGGAAAACTTAAGGGGAGGTGTTATGACCCGGCTCGAGGCTGCAACATAAAAAAGGAGACGAATATCAGAGTGTAAGTGAGAAGAGGTTTTAGCTTAAAATGACATCCCAGGTTGGCTCAAATGGCTGTTGCCACAAAGGCAACGACTAGTGAGCTTCCTGAATAGCCTGCCACAGGTATGCGTTTATTTATACCTTACTAGGTGTGGCCAATTAGCAACAGCTGAACACACTGAGGAGATTAGGGGCTGCAGAGGGGCGTAACACCACCTCACTCAAAAGGGTTCCTCTAGGACCCCTAAATTTATTAAGCCAAAGCCAAAACTTGAGCAGTTTATTACCTGCTCTCCTGACACAAAACTAAATACTCGCATTTCTTAAGTTGGCATCTTTTTTTTTTTTTTCATCCTTTTTTTTTTTTTTTTTTAGGACAGGGGGAAAGAATGAAAGAAAGAGGGGGAGAGAAAGAAAGAAAACCAAAGGGGAGAAGAGACGGTGAGAAGGGGGGGAAGAGAGAGAGAGAGAAAAAAAAACAAAAACTCCTGGGTCACCTGTATGGAGAGAGAGAAAAACAAAAAAAAAAACAGGGGAGACAGCAAACAACAAAGAGCAACATAATAATAGAAAGAAAAAAAAAGCACCATCACAATAAACTAGCTAGTCATAGATATCAATAGTTACTAAATAATAAACGATATTGTGCAGCACGCAAGATAGACAGCGCACAGTGTGCTTTGAGGCAGCAGCCAAGAAAGCTGTAGTCCGCATCTGTGAATACCCATGTGTACACCTGTGTGCATACCTGTGTCCTGGAGGTGTACAGGTCCTGCAGAGATGGGAGTCTGCAGCCAATCACCTTCTCAGCAGAGCGCACAACACGCTGCAGTCTCTGTTTGTCCCTGATAGTGGCTCCAGCGTACCACACGGTGATGGAGGAGGTGAGGATGGACTCGATGATTGCGGTGTAGAATTGTATCATCATCCGTGTTGGCAGGTTGAATTTCTTCAGCTGCCTCAGGAAGTACATCCTCTGCTGGGCTTTCTTAATGACGGAGGTGATGGTGGGCTCCCACTTCAGGTCCTGGGTGATGGTGGTACCCAGGAAGCGGAATGAGTCCACAGAGGTGATAAGGGTGTCAGTCAGGATGATGGGGGGAGTGGAGCTGTGTGCTTCCTGAAGTCTACAATAATCTCCACTGTCTTCTGGGCATTCAGCACCAGGTTGTTGTGGCTGCACCAGGACACCAGACGTTCAACCTCCCTCCTGTAGGCAGACTCATCCCCATCCGAGATGAGTCCAATAACGGTGGTGTCATCTGCAAACTTGATTAGCTTGAAAGACTGGTGGGTGGAGGTGCAGCAGTTGGTGCACAGGGAGAAGAGCAGAGGGGAAAGAGCACAGCCCTGAGGGGAGCCGGTGCTGATGGTCCGGGAGTACGAGACATTCTTTCCCAGCCTCACATGCTGCTTCCTGTCCGTCAGGAAGTCAGTGATCCACCGGCAGATGGGATCAGGCACATTCATCTGGGAAAGCTTGCCTTGGAGATGGTCTGGAAGGATGGTGTTGAAGGCAGAGCTGAAGTCCACAAACAGGATCCTGGCGTAGGTTCCTGGGGAGTCCAGATGCTGCAGGATGAAGTGTAGAGCCATGTTGATAGCGTCGTCTACAGACCTGTAACCTACGTTGTTGGAGAGAGAAATAACATCGTGGAAGAGGAGGTGAGTAAAAATGTCCTAAATGCATTTCGAATTTATTTAGAACTACAAATTAAATTTCTTTTAGGAATTATTGTTTTTTAATGTCACAATTCCAACCCTGCTCCTTTATCCGGGCTTGGAACAGCAAAAGTGACCTGAAATTGGCACTCTGGTGAAATTAATTTGTGTGTGTGGGTGTGTGTTTATTAGTAGTTTTAAACCTTGTGATCCACAAAAATGCATAACAGTAATCTATTTATACCGCCTGAAGGAAACTGTTTCCAGGGCCTACTCCGTGGATCGGCTTCCTCCGAGGCGTGGACGTCTATCAGCAGAGAATGTACCTTCACCTATCAGCAGAGAATGTCCCTTAGTCTGTAACACAGTCAAATATATTCTCAAGTAATATTCAAGCATGCCATTCAGCGTGTTAGTACGAGCAGCTCGGGAGCAGCTTGGGAGAACAAGAAAACAGAGACTGCTTTAGATTGTCTTCCCAAAGTGACTCAACTTTATTCACAAGTACAACAGTTTATATAGAGGGTAAAATTCATGAGACAGCAGATTTATCAGTTTAAACCAGTACAGACCAAGATAAGGCAGCGTCTTCCTGCCCTTGGGTGAAGAAGCATCCTTTGTGTAGTTTATTAGTTCAGCTACAATTGTGATTATCTCAGCGACATATTTTCAAGGCACAAAATGAAGAGTTCTTTCATTAGTGAAATCTGAAACAAACCATTTGGCCTTCAACAGGCGTCTAAAAGATTAAGAAACTAATGTAGCTGAGGGAGTGATCTCTGTGGTATTTCAACCTTGTACCAGCCTGTGATTCTCACACATCAATTCTTGGGTCAAAGAGAAAAACACTGAAACAAAGGGGCCTTATTGAATGACAGAGTTTTCCTGCATAATGTCACTATAAAACAATATCCAGTAAATGCTCCCATGGTACTAAAATACCTAACACCGCCCACCCCTAATTCAAACCTCTTGCCAAGTTTGGTGCCACTAGTTTACTGTGAGCAACTCCCAGCCTAAAGCGCTAAAAACAATAAAACCCTACCCTTACTTACATAGTCTTCAGTGGTGTACTGAAGAGCAAGTATCACACTGGAAAACAAAGCGCCCTACAGGAGTTTCCCCACCGGAAGTAGTATATGCTAAGGTGCACTGTATTCAGGGTCTGCAGCCTTAAAGGCCGCATTTTAAGGCCGATTAGGTCACAGCGATGCAACGAAGGCTGTCCCAATTCAAAGGCTGCTCCAAATGCGGCCCTCATTTTCCTGAATTTTAAGGATGGGTTGGTGTATCCTCCATGGCCCAACATATCCAAGACTTTATAGCGCGGCGGTGGTGTGGATAATTTTGCCGGAAAAAAACGGCAGAAGCGTGGCACCCGAAGAGTAAACTTTTTTTAAAGTAAGTACTGAATATTATGTCACTTATTTACGCACAAATGTTTAATAAAGAAGAACGTTAAAACATTACTGTTGGCCACATACCGGCAAAGTTAAGTGCCGTTAGCAATTTTAGTACTAACTGGGTTTTAAAGCCTTACTTTAAAATATACGCCGTTCAATACTTGACATTAATCTTACAGAAAATGTGATACTTTTATGGATAATTAAAGTCAGTCATATATCCACAAACACAACAAGCTGAAAGTCAGTGAATGCTGCCAAATATCACGGCACAAGCAGGATCCACTGCACTGTTAATGTTAGCTATGTTATATTGCTGCCTCTGTTCGGTGGTGTCGAGCCAAACGGGCTTTAACGTGTGTTTGAACGAGCTGACGGTTCACTCGTTAAGCTGAAAGAAAGATGTTTTAATCACAGGAGTCACACATGTGTCCACTGGGAACTCTTCTTATTTAGCACTCGTAATAACACAAACACTAAATCCTCCTTCTCTTGTGCTGTTGTGTAGCAGTGTGTACACCTGAGACTGTCACCTGTCTGTCTGTCCTGCACTCTCTCTCTCTCTCTTTCTCTCTGATTGTGGAATAAAAGTATGAACATGTATTTATAAGTTACACTTGTGTTTGAATCCTGCAGCTTATCACACATTTGATTTCCATGTGTGACAACTGCAAGTGTCCAGAGTGAGGACAGACTGAGGGAGCCACTGCTGCACATCACCTGTGAGGCTTTGCACCCCTGATGATCCACCAGGACAAACTCAGCAGTGAGGAAGAGGAGGAGGAAGAGCCAGCAGCAGCTGACAGATGGAGAGAATAGACAGACTGTTCCCTGTTTGTGAAGGACTGCTAGGAAAGTTTAAAATAACTAATTGCCTGTCCTGAATCAGTCTCATTAGGTAATGTTCAAAATATTTTATCATTCCAGTGTTTTCAGTGTGGGAGAAAGTACTCAGGGCCTTCAAGTTACACACTATGAAAGGCAGCAACAAGTTTAATATTCAGAAACCTAAAGTACAAACCGGATTCCAAAAAAGTTGGGACACTAAACAAATTGTGAATAAAAACTGAATGCAACGACGTGGAGATGGCAAATGTCAATATTTTATTCAGAATAGAACGTAAATCACAGAACAAAAGTTGAAACTGAGAAAATTGATCATTTTAAGGGAAAAATATGGTGATACAAAATGTCATGGTGTCAACAAATCCCCAAAAAGTTGGGACAAGGCCATTTTCACCACTGTGTGGCATCTCCCCTTCTTCTTACAACACTCAACAGACGTCTGGGGACCGAGGAGACCAGTTTCTCAAGTTTAGAAATAGGAATGCTCTTCCATTCTTGTCTAATACAGGCCTCTAACTGTTCAATCGTCTTGGGCCTTCTTTGTCGCACCTTCTTCTTTATGATGCGCCAAATGTTCTCTATAGGTGAAAGATCTGGACTGCAGACAGTACCCGGATCCTTCTCCTACGCAGCCATGATGTTGTGATTGATGCAGAATGTGGTCTGGCATTATCTTGTTGAAAAATACAGGGTCTTCCCTGAAAGAGATGACGTCTGGATGGGAGCATATATTTTTCTAGAACCTGAATATATTTTTCTGCATTGATGGTGCCTTTCCAGACATGCAAGCTGCCCATGCCACACGCACTCATGCCACCCCATACCATCAGAGATGCAGGCTTCTGAACTGAGCGTTGATAACAACTTGGGTTGTCCTTGTCCTCTTTGGTCCGGATGACATGGCGTCCCACATTTCCAAAAAGAACTTCGAATCGTGACTCGTCTGACCACAGAACAGTCTTCCATTTTGCCACACTCCATTTGAAATGATCCCTGGCCCAGTGAAAACGCCTGAGCTTGTGGATCTTGCTTAGAAATGGCTTCTTCTTTGCACTGTAGAGTTTCAGCTGGCAACGGCGGATGGCACGGTGGATTGTGTTCACTGACAATGGTTTCTGGAAGTATTCCTGAGCCCATTCTGTGATTTCCTTTACAGTAGCATTCCTGTTTGTGGTGCAGTGTCGTTTAAGGGCCCGGAGCATCCAGTATGGGTTTACGCCCTTGACTCTTACGCACAGAGATTGTTCCAGATTCTCTGAATCTTCAGATGATGTTATGCACAGTTGATGATGATAACTGCAAAGTCTTTGCAATTTTTCGCTGGGTAACACCTTTCTGATATTGCTCCACTGTCTTTCTGCGCAACATTGTGGGAATTGGTGATCCTCTACCCATCTTGGCTTCTGAGAGACACTGCCACTCTGAGAAGCTCTTTTTATACCCAATCATGTTGCCAATTAACCTAATCAGTGTTAATTGGTCTTCCAGCTCTTCGTTATGCTCAAATTTACTTTTTCCAGCCTCTTATTGCTACTTGTCCCAAGTTTTTTGGGATTTGTTGACACCGTGTAATTTTAAATCAACATATTTTTCCTTTGAAATGATACATTTTCTCGGATTAAACGTTTGATCTGTCATCTACGTTCTATTCTGAATAAAATATTGACATTTGCCATCTCCACATCATTGCATTCAGTTTTTATTCACAATTTGTTTAGTGTCCCAACTTTTTTGCAATCCGGTTTGTATGTATCAGCAGCAGAATGGACCTAAAAATAAATGTACTTCTGCCCAGTTTGACCCATTTAGCAGAAGCCAGCCTGTTTAAGGCTCTGATATCTATTCTGTATGACTTAAAGCAGTTATGACATGGTCTGATTTTCTCACCCAATAAAGGAATATTTAATATATCAGTCTACTCTTCATTTTATCAGAAACAGTTATCACAGCTTGTACATTTTCTTTTTATAAATGTATGTAAGCAATGAGCCAAATTTAGTAATGCCAACATACTGAAGGAACAACATTTGTCTCCTATATATGATACACCTATATATGCACTGTCAAAGATACTTGTCTTTGAGTGAAGATTTAAGGTGATAAGACATAAATAACTGCAACTTGAATCTGTACTGAGGCTCAGTATTTGACACAGAGTTCATGTTCACTGCTGTAATAGCTAATAATGATTAATATAATAACTATAATATTGGCCATATTATATTTACATTACCAAAGTGATATGACTTTAGTCTCATGAACAACATTAGCTAATTCTTATTTACTAACTAATCTTAAATGACTGTTCAGTACAGAAATGAAGCCCAAAAATCATGTTTTACTGTCCTGTGGTCTCAGCCTCAGATACTTATCAAATCACACAAAGCTCTTGTAGAAACAAACAAACAAATGAACAAAATATGTTCTCCTTCATTTCTGTCAAACAAAGTTGTATGACACGTTTCCAGCAGTTAGTATCATGGTTGCTAGGCAACCTGGGAAGCGCGACGGAGACTAGACCGTCCCATTTCACAAGCCTCTCACTTCCGCACGTCTCGTACTTATAGTACGCACCGTACGTAGTGCGCGTACTTCAAGCGTGCAGACCCTGCCACAGCCTGAGAACCGTCACAGACAACGGGGGCGGGGCTTAAGCTCGGACAGATCAAAGGCCTTTGCAACGTCACATCAAAGGCCTTTGCAACGTCACAACAAAGGTGCTTCGAAGGAGCTCCCAAATAGCATAAATAGAGCCTTGGCGACACTCTACACCAGTGCACTCCAAAGTTGGTCCGTCTAAAGTATCGCTGAGTCTAAAATACTGCTGAAAGTCAACCGTTATTAAATATGTCTCACGTTTATGGTAGAGCTAACGATCACGTTTCCCGTGCAAAGGTTTGCACAACTGAAGAATTGCGGGCTGAAAAAGAAGCCACAAAAAAGGAGAAAAAATGCGTCAGGTTTGCAACGCTCCCATCACTCCACAACGGCTGGGAGCACACAATGCGACCAACGACAGAGAGAGTGCGGGACGTACAAAGGGTAAGTCGGGAGTGGGGTGAGGCTGGCAGTAGTGATCGGGTTGGTTTCTTCCGTTGTCAGCAACGGAGCAGCTCAGAACAAACAGCACCTAAAACGGAATGCCTGTTTGTTAATAAATCAAATAGGGTTGTGTCTGTAGCTAAAGACTCACCAGCTAAGAATTTAATCCCACCCCTGCCTCCTCTTCCTATTAAACCGCAGAAAACACAGCGTGCCCCTATTATTAAAAAGCAACACGAGGTTGTTGCACCTTATGCACCACGCATGTTAGAGACGTGGGACATAAACACAAATAAAAATGTACTTCCACCCCTACCTCCTCTTCCTATTAAAACGCAGAAAACACAGCGTGCCCCTATTATTAAAAAGCAACACGAGGTTGTTGCACCTTATGCACCACGCATGTTAGAGACGTGGGACATAAACACAAATAAAAATGTACTTCCACCCCTACCTCCTCTTCCTATTAAAACGCAGAAAACACAGCGTGCCCCTATTATTAAAAAGCAACACGAGGTTGTTGCACCTTATGCACCACGCATGTTAGAGACGTGGGACATAAACACAAATAAAAATGTACTTCCACCCCTACCTCCTCTTCCTATTAAAACGCAGAAAACACAGCGTGCCCCTATTATTAAAAAGCAACACGAGGTTGTTGCACCTTATGCACCACGCATGTTAGAGACGTGGGACATAAACACAAATAAAAATGTACTTCCACCCCTACCTCCTCTTCCTATTAAAACGCAGAAAACACAGCGTGCCCCTATTATTAAAAAGCAACACGAGGTTGTTGCACCTTATGCACCACGCATGTTAGAGACGTGGGACATAAACACAAATAAAAATGTACTTCCACCCCTACCTCCTCTTCCTATTAAAACGCAGAAAACACAGCGTGCCCCTATTATTAAAAAGCAACACGAGGTTGTTGCACCTTATGCACCACGCATGTTAGAGACGTGGGACATAAACACAAATAAAAATGTACTTCCACCCCTACCTCCTCTTCCTATTAAAACGCAGAAAACACAGCGTGCCCCTATTATTAAAAAGCAACACGAGGTTGTTGCACCTTATGCACCACGCATGTTAGAGACGTGGAAATATTAACAGCAGTAAAATATAAATAACACCCCCCCCCCCCCCCCCCCCCCCCAACCGGTTGCAGCAGATAGCCGCCCCTCCCTGAGCCTGGATCTGCTGGAGGTTTCTTCCTGTTAAAAGGGAGTTTTTCCTTCCCACTGTCGCCATGTGCTTGCTCATAGGGGGTCATTTGATTGTTGGGTTTTTTTTTTTCACAACAACAGTTGTGAAAATATTCACAACTGTTGTTGTGAATATATTCACAACTGTTGTTGTGAAAATATAACTGTTGTTGTGAAAATATTCACAACAACAGTTATATTGCAAAGTCTTCACCATCCATCAGCCATTACAATGCAAATAATAAAAATCTTGAAATACATAAAAATGTTGATGTTTGATTTTGTTTACTTTAGTTTTGTTTACTACTACGTGTCTGATAGTGATTGTCTGAGTAGATAAAACAGTGGTCCTGTACCACCAACACCATTATGGAGATGTGTGAAAATGACTGGGAGACAGACTGGAGGACTACTGTGAAATCAGAAAAAGCAGAGTGGGGAGGTACTTCCTGTACATTGCTTCTCCAGCTGTGTAAATTACATTTTTCCCAGCAGCAACAGCTTTGGGGTTAGGAGAATACCAGGACCAGTTAGTGCACAATTACCAATTCATCAGCTGCATAACAGCAGCTGGAGCCTCACAGCTGGAGCGCACTGTACTGAGTGAAACATTTTCACACTTCGGCGGCTCCGCTCTTTGTGTTTGTCTTTTTTGCGCTAGATTCTGAAGCTGCAGGTTTGATCTATCTTCAAACAACATTGACTGAACCAGCAGCAAAAGAAGATCCAAACTAGCTTCACGTTTCGCTTCACATAAACATTAAATAAACACCTTAAATTCCCTCTTACTTTTGCTGTTTTAACTCCACCACGATAAAAATCACACGTCATGCAGAGCTCTCCGTCTCTCTCTCTCAGGAATAGATTCCCATAAAAAAAGTCTGTTTTCTGCGTTATTCGCTTGCTTATTACCCACCAGGCTACCGTTGTTTACAGCACTGTCTGCCACTGGTTTTTGTTTTTTAAATTTCCAACACGTAAGCCTAATTTCTTCACTTCAGTACTGAACAAATGTATCTACTGCAGAATATTTTTAAGGTTATCTGCTATAAAATCCCAGGCCAGGAAAATCTCCTTCATGTTTTTCTGTTTTATCCTCAGTTACTTTGACACAAAGGCATCTGCTGAGATGCTTACACCTTTGATCAAGTCTCACAAGTGTCAGCTTTGTTTTTATAGATGTAAAAACAAGGATATGTACTGATAAGTGATCAGAAATACAATATTTCTGACTGTATGGGGCAAAATTTCCCTGATTCAAATATAATCACCAAAATTCAAAAATTGCAGTTTTAATTTTCGCAAATGGCGCTCAATGACTCATTAACTGACGCTACTTATCAGCCAATCGGTGGCATGTAGTCTGACGACGTCACAGTGTAGTACCTGATCAGAATGCTTGGAATCCCGGGCTGTGAACTATGACCTAATGGAGAACCCAGAAAAGCATTCAGGATTTTCAGACGGAGCAGAATCATGGTTCCATCAATTGTTTGATGTTCATTTTATGAAATACTGTGTTAGCTTTATGGCCTGTATTTTGGTAAATGGCCTGTATTTATATAGCGCTTTACTAGTCCCTAAGGACACCAAAGCGCTTTTCATATCCAGTCATCCACCCATTCACACACACATTCACACACTGGTGATGGCAAGCTACATTGTAGCCACAGCCACCCTGGGGCGCACTGACAGAGGCGAGGCTGCCGGACACTGGCGCCACTGGGCCCTCTGACCATTTATGATCTCACTACCACAAATAACAGAATTCAAACTATCCACAAACTGTCTCATGACTCCACAGAATATTTTCCCTAAGTACTTGAGGATCATCTATCTGTTTTTTTTTGGAAAACTTAAGGGGAGGTGTTATGACCCGGCTCGAGGCTGCAACATAAAAAAGGAGACGAATATCAGAGTGTAAGTGAGAAGAGGTTTTAGCTTAAAATGACATCCCAGGTTGGCTCAAATGGCTGTTGCCACAAAGGCAACGACTAGTGAGCTTCCTGAATAGCCTGCCACAGGTATGCGTTTATTTATACCTTACTAGGTGTGGCCAATTAGCAACAGCTGAACACACTGAGGAGATTAGGGGCTGCAGAGGGGCGTAACACCACCTCACTCAAAAGGGTTCCTCTAGGACCCCTAAATTTATTAAGCCAAAGCCAAAACTTGAGCAGTTTATTACCTGCTCTCCTGACACAAAACTAAATACTCGCATTTCTTAAGTTGGCATCTTTAGTTTTTTTTGTTTTTTTTTCATCCTTTTTTTTTTTTTTTTTTTTAGGACAGGGGGAAAGAATGAAAGAAAGAGGGGGAGAGAAAGAAAGAAAACCAAAGGGGAGAAGAGACGGTGAGAAGGGGGGGAAGAGAGAGAGAGAGAAAAAAAAAACTCCTGGGTCACCTGTATGGAGAGAGAGAAAAACAAAAAAAAACAGGGGAGACAGCAAACAACAAAGAGCAACACAATAATAGAAAAAAAAAAAGCACCATCACAATAAACTAGCTAGTCATAGATATCAATAGTTACTAAATAATAAACGATATTGTGCAGCACGCAAGATAGACAGCGCACAGTGTGCTTTGAGGCAGCAGCCAAGAAAGCTGTAGTCCGCATCTGTGAATACCCATGTGTACACCTGTGTGCATACCTGTGTGGATCAGCATGCTTGCATTCCAAAGGTTTCTCCATGCAATGATCTGCTATAGAGTGTGGGGAGCCACAGCCCTGTCCTCTATGGTATCAAGCAGGTATGGAGGAGATCAAAACTCCAGACATCCAGAGGCCCCCAGAACACAAGAGACCAAGGAAGACCCACAGAGGGGCAGCTGCGCCACTGTCCCAGTAAGAGCTAAGGAGAGTCCCAGATGAGGGCTCATTCAGCAGCCGCGGAGCAGAAGCCAGGGGGAGTTGCAGTGACGCGCCCGTGAGCTCCGCCGGCAGCCAGCTGCGCCTGAGTGACCTCCGAGGTGGCCCGAGCGAGCCCCAATAAGCGGCCGCCAAGGA
Organism: Astatotilapia calliptera; assembly: GCF_964374335.1. NCBI lineage: Eukaryota > Metazoa > Chordata > Actinopteri > Cichliformes > Cichlidae > Astatotilapia > Astatotilapia calliptera. Next base: position 40,297,219 of record NC_137443.1, read on the forward strand.
GTGAGCTGGTGTGTACCCGGACGCCCACCCCCAGATACAAAGAACCACCAACGCACCGATACCTGAGGGAGTCCGCCACCGGCAGGGGAAGTGGTGGTGGGTGGAGATAGGCCTCCAAACCTTGGAGGGCCCGAGATGTCCCCAGAGAGGTGGCGTCTGATACCCAACCTGACATATAGACACAGACATACAGGCACACAGAGACACAAACATCCATTCCCACCCTCATGCTCTCATATGTACTTCACACTCAACCGACGTGGAGACAGACATAAAGGGACGCTGTATACACGATCACACTCCCCAAGCGTACTCTACTAACCGGGTCTAGGTACCCTTGCCCCTGGAGGGGGGAACTGCACCCAGACCCAGGTGGTGTTACCCTTTTCCCTGCGGTGGGGAGAGGCAGACCGCCCCGACTCCGCAGCAGCAGGGAGGCCCCAGACCGCAGTCGGACGGCCCACTCCTCCTAGCCCCCCCGCTCCAGTAGGCCGCAGAGAATGGGGGTGAGAGAAGACTCCAAACCTTGGAGTTGGCATCTTTAAGCAAGGATGCCTTAGGATTTAAAGTTGCCACACTGAATGCACAAAGACTAACATGTGACCAACATAAAGGGGTACAAAGGTTAAATCCAAAACGATTATTCAACCTGCTACAACACAAAATCAGAGCAGCCACGAATAATCACATTCACAAGTGATCGGTGGTTCCACCACACAAACGGTCACATACAAGTGGCCTCATACCACAACAAGTTGCTGTAATATACAAAATTCATTAAAGCAACGCTAAAAACAATAATACCCTAACTTTACATACCTACATGCCGGCAAAGTTATGTGCCATTAGCGATGTTAGTACTAACTGGGTTTTAAAACCTTTACTTTAAAATATACGCCGCTATATATATACCTGACATTAATCTTACAGAAAATGTGATACTTTTATGGATAATTAAAGTCAGTCATATATCCACAAACACAACAAGCTGAAAATCAGTGAATGCTGCCAAATATCACGGCACAAGCAGGATCCACTGCACTGTTAATGTTAGCTATGTTATATTGCTGCCTCTGTGGTGTCGAGCCAAACGGGCTTTAACGTGTGTTTGAACCAGCTGACGGTTCACTCGTTAAGCTGAAAGAAAGATGCTTTAATCACAGCAGTCACACGTGTCCACTGTACCATCTGGGACTCTTCTTGTTTAGCACTTGTAATAACACAAACTGTTGGATTGTGTGTCCACAGGTGTTTGTACTTTGCATCGTAATAAAATGACGGTAAAAGGCCCCGCCCATAACCTATCCATGTCTTACCATGCAACGACTCTGTGAGTGGACTGGGGAAGGGTTGTGGTAGAGTCCTCCGTCAGGAATGAGATATGTGTGCCAACCTTTTATTCTTCCTTACAATTATTATGCCATAATGTTGTAAGGAGCCGCTCTGCTAACAGGTTATGGGCCCAGAGCAGCAGGAAAGAGATCCTGGAACTGCCAAAGGAAGGGCAGCGTTTCCTGAAACCGCAAGTTACCGGCAGGTGTTAACAGTTTGGCACGATCGAGTGAGTAAGCGTTTTTGTGCATCATGAGCAGACGCACGGCAGAGTCGGGCAGTCGATATTCCCGTTTGCAGTTTGATGGAGATGAAAGGAAATATGAGATATGGGAAACAAAGTTCCTTGGTCATCTCAGGCTACAAGGTTTGAAAGATGTCATCTTGAAGGCTGAGGGTGATGAAGAAGCCGATGGTGAAGATGATGACAAAAATGCAGAAGCATATGCAGAGTTGATACAATTTCTAGATGACAAAAGTTTATCGTTAGTTATGAGAGATGCAGTGGATGACGGACGGAAAGCCCTAAAAATTTTGAGAGGTCATTATGCAGGAGTGGGCAAGCCGAGGATCATAAGTCTGTACACCGAACTTACTTCTCTCACAAATGAAAAGGATGAAAGTGTGACGGACTATATTATCCGAGCAGAAGCAATTATCACAGCGTTAAAAAATGCGGGCGAGTCATTAACTGATGGACTTCTGATCGCAATGGTAATGAAAGGTCTACCAGAGATGTTTAAACCTCTGATTGTGCACGTTACACAGAGCGAAGCAAAAACCACATTTTCAGAGTTTAAAGTAAAACTCAGAAGTTATGAAGAAACCGAGAGAATGCGTGCGGCTGTGACGGATGACAACGTAATGAGGACAAAAGTGCAATTAGACCAGGATCCTACTTCATGGCGAGCAGATGACCGAAGATCAAAGAATAATGAGATTGTGTGTTTTAAATGTGGACTAAAGGGACACACTGCAAGAACGTGCCGATCCAGAGTATGGTGCAGTTTTTGCCGGAGTAGTACACACAAAGATGCGACCTGTAGAAGGAAGCTAATACGGGATGAAGCGAGAGGGGTTGTGGAGAAGGACTACGCGTTCAAGACGGGATCCGAACCTCTGAGGGTCCCGGACGGCGGCCAAGAGATGCTGGATAACCAGCTACTGGTGGATACGGGAGCGACGTCACATATCTTTACGAAGATCGAGAGTTTTAAGACTTTTGATGACACATTTCGACCTGAGGCTCATTGTGTAGAGTTGGCTGACGGGAGGCGGAGCAGAGGAGCTGCAAAGCGGCGTGGAGATGCTGAGATAAGTATGATTGACAGTAAAGGACGCAGTCACAAGGTAACATTGAAACAAGCACTCTACATTCCATCGTTTCCACAGGACATTTTTTCAGTAAAAGCAGCTACTAGTAACGGAGCCACTGTGGTTTTCAAACACGGGGACAGTTTTCTTAAACATGTTGATGGAACAAAATTCCCTATATATGAACATGAGAGACTGTTCTTTATAAACACTGTGCAAGAGTTTGAAGAGAAATGTAATGGATGTTTTGATATGCAAACGTGGCATGAAATTCTAGGACACTGTAATTATGAGGATGTTCAAAATCTGCAAAATGTCGTTGATGGAATGGAAATTAAGGGTAAAATCAACAAAAATATGCAATGTGAAACCTGTATACAAGGGAAGTTCATTCAAACTAGGAATCGAGAACCAGATGTAGACATGGCATTAGGCAGGAAACTTCGGCGCCATATTTGCCTCATCAAAACGGAACAGCAGAGAGGAACTGGCGTACACTTTTCGACATGGCGAGATGCATGTTAGTTGAGAGCGAATTGCCAAAGTCTTTATGGCCATATGCAGTACAAACCGCGGGAGTGATTCGGAACCGATGTTTTAACAAACGTACAGGTCAGACAGCGTATAAGATGTTAACTGGAAAAAGACCTGATCTTTCTAGAATGAAAAAATTTGGATCATTGTGCTATGCTTATAAACAAAATAGGGGAAAGCTGGATCCAAGATGTGATAAAGGTGTTTTCTTGGGATATGACAAAAATAGTCCAGCATATTTGATCTATTTCCCAAAGACCGGGAAGGTTGAGAAGCACAGATTGATAAAAATACTAAATCCCGCGACAATGGATCAACAAACACAGAGTGATCAGATGTATGAAGATGAGGTTTATGAATCCAGAAAAGATGGTGAACCCAAACAGACGAAGGATGAGGATATTCCAGATGGTAGTGAAAGCAGTCAAACTGAGTCCGAGGTTAAAACTGATGATAAAGTAGATGCTGGAGCTACACGTTATCCATCCAGAATTAGAAAGAGACCTGATTATTTGAGTGATTATATCACGGATGTGAAAGAGTGTGAAAATGAACAGATGCAAACCAGTGTTGATTATTGCTACAGATTGTTGTGTGAAATACCCACATCATTTAGTGAAGCTATTGTGTCAAGTGAGTCAAAAGAATGGGAAAGGGCGATGAATGAAGAAATTCAATCCCTTAAGGAGAATGACACATTTACTTTAACCACTTTACCAGAGGGTAAGAAAGCAGTGGGGGGTAAATGGGTCTATGCCGTTAAAAAGAACTCAGACAGATATAAAGCTCGATTTGTGGCTAAAGGGTTTAGTCAAACAAAAGGAGTTGATTATGAGGAGACTTTTTCACCGACTGCTAACTTATCGAGTGTGAGAGTTTTGATGCAGAAAGTGATTCAAGATGATATGTTGGTTCACCAGATGGATGTCAAAACCGCCTATCTACACGCACCAATAAATGAAGAAATATATATACAACAACCAGAAGGTTTTGAGACAGAATCAAGTGAGACTAATAAACTGGTGTACAGACTAAAGAAATCACTTTATGGGCTGAAGCAATCAGGTCGTAACTGGAATCAAACCTTACATGACTATTTAAGCAGTTGTGGATTTAGACAAAATATTGCTGATCATTGTGTGTATTCAAAAGAGACTGAAAATGAAAAGGTAATCATCATAGTGTGGGTGGATGATTTACTCATTGCAGCTAACAATGAAAATGTGCTTTCAGGCGTGAAAGAAATGCTCTCTTCTAAATTCCAAATGAAAGATCTGGGGAAACTTAACCATTTCCTAGGAATAGATTTTCTTCAAGAAAAAGAATGTGTCCAAATGTCACAGAAAATATATATTGAGAACATTTTAGAGAGATTTAACATGCAAAACTGTAAGCCAAGGTTAACACCTTGTGAACACACATCGGGCTCATTCTGATAAATCCGAGACATTACCAGATGTGAGGAGATATCGTGAAGCGGTAGGTTGTCTTATTTATCTGAGCTATTGTACGCGACCTGATTTATGCTATGTTGTCAGCAAACTGTCACAACATTTCAATGCGCCAACTGCTGATGATTGGACAGCAGTGAAACATGTTTTGAGGTATTTAAAAGGTAGTCGAGGAAAAGAACTGTGTTTTAGGAAATGTTCAAGTGGAAAACTAGGTCTACAAGCATACAGTGATGCAGATTGGGCATCCGATGTTTCTGATAGACGCAGTATGACAGGTTATTGTGTAAGCCTAAATGAAAATGGTCCTTTGATATCATGGAAAACCAAAAAGCAGACAACTACAGCATTATCAACTTGTGAAGCCGAATACATGGCATTAGCAGCAACAATTCAGGAATGTATGTATTTGACTTATTTGATTCAAGATCTTGATGAGTTTAAGTATGAAACACCTATGATATTGGAGGACAATCAGGGAACAATCGCTTTGTCAAAAAATCCAGTGAACAGACAAAGATGTAAACACATTGATGTGAAATATCATTTTATAAGGTCAGCTGTACGTGAAAGGAAAGTGCTCATTGATTACTGTCCAACTGAGTCAATGGTAGCAGATATGACGACGAAACCAGTTTCAAAGTCTAAGCTAGAAAAATTCTCTGTATTTGTGTTTGGAATGTAAAATGTTTTTTTGGAGGATTGTTCTTCCCAACCTGTGTACAAGTGGGGGTGTTGGATTGTGTGTCCACAGGTGTTTGTACTTTGCATCGTAATAAAATGACGGTAAAAGGCCCCGCCCATAACCTATCCATGTCTTACCATGCAACGACTCTGTGAGTGGACTGGAGAAGGGTTGTGGTAGAGTCCTCCGTCAGGAATGAGATATGTGTGCCAACCTTTTATTCTTCCTTACAATTATTATGCCATAATGTTGTAAGGAGCCGCTCTGCTAACACAAACACTAAATCCTCCTTCTCTTGTGCTGTTTTGTAGCAGTGTGTACACCTGAGACTGTCACCTGTCTGTCTGTCCTGCACTCTCTCTCTCTCTCTTTCTCTCTGATTGTGGAATAAAAGTATGAACATGTATTTATAAGTTACACTTGTGTTTGAATCCTGCAGCTTATCACACATTTGATTTCCATGTGTGACAACTGCAAGTGTCCAGAGTGAGGACAGACTGAGGGAGCCACTGCTGCACATCACCTGTGAGGCTTTGCACCCCTGATGATCCACCAGGACAAACTCAGCAGTGTGTGAGGAAGAGGAGGAGGAAGATCCAGCAGCAGCTGACAGATGGAGAGAATAGACAGACTGTTCCCTGTTTGTGAAGGACTGCTAGGAAAGTTAAAAATAACTAATTGCCTGTCCTGAATCAGTCTCATTAGGTAATGTTCAAAATATTTTATCATTTCAGTGTTTTCAGTGTGGGAGAAAGTACTCAGGGCCTTCAAGTTACACACTATGAAAGACAGCAACAAGTTTAATATTCAGAAATCTAAAGTATGTATCAGCAGCAGAATGGACCTAAAAATAAATGCTTGTTTCAGCTCTATGAAGCTTTGAGTATTTTGGATTAGTAGCACTGCTGTGTTTGTTGCATCATATTGCTGTAATTGTTTATATGCTTTATATATTCTGAGGTAAGTTGATCGGGTCTCGAACCAGCGACTTTCTTCTTACAAAACGAACGCCCAACTCTTGAGCCACGATCGCCCCGTTTAAGGCTCTGATATCTATTCTGTATGACTTAAAGCAGTTATGACATGGTCTGATTTTCTCACCCAATACAGGAACATTTAATATATCAGTTTACTCTTTATTCTGTCAGAAATAGTTATCAGAGCTCGTACACTTTCTTTTTACACATATACGTAAGCATTGAGCCAAATTTAGTAATGCCAACATATTAAAAGAACAATATTTGTCTCTTATGTCTCAGCTATCTTTTACGGTGTGGTCTGCTGGGGCGGCAACATCTCTGCTGCAACAGGAAGAAACTGAACAGGCTGATTCGAAGGGCCAGCTCTGTTGTAGGATGCCCTCTGGACTCAGTGGAGGTGGTGAGTGACAGGAGAATGTTTGAATGGTTAAGCTTTCATCCCTGTTGGACAACATCTCCCACTCCATGCAGGAGAATCTGACAGCTCCTTCAGTGGCAGGCTGCGGCACCCACGGAGAGGTTTCGCAGGTCTTTCCTCCCCACTGCTATCAGACTCTACAACAAAGACTTTTGCAGCTGATCAAACCCACACGTGCAATAAGACTGCTATAAGTGCAATTCTTTTTCTGACAAAGTTGTACTTTTGTATTTTCTTACTCAGCTGTATATAGCATTTGTATTCTATTGTGTTCTATTGTATATATTATTCTATTTCATTATTTTGTTATAGTTTTATCTTATCTTATCTTATTGTATATAGTATTTTATTTTATTTTATTCCATTCCAGTGTTTTCTAATTTCTGCTACATAACTTTGCACTTTTGCTGTAACGAAACAAATTTCCCACCTGTGGGACTAATAAATAGAATAGAATAGAATTCAACTTTATTGTCATTGCACATGCACAGGTACAGGGCAACGAAATGCAGTTTACATCCATCCAGAATTGCTTTAGTGATATAGATATATTACAATATATATTAGCAATAATATAGATATGTAAGTATATTACAGAAATGGGTCTATTATGGTATGTTATAATGTACATGGTATGAAGTATGTTGTGAATATTCTATAACTATAAGTATGTACAGGCTGTAGTGAGTACAAGCTATGTACAGGCTATGAACAGGATATAAATATGAAAAACTATACGGAATATGAAATAAATAACTTTACAGAAATCTGAGATATACAGCTATACAGAAATGGGAACTATGCAAGTTGTAGGATTAAAGATTATCGAATGTACAGAATGATTATTTACACAGAGCTATACAGTAGTGCAGTTAAGATAAGTGAGGGTGTGGATAATTTCTACAGAGGCTATATAAAGTGCTAGTGGTTGTGAGTGGTGGTTCAGTCCATGTTATTATTGTGTGTTTGAGGGTACAGTTGTCCATTGTGGGTGTGTGTATGTTCAGTCCATGTGTTAACGTGGGTCAGATGTCAGGAGGCAGAGTTCAGGAGTCTGACAGCTGTGGGGAAGAAGCTGTTCCGGTACCTGGTGGTCTTAGTCCGGAGGCTCCTGTAGCGCCTCCCAGAGGGCAGGAGGGTGAAGAGTCCATGTGATGGGTGTCTGGGGTCTTTGATGATTTTCCCAGCCCTTTTCAGACACCGCTTCCTGTAGATATCCTTTATGGCAGGAAGTGGTGCTCCGGCGATGCGCTGGGCAGTTTTCACGACCCTCTGCAACGCCTTCCGGTCCGAGGCAGAGCAGTTCCCGTACCAGACTGTTATACAGTTGGTCAGGATGCTCTCGATGGTGCAACGATAGAAGTTCACCAGGATGTCTGAGGACAGGTGGTTCTTCCTCAGAGTCCTCAAGAAGAAGAGGAGCTGGTGAGCCTTCTTGACCAGCTTGGAGCAGTTGGTCGTCCAGGTGAGATCCTCGGAGATGTGGACTCCCAGGAACTTGAAGCTGCTCACACGCTCCACAGCCGTCCCCTTAATGTGGATGGGTGGATGTGGGTCAGCATTCCTCCTGTAGTCCACGATGAGCTCCTTGGTCTTCTCGGTGTTAAGCAGCAGGTTGTTTCTGTCGCACCACTCAGCCAGACGATCCACCTCCTCCCTGTAGGCGGCCTCATCGTTGTCACTGATGAGGCCAATCACCGTGGTGTCATCTGCAAACTTAATGATGGTGTTGGAACCATCAGCCGGTCTGCAGTCGTGGGTGAAGAGGGAGTAGAGGAAAGGGCTCATCACACAGCCTTGTGGTACACCGGTGTTCATTGTGATGGTAGATGAGCAGCGGTTATCCAGCCGGACATGTTGGGGGCGGTTAGTCAGGAAGTCCAGTAACCATTTGCAGATGAGGGAACTGATGCCCAGGTCTGTCAGTTTCCTGACAAGATAAGATAAGATAAGATAAGATCTTATATATAATACATCTACATATACACTGTCAAAGATACTGGTCTTTGAGTGAAGATTTAAGTTGATAGGAAATATAAATAACTTCAACTTGAATCTTTACTGAATCTCAGTATTTGTCAGAGTTCATGTTCACTGCTGTAATAATAACTAATAATGATATAATTGATTAAATATAATAATAACTTTAATATTGGCCAATAAAAAATATACTACTATATTGGAACATAGTGAAGACCAATTATTTAAGAGAATAAAGAGAGGTTAGTTTATTTTGGAGACAAGCTCCACTTATTAAGAAACTTTTAAAAAGGCAGGAACGCTCTTTAGAGGTTTGTGGGTGGCTCTTAAAAGAGCCGTTGTGGGGAAGTCACTGGGACTTCAAATAGGCTATTCTTTTGGCTGCCAAGACACTGCTCCCTCCGCCAAGAAGTGGGCCATGAACTTCTCCCTCACCGGGACAACCTCTCTGGAGAAAATGTTGGCTGCTACACGACCCAGGCCTTGCAACGGCCAGAATTAAACCAGGTCTAAATAAAACAAAAAAAAAGGACTTTATAAGATAGACCTTTGAGTTAAGGCTGGGCGATATGGCCTAAAATCCATATCACGGTATAATTTGAAGCATGTGCGGTAACGATATATATCGCAATATATTCTTTTTACTGTATAATGTATTTTGCACACTTTAAGGCACACTTACAATCCCTTAATTTTCTCAAACATCGACAGTGTGCTTTATGTATGAATTCTGGGTGTGCTTACTGACGTCGAACCGATTTTATGTGGTACACGGCGCGCAGAAATCTGTCAAAAATGTTTTAGTACGACTTTGGTAAACTATGAAGGCACACCACTTGATGGATTATTGGAGCATTACGGCTGCCGTAGTCAGGAGCCTCGCGGAGTAATCTGGGTCCTAAACTCCAGCAGGTCCCAAAGTCAAACGAAAACTGCAGCATCACTGAGAGTTAAAACTGTCTAAATTCTTTCATCTTTAATAAAAATGATCGGCGTTGCTGCTTTACCAGGTGTAACAATTAAACGTAACATCCAGACATCCATGAAATCAGAACTTATTAAATTCAACGGAGTTAGAAGTTAGCAGGAAGTTAGCTCGCTAGTTTCCACCTAAACAGATATACCATGTTCTGACAGATTTCTGTGTGAATGTGTGCGTAAATGGGTGGATGACTGGATGTGTAAAGCGCTTTGGGGTCCTTAGGGACTAGTAAAGCGCTATACAAATACAGGCCATTTACCATTTTTGAAAAATTGAAAACGTACAGCTCTGCTAATGATGTGCTACGTAACCACTAGCAAAACAGCTACGTTAGCATAACATTAGCACATTGAAGCTGAAGGATGAACACTAACTTCTTACCACTCGATAAAAGTTAACGTGAGGAGTTCTGGTGGTTAGGGACAAATGCAGTTCCATGGCAGAATGCTATAAACAGACCAAACTTCAGTCAGGAGAACAACTGAGATGATCCATCCACAATATGAGGTTAGTGATTAATATACTGCAACAACATGGGAATAGAGCAGCTGCGAGAGAATTCAGCACTAATGAATCAATGGTAGGGAAGTGGAGGAAGCGCATTTTTTGGCTTTCCCCATATTCCAAAAGTGCTTGTCTCTTTGCTATTACTGTCGCCCGGCATAAGTGGCTGATGATGTTGTTTGCAGCTGCTGCAACGCTTTCGACCAAAACGTGGAATAGACCTTTTGTTACGTTGTGACTTTGATTGCAGTTCGTTACCTGTTAAACTCTCAGCTTTCCATCAGCAGGTCCTTCTCTACTGGAAATTAATCTATAAACATAACTTTACTCCTCACAATACCCCTATATGGAACAACAGGTATATCCGTTTGTGTAGGAAATCTGTGTACGTGGATGAATGGAGATCTAAAGGGATTTGGGCTGTAGCTCATTTTATGGATGATAATGGGGTCTTATTAAAACATGAGACGTTTTGTGAGAAATTTGATGTAAGATGTACTGTTAAGAGATATAAATCCCTAGTGAAAGCCATCCCAGTCCCTTTGAGATCAATGATAAAAGAAGATATTGTGCACTCTAAAATTTCTCCTGGACTGAGGCAGCTCTGCATAGCTGGAGCTGAATTTGGTGACAGCAGGTTTACAAACAAAGTGATCAGAAATATTTTGATCAACGACATTTGCCCTAATCCGGTTAAAAGAAATTATATCCTTAAAGAATTTGAGACCATGGAGGTTAAGGCGATAAGAAAAAAGTATATCTCACTTCCTCTTTCCCCTAAAGTAAAAGAGGTTCACTTTAAAATCATTAATGAGGTTTATCCAACCAATGAATTCTTAAGACGGAAATTTAACTTAGATGTGAACGCCTGCACATTTTGTGAAAATGATATTGAAAGTCTGGATCACTTGTTTTTCAACTGTGAATCAGTGCACTCCTTCTGGACTGACACACTGGCGTGCACAGATAGAGACGAGGTGGTGCTGAAGCACTTGCCCTTTTGCCCTCAGTCCAAAAAAGTGCCCTTTTGAAAGACGTGATTTTATTTATTTTTTTAAAGCTGCGCGATTTAAAAAGGTGTGAAAATAATGGCTTGATTTGTGCCCCTTCTTCAAAGACACCCGAACCCTGTCGCTTTTTCACTGTCACCGTGTCACGTGAACACGCTTGCAGTTCATTTGTTGTGAGGCGTGTAGCAGCGGCATGACATAGGAGTACTTGGAGTAGGCATAGTAGGCTAACTATAGCGACTGGGAGCCACGGCGGACAACACGGCAGCTCTTTCCCTTCCCAACCAGTCAGGTAACCCATGAATTGAGTGAAATTATTCTGTTTGCCCTCTAAGACCAACCTGCAATTGTTTTGTTGTGAAGTAGCCTGTCAGAAACTGCACATGACAAACTTTGCCAGCTTGCCCCCTCCATCCATCCATATGGATAAACAAAAAAACAACACATTTAAAATGTAACCTAAACCATTTAGGCAACCCCACTCTCCATCAATTCCGACCTTTTTGCATACACTATTGAAAATATCACGTTATGCTATAGGCTACATGCCGTTAGGCAGAGGGCTCTTTTGAGCCCATTTTTCGTTACAAATTTTAGGATGATCTCACGGAAATCTGTGAATAAATACAAAGTTTTCAAACTGAAGTCAGTGACGGGAAGACATCACACTTTTTAGAGATGGAACTGCAGAAAAACCTAAAACCTTGACATGATTATGAATAATAGAATTATGGACGTTTCTCCGTTTTTGTGGATTAGCCTTTCCATAACTAACGTCAACTACTGTCCTACTTTGGTAAGATTGAAATTAATGTCTTTGACTGTCTTTAGTAGGTGTCTCCTGTGAGAAAGTTAGAACACCGTCCAACTGTCTAAAGATGCAGTCTTTAGCCTAACTGGTTGTTACTGACTCAGCGATGCTCGCAGACATTTACGCACTGTGTTGTGACCTGATTGTGACAGAACAGTGACGTTGTTATTGGTAGTTTGAAGGGTACGGTGTTGGGGGTGGTGCATGTTAAAAGTTTTGAGAAGCACTGGTTAGACATGTTAATTTTTTTTGGTGTAACATATTGGCAACATTAACACATTAATTTGCTAAAGGAAAAATAGGCAGTTCCCAATTGCCTGTGAAAACGACCATTCTGCCCTGTTCTTGTAATGACCACAGTCAGTCTTATTCGTTCTCATACATTTTGGTCTATTTATTTACTAATTTCAGCAAGCATAATGCCTAGGAAAGAGAGGCTGAGAAAGGAGAAAGAAAGGGATCTACAACAGGCAGCCCAGGGAAGCAGTTCTCTGCTCTCCTGGATGAAAGCAAAGGAAAATGAAGATGAAAGGTCAGAGTCAAGGGCAGAGTCAGGTTCTATTTTAATGTTTTAATGTAACCTGCTCCTTGCAGTTAATTCTATTGAAAAATCTTAAAAGCTGTTCACACTTAGTTTTTAATGAACTTAATCAGCAGGCATTGAGCTAACTATTATTTTGTACCTACGAAAGTTATTTCTATGTTACAAGACTTGCAGTATGGGTTATTATTAAAACTATCTGTTTAAGCTTATTATTATGATAAATAATAATACTATTATTATTATTATTGTTCCATTGTAGTCAGTCACAGCAGGGAAGCAGCTCTATGCCATCTACCAGCATAGCAGAAGAGGGAGATATAGAAACAGATGAAGCCGCGACCAATGCAGCAACAGGTTCAGTTAGGCCTACAGACACTGATGTAGTGCTCTCTGAAGACCACAATGAGGAAGAACAGATCGATCACATAATGTCAAAGTTAGCAGCTTTACAATACCCAACAGATCCAACACACATCCATACATTTAAAATAAAGCGCAATGACAGATACGTTTCAATGTGCTGCAATGTGGGCCCATGTCAGCCTGATATACCTTACCCAAAAACTGAGGGGAGATCATTCCAGAAACAGTGGTTTTCTGCTAATGTGTGGCTGGAATACTCACCCACTGCTAATTCAATGCATTGTTTTAGTTGTCGGCTTTTCCTCTCGGATGAAAAATATAAAAGCAGAACAGCCTGGACAACTGATGGCATCAGAAAGTGGAGTACTGCTCTTGAAAAAATCAAACAACACTCCAGCGCAGAGATGCACATGACAAGCATGGTTAGATGGATCAATTTCCAGAAAAAGGCCCTTCAGTCTGCATTTGATGTTTCAGACGTAAAAGGGGTGGAAGTTAGAGAGCGAGAGAGGCAGACAAACAAAGAAATCCTGACAAGATTAATTGACCTAACAGTGTATCTTGCACGTCAGGGACAAGCATTCCGAGGTCATGATGAGAGTGAGTCCAGTGATAACCGTGGCAATTTTCATGAATTAGTCAATGTATTTTCCCGCTACGATAGTGTGCTGAAAATGCATTTGGAAAAAATTGCCACAGTTAAAGCCACCAAGACAAGGCCCCAGGTGTCACTGCTTTCCAACAGAAGTCAAAATGACATCATTGCAGCACTAGGAACTTACATCAGGAAGGAGATACAACGTGAAATAAAAGAGGCTGAAATGTATTCCATTCTACTTGATGAAACCTCTGATGTTTCACACAAAGAGCAAGTGTCATTTGTTGTGCGATATTTTCATCATATGCAAATAAAGGAGAGATTCATCGAAGTGTGCAATGTTGATACAACTACAGGCCAGGAGCTGGAGAATACAGTGTTCTTGCTTCTGCAAAAGAATGGCCTAGAGATGAAGAACATGTATGGTCAAGGCTATGATGGAGCAGCCAACATGAGTGGCATGTATAAAGGTCTCCAAGCTAGAATCCGTGCACACAATGAGAAGGCCCTCTATGTGCACTGCAAAGCCCATTGCCTCAATTTGGTACTAGTGGAGGCATCAAAGTCCAGCAAGCATTTTGTGACATTTTTCAACTTGGTGGAGAAATTGTATGCTCCCCAAAGCGTCATGCTGCCTTGGTCAAATTTCAGGAGTCTCTCTTTCCTGGACAACGTGTTATGGAGCTCCAGCAGCTGTCAGATACTCGATGGGCTTGCAGGGAAAAAGCACTGAAGGCACTTCAGAGAAATTTGAAAGCCATTTTGATGCTCCTTGATGACATCAGTGACAGTGACCCACCTAACCTGGCCCAAGGTGATGCTCAGATGTACAGAAATGCCATTAATTTTATGTTCATTCTCTGCATGGAAATCACCACACCAGTATTCGAAGTCACTGCTTTGGCATCAGATTCTCTGCAGGAAGAAGGGTTGGACCATTCCACTGCCTACAAGGTAATTGATGGTGTGCTTCACACATTGCAAACCATGAGGTCTGAGGAGAAATTTGGAGAGATATTTAGATGTGCATCAGAGAAGGCAGAGAGTTTCAACATTCCAGTACCTACCGTGGTGCCTGGTCAGGAGAGAAAGCGGAAAGTTCCAGTGCGTTTCCAACACAGCACCACAGTGTCTCAAGTAGGTGCTCAGTTTGAGTCAGTGGAGGCATATTTCAGGAGTGGTGTATATTTCACCTTTCTGGACATCATGACTGGGGAACTGAACAGGAGGTTCAAAGGGGACAATACTGGAAGCCCAACGGCCAGAATCATTCAGTCCTTCCAGCCCTTAACTGTGCATGCTAACTGGGTAGGCCCACCAAACCCAGAAGCCATTGAAGCTGTCCACATCCTCTGTGAATTCTATGGAGAAGATGAGGACCAGCTCAAAACAGAATTAAAGGTCTTCCACTCCAGCTTTAGTTCAAAAGACCTCAGAGAAATATTTCTGATACTGAGGGAAAACAATGGCCAGCTGATCTTTCCTGCCTTTGTCAAAATGATTCAGATCTACGCAACACTACCAGTGACAACTGCGACAGTTGAAAGATCTTTTTCAAAGCTAAAAATAATCAAAAATAAACTAAGAAGTTTGTGTGGAGAAGAAAGGTTGTCTGATCTCCTCTTGTTGGCCATTGAGAAAGATGTGGAGATCAATTACAACGAGGTCATCAACATCTACAAAGACATGGCACCAAGAAGGATGCTTCTTTAGAGCAGTACACTCCATTTAATGGACACTTGAGAATATGTATGTATATAGTTTAGAGTTGGATACAGATTTTATCTTTTTGTGGTGTGATTTTTGATTTTTAGAGAATGTTTTGAAATAAAAGTCAAATTGCATTTAACCTGTGCGATTTTTTTATTATAAAAAGAAAAGGTTTTCCACATATGCAAAAAGTGCCCTTTTTTCCCCCTGGAGCACTTGCCCCCCAAAATGTCTGTGCACGCCACTGATAATAATATTTATAAACCTACCTGGCCAGCTGTCCAGTGATTAATTGCATAAGTACATGGAGGCAGGACCTCACAGCAGAAGCATACTTCTTAATATGTTATACATTATTATATGTATATTATATTTATTTTTCATCTATTGTATTTACAAACAGCAAGAAGTTACAAGCAAAGAAAGACCACACCATGGCACATGCTTAAATATCGAAAGTTTATTGATCAAATTTATTTATTAAAAAAATAGACATAATTTTTTCACCCAAAAAATACATGTTCAAAGCAACACGAGGTGGACCAATATCAGACAGAATTGTGAACTCAACTCTGTAGAGTAGGCAGTCATGAAGCAGTATTCCATGTTTGGCACTGATCACCACCTGCACTCATGTATATATCTTTCTACGTAGCACTTTTAATTCTTATTCTCATGTATATATCTCATGTATATCTCATGCATATATCTTTCTACGTAGCACTTTTAATTCTTATTCTTACTTTTATTTTTTTCATGTCTACTTAGTCGCAATTTATGACAGTATGTTTGCACTGAAGCACTGCAGCAATTTCCTAATGTTGTAAACCTGCTCAACATTTGGCAATAAAACCCTTTCTGATTCTGATTCTGATTCTGATTCTGAGTACACTTTAATTTGTAAATTCAAGCTGTTCTTCATATTTTTGGCCACCAGATGTCACCAGAGATGACTGTGTTGAAAAGCTTCGGCATCAATAAGCCAGTATTGAAATATAATGTTTTTTCTGCTACATTTACAAAACAAGTTTTCCCGGTAGCCGAGTTTTAATCTTAGCTAGCTAGGACTCAATGGGCCATCTTTCAAGATTTATATCTTGTGTGTATGTGTGTAAGCCACCGCAGATGAACTGGGGAAAAATATAATTAAAAGCTGTACTTTTTTTTTTTTTTTCAAATATTAAACTTTATTAAGAAACAGTATACAGAACATGTATACAATCAGAACAAAATTAACATATGCCAGGGGGTGTAATACAAAGAATTACAAACATTCAAATAATTTGTAATTACTACAAATAGTAATAGTTTTCATAGCCTTTTTGTTAAGTGATCCACTAATCAATTTTATGTAACATAAAACATCATTATAGTAATGTTTAAAATTAGGTTTTTTGTTACTGTATTTGCATTTGTGAAAATAAAATTTAGCTAAGATAACTAACAAGTTTATTATAAAGTAAACATCTTCTTTTTTTTGCCTTCGAAAGAAACAAAATACAACATTTTCCCATTTCACAGTAAAGTCATTATAGAGATGTCCAGCAATGAATCTACTGAAGTCTTTCCAAAATGTTCTAGCGTATGAACAGATCCAGAAGAGGTGTTGCACAGTCTCAGGATGGCTTCCACAAAATCCACAGTTCACATTTATGTCCCTTTTGAACTTCGTCATGTAATGATTAGCAGGATAAAATTTATGCAGTATTTTAAATGAGACTTCCTTCACTTTATTCGTTACCAGATACTTGTTAGGAATTGTCCATACTCTTTTCCAGTTAATGTCACTGACAAAGAAATTCCAATAAGAGACCACATGTGGGATAGTTAGAGATTCTGTCTGGAATAAAGCACGAATATTCTTATTACTTTTACTGTGGTTTGTTAGACAGATTCTTCCTATGTGTGAATCTAAAGGGTTGGGGAGAGAAACAGATGATATGCAAGGTTGAATACCTTTAAAAAGCATTATAATACCCGTAGGTATTGCATCAAATAATATGGCATATTCTTTGGGTGTGGCTGGAAATTTATAGGTGTTTAAGAATTCTGAATAGGACATAAGCTGCCCATTAGGATTAAACAGCTGATTCACTAAAACAATCTGTTTCTCAACCCACCTAGAAAAAAATAATGATTTATTTTTATACACTATGTTCCTATTATTCCAAATTGAATACGTGTGGGGTGTAAAGTTGTGTTTATATATAAGGGACCAAGCTAATAGAACTTGTTTGTGAAACATCGAGAGCTTTTCTGGAAGCTTATCTATATTATAATCACAACCTAAGATAAAACTTAGACCACCAAACTTAGAGAAAATGTAGTGAGGAATAAAATTCCAAATGGATACCGGATTTTTAAGAAAATGTTTAGCCCAATTAATCTTAAATGTATTGTTTAGAGTAGTAAAATCCAAAACATTGAGACCACCGTGTTCATAGTCATTCATCAATACACTTTTTCTGATGTAATGTGTCCGGTTTTTCCAAAGGAAGTTGAAGAGCATTCAGTCAATATCCTTACAAGTTTTGCCGTCCACATGCAGAGAAATTGCTGCATAAGTCAGTCGAGACAGACCTTCTGCTTTTGAGAGCAATACCCTTCCTCTTAAACTTAAATCTCTCTGCAACCATTGATTTAATTTGGTTTGAGATTTTTTAATAATTGGGGGAAAATTTAGTAAAATTCTGTCTTTTGGATCTTTGCAGATAATCAGACCTAAATATGTTGCTTCATTTTTAACTGTTATATTACAAATACTCTGAACATTACACTCTTTGACAGGTAATAACTGACATTTATTTAAGTTTAGGACCAATCCAGACCCTTTTGAGAAATCCTCTATTACACGTAAAGCAATTGGCACTTGGCTGGCATTTTTAAGAAAAATTGTGGTATCATCTGCCAATTGACTGATGACAATCTCTCTGTCTGCTATGTTTATACCCTTCACAGGGCTATTCGAAATATGAGAGGCAAGAATTTGGGTGCAAAGTAAAAAAAGATAAGGGCTAATCGGGCAACCTTGGCGTACACTTTGATTAAGACTAAAACGAAAAGTGGTGCCATTTTTCATTCTAATAGAACTATTAGCATTGGAATACAGAGTTTTGATAGCTCTGCAGAAGATATCACCAAAACCAAATTTCTGAAGTGTAAGAAATATAAATTCATGCTCAATTGAGTCAAAGGCTTTATAGAAGTCCAGGAGAAGGATAAATGAGTCATCAGATATTAATGCTGAGTAGTCCAGAATATCCAAGAAGAGTCTAATATTATTGGAGATGTGCCTGTTTGTCATAAAACCAGACTGTGTCTCGTCTACAATATCGTCCAAAATATATTTAATTCTTCTAGCTAGCAATAGAGCTAATGTTTTATAATCATTATTTAGGAGGCTTATTGGTCTCCAGTTGTCTATATAAAAGCTGTACACATGAACAGGCGGTGGCGGTAAATGCATCGCCGCGGAGGTTGAGTTCCTCATTCACAAACCACAAAAGAAGAAGGACCAATGACGCGCACTCTCCGCCAATATGAAGGCACCCAGGGCAGTTTCTGCCTTTGCTTTTAAAGAATAAGCCTTGTAATTTTTTTTACAAGTGCTAAATCCGCCAGCCTGATTAAAGTAGGTGTGACACCGAAAAAATATCTTGGGTGAGACCGTGTTTTCATTTGCAGATTAGCATGCAGGCTACTGGAGCAGGCTAAGATAGGCCCCGCGCTGAGATAAAACATGACACAGTTAACTTTAGCATTAGCCTGCATTCGCTTGTTTTATTCTAGTATGAGATATGCAGAATAATTACTGTTAATCTACGACGCTTTTTGAATTTCAGAAGCATCCTGGTTAGTTAAAGATGGTAAACAGAACTCAGTTCTTGTAGTTAACGGGGAACTTCAGCTTACTTAAAGGTAGCATGCGTTGTTGCTCGCTATAAGTTAGCGCAGAGCAGCTGCACTGACGGCAGATATTTGCATGTGTTTATGTTTTGGATGCTCCATTATGCACAGGAGTACTAGAGCATCCGGGAAGGCCATGTGATTATCAAACGGTTGCAACAGTAACAGTGAGAAATGGGTTTTCGGTTGCAGTTTAAGATCGGTTGTAGGGAATGAATAAATTCAGGGAGTTTGAGGGAATCGCACTGCAAAGAAAGTTTCCTGCCAGACTTGCTTTGTTTTTTTGTTTTGTTTTCTTTTTAAGTCATTTTTTTTCTAAAGTGCCAAGCTGTAAACATGCAGATGATTAAAGAGAGTTCACTGAGCGTTGTTTGTCATATTTGCAGTCCTGCAGAATGTCCAAGATCAGGCGGAAGGTAACAGTGGAAAATTCAAAAACCATATCTGACAGCAGCAGCAGCAGCAGCACCACAACCAGCAGCAGCACCAACCCCGCTGCTCCGTCCCGCAGGCCAAGTGTGTTTGAAAGGCTTGGACCCAGCACTGGGAGTAATGCTGCTGATGTATGTATAACCCAGAGGTCAGAGAGGGTTTTCCCCCTCCAGGGGGAAATTTCCAAGTCTCTGTGTCTTTGAATGAATATGGCACAGTGCGCTGTTTCTTCTTTGGCCTGGCTCATCTGTATTTTGTTTTTTTGTTGTTGTTTTTCTTTTTTTTTAGAGTCACTGTAGAAATTGGCTGAAGACTGGGAATTGCAGTTACGGCAACACTTGTCGCTACACACATGGAACTCAGCCACGAGGCAAAGGATTTAGCTTTAGCCGGTAAGATGGCTGCGGTTATTGAATTTGTATTGAGTGTTGCTTTTAAAATCAAATCGACCTTTGTGCATGTGTTTTTCTAATCTCTGCGTTAATGAAACAGGTCAACCGAGAGGCCCACAGGTGATCTGCGGGAGAGGATGAAAAATAAAAGACAGGATGTTGAAGCAGAAAACCTGAAACGAGACCTAGATGAGCCCTCGTCCCCCACAGTAAGAGTGAGTCCTCTGCTCTTTTGGTCTTTGATAATAACGCATTTCTGAATGAAGAATCTAGTTTAGATTTGAAATCGCTTTGGAAAGTTTAGTACATTGTGCAAAACGGTTTGTTTGTGTGTGCTACTGTAGCAGAGAGAGTCCTCCAGAGGCCGACACAGAGAGAAGGAGGATATAAAGATAACAAAGGAGCGTACCCCAGGCAGTGAAGAAGAACCCACAGAGTGGGAAACCAATCGTGAAGGTTCGGTGTTTTGTTTTGATGACGTTTAAAGGGAAATTGACACATTTATTTGTAAATACCATTTTGATGTTGTGGATTGAAACGCTCTTCTCCATTCCAATTTTACTGTTTTGGTTTGGGTTTTTTCCCATTAATTTTCAGACTCTGATATCGGTGATTACGACTATGAGCTATCCCTAGAGATGAAGCGTCAAAAGATTCAGCGTGAACTAATGAAATTAGAGCAGGAAAACTTGGAGAAGAGAGAAGAAATTGTCATCAAGAAAGACGAAACTCCGACGAAAGCCAGAACCACAGCCTTGCCAAAGGTAAGCGATGAGATGCTTTGATTATTTCAATACGTGACCTCTGGATTTCAAAAGTATTAGCACAGCTCACTTCCTCCGTTGAAGTAGCTGTCTGCAAGGGTGGTTGTCATCTGAATTTTAGCTCGATCTGTCACATTCGTCCTTCAGGCTTCCCCTGAGCAGTTAAGCTCCAAAGATTCACCCTCATCCAGAAAGTCCAGTGGCTCGCCAAAACATAAACGGGGAAACAAAGGGCTGGGCTCGGGGAAGAAAGAAAAGAAGGCATCAATATCCTCACCTGTTTTAGAAACTACCAGGTAGGGAAGAAAAACAAAATATGAGACCTACAGATTTGATGAGGTTCTGATAAATATTTTCTGTCATTCTTTGACCAGGTCTTCGAAAGGAAGCCACAGCAAGAAGAAAGGGCCCCGTACCCCCAGTCCCCCTCCACCGGTCCCTCTGGACCTGCCCGTGGTCGGGAAAAAACACAAAGGCAAGCACAAAAATAAGGAGAAGTCTGACGAGAAGCAGAAGGAGGGTAAAGATCGTGGACGAGATGCAGAAAAACACAAAGAGAAGAAGGAAAAACGCAGGTAAAGTGGGGATTTAGTGCATCCTGCAGCGTGTGTATGTTTTTAATTCGTTGAGTCATATTCACAGTTATCCTGAGTTATCCTTTTCAACTTCCAGTGCTCGCTCTTTATAATGTCACCTTTTTGTTTGAAGGGACAGATCTGACAGTTCCCACAAGGCCAAGAGGTCTGTGACATCAGAGGAGCGTTCTGGTAGCGTGTCATCTCCCTCCAGGGGTGCGTCGCCCTCAGCCAGGAAGAAATCTACCTCTCCTAAAGCTTCCTCCCATAAGGCTTCTATCTTGGCATCCCCTCCTCACAGGTGAGCACACAGAAACCTTTTTTTCCAGGGCTGTAAACATTGCAGGATCACTCACCTGTACTTCTTTCTTCACAGTTGGGTAAATATTTGATCATGACAGCCAAGAGGAAATAACCTTTTGTCACTGCAGGTCTCCTTCTCCTCCACGCCACCAACGCAGCCCCACTCCTCCCCGTCACCGCTCGCCTTCGTCCCACTCCGGTTCCTCTGCCCAGCGGCACTCTCCCTCTCCTCGACGCCGTCGTTCTTCTTCCCCCATCTACCACAGAAGCGCCACCGCTCAGGCCTCCGCCTCCTCACCTCAGAGCTCCCGGCGCTCTCGTTCGCCTCCTGCTTCTCATGACACCTCGTCACCCCATCGGCGATCTGACAGGTTGAGCCCCAGCCGGCGCCACTCCAGGGGCCGCGAGAGGAGTCGTGGCGACAGAGAGAGGAGTCCTCCCATCCAGGACCGCAGACATGAGCGCAGAGATGGTATCGTCATCTTCCATTACTGGATTTCTCTTTATCAGTCTGTTGGCTGGAGCCTTGCTTTAAAATATAGGCTGTCAATTAAAAAAATGTACATTTATCTGCTATTAAGCTATTTGTCTTTTCTCCACACAGATAGTCACAGCAAACGAGAGAAGGACAGCATCCGTGACGACCGGGACTATGACTCTGAACAGATCTCCCGGGATGCCCGTGACGACCGGGACGCCCGAGATGCTCGTGACCGACGGGACGCTCGTGACCGAGGAAGGGAACCAACTCGAGATTCTCGTGATAGCAGGGATGTGAAGGACTTGAGAGAGAGCAGGGTGGAGACCTGCTCCAGTCGAGACCGCGAACGGGAGCGAGAGAAGGACCGGGAAAAGGAGAGGGAGCGAGAAAAGGAAAGAGACAGAGAGAGGGAGAGGATTGATGCACACAGGAAGGAGGACCTGACTCAGGATGACAGGAGCTACGGGAGAGGGCATGGACGTGACGATGGAGGCAGAGGAGAAGCAAGGACTGAGAGCAGGATGGACAGAGCTGATAGGAATGGACGAGGTAGAGGACGCGCTAATGACATACCTGAGAAAGGCAAGTAAATAAAAGCAAAGTGATTATTTCAGTCTTTTTAAAGAATGAATTTGAAATACTGCTGTGAGTTTTGAGAGTGTGTGTGCGGCAACAAAAGACGAGACATTTTGATAATAAGCTGCTGGAACATCTCATATCTAATGAGGGAAATTAACAAAATAATTGAGAGTGAAAAGATGACTGGAGATTTCTGCGTCCCATGATCAATAAAAGATTGGAAGGATCTGCAGAAATCTTTTTTACGCAAAGGAAAAGCAGAAATGCTAGCTAAAATCTTCACTGTATCCCAAATTTGATGGTAATTGTTTTCCCTCTTAGTCTTTTTGGGTGACTGTCTTGAAATATATGTCAACCCATTTTCTCATTTTTCCTTCTGTTAGGCTCCAACAGAAACTCTCGGGGTTCCCAACTGGAAAGCAGCCATGACAACTGGGAATCGCGGAGCAGTGCCGTTCGTGAACGGAGTGTGGAGAGGAGCACAGATCGCAGTGCCAATGAAAGAAGCTCTGACAGGGTGCCAGACCGAGATCGCTACGAGTGTGAGAGAAGAGGGGAGCAGACCAGAGACCCCTCGTATGACAGGAGAGGAGGACATGGAGAGCGGGATCGCAGAGACAACCGCGAAAGAGGTGAAGATTAGAAGCCCGCACATGATTTCCTTCGTTAAAGTGAGTGTGTAGTTATTCATGGCTGGTTTCTCTGTTTAACAGACCAAAGGGCAGCTTCTCCAAGCAGACACCAGGGGAGGCTGGAGGAGTCTGAGAGGGACGAGAGGAGGGACGAGCGCAGGACTGAGAGAGCTGAAGACAGGAGAGACGACAGGACTCGCGAACGGGAGAGGGAGCGAGAGAGGGAGCGGGAGAGAGAGAAAGAGAAGGAGAGAGAGCGGGAGAGAGAGAGGGAAAAGGAGCGGGAGAAGGAGAGGGAGGCGGAGAGGGAGCGGGAGCGAGCCAGGGAGAGAGAACGAGAGCGAGAAAGGGAGAGGGAGCGAGAGCGAGAGAGGGAAAGGGAGCGCGAGGAGCGGGAGAGAGAGAGGGAGAGGAAAGAGAGAGAACGGGAGAGAGAACAGCGCGAGCGGGAGAGACTGCGGGAATGGGAGGCCCGAGAGAGGGGAAGGGAGGAGAGGCGGGAGAGGAGAGACGACGCCAGGGATGAACGGCCGGTTCGAGACAGCCGGGACGATCGCAAGTTGAGGCATGTGTCAGTTTTTAATCCGTGTATTTGTGCGACTTTCTACATTAAATAGTCATCCGCACATAATCCAGCAATTATTTACAAAGTAAAGTTTCCTGAATGTTCGGATTTAGTTTTATGTAGCCGTTATCGTGCTAATCTCCAAATACTGATCTGCGCTTATTATAATGTCCTCTCCTTCTAGTCGTAAGAGGCCCAGGATGGATAGCAGCCAGAGTCCCCGATCCTCTCCTAAGCGAACGACACTGGACCTCAGTCCAGCAGACAGCGACGACTACAATAGTGCCGAAGATAAAAGTGAGCGCCCGATTGGCCGAGGGCAGGCCAAGCTCCACCCTCAGCCCCTCCTCCCCAGCCCAGTGTGTCTGCCTCCATCTGACAGTAGGGAAATTCTTTTTGAAAGGGCACACTTATATTTTAATGGGGGGTTGCACTTTTATACACATCCTTCTGTAAACGTGTGTGCTCTGTGTAAACACTTTTAAGTTTCATTTCTCTTTGTAAAATGTGCTGGTGCTTTGGAGTCATTGGCTGTCAAGTGAAAAGAAAATGAAAGAGCTTTCATGTCAAAGGGCTCCTTTAGGTTAGATTTTCCTTTCACTGCATTTTCAGCCGATACCTCCAAGGAAAAACTTCTGTACTTGACTCCAATGCTTTAAAAGTGCTGAACGTGTTTATGTGACACACAGATGGGGACAAGCATCGTCTGCTGAGCCAGGTGGTACGGCCCCAGGAGCCGCTGTTACGATCGCCGCCGAGAACTGCCGCATCCGATGACAAGCCCACTCACTGGAAGGATGAGGACCGCAGGGTAGTCGGGGACAAAAGGGAAGCACGCGGTCGCCATGAGGACCTGGAGCCTCGTGGGGAACGAAGCAGAGGGGCCGACAGGCGTGGAGAGCACCTCTCAGACGCGCCTTCTGACTTGCGTACCAGAGGCAGAGATCCTACACCACCTCCGCATCTACCCCTTGCCGCTGCCACTGAAGACAGAGAGACCAGTGGTTCCCAGTTGCATGAGGAGGGGAAAAAGAAGACAAAGTCACAGAGGAAGGGCTTGAAGAAGGGTCGCAAAGACGAAGAGACTGTCGCTGGCAGCGCCCTGGCTGCTGCAGGGGACCGATTCAACCCCGAGCCCCCATCTGGGGCTTCTGCAGACGTGCCTCCACCCTTACATTCTCCCAGGAAAGGGGCAAAGAAGAAAGCTCTAGAGCGAAAGAGGAAGCGATCGCGAGGGGCAGAGTCTGAAGCATCCGAGGAGGAAACTTCAACCTACCTGCCACACAGTAAGAGGAAGAGGGGTCCTCGGACACCGCCGCCCTCAATGAGACCTGATCAGCGAGGCGCTGGAGGGAATACAGAGCGCTCTCCTCTCTCCAAAATGGACAATTTCAGTGACTGGTCAGATGAGGAGGTGACAGACCGGGGAGGCTCGCTGGAAACACTTGCTCCTTTGGTTTCTGCTGATAGGGCTCCTGCTGAACCTCTCAGGAGAGGTGGAGGCCCCAGGATGGGCCGGGGTAATCCACCACCCATTGCACCTCTGCTCTCCCAGGATCCTCCAATGCTGCTGCAGACTTTGCCTCCGCAGCCTCTGATGTCCCAACCGCTGCTCCGCAAACCCCCACCAGAGCAGACGCGCAGCAGCAGCATGGGGAGCAACCAGAGTCGGACATCGTCTCGACGCCTGCGTTCACCCTCTAACGAGTCAGCCCACAGAGAAGATCCCCAGGGCCCACGATCGCGCCGGGGCATACTTCAAGGCACCAACTCTCGGGACCGGGAAAGAGAGCGGGAGCGAGAGAGAGAACGGGAGAGGGAGCGAGACCGCGAGAGGCCGGCGGCGAATGACCCTCCGTGCTCTGAGAGGAAGTCCCGGATTGATCAGCTGAGGAGAGGAGAGCCCAGCCGTAGCACCTCATCAGGTAAAAGCCTCACCTGAATCCTGAACGTGACACAGAATTGCACACATCCTGTACTACCAGGATCACTCTGAATTTGACCTATGTTTATTTATTTATTAATTTATTTTTTAATTTAGACCGGCAGGATTCTCGCAGCCACAGCTCCCGACGCAGCTCTCCTGATTCTGAGAGGCAGGCCAGGTCCAGGTCCCGTGCCGGCTCCTACGACAGTCGAGAAAGGGAAAGGGAGCCGTTTGAACGGGAGAGGGAAAGAGAGAGGGAGAGAGAACGCAAGGACCTCCGACCTCAGCAGCAACAGCAGCAGCCTCTGCTTCTTCAACAGCAACTACAACAACCACCATCAAGAGAATGGGAGCCTGAATGGCCAAGCCGGGGGCGGGAGCCCCTGCTGATGCGTCCTGGTCGCGAACCTCTCCTTAGGGAGCGGGACATCCGGGACAGGGAACGCTTACTCCCCGAAGGACTCATCCAGCAGCATGAACGGGAAAGGGAGAGAGAACGGGAGAGAGACAGTCGAGGTGACCGAGGTGTTGACCGAGAGAGGGAAAGGTTGATGATGATGGATATCACGCCCCACGGGGACCCCAGGGCTCCAGTACGAGGGGACATCAGAGGAGACTTGCGAGGAGACATGATGAGACAAGACAGGATGGATTACGAGCCTCTGCTGCCCAGAGAAGCTTTCAGTCCTCCAGAGCCTGAGAAACCAAGCAACAGTCCCCATCTAACTGGAGATCAACGGGAGGTGGAGAAGGCAGACAGCATCGATGGTAAGAAGATAAAAACGTGCATAAATGTTTGTCTTTTCCATTTCTTGTTTTTCCTACAAGGATTTTAAGAAAACTGTGTGTGGTGGTTTTAGGAGACGATGATGGGAAGGAAGACGATGTCCAGTCTATGGCATCTGTTGGCGAGGAGTACGAACCGATCAGCGATGATGAGCTGGATGAAATTCTGGCTGACAGCCAGAAAAAAGAAGATCAACAAGAAGAAGAGAAAATCACAGGTACAATAAAGACATTCTGTGGATAATATATACACACATGAAAGTGTGTAGTCAGTTTCTCTCCCCTCTTTATTTCTTTATTTTTATTTGATTGTCTTGAATTCTGACAGGCCTGAAGTTCATCAACTCTACAATTAATAACAATTGAGAAAATGCAAAGTATTCAGTGGAATTTTCTCTGGTGATCTTTAACAAATGAAGCCTCTGCCTTTGTCGTGTGCCGACAGGTCCTCTGGATGTGATAGATGTGGACTGGTCCAGCCTGATGCCCAAGCAGAAACAGGAACCGCGGGCAGCGGGGGCAGCCTTGCTCCGCTTCACCCCAGGGGCGGTGCTTCTTAGGGCAGGCATATCCAAGAGACTTGCTGGCCCAGAACTCCTGGAACAAGTCAAAGAAGTGTGCAAGTCTGAGCTGGACGATCCCAAAGGTGAGTTAGGGACATAAAAACTGGATGTATTGAGTCAACAGTCAAATCTCATTAAAGGAAAAAACAATTTTCTGCAGAATGCGTATGTGGTTGGAGGTTGGCCAGAGAAGAAAAGTCGTAGGCTTTTGGATACTGTGGAGGGGATGTTTAAATTCATGTCTGTACCTCTAGACTGAAAATATGAAGTGGCATGCCTGTTTATCATTAAGAGAAGGGGTTCCCGTCACCAAATAAACCAAAACGAAGAGGAAATGGATAACACCACCGGCAACTTAATAAACTGCCATTCCCTTCGTCCTCTCCTCAAGCGTCATCTCCCGAACTGAAGCCGGGATCCAACACATGACAACGTGATTAAATGTGCATATGTGTTCCAGATATTGTTGCAGTTATTGTCAGCAGATTAGACATGGGACCCTCTCCGTCTCTGGACAGCTGTGGCAGCTAATGTTAGGTTCGAGTGGCCTAAAATTCACACCTCACAGTTTGGTTACATTTTCACATTGTATGAGAGTTTATTCACTAACTGTAACAGAGTTACATCCACTTCAAAGACAGTTTCACTCATGCTGGCTAACAGCAGAGCTTGTCTGACTTCTTGACGTGGATCAGGCTCCTTTTACAAAGTTTCACAACCTCTTCCAGAAGAAATAAAGCTGAACGCTTCTTTTTTAAAAATTCCTGTTGATCCATCAAATTAAACCTCTGTTGTCGTCATCTTGGTAGATGCTGACAAGCTCTTTGAGCATGACCTGGGAGCCTTGAATATGGCAGCTCTGAACAGGCGGGTGGAGAGGGCAGGTTTATTGAGGAATCTGGGGCCGTGCTGTAAGGCCCTGTGTGCTCGCAGGGACTTCGCCATCCGCCGGCAACTGTTGAAAAACGAAAAGGTATGTGCTCTCCAGTTACAGACCTAAATTGAGATCAACAAATTGTTTATTAATCTTAAATGAATGTGCTTAAATCTTTTAACTCTTAGCTCTTAACTATTTTTTTTCTCAGGGTCTATCCAAGCATGACCCCACCACACCTGTGGTGGACAATGAACTCCTGCAGATGAGCATGCGTCTCTTCAGAAGGACCATGGCTGGCCAGGCATCGGCCCCGGAAAGGTCGGACAGTGGGTCGGCACCAGCAGCTGAAATTACTGAAGCTGGTAGTAGTAGTAAGCTCAGCACAGCACAGCCTGAGGTCTGTGTGTCCTGAGAGTAAAACACATCAGAGGTGAATGCTTCTAGGCCTTTACTTCCTCTCACTCCTAACTCTGTTTCTTGCTGTCTCATTTCGTTACATACGTAGCCTTTTTAGTCACGAGAGGGAAAAAGGCAATGTTATGACTCTTTCAGTTATTTGTTTTTCATGATGTGTTCCATAGACTGATAACTAGCCTATGGAGGGGTGCAACTATCCATGTATGAGAAATCTAAAACGCCTAAAATGACTTCATGTTTTTGTGGATTTACAGTGTTTTAGAGCAGATTTTTAACGATCAGTTTCACCTGCCTGACAAAGATTTGTTTCCCATGTTGTGCATTGGTTAGTACAACTGTGCATTAAAATGGTTAGATGTTGATTTTTTTTTTTTTTTTTTTTGGTAACTGGTCTTTTGGTTAGTATGAAACGACTGTTCAGCCATGACATAATGGGACACCTAATATTGTTCTGGTTTTTTTGTTTGTTTGTTTACACCATAATACATGAATCTGAGTCTATAGCATTGGCTGCAGATTTTATTGACTCACAACAGTGAAACATCCTGCAGGAACTTGAAAGAACATTTCTCACTAAAAAGCACTGCCAAGCTATTCCTTCACTGAATGTAATTAGTTAAAGCTTTTAGTTTGTGGAAACACGCTTTATTTTTTGTGTTTCTTTTAAATGGTTTGGCAGTGTCTTTCTTACAGGAACTGAAGGGAGTGCAGATCACCAGGTCACGAACATGAACGAGTGGAATTCCTCTTCTCACGAGCCCACATCATCCATGATGGAGCCAAAGCGCTCCCAGTAGGAAAAGACAGTGTACTGCTTAGGAAATAATGACTGAAAACAAGCCATTAATCTGAACTTTCAATCTGTCATGGAGGCGGCTAAACAAGGTCACGGTAGTCTTGCACAGATGGATAAGGTGCACCTTTACAATGTGGTTGTATCAGGAGACAGTTGCTTAACAAAAAGCGCAAGATTTGCCTTATGCGTGTGCTGGGATAATTTTAAAGGACTGAAAAGATTAGGAAGGGGCAAAGTACTTTTGTCCTAAAGCTCTGGATTCAACGTGATCCACCACCCAATCCAGCTCCATGACAGGAAATCTCATTCCTCTTCTCCACCCATTCGGGGTCAGCGCCTGTCCTACACCCAGTTTTCACATTTTGACTTCTGAAAATTTCTGCCAAAACGAAATTGGCAATAACACAATACCGAAAATAAATAAAAATTTTCCAGAATTGGGACCACTTACTAAGGAAAGGACTACCTCATGAAATCCTGTCCCACTGAGGAAACAATTCACCATCTGCTACATAATGTGTGGTTCACGATGTGGGTCGGTTTCGAGAACTAACAGGAGTGGCCGAAAAGTAGTATCAGTAATTTTATCGACACAGAGACATCGAACTCAGTTTCCCATTATTTTTCAGTTTGACCATGACTCTGGTTTTACAGAAAACATTTTTACAAACTTTTTTTTTGTCCTTGTCTCTAATATTCGAGTAATGATATCTGGTTCAATGCTGTAATTTTTTTTTTTTACTGTAAAATAAATATTGACATTTTCACAAATAAGGACAAACGTGATGAAATCTTCAAGCAAACAAATTTTTGAGGTAAGTTCTGGAGTTTAGCATATAATTACCACCACTTCATGGGTGATAGGTTTATGAGTTTGTCTCCATATGTGTCTACAGAGGAAGTCTTATGACTAATTTAATTATGTGGAAAAATTTGTTTAATTTCACATTTCTTTACATGTGCAAAATAACACCATGTTTGATAAAATATGTATACTGAAAACAAAGATATACATTTTTTTAAAGTTATTTAAACATATTTGTCACCATCTGTGATTTTAATAATTAATTTTACCTTTCTAGTATATCTGAGATTCTTAGAAGTAGACATATCCGTAGAATTTGGATGTTAACTAAAGTTTCAATTAGGATGCCTGAAATGTTAGAAGAGTTGTAGGTATCTACAGCAGTTCAATTGCTGATAGTAATTATTAATAACAATCGAACTTTGACTAATAAAAACTGGATTCTAGATGCTAAAATTGCATTTTAGCTTTTTCAACGTGGAGTTCTAAGATAAGCCATAAAATCTTTGTTCATACAGAGGAAAATTCTGATGCCACTCTGCTTGGTGCAATGAAAACAGCAACTGGGTGTAGAGTCATGTTGAAAACACGCAGTTCTTTGAATCTTTGGGCTGAAGGAGGGACAATACTCGGTGTATAAATGCTCAATCAACAATCATTTATTTGCATACAATTCAACAATAAGAGCATTAGAACGTCCGGATGGGAGAGATGCTACCAGAGGGTCAGGCACATGTCTCAAAATGGTGACGGGTTGCTCAGCTTTTTATAGTCTCTAGTGGCCCCCAGCTAGTCGTAAAAGCCAAAACATCACATTTTTTCTCTGTTACAGCGCCTAAGTTATGACCTCGGCAGTTGTTTCTCTGCTTTCTGTAAGGTGGGGGTGTGGAATGTGGTCTGTCTATCTCCCCTGTCTTAGACACAGAGTCTCCTGCTTACAACCTTCTCTTCATGATTCAACAATTAAGCATGTCAAGAAAACAGTGTAACACATTCCCAGCAGATCAAGGATACAGAGTGATGCACATTTATCTAATGAACTAATATGTGAATATGTTCTGTTAACTCAAAAGTATAATGAGAACTAAACTACATACAGATCACACACTCTATTTTAAAGGGTATAATATGATCTACAACAATATCCTAATTCAACTATTTTGATTACATCTATAAGGTAACATATAATAACAGAATAATATCACAATACCCTCTTTTGATCTCTCATTAAAGAGATCACTAATAACATGCACTTCAGCGTTGCAAGGTCCAGGTTTTCTTGATCCTGAGGCCCTCTGTCCCCTTTTGACGGGTGGACCATATGGGGGATGACCTCTGTGTTCACGCAGTTCAGATGCAAGCAAAGTTAGATTTACAACCATACCAGCAGTTACAGATGGCACTCCCATCATTCCCAATTTTCCCACAGCTTTATTTTGGTGCTCCAGTTTTCCACTCCCATTTTAATGCCCCCTTATACCTTTCAAATGTACTTAGACTAGAACCTCTGTCTAAGGAGCTTTTAACCTTTATTTTTATTGCTGCAGCTACCAGTGTCTTCCAGTTGGGTGATTCTCAGCTTCTTTCTTCGTCCTCCGGGGTTAGACCACCCTTTAGTCATTGCACAGTTCTGGGGATTATTGCGATTTCAAACAAGGATCTGTGTGTTTTGGGGTCACCGCCGTGTCCCCCTTTTTGCCAAGAGCCTCTCGAACCTCGTTGGTCTGGTGTTCCTGGTTTTCGCCAACCCCTTCATGGTTATTGCTGTGTTTGTGGGATCCATCTTCTCCAGGAGCCCAAACGTCATGACACTTGACCCCAGTTGCTGTCTCGGCAGTCCCTACATCTGTCCCTGCTGTGAAGGGTCCTCACATCTCCGGGTCCCCGTCTGGTGTCTGTTCCTTTCTCTGCAAGAGACAGAAAACCAAAACACCTCTCTCCCTAGCCTTGATAATCTAATATTGTTATCCATTGTTGTTCTAATGATTCAAATTTGGTTTAAAATATTATGTTCAGGACCTATTCTAATCATAATCTATGTGTGTGTAAAAGAAATCAAAAATTAGTGAACCCTTTCTAAGTCTAACACATTATAAGCTTAAGTTTTACCATAGCTAAATTATTAAACACAGAAATAACGTCATAAGATGTTCATAAAACCATTGTTTGATGTTCGGACTCAACTTCCCCCTTTTTGACACACTCCCATGTGTCACTTCATTGGAGCTAGACAATTAAAAGAGAAGGTTAGTGACATCATATCTGGTAACTGGTCCATCCAGAGCTGTAACATTTTGAAATGTACATACAACAAGCCAAACCACACCTTGGTCACACCAAACCCTTTCTGCCCCGAAGATGTCCAACACCATCTTAGTCTGGACCAGGGTTGTAATAGTTTTGCAATTTTCATCAGTTTTTACCAATTCTTTGCTAGTTTAGTGTAGTTTTTATTTTCTGAAAATCCTTAGTTTCAATTTAGTTTTATTTGTGTTTTGCAAAAATTAAGTGTAACAAAATCCCAGTTCCATCATATCAGTCATGCTCTTCTGGTTATCCTTGGGTGTTGAGACTAATAACTATTAACTCTTGCCGCACTGAGTGGTCCTAATTTTGGTTAAATTTAATTGATAACCTTTTGAAGGCGATTGTTTCACACCTTTATTTAGATGTCCCAGTCCTGTTGTCTCGGGATCCATCACGCTGCCTTATCTGGGGTTAGCTGTTTTCTGGGGATGCGGGTTGAGTGGGTGAGCTCTTCAAGGAGGGGGAGTGTGCTCCCCCTGATGAGGTCTTCTAGGTAAGCTAGGTTAACCTTCTTGTGTGAGCTTTTCAAGTGCACTTTAAGGTTAGTGGGACTTTTAGTTTTATAAATGTCCCTCATGTCCCCCTGATGACCCAGTATTTCATTTTTTGCACACTGTAGTACACATTTTAGTTTTTGCTTGTAGCTCGCATACTCTACTTGCCACTCCTCTAAGTCCTGATGTTTCTTAGAGAGGGCAACAGTACCTTTAAAATTATATCACACGTGTGGGGGTGTGGCCTTGCCAATTGTTTTGCCCACCTTTTCAAAATGGCTGGCGTGCCCACAAGGATATTTCATGGAAAAAGAAAGGTAAGCTTGATATTTATATTTAAAATGTTTTGTTAAACTCAGATTTTTATTTTATTCTTTTTGCAAGTACCCCTCCTCGGTGGCGAGAAACTGTTGGTGTGGTCAAGTGGGTGCTCTAGAAACAAACGCTCAGGACAGAACAGTTATCAGTCATGTACTTCCTACAAATTTTGCATATGTTTTATTTCATATTGATCCTCTGAGTGTAATGGTACATTTTAATTTGAATTTATCCAAACTAAACACAATATTTTCTTTATTTACTTTGCTCTTGTTCTTTTGCAGTGCCACATCCTATCAAATGTCCCTGTCGATTATATTCTACATTTAATAACTTACTATTTCAAGTGAGAACCTAAATCATGTGGACCAATGTTTATTATTGCATATCTCTATTCTGAATGTGGCCAGTCATTCATAGGTATTGTTCAATTTTGGCGATTTTCCTCTATAAAATTTAATTGACTTTTTACAGTGGCCTGCTATGGTTAATAATGACATGTTCCAGTCATGAGTGGTATCAAAAGTCTTCTCCACTGTAGCATTTGGCATTCCCAATAATATAACATGATACCTTAATCAAAACACAGCTAATATAGCACAGTTTTCTTAATGCAAACATCAGTAACTCAAAATCAGCAACCACAGTGTTAAGTCTGCAGTTCATACTTATGTGAAGCTAGAGTCTCCTCCTCCAGTCTCTCTTATCCTCCTGCTCCTGAAAAAACAAAACAAAACAAAGCGAAGCATCCACCCTTCTCTTGTCGCCCGGGTGAATTGTTTATGAATTGTTTATTGGCATTTACTAATCCTAAAGTGGGTGCAGTCATTGTCTCAGTATCAAGTCAGTCAAAACTTTTAGTCGTCAGTCCATCACAGTCCATTCACATGCATACCTCCATACACATTCATACCAGATGTTGCTGATAATGGAGTCTCACGCGCAACCTATTCAAGCCTCCATCACCAGCAAGATGACGTCATCATTTTAAAGGAAAACAATTCCTTGTTGTTTTTTGGGCCGGATTGACTCGGTGCAATCCTTTTAGACTCAGAACTTCTCAGTGTTCCCTATAAGTGAATTTCTCCCAAGCCAATTACAATCATGGAGAAGCACACTTTGCAACTGTTTTTGTAAGAATATTTCATAGCGCTTTAAATTTCAATCTTTCAGGCCTTGTTTAAAGAGCTGATTGTTAAATCATGAACTCACAAAATATCAACATATCACCACCGGTGGATCACACCTCTCAGATGTTTTTTCTCCAGTGCACTGTAACAAAAACGAAAACAGACGTAACCAACAAAACACTAATAACAATAACATAAACTAGGGCCCGTTGCAGACATGTCCAAGCATAAAACTATCCCTCTCTCGCTTACGAGAAAGAACACAAGCCAAAGCTCACTGATAAAATCAAGCTAGCGCTAAACAAAACCAAACAATCAACCAGAAATTCACAGGAAAATTTTGCTTCCTGCCGGGACAATATTGTGTGGGAATGAGAACCTCAGGTGCCGTAACTCCTTTTGTTCCTCCTTGAATTAAAACTCAATCACAGAAAATGCGGTACTCCGACCTAAAACTTACACTATTAATTCATCAATTTCACTCTGTGCCACTGTTCCTCATCAGGGCTGTGTGAAGCACAGCAAAGAATTCAGTCAAGGCCTTGAGCCATAAACAGACATCACGCACAGACATTGTTTTCATAACCAAACCGTTTTAGAGCTTATTCCTAAAATCTACATAAATGCCTTCTAGGTGACATATAACACATTCTAAGTCATCAATGGCTCCTCATAATAATTATGCATTGGGATGTTTGTGTGCAGCATTTTGCATATCAGCATAAGCAAAGCATTCTTCATTGCATCAGCGTGTATGTGTGTGTGCGTGTGGATCACTCTTTATTGCACAAGCGTGTGCATGTGTATGTGTGTGCATCACTTCTCAGTGAATCAACATTCCCGTGTGTGTGTGTGTGTGTGTGTGTGTGTGTGTGTGTGTGTGTGTGTGTGTGTTTGTGTTCATCACTTTCCTGTTCTGGTGTTCTGGGTAAACCACGGCCTGAAGCGTGCCCTGGGGTCCTGCCCCCCCCTCCTTTTTCAGTTTGTTTGCGACCATTGCTGCTGCTGCTCAAAATTCAGTCCGTCCTGGTTCTGACCCCAATTGGGGCAGTCCTTTCTCCAGTGTCGATGTTCACCGCAGGTGAAACCTGCATCTTCTTCTGTGTTTTTGTCCATTCTGAGGTGCCTTCTGTCCTCAGTTACTCCTCTTGTCTCGGTCACGCCCTTTTTCGCCACCCGATCATCCGTGTTGGTCCATCACTGTCCTGCACAGTGTGAATGCAAAGTTATCAAGGTCAGCATTCTTTCGCTCGGCCTTACTTTTCATTCGGGCTTGGCGGGCGTCTCGTCACAGCTCTGTCAGCTGACGCAGTCTGGGAATTTTCCCCCGTGTAGTGAAACGGGCCTTAGGTTTAGTGCTCTCCGTCTCGGCTGCATGAGATCACATTCCTGCAGGTCTGTTGACATTCTCAGGTCGTTGTTGTGGGTCCAGCTGTTGCAGCATTTGGTCAGTGTCACGTATGGGGGAGAGCAGGAGTCCAGTCAGCCTCGGCTTTCAGGGCCGGCAAAGCAGCCTGTAATTAAATATGTATAGAAAAAACAAAAACAAAACAAAACAAAAACAAACAAAAAACAAAAACAAACGAACAGGAAAATGTTGTTGTGTTGGCTGTGTTATTCAGAGGGGAGGCACACCGGGACCAGGCCCTGTGTCAGCCTTCTCTCCCCCTTTTTTTTGTTTTTTCTCTCCCGATATAATCAACTCCTAACCCACCAAGTTGACAGGACAACACAAGTACATATTAAAATTCTTAAGATCATGTTTAAAAACCCAAAAAGGAACTTTCTTTCATTCAGTAATCACTTTTATTAATCAATCAACAGAAAACATGTCACAATTTGAATCTTTTAACCACTAAATTTGTTGTGTCTTGCCTGGTTGGTTAGACCAGTGTTCCTTTTTTTTTTTTTTTTAGTTAAATTGTTGTCCTGCAACCCAGAGGGTTTCTTTGTCAGTAATGTATAGACTTCATCATTTAAGTATGTTAATTTTTCTTTAACCTTGCTGGAAAATCTTCACGTGTTCATGAGTGTAAGCTGTTCCTTCATTGCGTGTATGTGCATTTGTATAAAAGCAGGTTAATTTTATCTTTTCTCAAACTACGCGTTACCTTAAAAGGAGCCTTTCTCTCAGATTTCTCTGCTTGTGTGTGTTTTTGTTTCACCTTTTTGTTGTGATGCTCCGGACGCCTTCCCAACCTCCACAAGTCTGTTGGCCCCAGTTTTATGTGTTAAAACTTCTCTTAATTTCTCCTCTAATTCTCTCCTCGCTGCTGTCTGTTTCACAGCTGCTGATTCGTGCTGGGTGTGGTTCCCATTACCTATAATTTTGCTTCGGCCGCTGTGCTTGTGGGGGCAGTTGGTCCAGGTCCGCAGCTTCCTGTATTAACACACTAAGAGATTTATTTAATTTCATTTTCATCACTGTTAAACAGATACGCAGGCAACACGCCTACCTTGACAGCGTAAACTGTACGCCAGTCTCCCAACACATTCCTCTCTGTACTCCTCCATAATTCTCCACTGCACACCTCTTACTATCTCTCCTTTTTATTTTTATTACACCACAGAGTAATACACCCAATTATGCCCATCTATCTCTATGTGGCTCCAAATTCCCTCTTTATTTTAATTTCACACTCGTCAGGGGACAGGCACACAACAATTTCAACCACTGAAACGAGGAATTCAACCTTTTTATATTTCTTTACTAATCTAGACTCAACGTTTGTTCGCAAAAATGTGTCTTGTTCTAGTCCGGAATAAATGAGAACCCGTGATTACACGGCCGTTCCAGTGTTATATCCGTAGCTATGCGGGGGCCCTCACCTCCCCAAGTCACCACCTCGGCACCCGGACGCCGCCGGTCCTGGCCAAGCGTCCCTGGACAGGAGGGTCGCCACTCCTAGGGCAAAGGTCCACAGGTACACTAGGCATCAACGTTTGATCCTAAAAATGTGTCTTTGCTCTAATGTCCTCCTAATCAAACACATTAACCGTCACTGTCACTGTGTTCACGCTTCACACTCCACACAAAACACACTCAGAGCGCGTCTCGCTCACACTCTCACTCAGTGCGCGCTTCACCCACAAGACAGCACCCAGAGCGCGCCTCGCAGCTTCACACACACTCTCACCCAGAGCGCGCTTTGACACTCACACACAACACTTTTCCTCAGCGGGAATTTTACACAGAAACCTCTGAGCTCAACTATTAGATCTTCTTAAAGCACACTGCACCATAGACCAAAATACCCTTTTCTCTGCGATTATGACCGCCACCACGGGGCAAAGTCGCATCATAAACGTGATGCTTGCATCCCCGAAGTTATACCTGACATCATAAACCAGGTGTTGCTCTGTACTTAATTTTTACTTTGTATTATGGCCGCAGCCCTTTATACTCGACTGACGCCACAAACCACCGTCAAAACCTCTCTCAAATGTACTAAAATTAGCACCAACCACTACTGCACTTCACGGCCGCACCACCGGAACACGCCGTATCATAAACCAAACCTACGGACGTGTTTCACTCTCGCGTTGCCAGCGTCCAACTGCACCGTGAAGCCAGCATCTGCTTGTCCTTAAATCAACTTCTATTTCATAGCCGGCAAAAGCCAGGACGTCACTGACACCATAAACAAAATAAACAAACCTCGACTTCAATGTACTGAACTTATGGCCGCGTCTTCAGAAGAAATTCTAACGTATTATTGCTACAGAAGCCAGTATTAGACAAAATTAAATGTGGAAGGTAAAGTGGCTGCAACTAGCTCAACGTAGTATCTTATTAGTTTCTCGGTAGAAGCAGTTTACTGCAACTAGCTCAACGTAGTGTCTTATTAGTTTCTCGGTAGAAGCAGTTTATTTAACACACTGGAATTCAGCCTCAACTTATGTTGTTAGTATCTTGCGCCAAAAACCAGACACCGACAAATTTACTGTGAAAATACATGTGACTCAGTGAACAGATTAATTTGGAAAGCCCAATATGCACATTTGGTATTTATAATACAACAGGCTGTGCTTACCTTTTTATATTTGGACCGGTCCTCTGTTCACCTCGCCTCACGATCTCACCAAAGGCCAAATCTACACCTCCTCAGCACACCAAAGATCCGGGTCACACGGCACCAAGTTGTTGAAAACACGCAGTTCTTTGAATCTTTGGGCTGAAGGAGGGACAATACTCGGTGTATAAATGCTCAATCAACAATCATTTATTTGCATACAATTCAACAATAAGAGCATTAGAACGTCCGGACGGGAGAGATGCTACCAGAGGGTCAGGCACATGTCTCAAAATGGTGACGGGTTGCTCAGCTTTTTATAGTCTCTAGTGGCCCCCAGCTAGTCGTAAAAGCCAAAACATCACATTTTTTCTCTGTTACAGCGCCTAAGTTATGACCTCGGCAGTTGTTTCTCTGCTTTCTGTAAGGTGGGGGTGTGGAATGTGGTCTGTCTATCTCCCCTGTCTTAGACACAGAGTCTCCTGCTTACAACCTTCTCTTCATGATTCAACAATTAAGCATGTCAAGAAAACAGTGTAACACATTCCCAGCAGATCAAGGATACAGAGTGATGCACATTTATCTAATGAACTAATATGTGAATATGTTCTGTTAACTCAAAAGTATAATGAGAACTAAACTACATACAGATCACACACTCTATTTTAAAGGGTATAATATGATCTACAACAATATCCTAATTCAACTATTTTGATTACATCTATAAGGTAACATATAATAACAGAATAATATCACAGTCACAAACATCAAAAATTATATAAAAGGTATACACTTAAAACAATTATCAACATACAAGGAATATATACAGAAAGAAACAGTTGGGAGTATGATTACAAACAAATATTAATGGTAAAGCGACTGATACTTGCACGTTTCTACTAAACACTGAAAGGACTTGTCATAGTTATCCACGTACATATTTTCTACACCTGTGCTTTCAGTGTTAAATTCACACTTCAATTTTGAAGAACCCGTAATTCAATGCCCAAGGGCACTTAAGCATGCAGACTGGAGCAGCCAGGGATCAATCCACCAACCTTCTGATTGGGCAATGACCGGTCACCGGCTCTACTTCCTGAGCCACCTCGGGAATACTATATGGTAGCTAATACATATGTGAACAGTAGTGCAAATAGGTTGAGAGTGAAATAATAATTTACCGGCAAAAGTGATGACAGAAAAAGTATTAGAGTTAATGTGGTAAGGAACAGTTAGAATATTATAAGAACACCGTGTTGTGCGTTTGCTTTCAAATGTATTGAAAAACATAACATGTATTAAAATTTTCTTGAAATGCACTCAAAACACGACCGATTGAAATGTAGAAACGTTCTAATAGAAACGTATTGTAATAATAGCTGACAAAGTTACAGGACTCTTACAGTGGAGTTTCCAGTGATAAGTAAGGAGCTATTCATATCAATGATTAATACTTTTGCTAATATGATGCGAATCGTAGATATCTTTAATAAGAACTGTTAGTCATTACTCGACAGAAGACAAATGTTACAGCCAACAATTTCCATAAAAGCTACTTCTTTAAAGTTATACGGATTTTTCATGCTAGGAACCATTAGCTCTACGTTTGTTGTTAACGGGCCTCATTCGAAACGGACCGGCTTCCTTTACCCACAACCCTCCACCTTAGCTCAGTCCTTCCGACTTCCGCCTCAGCTAAGAGCCGAGGTGAGTAATTTTTTCAGAAACTATAATTCTACAATCCAGCACCATCCTATGCTATTAAAGCCACAGAAACGTTCATCCATCGTGTAATAATGTTTATTAGTACTGTATTTGCTGTTATGTGACCATTTTGATGTTGCTGAATGTTTGTAAAGACACTTTAAAGCGACGAAGGAGAAGCACTGGAGCGGTTTCTAGCTGCATGGCTGTCCATGTTCTCCACACACTGCTGGAGTGTTTGTCACTCAGAGCTCAAACATAATACCAGCACTACAGTTATTCTTGTAACGTTTATGTCATTAATTTTCTTATTTAAGCTACATGTTGGCTTGAGTAAGTAACGCTAGCGCGAGCTGTATGCTAGCGTCAGGCTTTTCTTCGGGTGTCGAGCTTAAGTTGTGTTGAAAGCGGACTCAAACTTAAGTATGCGTGTCTTTTCCCCCCTTCTTTCTAGATGGCCCCAACAAAGAAAGGAGAGAAAAAGAAGGGGCGTTCAGCCATCAACGAGGTGGTGACCAGAGAGTACACCATCAATGTCCACAAGCGCATCCATGGAGTGTAAGTACTGCTGGTGTTATGCCAAAAAACGATTTCCGATATATCTGTTTGTATGTTTAAAATATTTGCTTATGGTGGTAGGCTGTATAAAGCTGCATTAAAGAAGGGGGTCATACAATAAATAAAGAAATTACCTTACTCTTTTATGAAGCCAGGCCTTTTGGGCCACTGAAAACAACTTTATAGATCTGTTATGTTGTATTTGTTGCAGTTTCTGCAGTCCTCTTGGTCACATCTGTTGAAAAAGACACTTTTAATCTCAATGAGAGTTTTTACCCAGATCAACAACGGATACCTAAAAATCACTTTGCCAAAAAGCTGATCTGCTTCTATCTTGTGACAGGAATATTGTTCCTGGCTCAAAATGACTTTTATTGTTAATGATATAATGTTAGAAAGCTCAGTAAGTTATTAACAACAGTTTAAATACCGATTGAAGATTAGATTAAAATATATTAAAGCGACTGCAGTGTGGCTTTGTTGTGTGAGACGGCTGTGCACATGAGCACATTTTGTTTGGATGCACTAAAAGCAATCAGTCCTTTAACTTATTTTACATAAATCTGAGCATTTTAGTAATTCATGAAATGTGTTATATAAGAGAAGACAGAAGGATCAACGTTAGAAATTCAAATTATATTGGGTCCCCTTGTTTTCCTGAGCACACAATAAAGCAGCGCACATAAAAACGAATAATGCCTCTCTATTAAAAAACAAAATGACATAAAAGCTAGAGACAAAGGTAGTTCAGTGAATAGACAGTGCTTCTGAGTGCTAATCTACAGTGAAAGGGAGAAAATGATCAATGAAAGAATTTCATTTTTGAAAAAAAAACTTCCACAAACCAAAATACCCTTTACCTGTTAATCTTGTCTGAGAAATGACAGATCCTTCAGCCACAAAGAAAAAGGGGACATGAGGATTGGGTGAATTTGAGTATTTTGTGCTCTACAGAAGATAACATCAGGGGAACGGACGGATCTTCAAATTCCAAATTAAAGTGTCTGATTTGTTTGATGAAAATCATTTAAAAAATAATAATAATCACACTAACACTTGGACAGCCTGGGTCATTTTTAAATTATTTTACCTAGAATAGGTCTAATAGGAATAAGTCACATACATTTAATTTGTCAGTGACTGTTATCTGTCGCTCAGTGCTGCTGTTCACCCAGTGTTGGCATGCTGAGAAATACTAATCAGGCTCTTTTCTGTTGTATTCATATTAAAGTTGTCCCTTTTTCATTTGCAGGAGCTTCAAGAAGCGTGCTCCCCGCGCCATCAAGGAGATCCGCAAGTTCGCAGTGAAGGAAATGGGAACTCCTGATGTCCGCATTGACACTCGTCTCAACAAGGCAGTGTGGAGTAAGGGTGTGAGGTGAGCTGGTGCCCTCTTCAGATTTCAGCAGCTTCACCCTATTTGCTTTTATGGGTGGTTTGCACTGTGTCCGTGTTTATTCTTACCTTAAAGTCATTTTTTACTTTCCTGCGTATTTATATGAAGGGTTAAAGTGTGCAGTACTGGCTGTCAGTAAGCTCCTGTCACCACAGTGACTTTAGGAACTGCTATATGTCAGCGTGTGCTTTAACAAG
This sequence comes from Astatotilapia calliptera, assembly GCF_964374335.1. NCBI lineage: Eukaryota > Metazoa > Chordata > Actinopteri > Cichliformes > Cichlidae > Astatotilapia > Astatotilapia calliptera. Next base: position 40,339,352 of record NC_137443.1, read on the forward strand.
TTAGGTTTGTACAAAAAAAAACAAAGAAAGCTGTAAGAAACATTCAATTAAAATTCTATGCTCAGGTGTGCTGTTGCCATTTTTCAGTCATTTTTTTTTTTTTTACTGGTTAGTTGAACTAGTGGAGGTGTTGGTCAGCCTTCTGTGTGCACACAACTGAGATTTATTGGACATAGAGCAAAAGTTGTGCTTAGAAATACAAGATTGTCGGGGAACTTGTTGATGGCTCCATTGCTTTCAGCTATTTGTGATTCACTTACGTCTATGTGGGAAAAATCGAATTTACCATATTTCTGTCTGTGCTGAAAGTAGGATATCTGAAGGTTTTCTAGTCTGTTTCTCAGCATATGAACAAAAGAAGAGAGGGGAGGTGTTTTTCACTGTTGTGGTTTGCTGTCATTTAATATCTCGATGCATTGCTTAAGATTACACAGGAATTAAAACTGCATGAAATAAGAGTGGCAACATCCTGTGACTGTAGCAGTTAGTAATGTCCCAGCTAATCATTTAGCTTCCTGGTGTTCTTATGTGTGCGTGCGTGTGTCACAGGAACGTCCCGTACAGGATACGCGTACGGCTGTCCAGGAAGCGTAACGAGGACGAGGATTCCCCCAACAAACTGTACACCCTGGTCACATACGTTCCTGTCACCACATGCAAAGGTAAGCATGTTTCTCACTCACTCTCAGGTACCCGTGGAAGTAATGATGACATTTTCTTAATCGTGTCCTCTCTTTTCCCCACAGGTCTGCAGACAGTCAATGTTGATGAAAACTAAAAGTTGTCTCCAAGTCGAATAAATGGAAATAAAAGGACATCTAGTGTTTCCTCTTGCATTTCTTTCTTTTGTCTTTTTTTTTTTTTTTTTGCTCATAACTGAAGGTTTGATTTGAGATTTGTTATGGATTAACGATGATAATTTTAGGCTAGCAAAACAGTCAAAGTTTGCAAAAATTAAATGAATCTTTACCTTGTTAATATAACTATTTATAATTAGATGTTTTTAACCTCCTAGGACCTGGTGTCCACATAGGTGGACGTCACATTTTGGGTTGTCTAGACCAGAATACTAAATTTTGCTCTACGAGGGCTCGATATCCACTTGCGAGGACATTATACATATGTGCATCTCATTTTTGTCACAAACAAAAATCGGTAAAAAAAAAAATCTGTCAATTCTTTGTTTTTTACACTCATCAGTGTCCCAATATGCCCCCAAATCAAAGAGAAATTAAAAATGCATGCCATGAAATAGTTTGGGTCTTAGGAGATTAAGTATAAGTAAGAACTGTCTTTGGGGTTTGATGCCCTCTGTTTTCAAGTAAAGCAAAATTACTTTACTATTATTTGGTTTTTTAGATAGTAAAGCTCCTGATTGGTCATTGAACGCTACCACTATGACAATACAGTGCTGATAGTTTATAGGGGGAAAAAACGGCTGGATTTATTGGAGCGTGCTGGGTGGTGTTAAGAATATTGTTATGATATTTAATGGAAAATGAATTAGGTGTTCAATTTCTCTGAACAATGGAGTCCACCTGCTTGATGGAGTGGAATATATTTGATTTAATTCGAATGTAGAGATATCAACAAAGTAAACCAAGTCGTCTCTTGAGGACGGTTCTTTTGACAGCTCCCTTTGGACTTCACAACAGCAGATTATCTGCCTCCATCTCACCTTATCTTCATGTCCTTCATTACATCCCTGAACCTCTGTGCACTTTCTCTTTTCCACCTGCGTGGCAGCTCCACATTCAACATCCTTTGTTTGGACAGGCGCACAGAAGGGATCGTGGATATATGGAACAATCTCAGTCTTGTCTCTCTTTGTCTCCAAACTGCTCAGTCTGAGCTTTGATGTAATCACTAGGGGTGGGTTTTGATTATCGATTAAAACTGATTCTGGCTTGGATAACGTAATAACGATTCATTAAAATCCTGAATCGATTTTTAAATATAAATTTATTTTGCCCAAAACGCCAGAATTTCTACAACCACCAAACAGCTAAAACAGTAAATGAGTGCACAAAACGCGGACCCGACGCATCCGAATCGGTGAGAATCCGCGGCCTTTCTCACCCGACGGCACATATGCGGACACGGTCATGCCGCCTAAGAATGACCGTCGGGGCTCACTGATTTCGAAGCGTTTGTGGCAGAATTATTGGAACAAGTCTGCCAGAGATCAGTAATATCTTCCCCACTCGCTGTCTGAGGAGGGTGCACAGTATCCTGCGGGACCAACATCACCCTGCGCGCCACCTTTTCCATCTGCTGCCCTCAGGGAGAAGGTACAGGTCTATACAGGCCAGAACATCCAGACTGGCCAACAGCCTGTATCCACAGGCTGTGAGGCTCCTGAACTCTCTGCCCCCCTCTCACGGACAATAACCATATCCAACTTCTTAATAGCAATGAACTGGTCTGCATTGGTGCATCATATCTTTATTCTCTTCCCCCTCCTGCCCCCCCCCCCCCTCTTTCTTAAATAGATAACTATCATATCTGATATCATATCTCACAGTACAATAATATTGAATGGGTGCATTGTTGTATTTTGTCATGTTTCTCAGGTCTTTGTCTGAATTTCTACGAACATTATTGCTAAGGATTGTCTTATTGCATTGGAGTCACACTGGGTTAAATATGTACACTTGGGTTTTAAGAGGTATTTATTATTTTCTTCTTTTTTTGGGGTTGTATGGAAGCCCCAAACGCAATTTCATTGTTCTTGACAATGACAATAAATAAATAAATACTAAAATAAATACTAAAAATACTGATTCTGGTCATTACCAATGTAAACTGTAGCCTCTTCATCTCTGCTACCTCCAAGGACCTGTTCCTCTATATTTGATATAACAGGTGGTTCTGAAACTATGGAGCATGGACAACCTGGGGAAAAATAATGTAATTAACCTAAAAAAAAAATATATATATATATATATTAATAAGAGTTTGTTTATGCTCTCGCGTCATTATATAAATTAAAATGTGGTGTTTCGGGTGTGCTCACGTCAGATCATCATGGCAGCGCTGCCATGCTGCCGCTAAGGGGAGCTCCATTATTTTGTCAGCAGTTGGACGTGGAGAGGACTGGACGCATCAGCGGAGACGTTTCTATGGGATCGTCTAACGGGTTCTCTGGAGTTTGTGCAGCTGCGAAGTAGAACTACAACTTATCAAAAAGGTAAAGCCACGAGGCTGATTTCGATTTTGGGCCGTGTGTGTGTCTGTGCGGTGAGATTTAAACTGGTCTAGCCGAGAAAACAAACGAGCACGATTTAAGTTGTCTGCTTCATGTCTGGGAGGGACAGATGTGGCTAGCTGGTTAGCTAGCTGACCAGTTAGCTAGCTGCCTGAAAGCACCACTATTTAGATGAGCTGACACAGAGGCTGAGAGCATTGCCGTTAGTTTTTCTCCGTACACGGTCGCTAGCCCTGAGCTGTGTAGTTATCACTTGTCTTGAATCGTTATGTAGGATAGCTCACCGTTAAGACATACGATTTAACAGGTTAGTTTTAGCGCCAGTCAAGTCCTATCTCCATTACGTGTGTGTGTGCGTGTGTGTGTGTGTGTGTGTGCGTGTGTGCGTGCGTGCGTGCTCAGGTGGGAGCGTCGCTCGCTGTTTCCATGGCCGTCGGCTGATGTGCGAAGCGATGCGGCACTACTGGCTGCTCATCGGGGCTTGCGGCTGGGTGCTGCTAATCCTGATGTTTCTCAGCAAGTTCATCAGCTTCAGAGCTGTTGATGGTAAGCCACTGGACCTGTTACGGTGATAGCTACAGGCGGGAAATCCCAGGAGGGGGGATTGTGATCAGTCCCATTTGATTTATGTGTTTGTTTGTTTTTTAGATTACGGAGAGAGAGCTGGAAGTCAGAGCGGGACAGTACCAGGCACTAAGGAGGTGGTGAAACCCATTGGGATGTCCAGCCCTGAAAAGCAATCTCCAAAGTCATCAGATCAGGTGACTATTTACTGATTGCTAATTATAACTAATCCATGCCATTGGCCTTTTCTCTCCTCTACATAACTCTAAGTTGTGTATGTTTCTCAGCCTACAGCAGTACCCACAGTGGCAGATTGGCAGTCAGTCGCCCAGAAGCGAATCGAGCTGCTCTCGACAGTGTGTAAGAACAGCAGCCTGAGAAATCTGACACACGTCTCCATCAGCAAATTTGTCCTCGACCGGATCTTTGTCTGTGACAAACACAAGATCCTGTTCTGCCAGACGCCTAAAGTGGGTAATACACAGTGGAAGAAGGTCCTCATTGTACTCAATGGTAAGTATGGACAGGACGGAGGTAAAAGCAGTGCTGTTCTTTTTAATTTCATGCCTATTTGTTGAAGTAGTTAATTTAGATGAGGAATTATTATTATTATTATTATTATTATTATTATTATTATTATTGTTGTTGTTGTTGTTGTTGTTGTTGTTGTTGTTGTTGTTGTTTGCAGGGGCTTTCCAGACTGTGGAGGAGATCCCAGAAAACCTTGTTCATGACCATGAGAAAAATGGCCTCCCTCGCTTGTCGTCCCTCACTCAGCAGGAAATAAATCACAGGTGTGCTCGTAGTTACATTGATAAATGTGGACTTATCTGGTTGAAGTAGTCAAATGTACTTCCTTAAATCAAAAAGCAAAAATGAAGCAGCGCTGCTTCTTCTGAAAGATGCTGGCACATAGTGTTTGCGGCTTACGCTAACGTTTATCTGCCTCGTACCTCAACAGATTAGACACCTATTTCAAGTTCTTCATTGTGAGGGATCCCTTCGAGCGCCTGATCTCTGCATTCAAGGACAAGTTTGTGAAGAACCCCCGCTTCGAGCCGTGGTACAAGCACGACATAGCTCCGGCCATTATATGGAAATATCGCAAGATTCACCGCAACAATGACCTCGTCGCCTCCGGTCTCCACTTCGAAGACTTTGTTCGCTACCTCGGCGATATGGAAGGCCACCGGCGTATGGACCGGCAGTTTGGCGAGCACATCATCCACTGGGTGACGTACGCAGAGCTGTGTGCGCCATGCAAAATAAACTACAGCGTGGTCGGCCACCACGAGACGCTGGAACAGGATGCCCCGTACATCCTCAAAGCGGCAGGCATCGACACACTGGTGACCTACCCTGCCATTCCTCCAGGCATCACACGCTATAACAGGACCAAGGTGGAGCACTACTTCTCAGGCATCAGCAAGCGAGACGTCAAGCGCCTCTACGCACGCTATCAGGGCGATTTCCATCTGTTCGGCTACCCAAGCCCAGACTTTCTACTGAACTAAGGCAATTAACACCGACTAAAAGACATGTTTGTTTTTTAAATATATAAACCAGCTTTGATTTGCTGCGAGTGAGTTGGACTGTAATTAACAGTCAATTCTTTCTCATGAATGCAAACTGCTGCCTAATATTAAGACGTTTAACAGCGTGTTTGTGCAGATAGAAAATGTAACCGATGAGCAAACATAGGTGCAGGATGGGGTGTGAGAAGTCGCCATAATGACACTGAGCAGTGAATAACCACAGATTCTATTAGGTTTTTGTTGGTGATGCTGAGGGGGGGCGTCAGCATCAAGGTCAAATGTATGGTACACATCAAGTGGAGAACACGTTTGTAATATTTATGATTAATTTGTTCTCTGTAATTTTTTTTATATGTAATGCCAGGGATGCAGGACGGTAAACCCTGTAACGTAGCTGTTATGTATGGATCGCCTGTTTCATTAATGGATGTTGCCATATGCTTCAGACAGCATCCTTTTCAGTACCTCTTCCTGTAATGCCAGATACAGGCGCAGTAGACCGCGTGTGTCCGGGAGCACAAAGATGTGAATATAAATCAAATGATGAGACAGTCGTGTTCTCGTGGATTTCAGAATTTCCTTTTTTACATTTTGAAAGCTTTTTTGTTTAAACGCTTGGTTTCTCACATATCATAATGTGGAATCAAAATGAAGCCCTGGACTGTGTTGTGCCAACTACTCCAGTTTTTCAGCCTTTACATTACACCTGATGTATATTTAGCTGTTAATGCTTTCGGGTCGTTGAAGGAAACTGGCACTGGATTTTTAAAAAGGCTATTTTTTTCAATTTGAAATGTACTATGTAAATGTCCTTGTCTTTGGAATTCAACATTTCTATTATGTGTTGCTATTTATAATATTATTAACCCGCCGAGTAGTGGCACAAGAGGTGTCCCAGTTGTAAAAAACAAACAAACACTGCTGCGTCTCTGCAACCTCTGGGTGACCTTTTGGACAGGTGGTTGTGTTACAAAGACGACATGGCTTGTAATAAACTTGCTGGTCAGTTGTGTGTTTCTATGTTTGTTTTCTTAAATATTGCTCAGGTGTGCATTTTACTATTATAATAGCTGATTATTTTGGGGGGGGGGGTCACCACAAGCTGATCCACTCCCTCCATCTCATCAACCCTGTTCATCTCCTCCTTCCCTGAATCTTCTCTCCTGCTCTGAAGCTGATGTTGCTGCAATAATGTCAAACATCCACAGGGGGGGCAGCAGTGTATTTAAAAGTGAGTGCTTGGTGAAAGAAGCCACAAACCTCCTTGAACCCTTTGAACTTAAATGTCAGCACACCAGTCTGTTGAATTGACATTTAAGCAGAGGGCTTTAAGGGCAAAACAAATACTTCATAGCTGTATGCAAGCATCAAAGAGGCTCAGGGCAAGGACAGGAGTTTGCATCGTCAGTGTCAAATATCCAAGCTCACACTGTGCAAGGTGGATTTAAGTTGATTTACACAGAGCATAAGCTTCAGTTAAGTGTATTAACCCCGAGTGCCTCAAAGCTTTGTGGCTCGCGTGTTTGTTATACGTTTGTCTGCCAGGTTATCTCTCCCTCGTGCTGTCCGACTGGTTGGTCCTGTCGTTCCACCATGGAGATAAAGTTTGTTTGAGCAACAGATGAACGCTCCATTGTGCAGCTGTGACAAGTAACAGCAGCTGCTGGTGTTCACACAGAGATCCAGGGTTGTAAAAGTCCTCAGGAGTGTCGCTGTGTGTATGTGGGTTTTTTTTTAATATGATCTGTTTATTTAGCACTGCTGCAGTTTAAGTGTGGACCATATGAATCACATTCGTTCATATGGACAGCAGAGGTTAACCTAAATCAGTGAAGTGACTGCAGGTTTGCTTACACTCCTTTGACCAATGAGTAGCCTGTTGGTTGATCTTCATTATTTGGCTGTACAGTATATCATTATTTCACCTTAGAAGCCAGTGTTGTGCATGCAGGCTCCAGTCATGGTGAAATTAAGCTGTTTTATTACAGGCTGCTCCCTGGAGTACACTTAGGTGCTGCACACGCACACAGCAGTAGCATCACTCCCGAGATTGCTCACTTGCCACACCCATGATTACCAATATTGACACTGAAGTCTCAGGCGCGCATGTCCATATGGATGCTGTGGTGGGGGCTCTACTCCCCTGCCTGTCTCTGTTTATACCACCTGTCCTTCTGCTCATGCGGCAGAGCTGCATAAACACCGGGCCTGCAGGCTGATGGCGGTTAGCGGGGGGGGGGAGTTCATTTAATATCACCTCGGTGGTCACGCTTGATGCACCGAGAGCCCAGCCCTGTTTGTCTATGTGCAGCCGACCGGCTTCCTGTGTCTGTGCGGCTCTCCGGCAAAGCTGGGAGAGCAGGCGAGCAGCGGAAGTGTGGGTGACTGACTTTCAAGTTAAAGTGTAGCATTACACCCTTGGAAAGCAGGTCGATATGTGATCATTCATCACGTGTTTACTTCCAGGAACCAGTTTAAGAGGTTTTATAATGAGCATTGCCTTAGCAAACATTACACAGCTGTGTGAAAGTCTTGAGCCAGCTCTCATTTCCTCATGTTTTGCTAGAAAAATTAAAAACTTGATGCAGTTATCTATTGAAACATGCGCAAGCATACTGGTAAAACTGTTAAAACTCCAATTTCTGCAAGTGCAAACGTTTAACTATGCGTTTAATCAATTAAATACCTTATTATAAGACAAAGAAGAGCAACTTTAACACTATTTCTCAGATTTTTACAGTATGACTCTTTGAGTAAATTGAGACAAGAAATGTGTAAAATTATAGAAATTTGTCACTTAACGAAGTTAGTAGATTGTGAATGGCAATGAGGGAGGTTTTACATGTAGGAAAAGCAGCAAAAGTCCTAAATGCCCACCCTTTTCAAAAGATATCCAGTGGGCCAAATTGGGGTCTTTGCCTGGCTGATTCTGGCCCCTGGGCCTTATGTTTGAAATCCCTGCAATAGATGGATCAAGGAGGGCCAGATGCATCCAGTGTCAGGTCTTTGTTGAATTTTCTCCCCCATTTCTTAATGAAACAACTTTCAGATACTGATCATCTTCTGCAGATATATAAATATATATATTTTAACCCTGCTATGTTCTCTGCCGCCATCCACTTTGTCCAGTTTCCTCCAAGTTTTAATAACACACTTCACACTATGCAGAGATATGCCAACTTTTTGGTGAGAGCTCATACTCTGCTATCTATCATTGGTATTTTTTCATGATTCAACAAAAAAAAATGTAAATAAATGATGTGTTTTTGTGACAGGCTGCTAGCAACAAAGTGCCTGAAGATACAATTTAAAATGCGTGCTTTGCCATTTGTCTGTTGTGTGTAGACACAACGCTGGTTCATTTCCGGAGTTAGGTCAGTGTTAAGTTGATAACATAACAACAAACATATTCTTCCTCTGAAAATGTTTCAGTACAAGGACTGGGTTGAAAGTGAGTGAGTGAGAAAAGCAGCCAATGTCCAAAGAAACACATTGAAGACCTTTCGGAAACCCAGAGAACTGTTGCTTAACACCACTTTAAAAAATTATAAGATCTCTTTGGAAGCACAATGTTCTTAAAATAAGTGATGAGTCAAGACTTTTGCACAGTACTCGATAAAGTAAAAAGGCTTAGCAAGTTAAAAGGGCCATAAAAGAAGGGGTTAATACCCTTTTTTTCTAACTCTAAAATAAAATGAAAGTTTTTAATGAACAAAAATATACAAACAAAATATAACAATAAAAAATAAAATACTAAATAAACGAAAAATACAGATGTCTCAAATTAAAAACAAATGAGTTATGAATCATTATCGTAGATCATGCTATTAATTCTCTCAGTTGAAAAAATGAAACCATGAAACCATAATTACGCGATGACGAGGCTCTGCTCACTCAGCACTTTTTCCTTTGATACTGTGCACTCATGTTTTTACACAGTGTGTTTACACTGTGGTATCACTGCGTCCACCTACACTAAAATCCTCAATATTTCCTCCTCCAGTGGTTAAGGTCTTATGAGAATGCATAAGCCATAAGGTCATGTGAAAGAAGAAAAATATCAATTTTCTTCCTTTCTCACTGTAATGTGTGGTTTCCTGTCTTTATCTAAGCCACTGTGTTTTGAATTATTATAGTTTTGGTTTTTAGCTTACACAGATGCTCTCAGTGGCACCTACAAAGTAAGCTAAGTAAGGGTTAAGGATTATTTGGTTGTTTATTTACACTTTCTGATCATGCACGTTATTTTCTTTCAATCAAAGAGCGTTTTTTTTTCTTCTGAATTTATTTTATTCAGAAATATATACTACAGCATAATGTAATATTTGTATGTGCATTCCAAATTTTATTTTAAATATTTTTCAAAAAGAAAAAAAAAGTAGAATTCTCAAAACGATTTTAAAAGTTGTTTTATTTTTGAAAGCGCTCGCCGGAAGTAAGAGTTACCAGTCACGTTTGACTCCAGTGGCAGTAACTGAGAGAGGAGAGCGAGCAGGAGTCCGCTGCTGCCACCTCAACATGGAGTAACGAGAGCTCAGCGCTTACTGCTAAGGAGCGGATCCCAGAGAGAGGAGACCCCGGCGGCCTCTGCTGTAATTTATCCCCCGAAGTCCCCGCAAATGATTCAGCGGACACTTTTTGCGAAGGCGAAGGAAAGCTCGGCTTTTATTTGAAAGATGGCGAACGACTCTCCAGCTAAAAGTCTAGTAGACATAGACTTGGCTTCATTGCGGGTGAGTGCTGCTGAACCGAGCCGTTGTTTTTTTAAATGTTTTCAATTTATATATATATATATATTTCCTCTTCAGTTTGCTTTGATTTTTATTCAACCCTCCGTCGTTCAGTGTGACTTGTAGTAGCAGCAAGTTTGAGCCTGCTCTCCTTGTTAGAGATGAAGTATTGAAAATGACCGCTGAGCCATAGCGAGGTGTTGCCAGTGTCTGCTTTTCCTTTGTTCGAGATGCGTTTGGCATGTAGGGGAGACCAGGACGCAACAGCTGGCTCACAGTGCACAATGTTGCTTGGACGATTTTTTTTTTTTAAATGACATTACTTTAAATTGAAACACCTTTCTGCCTTTTTCCCCTCTTTCCAGGATCCAGCTGGGATATTCGAGCTGGTGGAGGTAGTTGGAAATGGCACCTATGGACAAGTATACAAGGTTGGTTGGAGGCGCAGTACATGGCCTGTCCTGTTTTCACAGTGGAGGCTCGGCACTATGCTTCCCCCCCTTCTTATCAAACCAGGGAACAAAGAAAGTGGCATTAAGCACGCATGGGTTCTAGATGCTATTGCACCACATTGTGGACAGTTAATATGGTAGAAAGTCTTTCTAGTTCATTGGTGTGATTAGAGTCTGGTGTTATTGTTAACTGTTCAGCTGGGAAGTAGGGGTGTGAGTGAGTCAATCTGCTCTGATGCATCACCTGCCTTTCTAAAATGTAGGTGGGGGGAGAGGCAAGCGTGGAGTGTCACAATCCTCATGGCCTCACTCTAGTCTGCAGCACCATCATTTTTTTCCCTTCTTCTAATTAACAAAACCAAATAACATATCCCGTTCAAATCCGGACTTTCTTCCAGTTCAGTGGATGGGAATCCCTCTCTGTGGACCATCTGCTCTGGTGTCACATTTCCCTGCTGAAAATTAACATTGCTGCTGTTGACAGACATCTCCAAGGAGGGACAGCGAGACTCAGAAGACACAGATGTGTTTTTTAGTGGCCCGTGCTGCAGCACAGCACCCTTCATGTGCTGTTGTAGTTGCAGCTGGTTAATCAGATCCATTAGCATTATGCAGACTACCAAAAAAAAATCACTTTCCTCATGCACTAAGCTGAGTATTTCATTCTGACAGCCCACAGTGCTCCACTGACCTGCATTCAATCTCCTAGCACGCTCCACTCCCAGGATCGCCCCCGCCTCAGCTCCCAGAGCAGATCCATCTGTGTGCATGTGAAGCCACACCTGAAAGCACCCCTGTGCAGTGTAAAAGGAAGTGTGATGCATGTGTGCTGTCTTCCCACCAGACTGCTTTGAGCTTGACCTATGAGATGGAGAATTTGTGCGTCTCCCTCTTCTTTTATTATTATTATTATTATTTTTTTGGGTCCTCTTTAATCTCTTTCTCCATTCAGTGTCCAGTACTAATTCTATTTGCGAGAGCTGCTCTATAGGGGAATGGAGAGCATGTACAAGAGTGGGCTGTCAGATTAGCTCGCGGTCGACACACAGACGCAGGGGCCTGCACAAGATAAGCCAAACTGCCTATTAGCGAAAGCATGGCTAATGCTGGAGCTCTACTGCTGCAGCTTCCTGTTGATCAGCTGTCGATCAGCAGCCTGGCTGTCATGTTAAAACGGCACGAGCATGTGGCCTGTGAGCATGTGCAGTGGGACTGAGGCGCTAGAGGAGGAGGAGGTGGTGGAGGGTGTAACTGGTAGAAGAGCAGCTGTCCAATTCCAGACAGAACCTGCTCACCGCTCTCACAAAGCTTAGCTTGTCCCCTCGCTCTTTTTGGGTCTCCCAGTCAGTCAGATCCACAGAAAGGAGGTGTTTGTCTGTAGGGTTTCAAAGTCGGACCCACTGAATAATCACAGCAGCCCCCAAGTGAAAACGGGGTGGAGATTCTTCTCCCTCTGAGGCCTTTGCTGCTTTGTCCAGCACTTGGTCACAGTGTGCAAGCGCGCCCCCCCCCCCCCCCTTTGTGTTATCTTATGAAAAAAAAAATGTGACTAAGCTTCTTTACTCTGATTTTGTGGTGACTTTTAATTCCTTTGAGAGCTTTGCTTTTGTGGTTTTTGTTCCTTTTTAGGCAGATTATTGGGAGTAGAATGTCTGCTCTCCATTAAAAGTTGGTGTCAAGCGTATCCATGCATATTTTGCATTCATATCAGTCTTCTGACAACCTTACAATAAAGTGATCGTGACAGTATCCACTCTAACCACCGAGTCCTGTCTGATATTGATATCTGATATGTCATTTTAGAGCACAGAAAGGAGGAGGAGGGACTAAAATGATTTGTTTTAGTTTTTGCCAGATTTCGTGGTTTTCTAGTCCTCATTTTACCAATTTTACATTTTTTGACCTTTTTCAGGCTGGTGCTTGTGTTAAACAAGAAATTTGTTTGGTGTAATGTAGAAAGATTTTCATCACTGGAAGGCATAAAATAAGCTATATGAGTGTGATAATAACACAAAGTCTTGTTTTGACCAATAGCACTTAAAATGTATGCATGGCACTTGTGCTGTGTCCTCCTACTTTCAGCTTTACGCTTTATCCTCAAAGATTAATGGAGCACGCTTTTTCTCTAAGACCCAAATTGCCAAGTCAAGGTTCGTGTGGCCATGCTGCGTTGCAGTGCTCTTTGCCAAGAGGGCATCCGTTGCCACTGGAGAGATGCCAGATTACAGTTGCTTTTGAAAACACAGCACAGCAGTTTTTGACTGAAAGCCATAATGAAAATGACTTTATAGCTAAAAGAAAAAAAATAGAAACCTCTTTAATATTGCTTTGACCAACAAGCTGATTGGAATGAAAGCCTGGACCTCCAAACAGATTGAATGCACTTAATCTAACTTGATTCATAAATTTTATAAATAATATGGTTGTGTACTTTAGCTGAAAGGCCAGCATATAAATTATAAATATAAATATTAGTCCAACCTGTTTGGTTTTATTTGGAGTTTAGAAGTTACAGAAAAACAAACTGTATAAAAAGATGGACCGTCTGTTACATCACCCCAATAGTTTTTGAAATTCAGTTTTAAAGCCTTTTGCTTAGAATTATTGCCTTTGTGTTTTGGTGCCAGAAATCACCATATTTCAATGTGTTTAGTGCTAAGCTATCAGCTGCTAGTAAGTTTGGCTAGCGAGAAATAGAAATTGAGGGGGGGGGGGGGGGTCTCCCTTTTTCTGTGGACATTTTATACAATCAACTGCACAGTGTTGTTGTTTTTTTTGTCAGACTATAGCACTACAAACACATAAAAAATAAAGAAATTTATATATATTATTTTGCTGTACTGTATGCATGAGTAAAGCATGTAAAATGCATGTATGCTAGTCTGCTGAAACCATAGCGCTGCTCCGATTTCACTGTATGATGCCCAAGTATGGCGCCAATAAAGGAATCTTCATGTTATCTTATATCAGATAAAAAAGCCCCAAAAGGCACCGACTCTACAGATAAACTAACTTAATTAACTTCTTCATACAATTCAAATGGTGAGTTGAAGTTAAATGTCTATATAGCTTTTGTTTGTTTAAATAAGAAAGCTGCTAATGTGTTGAGTTTCATGATGGGCATTTGTTAAGTTGTTTTTTTTCCCTATGAGGAACTTTGGTCTTTTAGAGACAGCCTCAAGTGGTCATTTAAGGTACTGCAGTTTTGTCACTTGAGTGCTGGATGTTGTAGCTCGCTCAGAAACCTTAAAATGAAGTCCTTGCTTTTGTTTAAATTCCCAACACAAATTAGCTTAAAACTGTGCTATTAGCCAGTTCTGGCATGTCTAAAGAGTTCTGTCGGTCATGACCCATCGTATAAAGTTTGTAGTGAATATCCAGTCATTGTGAAGGCAGTGTAGGTCTGTCGCACCCAATTTATCATTAGTTATGTTAAAGCAATACACACTGCTTTTTGCAGTGCATGATGAGAGTCTCACTGAGCTTTTCTCCCTCTTTATCAGTTGGCCCTGGACCAGCTGGCTTAGCAGACCTGCTTCTGGATATAAGTATTTAAAAAAAGGGAGAGATAGTAGAGAAACTCAGAAAAAGACATGATTCTTCATATTGTGCATGGTATGTGGGGAAGATTCTCTCTGCTCTACAGAATGGCCATATATAGTCAGGTCTGAGGCAAGGGGCCCCTGCTGACCTGCCTGATGTGCATCCATGGGATGTGCCAAGGCTGTGCCACCAGTATTTTCACACCACCATGTTTCATGTGGGCAAAATCCATGTTGGATGTGGTGCGGCAAAATCCATGTTGGATGTGGTGCGGCAAAATCCATGTTGGATGTGGTGCAGCAACATCACTTGGTGACATCACCGTGATGGTCACGTGGCTGAATACTGGGGGGGGGAGATCAAAGAATTGCAGGGATGATTTCATATTTGCATATGCACTGCATGAAACAGTCATTTCTAGTCCCTCACATTTCATTTAAGGGTATCATATACAGAGGGCTGATTTTTGTCCAGGAAGCTAATAAAAGACATTACGATTTTTGAGCCTCAGTAGTGCTGTCCTTTGTTTTCTCCCCTGACCTCTGGGGCAGCCTCACCCCCTTCCCTCAGAATAAGAATAAGAAGCAGTCCTCAGGGGGCTAGCTATGTGTGAAGGGTTGGAGCTGCTGCTGAGGAAGGAGGAGAACCTCTCATGGAGTCTTTCATTGCCTACCAGCCACAGGGGGAGACTGATGTTTACCTCGGGGCTAACCTGACTGGTTGTTGTTGGTAATTAGCTTAAAGAAATGATGAAGTGAAAGATTGGATTTGGTTACAGTTGAGATGATTGAAGCAGCGACTATCAGGTCACTGTAGATGGATCACCCTGAAGTTAAACTGGAGCTCATCTGGCTTCAGGGTAATCTTCATCAACCCCTGTGCTGCTGCCTTTAGGGTAACCAGATTCACTAAGAGAGCAAGGCAGTTTGTCCAGTCTTATCATGACGAGTTCCCAGTGGTAATCCAGTATTAGTCCACCCAGTATCAGCAATATCAGTTTAATCTTTAAGACCTGGAAATTTGAATAAAAATTGTTTATTTGGCAAGATGTTACACAATTCTAAGTCAAATTCCAAGGATTTGGAAAAGCTATAAAATTTGAATATTATCTATTGAGCAGCTTGTAAATTTTTGTGAAAAATTGAAATTGCTTATGAAGAGAGAAATTATAAGACTGGTTAGCCCTTAAGTCCCGATTGTCATTTCCAGAAAATCCTTGTGATTATAATTTAATATGTAGGAATGCGGGCCTGCGGCTATTCTGCCAGTCACATTGAGTTAATGAATGTAGGACAAGTGATGGCTGGTTTTCTTGCAGGCCTGTGGGTTCGATGCCATAGCTGGGCCTTGTGACAGTGTCTAATTGATAAGTGCCATATAGGGCTCTGTGGTAAAGGTCCCGGGAGCTCGGCTGCTGATTGGCCGTGCAGCTGTTAGGTCAGAATCGGTGGGCGTTGAAGGCCCTGCGTGATGAGTGAAACATTTCAAACCCGTATTAAATTGGTGAATATGAGATCCAACACACTCCTCTACTCTGCATCCTCTCTATCTGACGCTGTGTATCCCTTATTGTCCCCATCTCCCCCACAGTGACCCTCTCTCTAATGGGTGTCACAAGACTTACAGTGTCCCCTGACTCGCCACACTGCCCGAACAAAACTTTCAGTGTCTGTCTGTGTGTATGCGCGTACGTGAGTGTGTGTTGCTGTCTGTGTGCAGCTCATTGAGCCGCCTCATTACTTGAGTGGTGTTGAGATGAGACACAAAGGCGCAGGCAGACGAGACAGCCTCTTGCCTGTCTTCCTCCAGCGCCTTTACATGATAGCTCTTTCTCTTCAAGATCTCTTGTTTTAATGCTCTAAATCTTTCTTTTTTTTATTTTAACTTAATGGCTCCCAGTCATCCCACATTCAGTTGACGCTTATATAAAACCTTCACTAGGACACTTCACTGTGTGAAAACTGCATATTGGCAGGTGAAGAGAAACAGAGCTGTCATTTGCAGCCTTAGTCTTCGGTGCTTTCACATCTTTAGTGTTGTCGAAATGTACAGGCAATGCGTTTTTAAGCCTTTGCTGCAGCAGTGATCAATACTTGTCCTGTCACATCAACTGGCCTCTTGTTTCAGACCATTACTCAGCTTTCTGTGTTTTTGCTCCTCTTCTCTGCGCATTCCTTTTCACCTTTTCCATCTCCCGGCTTTCCCTCCTCATCCCTTCGCTCGCGCACTCCCCTCTCTGCTTTCTCATCTCTTTCTGTGCCACTTCCATCCGTGCTTCTCTGGGGAGAGCTGGGCTCGGAGGCAGCAGGGCCGAGGCTTTGTGTGTCTCTGTGTGAGAATTGGGTCAGTGTG
Organism: Astatotilapia calliptera; assembly: GCF_964374335.1. Taxonomy (NCBI): domain Eukaryota; kingdom Metazoa; phylum Chordata; class Actinopteri; order Cichliformes; family Cichlidae; genus Astatotilapia; species Astatotilapia calliptera. The sequence goes on from NC_137443.1 coordinate 40,355,736, forward strand.
CTGGTATGCAGCAGCAGAGCCCGGAGAAGCACAGGCAGCTCACAGCCTTACATGTCATGTGCTGCTTCTAACGGCTGATGGATCATTTTTTCCCTGGAATTTATCTGCAGGCAGAAGTCTTAATATATGTGTGAAAGGTACATGGAGGCTCTGACTTTTGTCTGCCCACCTGCTCACTCTGCTGGTTCAGATGTCACCTTAGAGCTTCTCATGACTTGAGCAAAGACTGAGGTCATCCATCTCCTCGGTCTTAACATGGGTAGCCTTTTAAAAGCACTAAACTACCACTGCAAGCAGTTCTCTCTCTTCCCTCACTGTGTGAACTAATAATGTGAAACCAAGTTTGTTTTGCACCCGCATGGCTAATTAGAGAGCATGTCGCTCAATTTCAGCACTAGGTTGTGCAATGGAAGGTGGAGCCATTTTTATCTTTTTGGCAAGTAGCAGAAGTTTGACCTGGTTATAAAGCCAGCCTGTGTGAAACTAATTGCTTTGCTTGATCAGAATAAACAGATTCTAGATATGAATATGCAGGATTTGTAGGAAAGATGCACTATTTTTGGCAGCAGAAGCTTTCTGGCTTCCATTTGTAGTCTAATAACGATCAGCCAGGGCATCAACGAGCAGGCTGTGGCTACATTCAAGTACCAGCGATGTTGTTTGCTGAAATGCATCAGACAACCAATGACTGCTCACAATTTAAAAATGGATCTGCATTCGTAAACAATTACTGGCAGAAGAGGAAATCTGAGAACAGGCAGCTTCTAATGGAAGGCCTGGAAATTGGCTGGTACTCCCAGTGCAAGTGGACAATCCAGGCAGACGCCGTACTGATCTGTTCTGGTGAAGAGAGAGCTGAGCGTAAAAGCGACGCTGTCGAGTTACCATTCAAACTATGATCATGGGCTCCGGGTAGTGACTGAAAGAATGAGGTTGTGGATACATGCACTGGAAATGAGTTTCCTACAAAGTGTGGCTGAGCTTTACCTTAGAGGTAGGATGAGGAGGTGGGTCAAGGACTCGGAGTAGACCTGCTGCTCCTCCACATTGAAAGGAGCCGGTTGAGGAAGTTCGGGCATCTGACTATGATGGTTCCTGGGTGAGGTGTTTGCGGGTATCTCATACCAGGAGGATGCACCGGGGCAAACCATTTCTCAGCCGGCTTTGGACTTGGTGTGCCCTCCTGGATGAGCTGAAAGATGTGGCTGGGGAGAGGGAAGTCTGAGCTTCTACCTGTGTGACCCGAACCTGGATAAGCAGTAGAAATGGATGAATGGCCATTCAAAGCTTTGGATTCAAAAGGAGCCCCCTAACCCCCCTTCAAGGTACTACCAATGGGAATAGGGAATACTGTTAGTATACATAGGTCTGGGTGAGAAAGGCAGTACTGTCCAAAAATTTTGAGTTGACAGAGAGGACCTCAAGAGAGAGGTACAACAGTGAGTGTCTGCCGCCATCTTGACAGAGACCAGAACAAAAGACAAAATAAGTAATGCTTTTACCACCCCATCATATACAAATTAACTTACTCTCATTGGTAGTCACTTGAATTGCTTACTTCAATGTTAATTTTAACTTGAGACCCGCCTACTTTGCATCGCTAATGGTTATTTTCTGTCGTCGCTGGATCTCTCAAGGTCTGGTCAGCAGGCTAGCTGATGGGTTCCCAGGTCGATCTTACTTTAATGCGAAATATGCAGGGAGGCAGAGGTTCAGGTCAGTCTTGTGGAAACCAGTACTCCCCCTTTGTCCGTACTGGCTCTGTAGGCGGACCGCTAACAACACTGCTGAGCATTGCCGCTCATTTCTGTCAAGTGAAAATCCACCCAAAAAAACATGAATCACTGCTTTCCCAACACTGGTCTTCAGCTGGATTTATTAGTCTCCAAAACAAACGGAGCCGTACCTGTAATTGTGAAACATCGCAGACACTATGACAGCGCGTGAAGTGTGTGTGTGTTCTTCACATGGCTTGTGAAATAACGGGAAAGCCCATTATAGCAGCTCTAAAGCAGCTTTCCTTATCGGGTTTCTTGTGTTGAGTGAGATTTCTCCACAGCGTTGTTAATGGAAGCCCTTATAGTGGAGCATATTTAGTTTTAGGGTAGATTTTTAAGTTAATGTCTTTGGCTCTGAAGGCAGTAAGTCATTCAGTGGTTTTAGTGCTGAGCTGGAGGGTTGCCAGGAACTCATCTGGCCATGGTTAAGAGGAGCTGTGATGGAGGAGTAGAGATGGAGGCCAGGGAGGGCTGAGTGATAGCTGAGTGCCTCAGATAACCCCTCCACAGCCACACCTAGCTGACTACTTCAACGGGCCCTGCAGTGCCTAGCTGCAGGCCTCCTCTGATCAACCCAAGTCGATTCCCATCCCCAGCTTTGTACCATGGGCTCTACTGCATGACTGATTGGAACCGATCAGCTGAATATTGATTTATTCAATAAAATAACTTGAGCCTCACCGGCTGTCTGATTAGTTAGGAATTACTTAATATATTTAATTACTATAAATTTATAAACAAGACATGTTTAAAGACTAGTTTCAAGCCTATGTAGGAGCTTTGGGATATTAAAAAATAGTGGAAGTTGACGTGTGGTCAGTCAGTTCTGCTGTGAAGACATGAGGCAAACTGTCACAGAGCGCATTAGAGACCAGACAGCATGTAACAGTTTATGATGTCTGTTGCTAAAATTGGGTTTAACTTAAGCAGAAGTGTCTCTGTTGCCTTCTTTTTGGAACCCCTTGACAAATTTTTAAAGGGAGTGATACTTCTATACATATCAGATGATTGTGCATTTGCACAAGTTTGTAAAACTTACTCACTCCCAACTCATCCCATACTCAATGGTTTACCCCTTGAAAGACTGCTGGGAGTAACCTTTTGAAGCGCTTTTCTGTACAGAGTGGTTTCTGTCATATTTCAGGCTTGCTTATAGACCAAAATGACTGGGTATGGATCAGAAGTGGGTGAGGGTGGTCTCTGCCTATGCAGCTACCCTTGGGAATACCCAGAAATGATTCTAATGGTCTTCAAACCACGTCTTTGACATACACCGAGGTGTCAAAACTTATCTTTAAGGGTACAGGCGACGTCATCAGATGTCGTCTTTATGAGGGAAAAGTAAAAAAAAACAAACAAAAAACTTTCATTGCCAAGTAAGTCTAAATAACAGCGGATCAAAGTTGGCGTTAACAGTTAGGACACTCACTGATGACGTTAATCGCTCACCTCGAAACAAAAAGATGTCCCGCCTGGTAATTATTTTATTTATTTTTTAATCTTTGTGGGATGTCTTTCACTCTTTCACAGTAGAAAAATACTCTTCAGACTTCTGGCAAAATCTCATATGTAGCAAGCCTGCAGAATTTTCTTTGCTCCATCCACTGAAAGTGACAATACCCCGGCAGACCTTATTTACCGCTGCATTTAGGGACCTATTAACGTCAAATGGACTAACCTGCATGTTGAAAATGGTGCTGAAAGGGTACCCAGTGCTTTAAATCTTGACACGTAAGACTCCTGACGAAGTGTCGCCATGTGATGAGTTGACTCAGAACAGGTTGGAGTTTGAACATGTCTACAAGCTGCACTTGGTATGACTAAGTGCCTGCTAAGCCCTTGCTAGACCAGTTCTTAGAGCTTATTTTTTGACAGTGCTTGTAAGAATACCCCAGATTAAGAAGAGTAGTTTTAGGATCTGTTGCATAGATTTGGTGACATCCTTTTTTTTTTTTTTTTCTTTTTCTGAAAGCCTGTTTATTTTCATATGTGCTGATTCATTTCTGTTTACTTGTGCAACATAATGTTTAACCCCAAAGTGTTTTCACAATAAGTGCATGTTGTAAGAGGATAAAGTCAAAACTTGGAGCTTGACTGTAAACCAAGCACTCCTCTCATTGCTCATGTGCTAATGATGTGTAACCCAGTTGTGTTGTGGTATCAAAATGCAATAACCTTGTGGCTTAGATAACCCTCCCAGAAGCTGGAAAAAAAACTTGGATTTATACGACTAGGAATTTTAGCTTGGCTGTCATAGTTTTGTACACATTCATCAAGGCGCTGTCAACTGTAAAACTGTACGAATTAACAGCTTTAATTTATTAACAGCCAACGAGGGAGATTAACTGCGTTGTTATTGAGTTGAATGTATCCCGCAATTATGCGGATGGTCTTTGTGGAAAATCCAAATAGCATCAGATTTATTATTATTATTATTTATTTTTTTCATCCCCTGGATGAAAGCGTCACAGCGTTGGATCCAACAAGTTGTCTTTGAGAGTGAGCTCTAATGCTAATGGGAGAGGGGCTGCAGAAGAGCCAAAACACAAAGACGGTCTTGATTATTTTTCTCCTTTCTGCTCCTTTTCAGTGTTGGTCTTGTTTGTGGTCGGTAGTTAGAAACAAAGTTCGTGACTCACGCAGTGAAATCTTCCTGTAGACATCCAGGGACCCAGTGCATGTTTGGCTCATTTCTCAATTAGCTGACTAATATGTTACTGAAGTCACAGGATGGATACATTTTTATTGTTTCCATTATAATAAGGTGGTAACTATCACAATAGTACACTGATTAATCTCCCAGTCATTTCTCAATGAACCAATTAGTCATTTGGTCTGAAAATGGAGAAAAATGCCTGTCAGGTTTTCCCAGAAACTCTTTGTTTTTAAGAAGCTTTAAACAAGTATTAACTACATAAAGATTTAACAATAATACAATCTAAGATTCAGTTAATTATGTTTGACTCAAAAATCATAATCATTTAATGTCGACTTTTTCAGTGCACATGAGGCATGAGGATGACTGCGGAGTTCCTCGGCTGCACCTGTAAACTAGCAAAACAGACTGCATGTGCACGAGGAGGTGACTGCTACAATGTCAGCCTCTGTTGTTTTTGCAGAGGCAACCCCTGGGATCAAAGTGGAGAGGATTAAAGTCATTGTAAAGTGTCCCTCTCATCGCCCCCACCTCTCCTGCCCAGTGAAAACAGAGGGCCCCAAAGCCTGCATAGCTTTTATTGTCATAATCCATACAGTTTCAATTGACTATGGAATGCACTGGCTAAGATGACGACGGTGGTGTCGGCAGGGAGGCTGCACATATGTGTGTGAGAAGCCGTTTTCTCTGTAGCCATGCACAAAGACTGTACAGTGAATTGACACGTGTGTCCGGTACATTGCAGCAGTGGTAGGCAGAGAGACAGAGTATCACTGCAGTGGAGAAGGGGAATACCCATGTGGGTCAGCTTCCAAAAATGTCCCATGTTTTATCTCGTCTCAGGGTTGAGGGGAGGGAGGGAGATGTAGGGAGGCCACTATTTTGGTCCCTTTGTTTATGTAAGGAGTGGCAGTAGGGTGCTGGGAGAGCAGAGAAGTCTGGGAATGTCGGGGCTTCATGGCTTGGGAATCGCATGTTTCTGTTTGGTGCTGTGTATATCATAGTTTTACATGGGCTGTGGGATACAAAAGACTTGAAACTGCTTTCTTTGATAGGAACAATCCAACTCTTGATCTCAGTTCCCGTGTGAAATATATGGTAAAAATGGCCGTCAAACATGTAATTTAATTAGATACAGTAATTGAAGTGCTTGTATTGGGGTTGCAACTCAGGAATTTTTTTTATTTTCTATATATTTTTTTTAAATAAGTCATTGTGTTATGTATGAAAATAGCAAAGACTGTATAACGGAGGACATGCAGTGAGTTGTGGACTACTCGTTTAATGGCTTTAAAGTTACAGTGTGTAAAATATCTCCACTAGATGTCAGACTGCAGATTGCAGTTAACTTTGTTACTTTTTGCCCTCCCAATTCAAGCGCATAGTCCTGGCTATGGTATCTGTTAGGGGTGGGGGGGAAATCGATACTGTGTAGTATCGTGATATTTTGTTTGCTAATAATGTATCGATACAGGGACAGCAGAAATCGATATTTTGTTACAAAAAAGGTTTCTGTGCTCTGACTTCAGAGCATGTTGATCCTTTTTCTGAGCAAGAATCCTGACATTCCTTCACTGTCCAAATGTGTTTAACTTTTTTTTTTGGCAGCAATAAACATGACAGTTTACTTATTTTAATTTAAGACATGTTTTATTTTAATTAAGTTTAAAACTTTTTTATTTAATGTAAAATTATATTTTGTTTTAATTTACTTTCAAATTCTTCAGTTGCTGAAGGGGCTGCATAGGTTTCATAAATTGCATAGTTCAGAATAGCTATAATTGTACCAGATGGTTGCATTCAGTTAAGTTGGACTAGACTGTAATGCAAACCGTTCAGTTTGTCAACAATAAAACTGACTGAAATGAGAGAAGGACTGAGTGCGAGACTTTGATATTAGATAAAATGAATATTGATAAAGTTTACCTTTATGTACAGAATCTGAATATCGCAAAATATTTTTAAAAATTGCAATAATATCGTATCGTGCGTTAAGTATTGTGATAATATCGTATCGTGGGATGTATGGTGATTCCCACCTCTAGTATTTGTAGTGAGTGTAGGCTGTCAGGCTGCTGTTTACCTCGTGTCTGTTTGTTTACTCTGAAGGAACCTGTAAAACATAACAAAACGAGTCTGATACAAGTCAAACAAGCTCGCTTCTGACAGCGATCCTGAGGTGAGTTGTTGAGGATATCCTGTCAGTAAGAACCGCTGTTGTTTATGCTGTTGGCTGGCGTTAGTGTTTATTAGAGAGAAACTGATATTTTTAGGATACTTGAACCTAACATTAGCTAGCATAATGTTAACTTATAACCAGCTGCTGCTGACTTCAGTTCAGGAGATGATGTCTGAGGATGGCATTTTATCCAGAGCCAGTCATATTCTCTTTTCTATTCGTTTTTGCTTCTTTGGTGAAGGAGACCTCTTCTTGAATGATAAAACTAAGTTATGATTGTTCATACATTGAGTTTGGAGATGCAAATGTGAATTAAAATTTGCCTCCATGGTACACAAATGCCAAGAAGCTCTCTTCACTTCCACCTTTGGCGCGCTGCTCTCTCTAGCCACATAACTAAATTGAGATTATGTGCAACAATGTCCATCTCGGCCTCTGTATTCAAGATGGCATTACAACACGGTGACTTCCATAAACTGATGCCTGCTCCAATATATTTTTAACACATTGGAGCAGGCAAATGTTTTGTTAATTGATGCATTATGAGAATGCATCAGTTTGTTCAGTTACACACTTATACCATTAGTATGTTTATCTGTTTTTTTCCTCTATTAAATAACCTAATAAATGGACTGACTTTACCTTTTTAATCTTGTTAAGGCCTCAAACGAGTAGTCTTTGTATCCTTTGCGTTTTGGAAAATGGATGTGACCATATTTGGACAACCAAAGAGCCACCTGTCACCAAATGTGGATACACCAGTTAATTTATAAACCAGTTCACCACCTGTTTTGAATGAGTATATTGGCTATAACTAAAGCTTTTTTTTTTTTCCTTTAAAAAAAACCCAATTTAAATAGCAATGTACAGCATACTTGATAAGACCACAGTGACCTTTGCCATGTGCTTGAATGCTCATATGCTTTTGTTTGTTGTCTTTGCAGGGACGACATGTCAAGACTGGACAGCTGGCTGCCATCAAGGTCATGGATGTCACAGAGGTAAGCCTTAAATGTCACCCTACATATACTTTTAAATCAAAAAGATAGATTTGGCGCAACATAATGGATTATCATTGGTGTGCTAAAAATGCTCTTGTGGTGAAATGTAATTATACTCGAGTCTGGTTAACATAAAAATCTGCACACATTCCTCTGGAACTTACGTCTGAATATTTAGAGGTTGCAGAGGAGAAAAAGCCCCGCTCTGTAATGAGTTGTCTTCACTAATAAACAGCAGCAGGGAAGGAGTAGAGGCAACAGGATACTGCTTAATTTTAATTAGATTTTTTTTTTAGGTAGCTTTGTCATTTAGCAGCAAGCGTGCTGCCCTCAGCTGTGGGAGGTCCCATCTGCAGATGAGAAACAACCACATATGCACACATGCAGAAACGCAAGGCAGAAGGTTTGAGGGGAGCAGCGAAGACCAGCAGGGCTAACCACCCACACTGTGTTGGTTATGATGAAAGCAACATGGGCGTAAAATGCCGGACCCATCCTGGAGCCCAGTTTGAACGTGTCGCGCGCAACAGCCTAGTGTTCATCATCTTCCTCAGAGGGGATCACAGCCGACAGCCACGAGCTGAATTTTCACCGGTGTCAGGACACGTTTACTGCTTTGTGGATGCAACATGTTTCTATCCTACCGTCACACAGTCCTCATCAGAAGCTCAACAGGAACTGGTGATGCAGCTCGTGTGCCCTGACATGCCTTTTTGCCACCCCTCACGCGCGCTTACGTCACAATGAGTCAGAGTTACACTCTCGACTGACTTGTTATCGTGTGGGAGAGAATGGACCAGCTGTTTCCTGATGTGTGTGAAACACTAGGTGTGCCTTTTCAGACGTCTAGTCACTCACTGAGAACAGGGAGTCACTCGTCACGAGAAGCAGGTGTCCACTTCACCTAAAACCTGCTTGACTGTATTTTTGTGTTTTGTTTTTCACTGGTGGCCCTTTTAACGTCTGTCTTCAGTCTGTTTATGTGTGACTTTGGCTGTATTTAGTGCATTACAGTGACTGTTATTAGGTTTAGCCTGCTCTGCTATCTTCCCTTGCTTCTATCATGACATAAATCATTCTGAGATTAAGCCTGGTTTTTATTACCTGCGCACAAACGAATGACTGTGCACTCCCATTGCTATTAAAGTGCCAAAGCTCACTAACTGGTGGACCTCACACAGTGATTTTTAAGTCAGTTTGACTGAGTTAATTAGTAGGCTTCAAACGGTGCTCAAATAATGACTCAGTTTGATCTGTTATGACTGTACGGCTGAAATATTCAATTACGGAGCTTCAGTTAGATCTGTCAGCTATTTTTCTGCTTGTTATGTTTCAGCTGGCCCGTGTCGCGCTTGACGTCCTGGCTGTTGAGCTCATCTGCAGGCACAGAGGTTCTGTGCAGGGTCACTGTGACCCACATTCTCAAATCCAAACAAGTCCTCTTTTCTGCAGCTATACAGGCCACGAGCTTAAAAAACGGATGCTTTTCCATTTTGACGTGCTGTTTTCTGTTAAATTAAAAGGATTTCTACTCCTTGAATGTGCAGCGCTTCTTGACATAAGGCCAAGGATGTTTCTGCAATTTGGGATCCAGCAGTTACACTTTAGCAAACACTGTACTGGATTTTAATTTGTGAAAATGTATTACCAGGCTATCAAAGACAAAGAACATGGCTAACTGTTTTGTCTTGGGGGGGGGTTTCACCCCTGGAGATTTAAAGATGTTTTAAGACATGAGAGGAAACTCGGCTGGAGTTTCCTCTTTGTTAAATCCTTGAGTTACACTTTCTAAAGATCTTATCTTCAAGCATAAATTAGGAATACTGGGTGTGGCCTAGTGCCACAGCATCTTATGTGTGTGCGTCGTGCGCTGACGTATTGCTCGCCTTTGCCTCTCTCTCTCCGACACGCATCACCATATGATTGTCTCTCCCACTCAGTCGCCATGTGACTCGTGGCAGAGAGGCTTTCACAGTCGGGAGTGTGATAATCCAGCAGCTGCGTAGCAGAGAGGGGGTACACGGGGAAGGGAGGGTCAGAGGAGGATGGGGTGGTGGAGGGGGATGCGCACAACAGAAAGGCTTACGTCAACTCAAACGAGTCATGCAGCAGCAGCGTGGCTGCCTGTAAAGACGGCCAACTGCCATTTTGCTGTGTGCGATGCACTCACACCATCCAGCGTAGTAACATGCACACACAGCATCACCTTTAAATCGGCTGTAACACATTTTGGTGCAGAATGCTAATAATGGAAATGACAGGATATACAAATATCTGAAGCGTGCACACACTGCATTATGCAGTGGTAATTTTGTGCAACCACCCCCACCTTTGTACTCTTGTCCCCCCACTCCTCTCACTCTACTTTGTAAATAATAGGCCATGTAACCATAAAGCAAACCACTTGCAGGCTGATCTATGCATGTGTTCAATTAGTGCATCACTGTTAATCTGTGTCAAGTTGCTACAGGGTGCAAGTGGGGAGTTTGCACTGCAGCTAGTTCTGACCTTTTTGTGAAGAAGCGATGGCGGCAGGTTTGCTCCCGCTATCTGCAACTAAAGGTCGTTTGCAGCAGAGATTAAACGCTGCGTGATCACTACATCTGCTAGTTTGATTTAGCTCTTTCGCGTTAATCCCTCAGAGTTCCCTTTAGGTTACGTTTAAATTTTAAAGGCGCCCATTTCCTGTTCCTGCTCTTCCCTTAAGTAATCCTACACCCATTAAGTAATAATTTATTTTTTTTCTCCAGGTGAAGGTTCATGGCAGAGCTTTCTTTCCAGCTCTGTGGATAATAGCCGCTGGTTGTTGTTGTAGGTTTATCTGATGTGTCTAACGTACAATGCAAATCATTCATGCAACAGTAATCCATAAACAAAGGACTCATTCCTCGCTCGTGTTGCATGAAAAGGCTGCAGCGATGTTGCACCAGGGAGCTGTCACGCGTCTCGACACTTGCTGTGACACAAAGTGTGGAAGTGAATTGATTTATTTGTGAAATGAAACGTTACTCGAGGTCAGGTTATGGTTAAAAGGAGCCTACACGCCACATCGTAAAGATTTTTTTGGGGCAAGGCCAAACGCCCTCTTTTAATGTGCACCTGTGTTTGTTTGCTTGTCTAGGATGAAGAAGAGGAAATTAAACTGGAGATCAATATGCTGAAGAAGTATTCCCACCACAGAAACATAGCCACCTACTATGGTGCTTTCATTAAGAAGAGCCCTCCGGGACACGATGACCAGCTATGGGTAAGCCCCTCAAATCCAGTGAAGACATTTAAAAAAAAAAAAAAAAAAAAAAATCTAAAGACTGTAGCGCTGATGCTCACTTCTTTTACTAGCCTTCCTTTTTTATTAACTTTCCAGAACTAGGCGTATTTTAATTTTAATATATATTTTTTTTCATTGAATTTGTCTGTTTTGCAGTTGGTGATGGAGTTCTGTGGTGCTGGTTCCATCACAGACCTAGTGAAGAACACAAAGGGGAACCAGCTGAAGGAAGACTGGATTGCCTACATCTCCAGAGAGATCCTCAGAGTGAGCACATTCCCCCGCCCTCTTTTTTCCCCTCTCTTCTCCTCATTTCTCTTCTCTACCTTCTTTCACTAATATTGCATCTCCTCTACCCTCCTCAGGGTCTCGCCCACTTACACGCCCACCACGTCATCCACCGTGACATCAAAGGCCAGAACGTGTTATTGACGGAGAATGCTGAAGTTAAACTAGGTGAGTGACTGAGTTTTCATATCTTTGATACCTTTTGATCCAATAAATGTCAGTGTCAACTTTAACTTAGAGATTCTCACTTGTTCTTGCCATGCAACACAAGACTCTAAAACATCTATAAAGTGCCCACCTCCACAGTTTCGGACGAACTAGTTTCTCAGGTGGCCACTTGAGGCAGGCAAAAGAATCAATTTTTATAAACGGGCATGTTAAAATACCAAACTTTATAGTAGTTATAAACATGTGTACTGAACGGTGCCAAAGACAATTTTAACCAGTGGTGTAGATTTTAATATAGCTCAATATCATGAATTCCAGTAAGATTTAAATGTATCTATAGTTAATGGTTCCCATTCAGTGGTGCTTAAAACAGTTTAAGTTGTCAAGTTTGCACATTTTGTTTTAAGTCTAGATTTTGCCAGCTACGGTGAATTACAGATGCAGCTTGCTAACCAAGCTAGCCAGTAATAGCTACATCTACCATTGAAAAGATTATGCTTGTGTGTAAGAAGGCTGAAAGCTATTTTCTTGAAATCGAGTCTTTGAAGATGATCGTACAGCGTTTAACTGACTGTCTCCGCTCCTTATCTCTCCAGTGGATTTTGGCGTGAGTGCTCAGCTGGATCGGACAGTTGGAAGGAGAAACACCTTCATTGGGACACCTTACTGGATGGCCCCAGAAGTCATCGCTTGTGACGAGAACCCAGATGCAACATATGATTACCGAGTAAGATTCCCCAACGTGTCGAGCGTTCAAAACCTGACTTCCTGTAACCGCGGAGGCGCATTATTCTTGTGAATGGCTTTCTTATTGGGCGTTTTCTTCTCTCGCAGAGTGATCTGTGGTCCTGCGGTATCACGGCTATTGAAATGGCTGAAGGAGCGCCCCGTGAGTGCCTGTTTCTCTTATCATTTGTTTTTTCTTGATCTTTTAATCCTCTTGAATCTTTAACTTTTTTGCACCGCTTCTTTCAGCTCTTTGCGACATGCACCCCATGCGTGCACTCTTCCTCATTCCAAGAAATCCTCCTCCTCGGCTGAAATCTAAAAAATGGTGAGCACCACCCGGAAAGGACGTTTTTACTGTTTACGTATCTGTCCTATATAATCGCCTCGCTGCCCTGCAAAATCCTGACACATTTACTCTGAGATATTTTATGCGCAGATTTCCTTCTGTTCTTTTTATGTGCATTTTGTTTTATGTCAGACCTTAGCCCAGGCAGCTACAGAGACTTAAATCTAAGAGCTCAGCTTTCCCTTAGTGCTCTGCTGCTGACTCGAACATCTGTGGTACACCTGCTCTGGCAGGCTCAGGCTCTCCTGGCACTCGCACAAACACACTGGATCGCTGCTCTGGACTGCACTGCAGAAACATCTCAGAGCTCGAACGCTCTAATGAACTGGCTCTCGTTTTACATTTGTCTTCAAACACAAATCGCTGTTTTATTTTATACTCCACCCCTGTTTCATAAAATATCGGTTTGATTTGCTGCTGTCGCAAGTGAATCTGACGGTGCTCGGCAGCAGGTGCAGTTGTGATAATAATTTCACTCCAGCGTGTAGCGTTTTTCAGTTTTCGTGGAGTATATGTAATGAAAGGTTCGATGCTGCTCGTCTGTGTGCATAAACCTCAGTTTTTGTTGCGCTGGCGAGTGTCTGGTGAAGGGGAGGGAGCGCTGTTAGGAGTCGTGGGGCGTTTGCAAAAATGTCTGCTTCACTTTCTCGTTGCATGGCTGAAATACTTCTGTTTCTGATTCGCTCTCTCAGCCTTGTGTTGTTTCTCTCCCCCAACTCGCTCACAGGTCCAAAAAGTTCTTCAGTTTCATCGAGAGCTGCCTCGTGAAGAATTACACGCAGCGCCCACCAACAGAGCAGCTGCTGAAGCACCCCTTCATCCGAGACCAGCCCAACGAGCGGCAGGTCCGCATACAGCTCAAAGACCACATCGACCGGACGAAGAAAAAGAGGGGCGAGAAAGGTGCGTGTGCTTCTCGATTATCATGAAAGGCTGGAAAAGTGTAGGATGCATAAGCTGTGAGTGACTGGTTTTTGTCCTTGTGCAGATGAGACGGAATATGAGTACAGTGGCAGTGAGGAGGAGGAAGAGGATCCTCCTGAGCAAGAAGGAGAGCCCAGGTATGTTCTACACCTGTAGCGTTTCCCTGAAAGGAAACAAGTGCACCTGCTCAGGTGGAGGCGTTTCACAAAGCTCCAACCTTTTGTCTCTTTCTTACACCGATACAGCTCAATTGTCAACGTGCCAGGTGAATCTACTCTACGGCGTGACTTCATCCGCCTGCAGCAGGAGAACAAGGAGAGGTCGGAGGCGCTCCGTCACCAGCAGCTCCTCCAGGAGCAGCAACTCCGGGAGCAAGAGGAGTACAAGCGCCAACTACTGGCAGAGAGGCAGAAACGTATCGAGCAACAGAAGGAGCAGAGAAGGCGGTTAGAGGAGGTAGGGTTTTGTTTCGACTCGTTGTGTCGTTTGTTGTGCTGTTTTTCGGGAAGTTTTTACCCTGTTTTTAATTTATTTGCCCCCCCCCCCCCCCCCCCCCCCCCCACAAATACCCCCACAGCAACAGCGACGCGAACGGGAGATGAGGAGGCAACAGGAGCGCGAGCAGCGTCGTCGCGAGCAAGAAGAAAAGAGGCGTATGGAGGAGATGGATCGTAGACGTAAAGAGGAGGAGGAACGCCGGCAGGACGAGAAGAGAAGGAACGATCGTGAGCAGGTCTGTTTCTGAAATTACTTTTACTGCAGTTAAAGCCAGCGAAACACAAAGTGAATTGGTGTGTTGGTTCTGTAAAATGAAGACATGAAGCTCAGGGGTTACTTGATGTATTTATCGTAGCGCAGCAAAGCCAAAACATCCCTCTTATCTGTTTTAAGATGGATTTTTAGGGTTGTGCTTGGTGCTTATTTAAAGAGACATGCGCAGCCTTGATGGGTTTTCTTTCCTGCTGACAGGAGTACATCAGGCGCCAGCTGGAAGAGGAGCAGAGACACCTCGAGATGCTCCAGGAGCAGCTGCTCCGTGAGCAGGCCATGCTGCTGGTCAGTCGCACACAAACACTCAGCCTTCTTATTATATCACAATGTCCTTTCACCTCCATAACCTCCAAGATATGAAAATGACTTATAAATCTATTTATATCTCCAGGATTACAGCTTTTGATTTAATGCATTTTACTGACTTTTTTTTTTAAATGCATGAAATTCTCAGGAGTTAGGCATTGAGTTGCTTGGATATTATATGTACTGAAGTTTGACCAGGACAGTTAGGCGGAGCCAAAGGTGAATAGGGTCCGGATTTTTGTTTTCCTCTCCTTTCTTCCTTTCATTTAAAGGTGCTGTTGAGTCATTGTAGCCCACTAACACCAGGAATCAACCCTGATCACTTTCATATTTAGTGATGGTGATGTCTTGGACTGTAATGTTTGCAGATGCGATGATGTAGTGAGAGTAGGGACCAGGTGGAGGTATGCATTGGAGACGGGGGGAGGCAGATGATCCACTGTGGTGACCTGGAAAGAGAGCAGCTAAAAGAAGTTCAGTTATTCTAGCTCACTATGATAAAAAAAGGTTAAAAAACAAACAGGAAAAATATTTTAGATTTTAACTTTTACAGTATTTGCATACGATTGTTTATCATTTATCAATAACAAATGTGACTTTTTAACTTTAAGGATATTTTGTTTTAAATTGGAAGACATTCTAAGCTTTTTGCAAGTCTGTCCTCTGCACATCGTGAATGGGTGATGTAAAAACTGTAAGGAATGGCAGTGGATCAGTGGTATAGCTAAATATGTCAAAGCGTATGAGTGTCTCCAGGTAGGGAGTGGGGTTTTGCTCTTTTGCCCCACCCACCCCGCCCTTCTCCACCCTTGAAACACACAGATGCATGATGGACGGACATGTGGATGTCATCAGGAAATGCTCCACAGCGCGGCTTTATTTTTAAATAGGTGTTTGAGTCGTTTACACTGCAGAGAAATGTGAAGAAATTGTTCTTTCACGTGTTTAATAGTAATTATGATTCGAAGAGACAAGTTTGTTTTGTGTGCACAGCACAAGTCAAACATGACTAAGAGTCAAAAGAAAGATTAAAGAGACGACGATCACCATCATAGTCTGCCTCTGTAAAGACTTGTTGGGCCAAACATGGCCGCTGCCTCTTCTCTCCACCCTGAACCAACCCTACGCTCTGCGACAGGAGTTCAAGTGGCGGGAGCTCGAGGAGCAGCGCAAAGCCGAGCGTCTCCACAAGCGCCTGCAGCAGGAGCAGGCGTACCTGCTGTCCCTGCAGCACGACTCCAAGCAGCAACCTGGCGACAAAACAAAACTCCCATCAGACCATAGTAAGCCGCCACAGGCTGCCACTCTGCCCCCTGACAGAGCCCTCGCCACACTCCCACAAGCTCAGGTCCTCAACTCTGCCGTCTCTGTAGCGAGGGGCGCCTGTGAATCCTCCAGAGCCCCTCAGACGATCCCTGCAGACAGCAGTAAATCCCAGGCAACAGGGCAGGAGAGGACTGATGAGAGTTTGAGCCGGGTCTCAAACTCCCCCAGCTCCCTTCAGACTGAAACCCCCTCTGACTCTAACCCTCCTCAGACAGAAAGCTCGGAGCCCGACAGCGAGCCTGTCAGTCAACCTCCTCAGCCTATCAGAGAGGTGAACCTCCTCCTCGGCTCTGCCTGTTCTTTCCACCTTCCTCTTCTTGCTTGCTTTCACACAGCCTCAGTGGTTATGATGATAAAGGATTGTTTTCCTCCCCACGTACTTGCCTGTTGTGGGTGTTCTGGTCCAAAGCAACAACTAACATGTTACAGTGCCGGCGCTCTCAGACAGTCATCCTTTTGAAGGAAAGAAGTAGGGGGTCCAGGGAGAACCACGGGCTCACAACTGACCTTTTTTTGTCCTGAATAAAACAACCTGCTCTCCTCCGCTGTCTCTTTGCTCTTCCTCTCACTTGCACTGTTGCTCGTCATCCATCAGGACATTGTCATCTTAATTTAAATTTCGAGCTGGCTGAACGAGAGAGAAATATATTTAAGGTCTAGGAGAGTTAGAATAAAGAAGCTTTCAGGGATTCCTCTTTGTCTTTTGACATCCAGTCTGATAAATTCTTCAGTGTGGCTGTGTCGACTCTGTGTGTGGACTGGGCCACTGCATGTGGATGACTGAGGCCCAAACTAACACGCAGGGGCACCGAAGCAGTGTCTCCGGCCTGCGTCATTAACTGCGATCTTTTCCCCCCACTGCATACTTAAATCCTGGGATGTTTGAAAGAGTCCCTCTCCTCCTACGTCTGCACATGTATCTGTGTCTGTATGGCTGCCCACAGTTGGCTTCAAGCATGTTTAATATCGTTGTCACCAGCTGTATGTTGCTGATCGTTGTTGGTTAAATGTAAAAGTTTCCCAAGAGACCACAAGATCAATTTTTCCCTGATACTCATCCCTTTTTTCCCCCCACCCTCTACAATTCCTCCATCTCAGGCCGACGAGCGCTACCGTAAGAACATTCAGGGCTCCCCTCAGGCTGCCCCTCCTCCCAAGCAGCCCCCTCTGCCTCCCCGCTCCTCTGAACCATTCTCCAACGGCGGCTCTTCGTCCGACGCATCTGCCATGCACCGACCCATGGAGCCTCAGGTAACTCCTTCCTCCGCTGCTCCCTAGCCTTTTCCTCCTCCTCCTTCATTCTGTCGCTGCACTGGATTTGTGTCAGTTTTCTCAGACATTTAGCCCACTTCAAATAAAGAAAAAAATAAAATAAAAAATAGGAGAAGGTGAGGCTGGGCAGAATGTGTGTTTGAACTGTGGCTTTAGACTGTTCACCTTTTTTGATTTCCCTGGGTATTATTTTTGTCCTACTGTTGAGACTCACAATAAGTCATAAGCACTTCAGTCAGCAGTCTGAGTAGTTTTAAAAAAACATGACAGGCTCCTGATATAGTGAATGAGTTCATCAATCACTGCCTCCGCCAGTGCTAAAAAGCCAATCATTTTATTTCTCGCCTTTGTTTTATGTTTTTCTTTCAAATGAGCAAATAGAGCTATAATTTACCCTCCTGAAATCCTTTTTGCACGCTCAGCGCAGCCTTTTTGCTGAATATACTGAACATATTCATGATTTCTCTTGGGCCGCTCTATGGCGTCATCTTTTTCCTACAAGAATGCCCATACAGAGATGGGTGTAGTGGTATTTGTGGGAGAATATGTACCTTTTACAGACTAAGCTCACAATCACAGAACAATTCAAGAACAGATCAACAGAGAAATGAGACAGTTTTGCCACTTAACCTCCTGAACTCTTTGATATTTCCACTTGAGAAGAGTGGGGGGGAAAAAAAACTGAACTCCAATTTATCATAACGGCTGCAAAACTGCATGACCAACCTTGGACTCTGTGGCTAAGACACTTGGGAGTGAGACACTTAGCCTCATCACCTTTTCAGAGTGAGGGTTTAAAAAAACTCCAGCACACGCTGACAGTTCAATTTCTGTCGAATCAACACTAACTTAGAGGAGAATAACAGCCATATAGCAGCCGTAACCTCTTCAGTAAATCTGCTGCACTTTGCAATCTTTGGGGGGGAAGGGGGGGGAGACATGGACCAGATTTGTGGGTTTTTTGTTTGTAAGCAGAATTCAGCTTAACTTTGCTTAAACTCATGTTTGTGTGTCTGAGGAGTAAAAATCTGTTACATTTGTTTTTTTATTTTTAATAAATTTGAAAGAAGCTTTTCTTCACTTTGAGGATTTTTGTGAAGAAAAGTGTTTTTGTTTTTTGTTTTTCATTTTTCTCTTCCTCAGTAAAGAGACTTTGCACATAAAAAATCTAATTGTGGGTTCACAACATGAATATAAAACAAGTACTGACGACAGTGGCTTATTGCAAAAGCAATTAGATGCTCTGCTTGCAGCAGACTTCTGCAAAATGCACTACTTGTGTATGTTACTCAGCAGAAAAGCTGGGATAGGCTGATTGCAACATAATCTGCCTTTGAACCTTTTTTAAAGCTCAGAAATTGTAATGTGTAATTTGGAATGACACTTTTGAAACAGAAGCGTCATATTTATCACACCGACACAGGCTCCTCTTTCTTCAAATGGTTGATTCCTGTAAAAAACAAAACGCCGACTGTAGGAGTGAAAAAGTCATTGTTTCGTGTTGTGCTGTCTGCCGTGTGCATGTGTACATTATGTAAAAAGCCACACGCATCTTCCCTCATGTCTCACTGTGTTGTCTGCTTGTTTCACCCCCTCCCCCCTGCTCTTCCTCTTCCTGACTCCCAAAAAGGTCCAGTGGTCTCACCTGGCTGCTCTAAAGAGCAGCAACAGCGCTGCCCCCTCTCCTCCTCCTCCACCCGTGGTTGCCCGCTCTCAGTCCTTCAGCGAGTCCGGCGGTGTGGCCTCTAGCTTTGCACAACTCCACCTGCGCTCCCAGGACCCCCACCATCACCACCACCACCACCCATCGCCTGCACGCACAGATCCCCAACCCCAACCTCCCCTCCACCACCCTCAGGCTAGGCTTGAACATCAGGCCAGCAGCGAGGAGGTCCCTCCCAAGGTAAGGTGCCGGGGGACGGCTGCCTTCTCCCCCCTCCTCCCACACCCAGCCTTCAAATCTCTCCTCCATCGCTCACTTCCTCTCATCCACTTTTACGTAGCATGCTGTTCAGCCTCCTCCTGGCTGTGTGCGTCTGCCTTGCTGCGTCTAGTCTCACTTGTTAACACTTAAAACTGCTGTGAGGGCGTATTCAAATGAATCAGAGCAACTTTGAATTTCTGGGCCGACAGATTACCCCATCGCTCATATTCAAAATCATGAATGAGAAATAAAACCGCACATTCCTCTAATCTAAATCGCTCTCATTGTGTTGTGGGGGTGTTCTGTTCTCTGCTCCGCTGTGTTCAGCTACGCCCTAAGATTATCTCTGTTTCAGTGGTCAAACTAGGACAGTTTTTAAATTCTTGGCTGATTTCCCCTTCAGCTTCAAATCCCAATGTATGCTCACTGAATTAGCATGAGCCTGAACCAGAGGATAAGCTCTCTTGTTTGATGACACTGTTTTCCTATTAGGTGATTGTTTTTAGGAACATATTGATTTGTGATGATCATCAAATACTTGTCTCCCAGGTACCGGTGAGGACAACATCCAGGTCTCCTGTACTGTCACGTAGAGAGTCCCCTCTGCCTTCACAGCCCAGCAATCAGGGCGGACAGAGGAACGCAGGCAGGTGAGTAAAGAGACCTCAGGCGTGTCTTACTTTTGGATTATGTGGATGTGGTCTAAGAGAGCTGCTCACATGCTCACACTGTTAAAAGTTGTAAAAGACAAAACAGTAACCCCTCCCCTACATAGGGGTGCCTCTCAGAATAGAGAGTTTCAGAAAATAAAAACAAATGGTAGAATAGACAGATTATTAAGACATAATATTATGACTGCTTATAATATTGCAGATTAATATTTATAAGTTGTTAATGTTTGCATATAAAATGCAAAAAAATGTGCTTTGATTTTGCGGTGATGTAAACTCCCACTAATCCAAGTACGCTCAAAATCACAAAAATATATGTAGCGTATCCTGAAAAGCGCAGGGAGGGTAGGGACAAAATGTTAACATATCACATGATAAACTGACAGTGGAGTTGGGTTTGTTTCCATGTGCTTGTTCTTCCTCGTCACAGTAACGTGGAGCAGCGTCCGCTGTGGGATCGAGTGGAGAAGCTGCAGTCCCGGCCAGGCAGCGGCAGCTCGTCCGGCTCCTCCAACTCCAGCTCCCAGGCCAGTCCTGGGGACCGTTTCAGGCCACGCTGTGAGTCCCCTGGTACTGTACTCGGCTACATCTCACTAACCCTACCGACTGCTTATTAGCAGATTAGGATTATTACCATAATTATACAAATCTGGCTCAAATGCCATCCTCTGAGCTTGTGCTTAAATAAGTTTTGTTTTTTTTTTGTTTTTTTGCCAATTAAAGCGCCTTTGCACATCCAGCTCTCTTCGGTCTCCCCTCACTAACGCCATTTCCTTTCATTTCCACAAAGCTTCCTCCAAATCTGAAGGATCGCCTCTCCAGCGGCCTGAAAACGTTTCCAAGAAACAGGATGAAAAGAATGTCGCCAGGCCCACTCGACCAGCTGTAAGTCCACTGTTACTCGAGTGCTGTTAAACTTGAAAATGAATAGGTGAAAACAGTTTTTCCCCACTTTGCTCTATTTTCCACTGCTCCAATTATCCAACCACCTGGTGTGGGAACCTTACGTGAATCCAATGCTTCCTGATTGTTTGGGTGGGGTGCCTTGCTTAGGGTGATGTGGTAAGCCTATTACCGGTAACTGAGATTACATAATCTCACCTCTGCTATGCCTGCACCATTGCTCATGCATTGCTCATGGCATTACACGATAAAGATTTCAGATAAAAGGCATTTGCTCCTTTTGTGGAGATTGGCTCACTATTTTATTTCTGCCTTTACCGTCCCCTGGCACCTTTCCATACGCCTCCACTTTTTTTTTTTTTTTTTTTTGCTTGCTCTCAAGAAAAATGCACAAGACAAAAGGAGGGTTAACCCTGCGCCGCAGCTTCCTGCTCCTAGATTTGAATGCAACCACATTTGAATGCAAACACGCCCCTCCTGTGTTCCCTTGTACTTGTCAGAATGGCTCGCGATCACCTGTTTGTGTTTGTGGATAAACTGTGGCTTGGAAGCACGGAAGTATACCCCCCCCCCCCCCTTCTTTTTCTTGCTCTTTTTACAAGCTTATGCGACTATATTATGACAAAGGGGCGAGGGAAAATGAAGAGGACAAACATGTTAAGGAGGACGAGGTGAAACACTCATTTAGGCCACAGAAAGAGGCTCTTTAGTAATCTGACATTCCCCCATACAACATGCTGCTTACTTCACTGTTTCCTAGAGGTCAGACTACATGAAGGTTGTTTAAAAGATGGAAAAAGACGGTACAGGTTTGTACCCACAAGTGAAAGAGACGAAATAGAAACACAAACAGTTCCTTGAACCAAGGAGGGATTCAGATTTCAGACTTTCTACAGTACGATTTCCTGTTGTGCCTTTTTATTTAAAGTGGACCTAGTCTGCTCATTTCAGACTCAATATTTGTAGTCTTGAAGTCTGCCAGTGTAGCTTTGTACTTTTAGCTGTTCTCCCTTTTAAAGCCAGCTTTCTTCTGATTGGCTGCTCCTCCCTAAGCAGGATGTTTGAACAGTAGGTGGGTGGAGCTTCTGTGTGCCTTAGATGAAGATAATGGGTGGGGGGGAGGGTATCTGTGCACCCTATGACATCATTCAGCCAAAAGGCACAATGGGTCCACTTTGTGTGCTCAGTCTATCATATTGATGCGTTGTCTGGGCAACCTCTGTTATGGAGGGAGTTTTTAAACTTGGAGTGTTTGTCCTCTTTGGTGCAATTTCTTTTTGTGCTGAAAAATCTAAGCCAACTAAAAATTCATTAGTATGAACCAAACAGGGCCATCCAGAAATGGGACCACCTTAGTGGTCTTAGCGCCGTTGCTTCAGGCCGAATGCAACTTGCACCAAAGCGGAGAAATGGACCTGAGCTCGCAGGTTGACCTGTCAGCGCGTCTAAAACCTTCGCTGCTGCTTTCAGGACCTGACAGCGCTCGCCAAGGAGCTGCGCGCAGTCGACGATGTGCGACCTCCTCACAAGGTCACAGACTACTCCTCCTCCAGTGACGAGTCGGGCACGACCGACGAGGAGGACGAGGAAGAGGTGGACCAGGAGGCAGGAGAAGAGTCCACCTCAGGGGCCGAGGACTCCAAAGCTGGGTAATACACCTGATGCCTCTTTTATTAATCAGTGCTGCATGGCTTATCTGCATGACTGCTGGTTTAACTCTGGTCTGGTTATGGGACATCAGATATCCCCATGGCTTCCGCAGGAGAGTGAGTAACGGCGAGACGGAGTCTGCTAAAACCATGCTGGTCGAAGACTCGGAAAGCGAACAGGCAACCACACCCTCCAAGGATGGCACACTGGTCATCAGACAGGTAAGAAGGACGGGCCGGTGGTGCCTGATTTTGACCGATTGGTGGTGCTGATTAGGACCGATTGGTGGTGCTGATTAGGAATGTAGTTTAGAATTTTCTCTGTCCAGCGTCAGTGTTGTTTTAACTACTCATTCTCCACAATTTCTTCGTTGTTCCTGCATATGATCATGCCATTTCATAGGCTTTCACATTTGAAGATGAATAATCTTAATATGTCAGGTTGCTACACCAAGCAGCAGGCTAGCAGCCAGACACACAGCTCCACCTTCTTTCCCACCTGCTTGCTTGAGCCCAAGTGTGCCTGTTCTTGCTTCCAGAGCACAGCTGACATAAAGCGGTTGGTCACTCTCTCATCTTCCTCCCCTTCCTCGGCTGGCCACGGCCAACCCCAACCCCCTGGTCGCGGCCCGCTAGAGAAAAACGGCTTTCCGGGCCGCATACACCACCTACCAGACCTTATCCAGCAGAGCCATCATTCCACTTCCTCTTCCACAACCATCCCTTCCTTCTCCTCCTCCTCCTCTTCCACCACCACTACCTCCTCCTTACCCTCATCATCTAGCCATGCCAGTCCTGCAGTATCCCCACAGATCTCTTTGGACGAGCTCACTGCCATAGAGGTATGTCCCCATCACACAACTAAGGGCAAACAGCTGAGGAGTGGGCAGTAGAAAAAATGTGCAGACTTTTTGTATAGCTTAAAAAAATGGTATCAGGTTTATTGTGACGGCTATAAAATGCAAACCTCCATCTCGGTCTGTACACGTCAGCTGTCCATTCCTGGGTTGCCTGCCCTGCATCCTCTCCTCCTCCATGTCCTGCTGGCTTCACACTTCCTCTTCTCTGCTCACTCTTCACTCAGCTGGTTTGAATCTTCTGAGCTGCTGCAACCTCCTTTCCCCTCCCGCACCTTACTGCATTACACTGTGCTAACACTGGCGCCTCCTTGTGGCGCAACGTGCTCATAGCATGCAGGAAACTAAAGCCCGAGCTTCTTGGGATTTGTATGAATATTTCTAAGATAAATGTCCCATTTATAGAGCAGCACTACCTTGCAAGCAACTTGCGTCTTGGGTGGTGGAGTATCCTTGTGTGTCTGTGCTTCATTAAGAGCAGCTTTTTTTCTTCTCCTCTCTAACAGTTCACAGCAGCCTGTGTTTGGATCACTTAATGTTTCCTTCAACACATTTTTTTCTTCTTCTTGTTGCACATGTTGTTTGTCCTCTGACATATTTTGTGCCTTCACTAACATCAAAACAATTAACATAACTGCACTTAATCTTTTTCGTTTGCTTTTTTCCCGGGGTGGGTGGTGGGGGGACTTTGTTCCCAGTTGTGCTGTAAAAATGTGGTTTTGAAGGCATTTAAGCTGGATGTTGTTTAACGAGACCCCAGAGGTAGAGCTATAACTCATAAGCTCAAACCTGAGGGGCCTCTGCTGCCGTTTAAATAAACAGTCGTTCTTAGGAATTACAAATCACTGTAACAAATCAAGTTTGATTCATGTTTCAGCTCGGTGCATTTTAAGTTATTTTATTGGGAATGTTTTGAGCTCTAGGTTTTCTAAATATCCGATATCTCCACCAGTCGCAGTCGGAGAGCAACTCCATGTCCAAACACAAGTCTTCCTCCTCGTTCACTCCCTTCATCGACCCGCGTCTGCTGCAGATATCTCCATCCAGCGGGAGCTCCCTCAACAACATGGGTAAGTCTGGATATACAGCCCACTGCAAAAATGCATCTTCAACACTAATTCCTCTCTGCTATCTGCAAAGTTAATGTGCACTGCCTCTGCTTTCCCTTTCCAGCTGGATTTGGGCAAGACGGGCGCCTGTCAGATCAGCTGCGGTCCGACCCATCCCGTAAAGGCTCGGTGGTTAATGTCAACCCGGTCAACACTCGTCCACCGAGCGACACCCCGGAGATTCGCAAGTACAAGAAGAGGTTCAACTCTGAGATCCTGTGTGCGGCACTCTGGGGTGAGTCAACTTCAAAAATATGGAGTTACTGTGATGCCCCACAGATGGATAAAAACATATCAGCAGTGACGTATGTTTGTGCCTGTTGCTCTTCCAGGAGTAAATCTGCTGGTGGGAACAGAGAGCGGTCTGATGCTGCTGGACCGAAGCGGTCAAGGTAAGGTCTACCCTCTGATCAACCGTCGACGCATCCAGCAGATGGACGTCCTAGAGGGACTCAACGTCCTGGTGACCATATCAGGTAGAGCACACGTGCCAACCAGAAAGTCTCGATTCAGATTCATTTTTAATCAGTAAAGTTTTGGATAGATGGATTTTGTTTTTGTTTCCTCCCTCCTGCAGGCAAAAAGAACAAGCTGCGAGTGTATTACCTGTCATGGCTTCGAAACAAGATTTTGCACAATGACCCTGAGGTGGAGAAGAAGCAGGGGTGGGTCAATGTGGGCGACCTGGAGGGCTGTGTCCACTACAAAGTTGGTACGTTTCCTAAAGCTCAGATGTAAAGGAAAAAGGAAATGGTGCCTTGAAGGGAGAGGGGGCATAAAAGGGCTTAAAGCTGAACAGCTTAGAGCTCAGAGGTTGCTCTGAGGCTCAGTATAAGATAAATAAGGCTTATTTTGAATTTTGAATCATGCAAAGCTGCTCTAGCAGAGTCCAAGAATTAAAAAAAATATCCACATAGATCACCATAGGAGCCATCACCCATGATTAACTCGCCACCTACTTGTTATTCCAGTGAAGTACGAGAGAATTAAATTCTTGGTGCTGGCTTTGAAGAACTCTGTGGAGGTCTACGCGTGGGCGCCCAAACCTTATCACAAGTTCATGGCCTTTAAGGTAAGCATGTTCTCTAACAGGTGTCATTCTACCTGCAGGTGGCTGACTGCTTTCAGGCTGACTTTCTTCTGACTTTTTTCCTTTAGTCTTTTGGTGACCTGGTGCACAAACCTCTGCTGGTTGACTTGACGGTGGAGGAAGGTCAGAGGTTAAAGGTCATCTACGGTTCCTGTTCAGGCTTCCACGCTGTGGATGTGGACTCTGGTGCCGTCTACGACATCTACCTGCCCACACATGTATGTGCGAACTGATGCAGACTGATTACGTCTTGTGTTTTGCATTTTCTAAATTTGAATTCAGTTTTATTTCTACAATGCCAAATCATAACAGTCGCCTCAACTTTATATTATAAGGTAAAGACCTACAATAATGGAGAGAGAACTCCACAATTAAACGACCCCCTATGAGCAAGCCCTTAGTGACCGTGCAAAGGACAAACTCCAGCAGAGCCAGGCTCAGTGAGGGGCGGCTATCTGCTGCGACTGGCGGTGAAGGGACTTTTTAAAATCTCTTACCTTTTTCCTCCATTTCATCCTCAGATCCAAACCAATATTCAGTGCCACGCCATCATCATCTTGCCCAACACTGATGGGATTGAGCTGCTGGTGTGTTACGAGGACGAGGGCGTCTACGTCAACACCTACGGACGCATCACCAAAGATGTGGTGCTGCAGTGGGGAGAAATGCCAACTTCAGTGGGTAAGAGCAAAGCAGATATTTCTCATCATGATGCCAGAGGTCAGAAAAATCTGAATCGCACTCTGGTATGCACAAAAACAACCGCACCGAGACCCTTTGCAGGAGGTGGTCTCAGTGTGGTTCCAAACAAACTATATTTATGGTGTGAACGTGATACGAGCCCACTCAGAACATGTTACAAGGGCTAAAAAATATCCCATAGCAACTTATGCTTTGTATTCTCAGTGCAGGTAGCTACTATAGATGCGCAAAGGTCTATACGGGCTAGCAACTAACCAAGAAATGAGTGTAAACTCTGTTTTCTCCCACAGCACCTTCTTCCTGTATTTACTTTTCTTCCTCCCACCCCAGATACGTCTGGCCAGTGAGCGGACAGAACATTCTCATGTGGCTTGCAGTGAAACATTTTGGTTTGCTTGGATTTTTCTGTGTGAAAACAAACCAAACCACAGGGAAAAGCTACAAGTTTACAAACTTATCAGCTGATTTGGACCAGAGTAAAAAAATCTGGAGGTGTGAAAACGCCCTGAGTGAAGAGGGCTGAAAAGTCCTGTGTTCAGAGACTTCTGATTATTTTACTGGGAGAAGTGATCTCCCAACTCTAAAAGCAATGGTGCAAATGATGCTGGCAACTTCAGTGTGCAGCAGAGTGAAGGTTCAACCTTCAGAATAAAACAATCAGATGTGAAAAGCCCAGCAGCAGCTTCACTTGATGCATTCGATTACACTCCAACAGCAGTCAAGGTTTCACTTGATTTTAGACACTTTTGTTTAATAGCTTCTTTTTTATCAATATGTAAAAGTATTACATTTATCATTAGAAGTATTCACAAGTAAAATGACACGTTGTTTGAATTTTTACAGCTTTTTTAACAGCTACTTACCCTCCTTTCCCCCTTTCTGTGCTTGTGCAGCCTACATTAGGTCAAACCAGATCATGGGCTGGGGTGAGAAGGCTATAGAGATCCGCTCAGTGGAGACGGGCCACCTTGACGGAGTCTTCATGCACAAGAGAGCCCAGAGACTCAAGTTCCTTTGTGAGAGGAATGACAAGGTGAAAACATCCTTCCTTTCTTCATCCCTCCCGTTTCTCTCTATACAGTGGAGATAAATGTGAGCACACCCCTAATAATATGTCAGGTTTTTGTTGTTGAAAACACAATACTGCAATAAATCATTTCAAAACTTTTCCACCTTCAATGTCACCAATAACCTGTAAAATCCAACTGAAAAACAAATCAGTTTTGCTGGTTACATAAGTGCACATCCTTTAAGTGATACTGCTGAAGAACCTTTAATCACAGCATTCAGTCTTAACTTGGTAATATTTGCCCTCTCTCCCATGCAAAAGTGCTCGACACTCAAGGCGCTTAACCCCTGGGGGGTCTTAGAAAATTGTGAGGTAATAGCCCTGCAATAATACAGAGAAACCCCAACAATCAGGTGATCTCCTATGAGCAAACACTTGGTGACAGTGGGAGGGAAAAACACTCTTAACAGTTGCAGTCTCAGGGAGGGGGGCCATCTGCCATGACCAGTTGGAGATGAGGGGAGGGAAACGGTGAGGGAATATCTTGTTCATCGCCCTCTTCAGGTCACCTCATAGATTTCTTTAACATTTTATTTTAACATCTACTCTACTATTACTAATCTACTGTTGGTAGCCTGGCACGACCACCAAACACCTTTTCACCCAGTGTATTCTTTCAATTTCAGGTCTTCTTTGCCTCTGTGCGTGCCGGAGGTGCCAGCCAAGTATATTTCATGACCCTGGGACGCACATCCCTCATGAGCTGGTAGAGACGTGCCGTCAGCCGATATGACAACAGTTACCTAAGCAGCGACCAACAGATGACTATTGCGACTACGACCGACGAAGACGTTTTAAAGCCCAAGCTGGAGAAGCATTTTCTGAGGCGGCGGCTTCCATTTCTCATGTCCTCGGGCAGCCAAACAACGGATTAGACTGTAATCATGAACAGAAGCTAGGGGTGGATATGTATTTAGAGGCGCCTGCAGGTTTTTCTTCCCCCCGCCAACCCCCGGCCTTGTTGCCTGACCTTCGAGCCGATCCCCATTCTCCTCCTCTCCCTCTGAGGAAGCGGGATCTGTTGCCTGTTGACGGTATATCTTTATGTCATAGTAAAACTTTGCATCTTGTAAGTGTATGACAAAATGTGTTTGTCCAGGGGGAGGGGGCAGAACGCTAAACACAGTCGTCACCGTATCAGATAAGACTGTGTTTGTGTGTGTGTTGCCACAGCTCGAATGTGTAGCTGTGTTTAATCCCGGTCCTGTCAGGTGTGTGACTACAACACTACGACTACACTTAGTTCCACAGATTGAACGGTGCTCGACATGTAAATCTTCTTCGTCTTCACTTTGTTTTCTCTTCCTTAACCTCCTGAAAGTGAAGATTTTTTTTAAGGGACCTCCTCGACGCATCCATTAAATACAGGGTACTGGATATGTTGGAGTTGGTGCATACTAACGTCGGACTCGCGCAGGTTTTTCAAGAACAGCTTTATCACGCCTCCTCTTGTGCTGTAGCTCATGTTGGACAAAAGTAGCCCTTTTTATGACGGCATGTTGCTTTGGTGTTATTAACTAAGGTAGTCCCAGTTTTTGTTTTTTAAACACACTGTATATTTTATATGTGACTTGCTGCGCATAAATAAGGAATGCAGAAATACACACAAAAATGAGTTTTAAAGGAAGAATCCACTATTCATCATCAAGAGCCTGACCTTTTTTTTTTTTTTTTTTCTTTCTTCAGGGGCTTTTATTTTGTAATGAAATCCTGGCTTTTCTTTTTAATCTGTGTCTCCTTTGCAGAACCTGTCGTTCTACTGGAAATATAGAAACACACACCGACAAAATAGACCCAGAAATGTGAGGTTTTAATACAAATAGTTTTATGTTTTTAAGGTGGATTTTTCCTTTAAGATCAGTTGTAAGTAGGGCTAGCATAAACTGTGAATTAGCAGGTTGCCATTAAGGTAGCATGGAGGCCAGTGGGCAGAATGAGGGCAGCATGTATAGATCTCACTTAGAGGAAAGGAGGGAGGGTCAGCTGATTGTCCTCCACCTGCACTGTTGTGACATTTTCACATCTACAATCATCTGCGTTCTGAAGGAGACTTCAACTTAATGTTGCCTTAGAGGAGTTTCCAGCAATTTAAACAAAAAAAAAAAAA
The DNA here is from genome assembly GCF_964374335.1 of Astatotilapia calliptera. Lineage (NCBI taxonomy): Eukaryota > Metazoa > Chordata > Actinopteri > Cichliformes > Cichlidae > Astatotilapia > Astatotilapia calliptera. Next base: position 40,384,829 of record NC_137443.1, read on the forward strand.
AAACTTAAAAAAAACTAAAATCCACTACTTCAAAAGTGAAGACGTTTAGATTTTAGGGTAGGAACACTTTAGTCTGAAGCAGCCGTGTGACTCAATGTTGGACCTCATTTATTTTTATGTTCCTTCTGTTTTTTCTTGACGCATTCAGGCATGCCACATCCAATCGGGATTGAAGAGACGCGCTACTTTAACCGAGCTCCCATAAAATTTTTATTTCGTGCTCTTTCTTCCCATCTCACCGTCGGAAACCCGAACGACAAGGCGAGACTCGTTTGTCACTTCACATGAGACAGTCTCATCCCGCCGCTGAGTGTAGAGTCCATCCTGCAGCTGTGCTTCTGTGTGAATGACAGAGCTTCATAATAGGACTCTTTAAAGGGCGGTGCCTTCGCTGTCTTTAGGGGGAAGACCCGCTGTGAGGTGCAGAAGTCGCTTTCAGTCTTGTCGTTTGTGTAGAAAGAAAGAAGGCAAAAACATAAATGAATGAATCACATGTTCTGATAGTGTGGAAAAACCGCTCCAGACAGCCAAAACCATGTGGCATACTTTTGTGTTTTTAAACTCTGGCTTAGTTTTTATTAGTGTTGTTTCCAATCATGTGTAACCCTTCAGATAAATATGCGACTGCAGTGGTTTTATTTTAAATGCACACCTTTATGTTCAAAATGTTTACAGAAGCAGTTGTTAAACCGATGTGCATCGATATGAATATTTATGGTTTCTCCCGCTCCACTGCTCCTCTTTTGTATTTTGTATTATCCCTTTTTTTTGTACTTTCATTTAGATGTTTGTGTACAGGATTAATCAACTTTTGCTCACTTTATGAATAACCCAAGCCCACAGTGTCAATTTCACTGATTTCCTTTACATCCTCCTTAGTGCACTGTGTGCGTGAGTGTGTGCGCTCCTGGCTGTGTGGCAGCACGGATCTAATGTTTTCTACCTGCCAGGTGACACGTCCCCCCCCGGATGTCTCTCTACATGCCTCTAATTTATGTCCTCTCTGTGTGTACTATGGGAATTACTGTATTTTCTTGAAGGTTTTTTTTTTTCTTTCATGAATAAAATCAAAAGGAATTTACAGTGCTGCGTCATTCTTTGTAACATAATCTGTAAATATTTACTGCTGCATCAACAAATTGAAAATAAAATAAAAAGGAGACAGAAGTTTAAGAAATGCTGCTGCTCTTTCTGGGTCTGCGCTTGTTTAAGGTGGGACTAAATGGGGGGGGGATTGGAAATGACACACTACATTTCAAGCTACAGAGGAGGCTTGCCTGGCTTATCTGCATCAGTTGATTTTTAAAGTGGTGCACGTGTGACTGTCAGAAGCCACATAACTGAATGATATATGAAGCTTCATATGCAATAACTTTTTTTTGTGGGATGTCATCAGACTCTCACGTTGTTGTGGATGAATTTTGACCGCCTCTCACTGAGGTTTTAAGGTCCTGCTACAGCTGTTCAGTCAGGTTGAGGTCTGGACTTTGGACCACTGCAATAGCTTGATTCTCTTGTTTTTCTGCCGTTCTGTTGTAGCATTACTGCTGTGCTTGGGGATCATTGTCCTGTTGCATGGCTACATTTTGGACATGCTCTTAGCTGTCAGATAAATGCCCACATTTTGGTACACAGAGAAGTTCGTAGTCAACTCGGTGACGGCAAGGTGCCCAGGTCGTGCAGCTGTAAAACAAGCCCAAATGATCACCCCTCCACCACCGTGCCTGAGGAACTTATGCTGGTTTGTTTTGTTTTAATAGCCAAATATCTCCACTTCGGTTTCTCCTCACAACCCTTCCAAAAACCCTCTTTTAATGATGTATGCTTTGAACAGTCAAGCAAATATACACTAAAACAAATTATCCTAGAGTTGATTTTCAGCTTTTTCCTTACACATAGAGGTTTCTTCAGCTTCTGTGAATCATCTGATGATATGTATTGCGGATAGTGAGATATTCAAAATCATTACAATTTTACATTGACAAACATAATTCTGAAACAGTTTCAGAATTTGAAAAATGTTTTGTATAATGAACATCTGCCCATTTTTACTTGTGAGAAACTGCCTCTCTAAGAAGCTCTTTTTACACCTCATGCTGCTTCTCTTCAGTACCACTTACAATTCCAGCTTTTTGTTGCCTCATTCCAACTTTTTACAGATGCTGTGCTGCCACCAAATGCAAAATATTTCTCATTTCAAACATTTGATGTTTTCTATGTTCCATTGTGAATAAAATACGGACTCGTGGGGTTTCCAAAAGGTGCATTTTCTTTTTATCCACATTTCACACAGCCTGATAGCTTTTTGGAACTGGGGTTCCAGATTTACTCGAGTACTTTACTAAAGTACTTGCACCTTATTATTTTCTACTTAAAACGCTGCATTTTGCACTTCGCAGAATTAAAAAAAAAAGTACATGTTATCAAGCAGATTTTAAACGCATATAATGTTTGAAGGGAGGAAAATAGGACTTGCTAATAATACACGTTCACCGCAAGATGGCGCAATAATTTTAGTAAAGCGAGCCTCAACACTTTTGGTACAGTTTCCTGTTTAGCCTAAAATTATCATGATTATTGTTTTTATTAATTGTATGATTTTATTTTACGTTAAGAGAGGTTAAAATCTTCAAACGCGGCTGGTTTTCAGTTTGAAATGTATGCTATGTTGAGGGTCTTGAGGTAAGTTAGTTGCTAACAAACCGTAGGGTTTGTTGTTATATCTTATACCAGACAAACATAAGACAGAAGAAAAGTACACAAGTGTTGGTATAAGAAATTCTGCTTGTCTTTCTTCCCCTCGAACAGGCGGTTGGTTGGTTTGCTTTTATTTTGAAAGAGCGGCAGAGCGGAAGGCGCGTCGTTGCTCTCTTCAGCCTGACGCAGTTTGGCTGGGTCACGCTGCAGTCCGGCCGGATGTTTTGCGTCGCCAGTATGTGATGAAGATGGGCGCGTTTTAACGCCAAGCTTGTCGTGCGGCTCCAGCGGCGGCTCTGACCAGGTGAGAACCCGCCAACAGCGTCCTCAGGGCGGACTCGTTAGCCGGAGCAGCCGCAGGTTGGTGTGGGTGAGAGCTGCAGGGAGGTCGTGACGGTGTTGGTTTGCGGTGACCGTGCACGCCCCATGCGCGCTCCCAAACATCCATAATATAGTTTGTTGACTGTATCCTCTTCAACAGGCTGACAACGGGATGGGTGCTGCTGTGGGGTTTCGCGCCTTTTAGGCTGAAAATGGAGCTGATGCGTGTTTTTGAAATTAGCATTAAGGCAGTTTTGGGGTGAAGAAGGCCTGAGTGAAGCACAAGTCTGCTCTCTGGGGAATTCAGGAGGGAGAAGAGGCGCTCTTGTCTCTCCCTCCCACCTGTCTCCGCAAACTGACAGCTGTGCTGAACACTGGTTATAGTGGTTCAGCGAAGGGGTCGGACCAGTAGCAGTCCAGGCTTTGAGCCTTTGGATGGGGATGGGGGTGGGGGGCGTGGTGTAGGCACGAGCCCAACAGCTGTCTGTCCACACCCCGTGGGGCTTTTATTTAGTGAGCCCACTTTGCTTTCTTCTCACCATCACCCCTGTTTCCAAACTCAAAGTGTGTCCCTGTCACGTTTAAAGGCTATTCTGTATCAAATAACATCCTCGTGCATGCTGCTACACATGTCACAGTTTAAGAGGAAAGGTAATTAGCTGCTTTTTGGAAAATACTGCAGCTTCAGCAGTGATGTTTGGCCCTCTGACTCCACAAAGACTTCCTCTGTTCACTTTTCTGTGGTATTCATTTGAAACACACACACACACAGAGGTGATGACTTTTGCCATGATATCCTGAACTTACTCTGTACTGCTGGTGGTGCTGGCAGTGCTGAGTGGATGTGCAGAGGTCAGAAAGAGGTTACAAGGAGCAAAAGGTCTCCTTCTGTTGCCTGAACCTCGGTTGGATAGGAAAAGTGGACCACAGTGATGCACTGCACCTTCTTTCTCCCCATTTGTCATTTTTCCAAACACAATAGAAGATTAATCGCTTACTTTTTATTGTTTTTAAGTGACAGTGAATTGAACATCGCTGGATTTCTGCTTGTTTTGAGAACTTTGTTTATTGCACCTCAGTCAAATGTGGGATGTGTCTCATGCAAAGCCAGAGGCATTTTACTTTTTCATGACTAAAGTGGTTATTAAAATAGTCCCTGACTCGTCGCCCGATAGTTTGCAAGTCTTATCAATAAGGAAGTAAGACTAGAGCAGGTTGGACCAAACCCGGCAAGAATTAATTTCTGGCACAGGAAGAAGCCTCCCGCTGCAGCTCAGCTCTGTTGTGCTGGGTTCTCAGCGTTCGTCCTGCTGCTGCTGCAGTTGTTGGGAGCAGTGCACACCTGTTTGTAAGGACAGATGGCCCCCACAGAGAGCTCCTCCTGTCTCTGTTAGAGCATTTGGGAGCTGTGCAGTCGGTCAGCTGTTGTATGCATCTCTCCTCAGCACCCTCGTCTGACTCTGAGAGCTGACTAGGAGCATATTCTTATTTAATCAGGCATTTGTTTTCTTGTTGAGCCCACTAAAGCTGGGGGAACACTTATTTTAGTTGGCAAATTGGCTGAGCACACACACCGACACCACACCGCTTTCTGTTGCCTCTAAATACATGCTGCTACTTGTTGCTGCCAAGATAAATGCAGCTGGATATTTCAGCCTTATCTCTCTAAATTAATTTTTCCGTTGGCAGATGCGTTGTCCTCTGGATCGTACTCAGTTTCCACGGGTGTGGCTGCTGCAGCTTGGCTGCTCATTAGCCCGAGTGCTGTGTTGGCCCCTACGAAGAATCCAAAGTGAACACTGCAAATAATTCAATTAAACCTGCAATGATTACGTATTAATTTTATACCAGCGTACCAATTATAGCCAATTATACAACTACTTTGATTGTAAAGTGCAGTTGATTTTGTTATTTTTGATGCAAAAGTGTGAAATATTTGCTGTTTTGGAGCACAGATCTTGAATAAAACCAGGCAGGCTTTATGTAAGTTCCCATTAAGCTAGCAAAACAATTCTTAACCACTAAGACCTATAAAGGTGTCCTGTCAGGAGGCAACATGTGAGTAGCACATCCTTTAAGTCCTGGAAGTTGTTTTTGCAGCTCACCCAAGCGACGGCCTTCTCATGAATGCTAGAATTCCTGTTTTCCCATAAACGATCCAGGTGCACTGTTCTGACTCTTCCTATCTTATTCAAAAACTAGTGCTGCAGTAGCTTTTCAGATGGCAGGGATCACCCACATCCCTCAGGTTTCCTGGGTCAGTCTTTCCTTGCATGTTGGGAACACCCCACTACACCTGCTGCTAAACTGAATTTGGATAATGAATGTTCACCTGCTCCCTAATCTATCCCCCCAAGTGCTGTTTTAACAACTTTTTTTTTTTTAAACATTGGCCCTCTTCTTAATCACTAATATGAGTCATTAGTGTCACATAAATTTTGTGCTGCAGAATATCAGTATTTTTTTTTTCAGTCACATAAATCACAACCGTATTTTCATTTCATATTTAACATTTGTCTCGTGCAGTAATTTATTTAATCATTTATGCTCGGTCTTGGCCGTTGTAAGTCGTTTTAAGAAAAATACTTAAAAGTTTCTGTGAAACCCAAACCACTGGCTGTCTCTATTAGGTTGACATGACTAGTGGACATGCCTTGTCACCTCCCACGGTATTACATATCGACAGTGTTATTTATTTATTTATTTTGCTGTCAGTACTCTGTGTTGGTGACCAGAGGGGACAAAAAAAAAAGATCAATAGTGACACTGAGACGTTTGATTTTTTTTTTTTTTTTTTCCCCTGGCTTGCTTTGGTGCCATGCAGCACTCATGTTACAGCAGTACCTGATTATGTGCAGTTAGACAGAGTCCCTGAGGAGCAACAAAAACATGCAGTTGCTATAGAGTCTGCAGAAAATGGAGACAAAAGCTTCGGATTTGGAGGTGAAGGAGCAACTGTGTGTGTCCACCTTACTTTTATTTCATCATTTTAATACACAGGGATCAGCTGTGGGATTTGAGTTGCGCTACTTGGCTCGGATGAAGAGTCATTTGATTTAATTTTTTAAAAAAAAGTGTCCTAGATAAACAGCTCACATATTAAGCTGCACCATGTTCATCTTTGGCATATTTGGCATATTAATTTACACTGTTGTTATAAGCATCTGCCACTTTCACCTCTGTCCAGTCTGTGTGTCACTTTGGTCAGCTGGGTATCCATATTCAAGTGCATGGTACTAGACTACAGTGTATTGTTCTCTGCTCTTCATTCTGCCTGTTTGATAGAGGTGGGACTCATCAGACACTGATACAATATTATTGGGATTTTTTGCGATATTGATAAACTTTATTGCGATTTATCACTTTTTCTCACAAAGTTAAACTTTGTCAATATTTCCTTTTTTAAAAATTTAAAACAACTAAAGGTAGCCATTGATTTGGTTTAAAAAAAAAAAAAATTTAATTCGTTAATTTAAGATTTGTAGATACATGGAGGTTTCTGTCTTATTTACTACTATTAGTGTGTATTAAGTAGCAGCTTTTTCAAGTTAAGTGTATCCAGCGTTGGATGGTTTTTCGGTTGAGATGAGTTTGTTTGGCTAACGTTATTTCGGGATGGGCGTGTATGAGATAAGCTTTTTTTGTTGTTCAGTATTTAAATGTAGGGTCTTTACCTTACAATATAAAGTGGCTTGAAGCAACTTGATTGAATTGTTGAATTTGATGCTATATAACTGAAATTGAAATACATTTATACCAGTGTACAAGAAAACGTAGGCAAGTTCTTGTGTCATTTTGGGTGTTGAAGTATGTTGCTTTTCTTTAACAAATGGGATCCTCTACACGTGCTACATAATCATATAAAAGACAAAAAGGCAAAGATTTGTGCTCCTGAGTCATCGGCCTTAAGTGTGCCACAACAATGCTGAGCAGGTCCCCTCCTCATACTCACTGGGACATAAAACTTTTTGATGTCTCTCGCCCCCCACACACTTGTCTTTTTTTCTCTTTCAGCGCAGCCACACTCTTCTCTTTCCTCTTGCACTCTCTTAAAGGCCACAGCAGTCTTTCAGCCAGCCTTCAGCTTTTCTTTCAGTTGAAACCCCTCCTGTCACCACCACCGCCACCCTCCCCACAGCTCGAGACAAAGAGAGGAGAGTGACTGTGGCGCTCTGTAGCCAGGTGTTCTCCATTGCTGCCCGGGGCCGTAATAGCACCAGGCCTCACACTGCAGCTGCCCTCCCCAGCCTCCCATTGTGTAGCTCCATTGTTCAGCCTCCCACCCCTCGTTGATTCATCGGCCACACAGGGGAAGCCCTTTCAGGCCGTGGAGTGTGTGAGTTAGCGTGCGTGTGTGTGTGTGCCGGTGCACGTCGAGTACGCGTGCCTTGGGGAAACTGGGTGTTGCAGACATCTGCCCACAGCCACTCCCCTCCTCCCCCGCCTCTTGCCTCTGCACCTCATTGTAGGGCTGCTGCTTCTCCGATTGGTTAGAAGCAGCCACTCTAAACGAGGGAATGGCTGACATTGTTGGGTCCATCTGTTCTGCCACTCATTGTCCAACTTGCCTGCTTCTTCAGAGGGGGGAAAAAGACACACACACAGCTCTGGAAGACAGAGGCGTGAGGCTGGAGCTGGATGCTCTAGAAGAAAGAAGAAATCGATCTTGGATGTTGTTGCTGTTCGAACTTTGGGATTGGTTCTTTCTCAGTTTCACCTGCAGCGTTTTTTAATCGGCTTTTCAAGGATTTAAAGATGTTGAAATGAGCTAATCACATTTCCTCTCTTCATTGTTTGTTGCACTTTATTGGTCTGGTGAGTGTGATGGAGTTCCCTCCTCTCTATTATAACCTGACTTTTATACTGAAATTTATCTTCTGCTTGCTATAAAATAGAAATATTGGCTTTTGTATGACAGGTTGCTCCTCTAGAGCCTCACTAGACTTCCGCTGCGCTGCAGGATCATCAAAAAAACTGATGCTGGCATACAGGGAGTAACCTAGACTCCTTTAAGTTTTCAGAAAGGTTCGAGTCATTTATAATTCACAAGGGCAAATTCAGATTAAAGAGGAAAAGATGGAGCCTACTTTCTTTGTTGCTTGTGAAATATTGCTGAAAATGGATGCAACTTGCAGAACCCATTAGTGACTTTTTACCACAAGAGTATTTTTAAAAAGATTCTTGGTGTGCAGGATAAGAATTTTTAGTGCTGTAGCACCTGCCTAAACTTTGCTCACTTCTGCCGTCACTGCAGTTGTTCAGATTTGTGTGATATGTGTTGATATGAAACTTGATGCAGGAGGGATGGGCTTCCTGTGATGCTGGTTAAAAATATATATTAGTGTCACATTAGTGGATAAAACAAAAAAGTTTTCAGAAAGTTTTCTATAAGGTGCTGCCCTTAGAGAGAGAAAGTGTGTGTGTGTGTCTGTTTTGTGCAATGGGTGGGGGATACCCATTGCAGATACCGCGCTCAGCAGACATCTGTTGCCTTGTTGCTGGTGGGTAAAGTCTAGTGCGCCACCTAGATGCACTAATGCATGCACACTTTTTACAGTAACTTTTGCACTGTGCTGCAGACACAGGGGTCTACCCCCCACCCCCCGTAGTCCTGCGCCCCCTCTCAGACCGCCTTTCAAAATGGAACCCCCCCAATCCGCTGCACGCACTTGCACAAAGCGCTGCAAGGACTGTGTTACATATTCATTACTGGTTCTATCAAAGCCAGCAGTGGTGTGTGTGTGTGTGTGTGTGTGTGTGTAAGCTGATGTTTGAAAGATGCACTCGCTCACCCTGGAGGTTTGGAGATGCCACGATGTCTTTGGGCCGTTAAAGCTGGACCCGATTTCACATGCATTCGTCTGCAGAGCTCTGCCACACAAGAAGACTTTTAAAACCCTAGCTATGAAAAGACTTACAGGCTTTCATCGTGACTGTTCAGGTTTTTGATGTTAAGCAGCTCAAACTACGGGATTATGATTAGATTTATCCAGATTGTGAAAAAGATCAAATGAGGGTAAAGAGGTTGTGAAAGCAAAGAAACTTAACAGAACTAAAAGATCCAGAGTTATCTCAGCAGTTAATATCTTTGGGCCTTGGACTGATTTTTCATACAAAATGTTTTAAATATGTAATCTTGGACTGTGACAAAGCAGTTTTTTTTTCAGACCTTATTCGCCATGGTTTTCTTTCAACCTGTAGGCAAATTGCTCAATTGATTAATCATAGATATAATCACAGTAACTACTAATGAAGATTATTAGCAGATCCAAACCAACATGTCAGTCAATTGATATTAACAGGCAGTTTTGACTGGCCTCAGATGTATCAGCATTCAATTACAAGTTCTACTTAATTTTATTTATATGGTGTCAAACCTCAACAACAGTTGCCTTAAGGCGCTACAGTTATAAAGAGAAAAAAGTCAAATGACTGCCTATGAGCAAGCACTCGGCGACAGTGGGAAGGAAGAACTCCCTTTTAACAGGAAGAAACCTCCATCAAAACCAGGCTCAAGTAGGAAGACAAGAAAGTGTTATCCAATATGCACTGATATAGTTGTTGTTTTTTTTTTTTTCCTGAAATATAATTTTGAAATAGTTCAGAAATTCTGTCATCACATAGTTTGCCCAACAGAGCGGCGCTGTCTCTACCTCAGATCTGTCTGCAGCGCATGTAGCAGAATATCATGACCACTGAGTAAATCTTGTGAGTTACTGGCTTTTCTGCAAAATTAATATCCAATAATGCCATAATTTTTCCTTTTTACGTGTAATTACTGCATCTATGTATATTAAAAAATATCAGCAGATAGATCTGTATTGACCTGATATCGATCAGCAAACCCATCACAAGCTAGTGTACTGGTAGTGTGCCGGTCCCAAGCCCGGATAGGTGCAAGGGCATCCGCTGTAAAATCAAACACGTGGATCCACCCATTTGGTGTGATGACAGCTTGGTAAATAAGGGAGCAGCTGAAACTACCGGGTGGAGCTTTATTTATCAGCTGTCGCACTATATGCAGTGTGGGAGCCCATCAGCTGGCCTGCTGGCTTATCCTCTGGGGAGCCAGTGATTCAGGGCTACTGGTGTAGGTGGTGGATATCTGTGTTCTGATCACTGGTCATTGTTTCCAAATGGCCACAAGAACTACCAGATGTGATTGTTTAGTAGAACTTGGATTACAGTCGAGCAGTAACCAGAAAGCTTTCAGTACGGAGAACATTGTCTGATACCTGAAAACTGTATAAAATAGGATGGTATTTATCTGTTGTGTCATATCAATTTTACACTGAGGCAAACACTACTTTGCACAATAATATGACGAAGACCAGGAGACCTTTTATAGCTGTTCAGTTGTTTATTAGAACCAAGAATTATTTGTTTCTCTGATCCAGAAGGGTGAAAGAAATTAAACTGCAACAACAAAATGAACAAATGTAAAATATCAGCTATCCACTAAACTGTTATTATCTGTATGGGCTGAGGATTTCCTAACCTCTGCAGATATCTGTAGATAGACTATTAAATATATTGATTGCTCTTGATTACCCTCTTTAAGGCTATGAATTATTTGTCAGCTTTTGATTCATATGGAGATATAATAGTGGTAAATAATGAAAAAAAGAGACTTCAACAGTAAAAACTTAGGTGGACTGCTAGAGCCCAAGCCCGATAAATCTATTCCAAATGCCTTTATCGACTCCAAACTGTCCGCTGTGAGATCTTTTTAGAGTACTCATATTTTTCTTGTAGCGACACAGTCAACTGTTGAATATTTTCTAATATTGTTGTTATTCTGCTGCTGTCATTCACAGTTTCGCTTTAGCTGGATCTGTTAGTGTTGGCGTGGCTGACCAGACTGTCTGAAGTTATGCAGTGCTGATGTGATGCTCGCGCTTTAGATTAGCTGATTGTTAAGCCTGAGAGAAGATCATCAGTGTAGCTGATGAGCTGCAAACTCAGTCCCACTCTCTCCACGGCATTATGAGTCACCTTGGGTCGTTAGTGTGTTTGTGTGTGCATCACAGGGCACCATCAACACCCACAGCAGCTAATGCCAAGGTCCCAGTCCTAATCAGTGCTGCGGGTCTATTGTTGTCTTGGTGGGTTACCAGTGAGGCACACGTAAACCCCTCTGCCCCCTCCTGCAGCAGACCTTTTTGTAACATGTGTGAATTAAGGCGGGTCGCCGGCTGAACGCTGCAGCCTCTGTCTTGGCATTTGGATGGGAGAATGCTTTCAACAGCTGTAGCTTAGCAACAGTAGCTCAGCCACGTTGCTAGGCAGCCCTTTTTCATAAAATGCACACTCACTCCACCCCTTGTCTAACCGATCCTCCCCGTTCTACCAACAGCTTTAAGTCACTTCCCCATTTTCATCATTTGCTCTGCCCTGCTTGTCGTCAGGATTGTGTTCTGGCTTGGAAAAATTTTCAATTTTGTAGGTGCGAAGATTTTAAACTTCAAAGTAGAGTTCAGTCAGAATACATCAAGCTGCATATTTAGGGTCAAATCTATTAAAATAAACAAATAAAAAGCCAACTTTGTCCCAAATAAGACTTCAAGACTTCAAAAAGTTCATTTTTCACTTCTAAAAGCATTTTTGCCCTTGTGGAATTTCCCCACAGATTTCACCTCAGGATTAGTCGAAACTTTTCCTTTATTACAAACCTCTAAACCTTTATTAAACCTTTATTACAGATCAGACTAGTCTAACCTCAGACCTGATGCTCGAATACAACGCCCCGATTGACTTCATAGCCTTCAGTGTTTTAACGAGTGACCCCAGTGGGAAGAAGCATATGGGCCTTAATTACCAGGTAGAATGAGGAGGGAGAATAGTCCAACCGCCCTAGTTCACCCTCTGCCCCCCCAATAGATTAATGTGCTGTGGCGTGGTGCTATTAAAAAACACACACACACTGGGCCAGACATGAAAAAACGCGGGAGTCCATTAATTAGGGATAGAGGCCCCATCAGCTCTTTGTGTCTGCCAGCCTGTGCCTGACCGCGCAGCCAGTCAGATTGTTTTTTTTCTTTTTTTGTTTTTGGGCAGAACAGATGGATCCAACACTGTTAGCCGCAAATTCTAGGTGTAAAATCAGATTTCCATAAAATGACAGTCAGTGTGGACTTTAGATTATCATTATCACACAGCCTGGATGCAAATTCTCTTTTTTGCAAATGATTTCTCCCTGGAATTTCAGAGGAACTGCTGTGGTAGCAAATGCTACACTTTTCAGCCAGGGTTTTCATCCACGTATACGTTTAAGTAGGGATTTACCCAATTTCCCTGTTGGCCTTTGTGCCATCGCGTCGAGTTATTAGACGTTAGTATTATTATTATTATTTTATTTACTTTGTCTTCATTTTTTTAATTCCCTTAGTTTCAGTCAGCTTCCAAAGTGGGTTTGCTTATGTTAGTTTATCTTAGCTGCATGGAGTCGTCTGACAATCATGCAGACTATAAAATTTAAAATATGAACCAACGCCAGTCAAATGTAGTCAAATCCAGGAGCCGGGATTTGACTACATTGGGCACGGTTTGAATGCTAAATCCATCTTTTATCTACAGTTTACTCACTCGCTCCACCTTTCTTCCTTTAGGCACCAATGAGTCAAGTTTTGTGAGTGGGCAGCAGTCAGCCCAGTGTGCTGGATGTCTGTGACAGACCCATGGGTCAGAAGGACCATGTGGAGGCAGGTTCAGGCCATATCCTCGACCTGGGGCTGGATTTGGAGTATCTACACGTAGCGGGGGGTGACCGGCAGGCTGGCGGCGCTGACGGGCCCCCTGCTATGGAGGAGCAGGGGGAGAGCACCGCTGGCTCCCCTCCACTGACCGTCCTAGAGGAAAACAGTGGGTTCGACGCAGAGGGCGAGTCAGCGTTGACCTCCAGCTCCACCCTCGCTCCAGGTACCGACTCGGACGGAGGAGACGGAGGGTCGACTCACAGTAAGAACACCCACCAGCCCCTCTGCCGGACCCAGTGTGTGGACTTAGGCACCGAAGGCCCTCCCGAGCCCCCATCTGAACTTCTAGCAGAGCTTGAATGTGACGCCCATGCCCAGTCCACACTCGGCTCCCCATCCGAGCACCTGCCTGAACCTCCACCCAGTCTGTCTGCTTCAGAGCCTGGCTATGAGGCTGGTGGGAAAGAGTACCAGGCTAAGCTCGAGTTTGCCCTCAAACTCGGCTACTCCGAGGAGACGGTGCGACTGGTGCTGTCTAAGCTCGGCCCTGACACCCTAATCAATGACATACTGGGAGAGCTGGTCAAGCTGGGCACCAAGTCAGACAGTGAGCAGCCGGCTGGATTATTAGCCTCTACCTCATCCTCTTCATCTTCCTCATCCTCCTGTGGATGTTCTGATTTGCTGGAAGGCCAGAGGCCAGACTCACCCTGTCATTCAGACTCTTTGTGTGACCAGGACAACCTGCGGCCAGTCGTGATAGATGGCAGCAATGTAGCCATGAGGTGAGCTCTATTATTATATATGTGTATATGTTTGTCAGTGGAAACTGCTGTAAAGAAACACATTAAAATCATAAATGTTTATTTACGCTGTCTTTTACCTTTTCACCGTTTTCACAGCCATGGCAACAAGGAAGTGTTTTCCTGTCAGGGCATCCAGCTGGCTGTAGATTGGTTCCTCGAGCGCGGCCATCAAGACATCACAGTTTTTGTGCCTGCGTGGCGGAAAGAGCAGTCCCGACCCGATGCCCCTATAACAGGTCAGTAGAAGACGCGGTTTAACTAACATCCATTTTCTTAACTGCTTATCCACCTTAAGGTCGTGGGGTGATAGGCCCCGAACACATCAGCAGGAACTCACAGGGCTAAAGATCCAAAATAGGTAATAATGGTTTTCTAGCACTGCATTTCCCCCCAGCCTTACTATAATCCTTTCCTTCACAGATCAGGACATCTTACGTCGCCTAGAGAAGGAAAAAATCCTGGTGTTCACGCCTTCACGGCGTGTCCAAGGTCGACGCGTGGTCTGCTATGACGACCGCTTCATTGTCAAGCTGGCCTATGAGTCAGACGGCATTATCGTCTCCAACGACAACTACAGAGACCTGGCTAACGAGAAGCCCGAGTGGAAGAAGTTCATAGATGAGAGGCTTCTCATGTATTCCTTTGTCAATGATAAGTGAGTAGGGGAGGATGTTATGAGGACATTCATAACTCTTATCTTTGAATCAGAGTGATGTTTAAATAAATAAAGTTTATTTGCAAATAAAATCTCACACTCTGCTGTAAAGAAGGCATTTTTCACTTTGCTATACGTGGGGAATCAATTATATTCTGTGTGCCTCCTTTAAAGCTTCCACACTTGAAGCTGGTGAAGCAGTTTTAAAGAATGTGGATGGACACCATCGTATTTCCTCTAATAGCGAATTAATGCTCTCATCCTTTCTAATCTCGCAGATTCATGCCGCCAGATGACCCTCTTGGTCGTCACGGCCCGAGCTTAGACAACTTCCTGAGAAAAAGGCCCGTCATGCCTGAGCAGAAGAAGCAGCCTTGTCCATACGGTGAGAAGAAAGTCACGAAATACACGTCGAAATAACGCACATGAAACATTTTGTGCTTTTTAAGAACCACGTAATAATTTATATTGGATTAGAATCTCTCTCACATGTGTGGTGACATTGGACCTCATTTGCAAATGCGTTAGTGGAGACTTTCTTATCCTGCAGAAAGTTATCGTCAGATTTATGACGTGTGCGCCAGCCCATTTGTTTCTCACCTCTGTGCGTATGCTGCTAAATCAGACTCATTCTAAATCAGTTGGCATACTGCCACACCCCCATTTCTCTATATTTCTCTGGATCTGTATATTTACCAGTAGGTCAAGTGGACAGAGCGGTGCTGATGTCGTGCAGTTAGTTAGTAAATGAGCTCCCCTTTCTCTGCCCACTCTGTGTGTTTACTTGTTTACTGAAGCGCACGTTGTGTCTCTTTGCTTCAGGAAAGAAGTGTACTTACGGTCACAAATGTAAGTACTACCACCCGGAGCGAGGCGCCCAACCACAGCGTGCCGTGGCTGATGAGCTGCGTGCCAGCGCCAAGACTTGCGTCGTCTCAAAGAACCAGGGCGACGCCGGGCTGGTGAAGAGCCACAGCGTGCCAGCTGGTAGCATCGACGCCAAGAAAGGCGCCCCGAAAAGGCAGTCAGACCCCAGCATCCGAGCTCTGTCATACAGCGACGCCGAAGAGAAGCTGCTGGCCAAAGGGAGGCTGGAGGTGCAGAAGAATACTGTGTGTGGCAGCAGCAGTAGCAGCTCCACTAGCGGTAGCTGCGGTGGGAGTGTAAGCATGTCCCCGGCCCCAGGAGGCCCACCATCCACTCTTGGCCTCCCACAAGAGCAGCAAGCGAGACCAGTGATGCCTCATGGTCACTTACCAGCCCCCAGCCATGACCTTTACCCTCACTGTGAGTCTCCAGACTTAAGCTACTATTCAGTAACACGTGCTTACACTGGCCTGAGTCTCTCCTCCAGACGGAGCCCAGACTGTCGCTTCCCCAATGACACAGACCTGCGGCTGGGCTCAGCTGGCTCCGAGTGCAGCAGCGAAAGCAGCGTCAGTTGCGGCAGCAGCTGCGACTTGTACAGCGAGAGGCAGTGTCCCGGATGCCCCCCGGACCCCTTACTGGAAGACGCTGTCCATTTTCCTAATCCCCACAGCCGACTGTACTCCCATCATGCCACATCTAGCCATGAACTTTGTGGCCTGCATCCTGCCGAATACACAAACATTCAGCACAGCCACACGCCGAGCACAGGACTACACCCTTACCACCTGAGCGCCGCACGCGGGCAGAGCTGCGCTCATGATCCGCCTCCACTAGAGGCTCCCCCAAAGCGGCCCCTCTACCCCCTGCCCCCTCATCTCCAGCACCAACCGCTGACCGCACGGTCCAGCTGCCCAGGCGACTACCACTCTCTGCCGCAGTCCAACCCCGCACCCCCTGGCTCACCCCTTGGCCGCTGCCTGGCCCCAACGCGAGCAGAAAGTGTGTCCGACTCACACCTGTACGAACACCTCTCCACATCACACCATCGCCACCGACCAAAAGCCCTGCCCAGCTGGGACAAGTACTACAGGCAGCCACCGCTGCCGCCGTCCAGATACGAGCCGCCTACCTACCAAAGCCTGCCAGACACACGCCAGTCGTCCTGGCACACTCCTCCATGGACACAAGACGGCTACGGCCAGCATCACTCCTCTCACCCAGCTCTCCACCCATCCCCAACTCATTACCTCAGCCACCCACCGCCCCCAGCCCACTCTCCTTGCCCGCCTCATCCATCCAGCACCCCTCTCCCGCCGTACCCACCTCACAGCTCTCACCTTACCGTGCCGTCTCATGCCCCTCCCTCCTACATGTCACAGCACCCAGAATCCCCTTCGCACAGTCGCTACGGCGATGCGAGGGAGAAAGTGTACATAAACCTGTGCAACATCTTCCCCTCAGAGCTGGTAAGCCGGGTTATGGCCAGAAGCCCCCACATCACAGACCCCCAGCAGCTGGCAGCTGCCATCCTTGCAGAAAAAGCCCAAACAGGCTACTGAGGAGGGAAGGTAAAGACGAGCTAAGTAACTGCTTCGCATAGCAACACTGGTAAATGGACTGGTACTTGCAGTGCGCCTTTCTACTCAGTTTAAGCACTCAAAGTGTTTTCTCACTCCCTCAGACTTCTGATTGGTAGACGACCTGCTCTACCACCTGAAACACAGCCGTCCTCACACTGCCGGGATTACGCTTTCAGATTGTCTGTGAGGAGAGCCGTTTTCATTTCTTATATTAATAATCGAACAATGCAAAAGTCTCCAGGACATAAAAAGCTGAAGATAATCCAAATCCAGGTCTGGTCACTGTGCAGCAACAACTTTTACCAGGTGTGGAAAGAGAGCGAGACACTGGACGAAGTCTGTGATTTTGACTTAACCTGCGACAAATGGAGATTTGTTCTAGACCCCGCCCCCCAGCTGTTGTTTTTATTTGTACTGTAGCTTTGCATACAGGACGTTTATACAAGGGCACCTTTGGTTTTACACCCAAACCATAATCTGGTGAGTTGGTTTCACAAAAATACATCGAAAATGTGATTGAATTTAAGAGTTATTTATACATAAACACACATTATGTGTATTGTACACTGAGTCAAACGGAGCCACCACACGGACCAGGTCTTGTCCTGTGTCAACGGTCATCGGGTACTCGGTTATCACTCAGTGGTTTCAAACTTCTGTTTGTCCAAGGTCTGTTCCATAAGTGTGTGTGTGCGTGTGCGTGTGTGTGTGTGTGTGTGTGTGTGTGTGTGTGTGTGTGTGGATTTTTTTCCCATGTTGGTAAACACGGGAAGATGGTCATCTTATTTGAGATGACGTCAGTTTTTTGGTCAGAGTTGTAGCTGCAGAGATGGGTGACCCTGTCGTGTGTACCTTAGTTTTAGTAAGGGACATCTCTCTCGCTCTTTCTCTCTGGCCCTTTCTTTTGGGTCAACTCTGGTATCTGCTACAGACAGAACATCCGGCCACCGGTAAATAAACCATGTACATATTGTGAATATATTTATCAGATCCCTCTGCTGTGCTTTTGGCTAACAGCGTGTACTGTCGTCTGTAGCAGATCCCAGCTGAATCCATGCTTGACAGAGAAAACCTTGTTTGATACAAATTGTATCATTAACTAAGTCGCTGATGTTATATACAGTACATGGACTCGATGATCCGTATCTATCAAACACTCTTGATGTATTGCTGTATGATGAAAGTGCAGTGACAAAACTTTTGTTCCAATCAAAATGTTCCAACTTTTAATCTTGTGGAAATAGCTTTGAGACAATTATTTCAAATATATTTTAATCAAAAGGAGTTGGGTGCCTACTATGTTTAGGCGTCGCAGTTTCGTTACCTTTTGGGTTTAAAGCTGGCTTATTGTTTTGTTTTGTTTTTTTATAAAGGAGCTCTGGGTACTGCTGGGTACTCATCGGAAAATAAGAAAAGGTTTAGGTTTCAGCGTGAGGTTTGGGCCAGTTCATGTTAGGATTTTTTAGCCTCTTCTTTAAGTCAGGATATAATGTTAAATTATGCTTTAAATAACATAAAATTGGGGCAAGGACAATTTATTGTCTCTATTAAAAGGGACCTTTTATGCGAATTTCCAGTAATGTATTTTTATTCTGAGAGTCTACTAGAGTAGCTTTGCATGATTTGTAGTTCTTAAAAAACAACAACAATAAAATAAAAAACTATCCATACAGTTCATTCTGGATCTTAGACATTTTTGCTCCCAGCTCTTTGAGGCTCCTCCTCCCTAAAAGGCTACTTTGTTCTGATTGGCTAGCTCTCATCAGACTTTGGGAAACAGAACCCAGTGCTTGACCATATTAGGACATCTTCCAGAGTTGATGTCAGCTCAGCAGAAAAGTAAAAAAAATTATTATTATTTTTTTTTTAAAAATCAATCATCGGGAGCAGCCTGAGGCCTGGAGTTTATGCTAGCAGACAAGTGTATACAGTGACCTCAGTAAAAACTTTGATCATGTTTAATTGCAGTCAACATTGTAGCAGTGTTTATGTATGGCAGAATATAAGGAAAAGCATAAAAAGGTCGCCTTTTTTCCCCTGAGTTGAGTGCACAGACCCCAGCCTTGTTTTAAAGGGGACTTTTATATTTAGGTCTATATGAAAGCCTATGGCGGCCATTTTGAATGTATCCAAAGTTCTACTCAGTGTCTGCCATAGCAAACAGGTGTGGTCTTCATGTAACAATAATTCATCACCTCACTAGTGAATTATTTGAAATAACGACAATATAAAACAAATTTAGCAAAGGTTAGCGAGCTAAGCTGCTAGCTGCTTTCTAGTAGTCAAATGTTGAAAACTTCTGTCTGATATTTTAATACAAAATATTAAAACTCCTTTAGCCTCAGTGCATTACTGCCTGGTAGCTCAACAAATGAAGACAATATTTCAATTTCAGCATTTGGAGGTTAAATTACACCTGCCTTGGCAACCCGAGCACTTCCTTAGCTAATGGTAACACTTTTTTCTATGCGTTCAAGATGCTACCTGCCTGTGGGACTATTGAGGAAGACATACTTCTAATAGTAGGATGCAGCATTAAGTAAAATGTTCACCGACTTTATATTTTTTATTTTCCTTTCAATGTTAATGTTGCTGGAGTTCTTCAGAACACAAGTTTGGTTGTTTTCTGTCGACTGGAGGCCCTAAACTGTAAAGTTCAAAATGGCCACCGAGGAAATAAAAGTTTAGCACTTGAGCTCATCGTACCATTAATCACAAGCCAGCTACATATAGCCCACTGGTTTCTTTCCTGTCCAACACATGCTGTTGATGAGAGAGAACCTCTGTGTGTATTGAAGAAGCGCCTTCTCTCTGGCCTCCTGGCACTGTGTGTCAGCGTGGCACCTGAGGGTGGGCCCAAAGTAATGCCTCTTCGTGGCATTGTGCTTATGACACATCCAATAATCTGAACTATGTTCAGCAAACTTTTATGCATGTTTTTAGTTCCTGCATGTGTTCTTGTTTAATTTATGTACATATCTGTTTTCCTGAGAGGCGTGTCTTGCCGTTGTTGTGATGTAATGCTAGTTGTTGTTTAAGTGTTGTTTTTAGGTTTAACTGTACACATAACAAGCTTTTTTTCTTTTTGGTGTGTGAATTTTTCACTTATTGTCCGGTCTTGGCTGCTACAACACTGGATATTTACTTGTTGGGATGAAGAAGCCTGTGATGGATGACGTCCCATTTTTCTCCAACTGTTGTTTCCTTTGGAAGTGCACTCAGCCATATATAGCAATATGCTGACTTGCGGATATCATAACTCTTACTGGATAAAAACCTATTTCACATAGTATTCTACTGGCACAATGTAAATACTAAGTACTTCAATATTATAACACTTTCTGCTGTAACTGTGATTATTCATTAAAGAGTACTGCTATAAAAGATGGTGAGTCACAGAGGGTCGTTTTAAGTGTTTTATAGCACCACTGTTGGGTCGTTACTCAGAAAAAGTTGTATTACACAGTAGTCTGAACTTTTTCTTTTTTTTTTTTTTAAAGTAACGAGTACATTACTTAATTACTCCCTAGAGAAAGTAATTATAGTACTTTGTATTTCAAATCATGTTAATGAATGTCACATAATTACCATTGCAACTAAAAATAATTGATCTGATCCAAGTGTGCCACTGTATATAATCACAAGTATGCAAAGTGACCAAAACACATGCTGAAAATTTAAAACTTTTATTTGTGAACCAATGAAATAGACCAAAATCCACTTGTGCCTTCTATCTTACGGAGTACTAACATGAACATAAGGATGAGGAGGAGGGGGGACTCCAAAACAAAAGCAAAGCAAAACATGACAGCTGGTGCCAGAGCAGGCGTCATCACAGACACCGGCTTCATTGGAGGGGACAGATGCGCCAATAACTGCTGCTGTGAAGAAAAACAGTCAAACTGAAGCCTTGTAGCATCGATGTGGAGGGGGGGGGGGAGAGATGTCAGCAAGAGTTTTCCCCTCCAGTGAAGCTGGCCAATACACGATGCGTGCTGCTGCTTTACGGTCTTTGAACACATTACCAAAAAAAAATAAAAAATATGGGCTGGAAGCGCAGGATCATTTCTTTCACCTGCTATGGCAAACACAATAGTAACAATGGACACTGAAGTTAAACACAAAAGACAGGCTTATGTCATACAAATGCGTTACCGTCAAAACTCCAGGGCATTAAAAACAAAACAAAACAAACCCCCCCCTCCTGAAAAACTACCTACACCAGCTGTCAAGTATAGCAATAACATACTATAAACATATTCATCATATTGTTAATAAAAAAACAAAACAAAAACAAAATAAAATTAATGTTTACTCATTTCAAAAATGCACCCTGGAACATGTTTCCCACACCACAAAAGCTGGACTCCATTTGTTGTCTTATGTTGGATATGAATTGAAAGAGTTCAGGGAATTTTTGACCTACCCTCTACTTGATTTCCATGAGTCATGATAGCGAGGTCTGTTTGCACTAAGAGCTTCCAGTAAATCATCTCAGTCCCATTATTCTGCTGCACATCCTGAAACTGTCTCCTTGAAGTCAACATTTTGGGCTTCTTTAACTCACGAGAGCCTTTTAAAACCTCTGGAGTTCAGAGTGGTTCTGTGGACCGAGCCCACCATCGCTCGCCGCTTCTAAGAAGACCCTGAATGCTTCAATGGACCCTGGCAGACTGACCTACGCTCTGCACAGAGCACACCTTTATCAGCAGCATTTGTTCACTCATCTTCCTCATTTTTTGGGAGTTTTTTTTTGGGGGGGGAAACAAAAAGCAATAAACAAAAACCAAACAAACATCTGAGCAAGGCCAGGAGAAACTGCTGTGTAAAACTAGCTTGATATGTAAAAAATAACACTTTTCTAACCAGATTTCACAGGAATCCTCAATATTTTCAAGCAATCGTAACCAAAATACAGCCAGAAAGTAACTGACAACACGTAGCCTGCCCGGGAGCAATGCCGCAAAATGTAACAGTAACCAAGTAAAATTATTTTTGTTCATTTTTTTCTAATTTTATTTTGGGAGGGAGGGAGCATCCTAAGTGTTTGACTGTCAGTCACCAATGTTATTATTACTGAGGTAGAGATTTGTCCCGAACTGAGACAGATGTTTTCATAAGCTCCCCAGCCAGAGAGGTGCCAGGCCTCAGCTTCCATAGCCACCCACACACACACACACACACACACACACACACACACACCCCATTGGACAGACGGAGAAAAGGCTCGGCTGCAGTGCAGTTCCTCTGCCCGTCCTTATTTTCGGTCCCTGGGATCCTCTGTGAGCTGGCAGGCAGAGAAAACCATCTATGGTGACTGGGAATTAAACACTGGGACGCAACGCCTACACTACCAATTAGCTTATATTCACAATACTTTTAAGCTTGAGGGCGAGAGCTCAAAGTGGCACAAGTTGATATCCTATGACTTCTGTAAATTTAAAGAAAAACATTTTGTTTTTCCCTTTGTTACCTTTGCTACATTCGTTCGTCAAAACCTGCCATGTGACAAGTTGGGTGGCTCTTTGCCCTACGAGGGTCAGTTCAATTTTATTCACAGAAATATCTTATATCAAAAATTGCAATTATTGATTTTAGCCTGTAATGACACTATTAAAATACTGCAGTGTTATCTTTTTTTGTATAAATCTATAAATGTCATGTTTAAACTATAGTTTGACTTTAGTAAGTAGAGTTAAATTCTCTCTAACGACTTAGAGATGGTGAGAGTGTTAGAACATCTACCAGGTGATATGCTTTGACATGCTAATATAGAAGTGCTTTGACACTGAATGAAAACAATAACCTAATTTGTCCCTAAACTCCAGTCCTTATTTGGAAACCTGGGGTTAAACCCGGCCTCAACAGACAACTAAAAAGGATGGGCATCATCAATAAAACGAGTCAAACAAAAGCAGAAGGAAGAAACGTAAAAACAAGAAGAGGACAGAAGATCTTTTAACTGGAAACATAGAATCATACTAAAGCTTTGCATACAAAGTTTTCAAGCGAAAGAAGAAAAAAAAACAACAACAAAATCGCTCTATGGCCATGTTTACCCAAAAAAAAAAAAAAATAAAAAATTCCAACTGCTTCCATTTTTGGTTTTTACAGTTTCACTTCCCCCATTCGAGTAAGAGATGGAGATGATCTCTCCAACACGATAATTTGCTTGTTCAGAGTGGCGTGTATGCAGCTCCACATCAGGGAGAAATCCAAACTCAGATAAGGAAGTGGAGCAGGACTTTGGCAAAATTGGATAAGAAGATTTCTTGAGACAGCCTGGGTGTTGGGGGGGTGTTGAGGGAGACTCGATAGGCTTACGAGGACGGAAGCGTCAGTTGTCCATGAAGAAGAAGAAAAAAAAAAAAATCAAGCAGCCGTTAAGGAGAGCGGGGTAACCCTGAGGTGCTGTTCTCACATACACTCGAACTCGTCGATGCGCTGCTTCGTGTTGCCCTGTCGGATCTGCCGCAGAGTTTTGTATTTGTCTCGGCCTGCTTTCACGTTCTCGGCGTGCAGCACGTCGTTCTGGGTCTTCTTGGTGTCGTCTCTGGCTTCAGCCAACTCTGAACTCAATGTCTATGAGAAGAGAAGAGAGGATAACAGGTTGAGGAGGGCGAAAGAACAGGAGGAGAAGACGCGACCAAAAAAATAATAATTAAAGCCAAGAGGAGAGAAAACTGTCTGATGATCAGGGCGGCACAGACGTTGCAGACAAGACAAACGAAACAGGACGTGTGCGGAAGAGAAAACGGGATCACGCTCCATTTCAAAACTAAACATCTGATTGACGCAAAGCCACTTATCTTTAGCTTTTGGTTCTCTGTGTGCGATCTTTAGTCTTCACTGACAACTAAATCAAAAGTGTGTTTGTCTCTGCTGTATTGAAAACAACACACAAGCAGGGATCAGCAATGGTTGGACCAAAGTCTGTTCCTTCAGCAGTCGTCTTTGGAGGAAGCCGATACAAAGTGCAGGCCTGGGTGTGAGGTTCCTGCCTTTCTTTATGTAAAACTATTCTAACTCTTCTTGCATTAGCTTCAGTATTAGTCCTGGCCTATGCAGTAGCCAGGCTTCATAGCAGTCTTTGGAATTTACTTAACAATATAAAAACTATGATTAGGTTGGACATTATCCATCTGATTACTTCATTTCTAGAAAGTCTGTTTTAAAGCCAGGCTGCAGTATAAGCCAGCACATCTCCTGTGACAAGCAGGAGTTTAAAGAAGAACGGACACAGACGTATGCCTCATCTTACCCTTATCTGCCATTTCTTGGCCCGTGTTTCTTCTTTGCAACAAAACTGCTGTTATAAATAACAATGAGATGATATTATTTTTTGTTTGTGTATCGCAAACCTCCTTTGGTTACATGAAACTAAAGCTTATTTTGTATATATATAAGTTTGCTCTAAAATTAATCTGGCAATTTTTGGCTTTAGACTTCATTTCAGCGCAAGATGCACACCACAGTGGTGGAATTTCTTTATATAGGACTAGTTTTGATAAAGAGTAATATCAGGCTTCTTATGGAGGCTAAATCTGAACAACGGGTTGTCATTTTAACCCTGCCCTAAAGGTTTTCACTTCTTGCTCCTACCTGCAGCTGCTGCTTAACCCTCTCATTCTTCTGTGCTTCAGTGACGCGAGCCTCTTCGCTGCGGAGGTCAACATGACTGACGCCCTCATTGGAGAGCTCAGCGCTGGCCTCTGCGTGGTTCTCATCGTGTTCATCGTGCTCGTTCTCAGCATGACCGCCCGGAGGCGCTGGCACCACTGTCATGGCGGTCTTCAGCTCCTCCTTGGTTTTCTCCAGGTCCTGCTGGGCTGACAGAGCCTGCAGGTGGAGGCACGAGGAAGGAGAGATTAGGACAGACAGCTCACAGAGTCACGCTAGACAGGTGAGAGCAAAGGATGCCACACAAAACAGCTGTGGTTAAAGATCTAGGCCATCAGACCAAAAATAATCACAGTGGCATTAAGCCTAATCTGCAGCCATCATGAACTGACCCATCTATGCAAAACTGCACGATTATTTGTAAAAGAAACTCATTACAGGAAGGAGTTGGGGAAAGATTTAGATTTTTTAGATTAATTAAAAACACGCTTTTTAAAATATGTAAATATTAACAAATGTTTAGTGAAGCCAATCAAAATGTAGACACCATCTGATTATGAGTGATGTGGAAGACAAGCGATGGGTATGCTGTATGGATCCATGTAACACAGGATTCCCGATCACTCTAATCCTCCATCACAGTAGGTGTAGTAGTCCATACCATTTGATTTACAAATATTATGATGACAAATATTAAAAATTAACCAATTTAATTGTTTCAGTGTCCACTGCTGGACAAAATTCAGTCACATCATGCACAAGTTGGAAAGTTTTCCACATGTTTATCTCATCTGGTGCATGAAGTCATCAATGAAGTCTGCGTTACCTTGTGCTGCCACTCTGTGGCCTCATCCTCTTTCTTCCTCTTGGCGTCTTCTAGGAGAGAGATCTTTGCTGTGAATTCAGCCAGTTCAGAAGCCTGCAATGAAAGCAGTCCCTGCTGTTACTCATACAGAACAATCTATGGCTTCAAACAATCCGAAATAATCAGACAGACACCAGAGCCTTGTAAGTGCAGGAGCATAAAGCATATACACATATGACAGTCTGGCACTGCTCCCAGCATCAGTCAAACAACACACACCAGTTGCTCTTGAGTCTTCTGCTGGTCTGCAGCCTGTCTGGCCAGCTCCGCCTTGGCCTCCTCGGCTGCTTGCCTGTCTCGCTCCAGCCGCTCAGCCTCCTCCCTCGCTTTCTTTCTTTCTTGCTCGAGCTCCATGGCGCGGCGAGTCTGTTCCTCAAGCTCTGTGGAAGAGCAGACGCGAACGTGTCATAAATAAGCTCCGATTTATGTTGTAAACATTCAGAGTCCAACCTCAGAATGAACTCTGGTGATGGCAACTGAAGACTTTAATGTAAAACAGAAGCCGCAAGAGCGCAACTTATTGTGTTTTGAAAGTTTCCTCTTATTTCAACTATTGAAAAATGGGTTTCTAAATAAGTTTGTATTTTTAATTTGAAAGAAAAGAAAAATGAAAGCACAAAAGCTTTGCTCAATCTTTATATATTCTGGTCACACAAACATAATGAAATATGTAATTGGTCTTGATCTAAAGCCCTAGAGAGATTCTCCAGTTTGACATACAGGAGGGAAGGAGGAAGTAAGAGCTACAGTAAGAAAACTGATGAGAGAATGAAAAAGAAAAAGGGATACCTCTCTGAGCTTTCATCGTCTGCTCTTCAATCTGTTTCAGCCTCTCCATGAGCTCTTCTTTCTCACGCTCTATCCTTTCCTTCTCTTTCTCTGCATGCTCTCGCTTCTTCTTTTCATTCTCCAGCTGGGCCCTGAGAAGGTTGCAGATTACCTGTTTCAGATCACTTTGTGTGTATATTTTAACTATGAAACATCTATTTTAATACTGTATATATACATAGATGAAGTACTCTCACCATGATCTGAATAAAGTTAAATGAAGCTTCAGAATGAATACATGAACATGCCTCATTTTTGTGTAGCAGAGGAGACACTGCCCTCTAATGGAAATGCTCTGCTGTAGCAGTGACTCGTCATCAGTGTAAGCCTTGGTCTGATACAATTTTGTGCATTTGTTTTAATGGGAAAGTGATAATCAAATGTTATCAAGTCCTAGCACACTCCCCATGCATAGCTTTGCATAATGACATGGAACAAAAAAAAAAAAAATGTATGTGTATGTGGCCAAGTCATCCCTCTGCAGTACCTCTCCATCTGTTTGTGGTGCTTCTCCTCCCGGGCTTGAGCTTTCATCTGCTGCACCTCGATGGTGTCGGGCTTTCTTCTCCTCATGTACAACTCGTGGTTACCCATACACAATGCCAAAATGCGCTTGTTGATGCGCAGACGTGGGGCATAAAACACAAAGTCCTAAAGGCATGGATAAAAGAGAGCAAAACAGAAGCGTGTGAAGCATTTATATAAAGCTGAAGGATGAATATTTGTGGACTGAGTGCGACACTCACAGGTGCTTTCTTGTCGATGGGTTTGATGACAAACTTCTTGTCATTGAAAGAGATGTTTCGAATCTCACTCCAGGGGAATCCAATCTTTGGTGTCAATCTGGATGAAATAGCAAAAAACTGGTTAATTGTGCAGACTTTTAACAGCCTGTTAAAAGTAACCCAATACCACGTGGTATAAAATTCAGCCAGCAGATGGTGCCCAGTATAAACAGACCAGCTTACAGGAAATGATGACACTGAAGCGTCTTTCAGGTCTGTGTGAGAATAGCGGCAGTATCAGGTGTCACGCTCACTGGCTGACACTAATTCGAGTAGTAGTAGGTAGATGCTTTGTGAACAAGACGTAATAATAAAGAAAAAAGAAAACAAACAGAGAAAGTGAAGGACAGTGAGGAAGCTGCAGCCAACAGAGAGAAGAAAAAAAAAAAACTATGCTGTTATCTCGCAATCATTTTTTTTTTTTCCCCTTCACCCGTCACCTGGACGAGAGAAGGAGGAAGGCAGCTGTCCTCAGATAACATAAACAAAGGTGATGCAGAGAGTGAGAGGAAATGCTACAGGAGTAGTGATTAAATCTGTCCTTCACGAAGAGGGGAAATAAATCTGACCAGAAGGGAACAGGAAAGACTACTACAATGGAGACACAGAGACTTTCTCCACCTCTCACTTATCGAAAATATCTTTGCTTCCTCTAAGCTTTTTGGACATTGTGCATGTCCTATTACCATTTATGTCACACAGCTAGACACACTTGTGATGTATTTTCCCCCATAAAATACATCACAACTCTAACAACATCAGAGCTAAACAACCACTTGTTTAGAGGGGTCTGTCTGATTAAATCAAATTGATTTGAGTTTAACAGTATGTGCTCCGTGGGCCCATGAACCAAAATCCACTGGGTATATGAACCCTTTGTCAGCAAGTTTGGATCATTAAAGTTGTTGAAAATCTCTTAAATATATTAAATGCCACACTCAAGATTCAAACATTATAAATATTATAATAATAAATATAAATATTTTTATTTTTTTAAAAGCACCCCACTAAATGTTTCCAGAGTGGGCTGCACAGTTGTTCCTGTCAGCTAAGCTTCTAGAAAATCTGACGTTTTTTTTCCATTTCATATTTAATTCAATACGAGTTTTGATCTTGTGATGAGGCTGTGTAACACAGCAGGTATACCAGGCGCATTTACACACATCTATCAGTTGTTATGATTGTGACACACTGTGTAGTAACGCCTCCAACTGCTCACTATTCAAGGCTGTTGCTGTTTAGCAACCAACTGCAAACCGCAGCTCTGAGGCTCTTTGTCTGTGTGAGGAGATTCATGCAAAAACTTCCACTTGGTAACGTCAAAATGCTGGCCTCATACTGAGATTAAAAAAACCTATCAGCACTACAAGGCTAATAGCTGTAGAATTAGTCAGAAAATTAGTTTTTCCAAGGATTATGTATATTCCTTACTTGTCCTCGTGTTCGTAGATGTTGAGTCCAAGAGCATCCACGCCCAGCCATAGCTGTGTGCCCTTCTTGTTTTTAATCTCAAAGTAGTTGACTCCATACATCTCCAAGTCTTGGGCGATTTTAAGATACTCCATCATTGAGTCCTCTCTAGAGTAGAGAAAAAGAGGCATTATATTATATTATATTATATTATGTTTAGAAATTTAACACAATCACATGTTCAAAACAATAGCATTCAGTTAGCGTACATTTTCTTCTAGAAGAAGAAAAAAAAGCACACATTCGAATTTAAGTTAAGTGGGTTTAAATCTTTGGTACTTTATGGCAAATCCAAACATGTCTACAAGGGTTTCATCATGATAAAGGTCTGACACACACCTGAGCATTCCTCTGTGTTCTTCGTGCCAGGTCTGTATCCTGTCCTCCCATTGCTCCTTAGTCAGCTTGTGCTGCTCCAGGACTCTACACACACACACACCACACACACACAATGATGTTCATCTGAAGGAATGTCAAACAGCACAGAATTGCTTCCTCAAAGAGGAAATCATAAATACTCCAGCAGGCAAAGATATAGATTTTGAAAAATGAAAGTCAAAATCCAGTTACTCTGGCTGACACCAGAATCATATATATATATGTAAAAACTAGAGATGGCACGATACCACTTTTTTATGTCCGATACCGATATCATAAATTTGGATATCTGCCGATACCGATATGAATCCGATATAATGTTTTTTAATCAACAAAACTGTTTTTTAAAATATCTTGCTGCATTTTGTATAAGTTCATACTCAAGTTTAAAACAACAACTACACTAAAGCTATTCTGTTATACCTGTATGCAAAAAAAAAATATTTCATAGTTCAGCAATACTGATCAATCTAATAAACTTAAACCTACACCATCCTCCCTATTCTGGTATTTTAAAGAGTACTTAGCGTAAATATTAAGCAACCTAACTAATAGGGTTCCAACTCCCAGCAACAACAAAAATAAAAAAATTAAAAAATAGGGAACCACCCCTCACGCTCCACCTCATGATGCTTAATCGACGTAATCAACCTTAATTTGATGCAGTGTGAAAAAAAAAAAAATGCAGAAAAATCAATTATTTTTCAAGAAATATTAAATAGATTCAACATCTTTCTTCAACAGAATTGCAGACTGCACAGATGGTACCTTCCCAAAGGACAAAGTACTATAGCTTACTAGGGTATATATATATTAGACTTAATAGTCACTATATACAGTAATTGACTTCTATTCATTTTATATCAAATTAAAACTTTGGGTGTCAGATAATTATTTATTGAAAGCTAGACATTTTAAATGAGAATAAGAAAGAAAAGTATGTCTTTGTGCCCCCTTTTCCCTGTTAATGCCCTATCGGCCCCCCTGGCTAAACTTTGCTAGATCCGCCCCTGCACAGTTACCAGCGTCAGCTACGTAGAAAAAGATCCTGGTGTAGAAAGTAATATTAAATAAATTTTAACAACAGCTTATCAAGCTTAAACGTGCTGCTGTTGTTTATCCGCTGGTTTCCTCTTTCTGGTGCAAAGTGGGCCAAAAACAAACAAGAGAGACGGACTCGCGACAGAAAAGCCGATCAGCTGATCATTAAGCAGTTTCATGATTGAAGTAGCAGCAAGAAGAGGCAGTCGCTTGTTAAGCTTAACGCAGCCGTTCTATCACGTGATGCATACTGCTCCGATGTGCTAACGTTCTGAGGCGAGTTACGGCGTGTTGCAAGTTTTGTGAGGTGCTTTCGTGATATTTAATGGATCGGATTACATTTTTTATTTTTCTCCGATATCCGATCCAGTAATTTAGGTCAGTATCGGACCAATACGTAATATCGGATCGGTCCATCTCTAGTAAAAAATGCTAAACTTTATGTGAAATGCCTACCTCTGAGGGAGCAGTCTGTCATGAGTAAGGTACCCAGCCTTGTGCACCTCTTTGTTATAGTCTCCATACTTGGCCTGGACAGCGTATGAACCCAGCAACACAGCCGTTTCTGGGGGACAGTAGTTCTCATCATTCAGGATGGCCTCTTTCACCTGGCAGAAAAATGTGTGCGTGACTCTAAATGTACTCAAGACTGTAAGATTTAGTTAGCACTTATGCTGAGAACAGAGCAAGCTAGATAATAGTAACATAAAAATGTGATATTTTGAGGTTTTGAAAATAACTGAAAAACTAATTATTTGCTAAAAGTGTTGGTGTCCTGAGTGTGTGGAGTTACCTGCAAGAAGAAGAGTCTCTGGGTGATCTCCTGGATTAGTTCCTCTGAGACATCTTCAGGGAAGAACTTGGCTCTGAACTTAAACTGCAGAGGACTCTCTTTCTTTACATCTTGCTGGGTCACCTGGATTCAAAAAATAATAATAGCTCCATTATGTACTGGAATTTTTCAATACTATTTTTCTGTAGCCTCTGCCTTTTGTCTGTCTTGCTCACATGCTTGTTGAGCATGAGGATATTTTTTTTGTAATGCACACTTGGAAATGTAGAGACACACTGTAATAGCAGGGGTGCTAGGACTGGGGATTGTTTTGAGGTGAGTGAAAGAAGAAGCCTGTTGAAAGACCACATCTGAGGCTTCAGTACCACAGTACTGCTTCTAGGCAAATACCAGACAAACAATAGACACAGACACTGGAGGAAACATGAAAGTGAGAGCTAAAGAGAAAGACCCCGACAAACAATTTAAGAAAATCAGTTGAAGTCCACATGCTTAAATTAATAATAATATTAATAATGGAATTTTGTTTTTAAGCTTCTCCATCAATCCATCTTCTTCCCCTTATCTGGGGCCAGGTCCCGGGGGCAGCAGCCTAAGCAGAGAAGCCCAGACCCCCACCTCACGTCCACCTCCTCTAGCCATTCTGTGGGAACACCAAAGGGTTCCCAGGCCAGCTGAGAAATATAATCTCTCCATTGTGTTCTGGTTCTGCTGTGGGGTCTCCTCCCGGTGGGACATGCCCAGAACACCTCACCCAGGAGGCATTCTAGTCAGAAGCCCGAGCCACCTCAACTGGCTCCTTTCGATTAGGAGGAGCAGCAGCTCTACTCTGATCCCCTCGCAGATGGCCGAAATCCTCACCCTATCCCTAACGGAGAGGCCAGCCATTCTTCGGAGAAAGATCATTTCCGACACTTGTATCTGCGATCTTGTTCTTTCGGTCACTACCCAAAGCTCGTGATGATAGGTGAGGGTAGGGACATAGACCAAGCTTCTACTTTCCCACAAAACAAAGTGATATTTACCTTTTTATTGAGTTTCAGCCATGTGATGTAGCCTTTACTGTCCACATACTGTAGTCCAAAGAACCACACCTCTCGCAGGCCCACAGTCTTTACCACCTAAAAGCAAAAAAAAAGAAAAATGGATTTTCACAGTTTATTCTTCCTTTAGATAGCGTTTTTTCTTTGATGTCTGAGAAGTACAAATCTGTGATCTGTGGTAAGTGGCAGAGACATTTAAGAGAGAAGGGAGGCGACTGTTAGAACGTAAAGAAATCATATTTATCTTCTGCCTGTTTAACAAACTGTTATAGGGAGCGTTTTTGATTTCATTTCTTATTATTCTGGCACTGACTAAACTCTTTCTGAAGGCACCAAAAATTCCTGTGCTGGGAGGTGGGGACTGACAGCATAAGAATACAGGAAACAAAGTGTCAACTTCTCAAGCACCCACACTCCTACGTGCCAGGTTTCTGTCCTCACAATACTTTTTTTGCTCACCTGGTCAAACAGCTGTTTTCCTGTGGTATTTGGCTGGATTGCAAACTCCAACTCTGCATCCATGGTGGTCACACGGACATTGATCTAGGGGGGGGGAAAAAAAGAAAAAAAGGGGAGGAAGTTCACTTTGCTTGCAAATATTACACAAGTGAAGACATGAAAATAAGTTGCAATTATTCATGTGTGGGTGTTATTCCCTTTTTTCTGCTCCTGTTTTAGGCAGTTAAATACCACTTAAACCTATAAGTTTGGACAAATACTTTAACTGCAAGAACAGGTCAAGAATCCCTAAAGAACAATTTTTTTAAGCGTGTTACGGACAGATGAGAGTCAGAGGAACTCACGAAGCACTAGGGAGGTGGGAAAAAAAGCATATCTATCTATATTTATCCAATCAACCAGTCTTCTGAAAGACTGCTTCTTCAAACTGTTGTACAAAAAGTGTGCAACATTCAAAGAATTTATGCACTTTATGCGCACACTTCATCTCATGTGCCTGACTATGCCACTAGTCTAAACTAGTCAGCAAAACAATCGAATGATAACTTGATCCACTTGCGTTCATGATTTAAATCCTACTGAAAACTTGTGCTACCATCTTAAGTGAGAGATTCACACGAAGGGAAAACTGTACACTACTTTAAACAGATGGAAGTTGAATACTGGTTGTGATAAAGTGAGGTGGCTCACAAAACACTGAGGCAATACTGGCAAAAAGTATTTTTTTTATACAACCTTTACTTTTCACACAATAGTTATGGTTCTCTTAGAATACAGGATGTGGTGCACTGCATGTATGCACCAGTACTACTGACAACTCATGTCAAGTGCTGCTGTCCAACTTTTCCTCAGTTGAGCAAAAATATTCCAGGAAATTGCAGAATTTCTAAAGAGGACAATAGAAGAACATTTTCCCCCATATGTGGGCAATGTGTCAGATCCTTTCAATCCTACCCTCTCAGCACTCTGCCAGTGAGTGAAGCCACACTTTTTCAAGGCAAAGACCTCTGTTGGGGTGGAGCAGAGGATAAAACTCAGTCATTGGCTGTTCCTCTTTAAGCAGCACTGGCAGTAGGCCTAGAAGCAGCTGATGGCACAGAACAGAGCAGGGTTGACCTCCGTGGCATCTGACATCCTTCCTCCCACACCTACTCATACATTGAGCCGTGCATTGCCTCAGTGGTAGTTAACAGGACGAGAAGAGAGACGGAGGAAAACACAGAGTAAAGAGGAAGACGAGAAGCAAGCTGAGAGGCGGGGTGCAAAAAGCAAAGTTTAGCAAGAGCGTGAAGGGAGGAGAGAAAAGAAAAAAAAGAGCGTGGCTATGAAGCGCAACAGGAAGTTTGAGAGATGATCTGGGGTATACTCCTTTCGACATTAAATTACAGCGTTGTTGCTGTAGATGAGAAGAAGAAGAAGAAACTGAGGGAATGAACCATCCTTTTCCTCTCAGTACTTATATATAAAACCTCAGGAATGCTTACTTTGCATTCCTTTTTCTCCCCTCTTGTTTTTGACACACTCTCCTGCCTTCATCTTTTTCACTCAATATCCCTGCAATGAATAATCCATGAAACCAGCACATAACTGGACCCCCACATGGAACTCAGCCCATAATGTATCTTGCTGGATCACCACATTAATTACCCAATAAATACTGCAGGACATGCCCACAATATAGATATCTTGCATGATGTTTTGTTGCACTAAAACACAAATTTAGTCTGCTTTGCACTGAAATTTTACTTGGTTGTTGCTAAAGATGCATTCAAGGAGGATTTTGCATATGTATGCAGAATCCTCTGGCTTCTACTGCCACAATTAGGCGATAACGTATCTAAAAGCTGCTTGACAACCACAATTAAACAACAAAAACTAAAGGAGCATGTGCTACTGACTTCCAGGGGTCAGACCAGTAAAACATGCAAATCACAGTGAGATTGCTTATTGCTGTACAAACAGGTAAAATTTCAAACCCAGCCTTCAAAAATTATTGTGTGGAGTGAAAAGTCTTTATCACTACTATCCTAGACTACAGATGAAACATGAAGAGAAGCTCTGAATGGGACTTGACTATGTTTAGTGACTGAATTAAGATTATAAGTTCACAAATCACATCCATCCTTTTCTTCTTTTGTGGTTGCGGCTTGAAATTTATGGAACGTGAAATGTCTGTGCTGCAGTTCATTGAGTTTTCTATTGACACCGGGGGAAGTGTTTTCAGTCCAAAATACAAAATCCATCACGAGAGGGAAGAGAAAAAACAAAACAAACAAAAAACAAATAGACTCCAACAAGCTGAGAACACAGTTCAGTTCAATTTCATTTATATAGCACTAAATCACAACAACAGTCACCTCGACTTCCTTGAGGCGACTGTTGCCGAGCCTCTCAGCTGGCTTGGGAAGCTAGACTACACTGATGACCATTTACATATTATGGCACAGGAGGGTAACAATAAGACAAGGAAGGAAGACACCAGAAACACATGTTTACCAGAATAAAGCAAAAAAAATGACCCAAAACATGAATTAAGAGGGGGGATAACACAGGAAATACTGAAGGGATGAGCAGAATTCTAAAATTCCAATTAGTAGCTAGAACAAAACAACAACCAGGCAAAAATAAGAAACGTGAAATCTACACAGAGCACTTAAAAATAAGAATATCAAACTAAAAGATCAGTATTTTAATAGGAGAATATGGAGGGATTCAGGGATGCTTTATGAATGGGGTCACTATGGGAACTTGACACCAATGGCTGGGATCCAATAACATAAGCTACTTATGACACCACAACCCTGTCAACATTTCAATGTAGACACTAAGGATAATATTACATGAAACAGGGGCTACTGATATCCAGCTCTTTACCTTGCTTGGCTTTGCTTAAATGCAGATACTTCAAACAATAGTCGGTGTTGGGAAGGTTACTTTTAAAATGTATTCCACTACAGATTACATGCCGCAAAATGTATTTTGTAACGAGGAAAACACGAACACAGTGTACAGTCGAGTCTTAATAGCTTACTTACAACTGGGCTACACTGCCCGTGAGGCTACATTCTTTAAGGCTATGCCTGTAACACTTTGCCTATTGCATTCATATTAAATAATTTTTTGAACAATAATTCAGCAAAAACAAAAACCCAACTTCTTCACGTCATTATGTGGGCTGCAAGTAGAGGTGACATGGGCTGTGAGATCGAGACACAGGCATTAGAGCCTCTTAATGCGTGTTTTGTTTGGGTTGCCACTGGCGTGGAATTACCAAAACTAGAGGGGACAGCCTAACATATGAAACAGGAAAAGACCGCTGTGTAATCCATTTATTGAGTACCACATTTTTAAACTGTAACTGTAACGGAATAGTTACTCATATTTTGTATTTTAAATACGTAACGCCGGTACTTGTATTCCATTACTCCCCAACACTGACAATAGTAACAGACTGAAGATAACTCAATTTTAAAACAAACTAATGTGGACATACTGAGGTTAAGAGTTTTAAAAGATGAAAAAGAAACAAGAACACTCACTGATTTTTTTGATGTACTGTTTACTTCTGTGTGCCTGTCGATCTGATCTCCCTTATAAAATAACCTTTGTATAACAATAACCTCTTCCTGTTACTGAACATCAATTGCATTTGGATAACTGTAACTAACTAGTCAAGTAAGATTTGGATCTACTCTTGCAGGTGCACAGATCTAGCCACAAACAAGGTAACCACAGCAACATAATCTATTCATGGTTCACTGAATATAAACTTTGTGTTGATTTCACTGCCTTGGTGACTTTATAAGAAAAGTTATACAGAATGTAGTGCTAAGTTTGAGTTTCCAAAGGACTGGAATAGACTGCGAGTTGTCCTCTGTTTGTGTGGGGCCCGCCATCAGCCACGATAGAGCCAACCTTTGTGCTACGCGCGTGTGTGTGTGTGTGTGTGTGTGTGTGTGTGAGAAAACATAGCAAACCCACAGGGCGGAAAGAGGTGGAATCCTTTATGGACCAGACGGTTAGTTAATCCTGTCTCTCGTACAGAGTGGGGGGGAGGAGAAGAGGGACAGCAACATGCCAAAGCAATGACACAGCTAATCAGACACTGACAACTGACATGCCTTGAAGGAGTGACTTTTGCAAGCCTGTCCTTAAACAACACTATTTGGTGACACAAGATACGCTGACTGGGCAACCTGTCCTTAAAAGGACAGTGTTAGGCATTTGAGGAAAGACCTGGAATGGGAATAAATTCCAAAAAAAGGACATTCACAACAATCAACACAACAATCCAGGTACTCAATTCCATCACACTGCCATAAGAGGATGCCTTGCAAGCATGTGAACTGACAGGCCTTGAAAGTTCCTAAAAGCACAACATAAACACTAAAATTAGTATGACACTGGATATCCTCTTGATGAGTCAAGTTCCAGTTGGAGCCCGACATATCTCAGAAGCAGTTCCAACATCTAGCGGAAAGAGTTTAGAAGCTTCCAGTAAATGTTATACTGGAAGTACTAATACTCTCATCATTCCTTCTTTTCACTTCTCTTTCTTACTACTGACCTAAAAATATTAACTACTAATTTTACTTGTGTTAAGAGGAGCCAATAATGAAATAAATGATAAACTGGTACACTGACACTAGCTTTAACCTCAGTGCACAGCGTCCTTCTGCACAGATGGACAGAGAAAGATCTGCTTGAGGTTGGACAGCAAAATCTTGTGGAACAATGTTGGCTAAAGATTTTCTTATTCAGGAAGAAAGGGGGGGAAACAAAACAAAAGTGGCTTAAGTGGTCTAGAAAATTGAAAAATGTATATAATTAGAAGTAAAGTGTGGTGATCACTGTTGTGATTTCCCCATTAAAAAACCCCCCAAAAAGATCCAAAAATCAATCTATAATCCAATCATGAAAACTTTCCAGATATCAGAACAGGCAAATATACAAGTCAAGCAATCAGCTGGGAGTAACCAGCTGACCTAATCAGTTGTGTCAAAAAAGTCACAATGCTTATTGTCCACACTAAGACCAAGATTATTTGACAGAATAATTCAGCTTTTGGGAAAATTGTACAAATATTTAACTTGACTCATATTTATTGAAAGTTGCCTGAACATGACAACCTCACCACGTGGTGGGGAATCAATTTGGAAAGGTGTGCACTCAAATAGGGCTGGGCCATATTATACCGTTCACGGTAATATCGGTATAATGTTAGGCAACGATAGGAAAATGAAATATCGCGATAGAATATGAGTAAAACGCGCATGCGCAGTGCCTTTGTTTTCATACGCACATGGCCGATTGTTGAGTGAAACAGATGAACCAGAATTGGTTTGTAAAAATGGTTTAACTTCAGTGATGTGGAACTGGTTTGGTGTTTGTCCGTCAGATACATGACAAAGCACATTTTTTGCAGAACATGCAAGCGGCTGTCCTTATTGTCGTATTTGTCGGACTAAGATGCTCTTAAATCTGGGAGTAATCTGGGTCCTAAACCCCGTATTTCTCAGGTCAAACAACACTGCAGCATCACTGAGAGTTAAAAACTGTCTAAATTCTTTCATCTTTAATAAAACGATCAGCATTGCTGCTTTACCAGGTGTAACTATGAAGTTTAACTTCCAGGCATCCATGAAAACAAAATTTATTACATTTAACGGAGTTAGAAGTTAGCAGGAAGCTAGTGGAAGTTAGCACGCTAGTTTCGCTAGTTACCTAAGCATGATATTGCATGTTCTGACGGAGAGATTTCTGAAAAAAATCAAACGTACAGCTCTGCTATCACTTCCAACATAAATGAAGACAGGAAACTAAACAGCAGTGACGTTTGTAGGGTTACTGAAGTTGGGCTAGCTGGTATATAATGATGTGCTACGTGATCGCTAGCGACACAGCTATGTTAGCATAACATAAACAGTGAAGCTGGAGGACGAACACTAACACTTTTCCACTTGTAAAAGTTAACGTTAAGGTTCCTGATAGTTGGAGACAAATTCAGTCGCATGGCAGGATGCTGTAAACGGACCAAACTTCAGTCAGGAGAACAACTGAGATAATCAATCCACAATATGAGGTCAGTCATTAATATACTGCAACAACATGGGAATAGAGCAGCTGCCAGAGAATTCAACATTAATGAATCAATGGTACAGAAGTGGAGGAAGCAAGAAGAATGAGTTTAATAAAGTTTGATTTATCTGACTGCTTTGTTTCGCTTAATGTGCCTTATAATCCCGTGCACCTTATGGTCTGAAAAATATGTACTGCACACTGCAGTTTAATGTTGCAAAGCACCTCTTTTTAACTTCAGTGGATATTATACATAGTTATGCTCAGGATATGTCAGCCCATTTCTACTGGAAATGCCTTTTGGTTAAACTTTCAGCAAGGAATTTGCATTTGCACTGTTACATTTTTATAAAGCTTTAATGTACATAAAAACCAGCTTCTTATTTAAGTGAAAATAAATGGAAGGTTGTCTTTTTGCGCTAGTAATGTTGTGGAGTTGTATTTTGTCTCGCATCAATTATATCGTCAGTTATATCGTTATCGCAAATTTTCAAATATATATCGTGATAAATATTTTTGGCCATATCGCCCTGCTCTACACTCAAAGACAAGCAGGAGCATGATCTGTGAAACAGACCATATCACAATAATCATTTTACTTTGATTAATATGATTTAGTCATAACTGAAAGTGTAACAATTTTATCAATTGCACTGCGCTGCTTTTGCTCTCATCTATAAAAACTAATGAGCACACATGATCAGACTGGCTGCTCAATACAGAGCAGAGAGGGTCAAATTACAACACACATACAGAGAGTGTGATTTAACTAACTGCTGAGGACATGCTATTAATAAGCACACCTGAGTGCTGCTATAATATAATACAGACACCAATATTTACCACTGTATCTTGTTAAGTTTACAAGTTGTGAAGAATCCAAGAGCTCCATCATTAGTGTTTTGTTTAAAGGGAGATGCCATTTTGGGATGTTTCTAAATCCTCCTCTCAATTTCAATTGCAAAGACAAGTTCTCACTCAAATGGGCCCCTTGTTAAATGTGCAGCTGTTTAGTAACTGTAAGCTGTTTAGAAGAGCTTTGCTGAGAGGCCTTAAGACACACACATCAATCAGTAGAGCCGCTAATCTGGCCTGCTGGGCTCCGAGCAACTGTCTGTCCCTCTGATTAACCTCCCCTGCAGAGTAAGGCAGTTCTCAACGGAGGAGTGGAAGGAGGCGTGAGAGCAGATAAGGAATCAAAACTACCTGCAAACAACAACATTATTGCTTTGGGGGAAGAGAAGGTGAATGTTGTGTTGGAAGTATTGTTTATTTATTCGTTGTACGAAAGAGTGAGAAACTTGAGAAAATACAATAGAGGGAAAATAAAAGCTGGACCTTACCCTACTTATTATTGACCTAGCACAGTTTCAGAAATAACTGCCATCTGTGCCAAACGTGCCTGAAAACACATTAGTAAAAATGAAAGACTCCTTTGCTGGTTCTGCTCATCTTAATTTGATTGTAATACTGGGATTTCGAATTGAAATAGGGTCAGCATCAATTTCAAAAGTCTTAATTAAGCCAACCAATTAAAGTCCAAAAGTTTCAAAGTGCTGTTATCACAGTTTTTCCAGCACCAACTCCAGGGTTTACAATACTCCAGTGTATGTGACAGTATTACAAGCCTAGCTGCCAGTCAGGCATACACTAAGCCCTTGCGGGGCTGGTGTTAGTGTTATTGGTGTCTTCATGAAAAGTGGTTCAGTAGTTTGTGAAATACATTCCAGGCAATTTAACACAAGACTCTATTAGGACTGACTTGTTTTTTCCAGCTGGCCTCAAACTGGCTACACCATGAACTACAGCTTTTGGTACTTATATATATACATATATATCCTCTTGTCATAACCCCCCTTGCTTTCCAACCTCTTAAAATTCCTAAAGACTATCTCTTGAGGACCACAAATTCCTGCTTCCCACATTTACAAATTATTCCCCATCCTTCTGACTGCTTCCTCTCCTGACAGCCCCTTAGCAGTGTGATTATATTTTTCTCTTAAATCTCTGCTCCTCACTGTGACAGAGCCAGGATGTTGACGTAGACTGGGCCCCCCCAAAGTATATAGCAGGCCACCTCTTCAGCAAACAGGAAAACAGCTACAAGCTAGGAAACCAGTAAGGGCCCTCTTCCTTTCCCCTCATGACTACCCTGCCCCCAGAACAAAGAGTACACCAGGCAGAAAGAGTAGGATATAGGTGTCAGTGGAACTATGAGTGGGCGATATATATATATATATATATATATCGATATATACTCGATGTATCGCAAGTTTTTCCACATACGATGGTTAAAATGGCTTTATCGTAACCATTGAGTATAAATTGCCACCATAATATTCCCCAAACCGGAATATTATTTTTTTATCATCTTCTGGCATACAAGCATGCTTGTTTATATACTACCAGATAGGGAAAACAAAACAAAACATGATGACAGCGGGAGTTTCAGACAAACGACGGAATGAGACTCACTTTCGTTTGGATTTCACAAGGAGGATGTTGAACAAAATGCGGTAATATGCAAAACATGTTGTAAAACTACCATGAATTAGGGCTGTGCGATATGACCAAAATCTCATATCCCGATATAAGACATCTATCGCCCCGATAAAAAATTCTGTGAATCTCAGGCAGCTCGACTTGCGTGAAGTGTTTCCAGCTGGGGGTCGTGTACATGGAGTCGAATGTTTTAACCGATGCATGAAACTATACATTTTTAGACATAAGTTGTAACGCCCGCCGTTTTCTTTGTGAGTATTTATTACACGGCGTGCTGCGGGGAAAAGCCTGTTCTAACGTTTGAGTCTAAGGTTTATTTTTTAGCACCTGACGGCTCTTTTTGCTTCTCATCCGTAAATACTCTGCATACTCTTTCACGTGATTTAGTTTATTTTGAAAGGTCTCAACAGGATCTTGAGCTTTATTCTGAAAGGTTTATGTGGAAAATAAACAAGCGGACACGCGATGGTTTTATCGTCGTTGTTGCTAACGACAACGCATAAAAACAGGCTCTTGTCCGTCCATAGTGTGGTTATATTAAATATAAGAGAAAGAGAGAACTTTAAGAAATTAATATAGCCACTAAAACGGTGAAAAAAATATTGCCGTAAATTTTATTTTGCGACACCACGAAACGAAACGACAGACGTTTTCATATCGTCATCCAATATATATCGTTATATCGAACAGCCCTACCATGAATTTATTCCACCAGCTGAAAAGTCATCCACTGCAAAATTAAGACTGTTTTAAACTCGGCATGTCAACGTCCCCTCACACACCAAAGAAAACGTTAAATAAACCAGCTGTGATACCCGTGACTGTTCTTAGTCAGTCATTTTTTTAGTCACCGTCTAGACTTGTGTTTCTGTCATTTGAGTTTATTGCATTTTTTATTTTACAATTTTTATATGTTATGATATTTCGATTCATTCTAAATTTTTCTATTTAAAGTAGAAAAAAAGTTTAATGAATGATTTGAATACCAGTGCAATTTTGGGAACTATATAGTGAATAATAACATTTGTTTTTGGAGGTTATTTGAACATACCGTGATATATATCATGTATTGTGATATGACCAGAAAATATTGTGATATTAGATGTTCCTCATATCGCCCAATTAGAGCTGAGTATAAGGATACTTAACCCGATTCATGATCAGTTAATCACCATCTATTTAAAAATAGCTATATTAACTGATCAATGATTCTTCAATTACCATAAACCTCACTTGCAGCCTTGGTGCATTTTCTTAAAAACATTGTGTCAACTTTATCGCTAAAAGTAACTTAATGGGGCGTCCACATGGGTGACTGTAAAAGCCTTACTGTGAACAAAAACATTTGTTTCCGTTTTAAAATAAACTTTGAAAATCTGCAGAGTCCTGTGACTGAAAATGTACTCTCTTCCAAGTCAGCCAATGCTGTCACTGACCCCTGCAAATATTTTTAAGCTTGCGTATGAATACTGACATTCAGATTTAGGAGACTGTTCCAAAAGGTTTTTATGTCATACACTAGTCCCAGAGGAGGTCATGTCTGGTGGACCCTGCTTTTGTTTCCTCTGTTTATTATGTCAGCGCTTCCCTGCGACAAGCTGCACTTTCTCTGTCAGATATTGTCTTTGACACAAACGTCACTCTCAGCAAAGTTGGCATGCTGTCCCAGAAGCCGTTTTTGGGATTTTGCCCTGGTGACTCAGGGGACGAGAGGGTTAAGTGAAGGATGACATCAGTGCCTGGCTGTCCTTCTTTTGTATCTTCCTAACTCATCCAAGGACACACACAAACACCCACTGCCTAAAGAGGCAGACAAGAGATGTGTTTCACTTGTGGGGCGGCCTGGAACTCGTTGCCATTTCCTTGGAAAGTTTCTGATGCAATCTTCAGCAACTGGATTTTGATTTTTGTCCAAGCAAGACACAGAATGCAAATTTAGTCGAATTAGGCAACTAAAAATACAAATTACACAGTATACCTGCCATAAATCCCTTACTGTGCAGGGAAGACCACAGGGTTGGGCACTGATTGGATGCCAAAATGCTGGCTAAATAAATACACTGATAAAAATGATTAAAAACGCCACGGAAAGACAGAAGTGAAACTGAAAGTCAACTTTTCTCTGACAGTTACTACATGAATAGTTTGTCAACACTTAGAATAAGGGTGACGGCTGTCTCATGACTTTGTCCAGTGTTGAGTAAACCTGCATCATTGGTGGGTAGACTACCTAAAAGTGGCATAACTCGGCATCGTTTAATATCCCCAGACTACTTCCTGCTCTTGCCAAGTCTGTTCATGATGGAAAAGCAGCAACAGTGAGAAGCAGACAGCCATGAAGGGACTGCATCAAATTGGTTTTGTTTTGGCGTTGTTCACATCCTAGGAGTCTGGCATTCTCTCCACCCTTTAAGCAACAATGGCAGCAGTGTTGCAGTTGTGAGGCCTGTGGGCCAGGCAGTTCACTTCACATTCTGGCTGTTGTTTACTTGAAAGAGGCGTATGAGGAGTGGGAGCAGCCGTGGGGATGAAACTGCCACTTTCCAGATTGTTCAAAATGAGGATTTCGGTAGCAGAGCATGCCGACTGTTATGACAACTCACAAGCAGCTCTAAAGAGTCGGTTTACATGAGCAGAACTAGCAGGGAAGAAAAACAAGCCACTTTCACGTGGCTGATTCATATCATACTTCCTGAACCAGCCACATTATGTCCATCAAACAATCAGATTTAAGTGGCAAAAAAATAAGCAGATTTTCTGGCTTCTTCCCCTAACGCTGCAT
Organism: Astatotilapia calliptera; assembly: GCF_964374335.1. Taxonomy (NCBI): domain Eukaryota; kingdom Metazoa; phylum Chordata; class Actinopteri; order Cichliformes; family Cichlidae; genus Astatotilapia; species Astatotilapia calliptera. The sequence goes on from NC_137443.1 coordinate 40,428,097, forward strand.
TACTGTAATAATCTGTAGACAAAAGCAGCTTGAAGTTTACTGTCAGTTCCTTACCGGCTTAGGCATCTTTGCTTCCTCTCCTCATTAAACTCAACAGCTGAGAGGAAAAACCCGTCACTGGACGGCAGAAAGACCTTTACCACAGGACCTGAAAAAAAAGGAAGAAAACATTTTGTAACATAAGTCCCCAGTGTTCATGGGTGAAACCAGAGACATTATTATAAAGAGCTATTGATTCCAGTCACAGAAGACCAAATCTAGAACAAGGAAGCATGTAGACCTATTTGCACTGACGCATGACGTTATCATCCCAGTCTAGCTGTAGGAATTTGCGCTTATTGATTTTTTCGATTAACCATATACATAAAGTAAAGTACGTAAGTAGCCTGGGTTTTGCCCAGTGATCTCACAGGATGAGCCAGAGACCTATGCAGCACTAGAGGGTTAAACAGGCCTTTGTGGGTGGTGGCCAGACTGTGTATAATGTCACATAAAGTCAACGCAAGCATCTTAAGCATTTTCCTTTTATTTTTTGGCCATTTGATAACAATGGCAACAATGGTTAAAAATATTTTCATCACATTCCTGGTGATTTCCCTTTGTTTAAAAAAGGCCCAAGTCTCTTTAAACGGCACCAAAATTATTATGGATGAAAAACCCTAAAATAAAAGTTATGGCCTTCTCACTATTCATTTATACAATAGTTTCAGCTTGATTGGAGGGGTTGCAAAAATGGCTTCAGTGTAACCAGGCTGATTTCTACAAAAAGTCAAAACTTCTAAGCAACTGCTGTCTGAGCACAGTATTTATTTTTATTGTTTTTGGTATTCTGTAACTCAACAGTCTGACAAGAAACACTACCATTTAATTTCAGCAAACATCTGTTACATTTAGCCAACAATATTTTCTAAATGTGACAAATTAATATAATGAGAACAAGATTATTCTGTCAAGCTCTAAATTTAGTCCTGTGGATGACAAAACTGTACATTAGAAAAAACAGAAATAACAACTAAAGGAAAGCACTGAAAAACACTGAAAGGAATAGTATTGCTAAATCTGTTAATGACAACAAGCCACAAAACCCCCAAAACAGCCATAGGCACAGTGATGCGGTTTCCATTCAATCACAACATGCAACACCACTTTTCTTAAGTGTACACATGTTAACTATTGCAGAAGTGCAGTGAGAACACTACTTTAAACAATTCTGGAGGAGAGAAGGCTGTAAGACAATCGAGACATTATGCTGCGACACATAAAATAAAAAAGTTTTACATGACAAAGACCATGCACTCTCATGTCAAAAGAACTGATAGGACAAAGAAATATGCCAATCAACAGTTTTCTTGCTGACATCCAATAGTGATCATTTTCAGATGGTGAACTACAGAGGACCCCATCCATTCATAACCAGATTGCTTTACTTTTTTCTACTACGGACTGCAGAAAACAAAGCAGGGGAGGCACAATGTGAAGCAATGTGTCACAGCACTAGGTATACTTTACTAGAAACACAAGTCTGAAATAGTATGGTAATGACCCATGATGAACTTAAATAGGATAGTGAAAACATCCAACTCAAGAGTTTCTCTGGTGTGAATCACACGTAGGAGTTTCAGTGTGGTTTAATGGTATGAAGCTAAACTTCGTGAAGTTTAATAATACACCCCAGCCTGACTGAATGGAGAACTGTGCATCACGACTGACATAAGCTTGCTAAACGCCATTTAATACAAACGGAGAGCAGCCAGGTGTCTGGCATGGGTTTAAAAATACTTTTAGCAGCCATTACATTTTAGTCTCAGCTATTTTGTAGTGCCAGTTCAGGATACAAATCGACTAGCACCACTACTCTTCTCAGTTTTGGAAATTAAAGAAATTATTAGGAACAATGATAGTTTCCATATACAACTGTAATCTGCTTTACAGAATGTGCAATGTAAAAATAAGAATTTGTAAAACCCACTGAACGTCGGAGCTGTAGCGTTTGTAGTCCTCATAAAGTGAAACCCACTTATAGCTTGTGAGCAATTAGCTTTACCCGCCGAGAGTTGTTGGCTTCCGTTACGTTGAACTATAACCAAAATTTAACGCCTAAAATATTGGCTACACAAGCGTTGCACAACGGAAAAAATAAGTCAGAGGCGTCAAATCCCTATTTTAAAAATTTATCTTAAATGAACACTAACGTTAGTCACTAGATCCCCCCCCAAAAAAATGGTCTTCATGAAGCCCAAAGTTTGCGCGTCGAAAGGCTGACATTATCAAGCTAGTGGGTGTAGTCCGTATAACGGGACGAGCCTAGCCGACGGTTGCCTCGCTCGCGCTCGTGAAGTTTTAACGCCTTAAAAAATGTTAGCCCTCATTTATTCGCCACACTTGCCACTAAAACGAATAAATATAAAAATAAATATCTTAACAAATTCCGACTTAAGACTACGTAAAGCAGAGTGGGGTGCGTTTACACACAGTTTAAGGGGCACAACTTGACAGAAGTCGGCCCTTCTGTGACACATGAATCGGTCGAACACGAGGAAATCCGCTGCATCAAAGTTGAAGAGAAGCTCCTCTCTTTTTGGGGAGAGGCAACTCACCGGGGGACGATGTCTGTCTTTAATTTGATAGAAGAGCCTCGTATCTTCAACTGTAGCAAAATATTCACGATGAAAAATGCCTTTTTACTCCGGGTGCTTGTCTCTCAGTGCGTCTGCCGTTATAAATTCCCGCAGACATGGAAAAACCCTTCAAGTCTAAACCATAAGGCGATTTGGGGGGGAGTCGCTGTAGAGCCAGCCAGAATAAAGTAACACAACTTCCGGTCTTAACTATAAAAATAAAACTACATAGTTAACTGGGCAATAAGGCGGTTTACATCTGTTTACAGTTCATGAACATACTCTTAGATTTGATATCTTCTGTACCTTTGCATATAAAACAGCCAACATTTTTCACATTGCAATGATCCTGAATATTTAATACTTGTTTTAAACTTAAGTTTGATTGTTTTCTTTATTATTTTTACTCTATTGTTCGATTAGGTTTTTTTTTTAAAGCATGAGTCTGTACATTTTTTTTCTAGACATAATGTTTCTTTTTTGTTTCTGTAGTTTCCTGTCATATAGCTAAAGTTAGCTGACAAAAACAAGGGGAAAACCACAACAAAATTAATGAGGAAAACATGACTAAACACAGAAGCAGTAATTAATAGTTAATAGCGGGACTAAATCAACCCCCCACAGTCATTTTCCCTAATGTATCCATACAAGTGTTTCCAGAAAATTTAAATATGTAAGAGAATTAGGTAGCCTGCGGACCGCTTTCAGCCCTTCAGCTCGAACTTTATTTTGAAGAAAAAACACAAATATCCGCCCATGTCTGCAGTTTTCCTCGCAAACCTGACACAGCTAACTGTAGAGATGTACAATATGGCTGTCAGTGGCCGAGGATCAGATGGAAGAAATGTATGGGGCATGCACCGTGCGATGAGATGCATTAGCGATGATTTATGCCAGTGTAAGCCTGCTCCTGTAGGTTGGTCCGATGGGAATCCAAATGGCACTTACACATAGGCTTTTGTCCTGTTTTATCTAAATGGCCTGCTCGTCTTCTGCAGTTTGAAACCTCCTAGATCAGTGGTAGAGCTCCCCACTCTGGAAGTATGCATCAGTACATTCGTTTCAAAGTTTTGTATGTACTGCAGAGATAGTCCCAAACACACCCAGTCTGCAGTCACTGTCTGAGCTGTTCGCAGAACTGACTCAAACATCAAGGACGTGTCCTTTTTATCTTGACTAAAACAGCTATGAACTGATTTTTAGTCCATACAAGTGGATATGGACGGATATCTAAGACTTCCAAACAATTGTGATGTCAAGCCCAGCTGATAACCTTTATCACTTAAAACTGTTTCCATCTATCTGTCCTGACACCTATCTTTGTAAAAAGATGACCAAAAAAGTATAAAATGCATCTTGATGATTAATTATCACTGAAAAGTTTGGGCTCCGAATTGTTCTTATGTTGCGTAGGAAAATGAAGTTTTTGATTTTAAACAATCACACATTGACGACAAATGCTGTAAGTCACAGCTAAACTGGGATCAATAACCAAATATAATTAATAATTTTTAATAGAATAGCTGCTAAGTAGCTACATAGTAGTGCTACTGCAAATTATGTTAACAATCTGATATCAAGTAAATAGAGGGCCAGTATTGCCGAAACCATTAGTTTTTAATTATAAAGACAGTTTTTATAGAGAGCAATGTGTCCAGGTTTATGAGATGAATCACCATCAATTTGCAAATTCTGAACACATTTTAATGACCACTAAATCATTGTGATTTTTACTTTCCACAATCCACCAACTTATTTCTAGTCTTCCACATCCTGATCAGTCCCAGTGGAAATCTAAACTTCAGCTCAGCCTTCCGTCTTTCTGTCAGTCTCACTGCTTCCAAACCACACAGCATACATCATAGCAGGTCTCACCATCTTCTAAAACCTTCCCTTTCACTCTTGCTGCTATCCTTCTGTCACAAATCAACCCTGACACTCATCTCCACCCATTGCTTCCACTCTCTTCTTTATCTCTCTTGTGCAGTGTCTGTTGCTTTGGACGATACAATATTCAATGTAGACATTATAATCTATGGAATGAACAGTATGTTAAAAATTGTGTATAATTATTTTGTATTTTTTGAGTAGTGAGAAGTTTTAGGCACATGTGTGTTTTAATTTTTATCCCGATCTTTCATATTTTCTCCACAGAACAGAAAAAATACAGTGTGTCAAAAATATACAACATTTGTAGTGTTCTTTGTATCTTTGTATATTCTGAACACTTATTTAAAATATAATTTTTTTTAATGTGACGTGGGTCTTCTGCACTGAATTATTCCGCCACTAGATGCCATTGTGTCCCTGTTGTTGGTGATATACGGGGTAGGACACTTGAGCAAATCCTGCAAAATCAGCTGGTAGAGTAAATGAATGGAAATATTTCATATGCATGTAGTCCCACACCAGGAGGTGCATCCTTCGAGGCCGACTCACAAAGACTAAAAAATAGACACATCTGCTAAAAGTGAGTAATACTTTGGACAACACAATAAAAATCTCAGTTCGCGCAGTCACCTTGGAATTTATTACTGGAATAATGTCAACAAACATAGTCCAGGGGACAGGGGTGTGTAGAGTTTAATCTGCTGCAAGATGAAGAAGGAAAAATGAGAGGAAGAGGAGGTAGCACTGAGACTTGGCTGGGTCCTGTTAATTGGCTTGGAGTGGGCGGAGCTGCTGGTTTGCAAACTTGCAGGTAGGACGTAACTTTCATCACAGGCATGGCCGATATCGTCAGCTTACAGCGTATTTTATTCTACAAGTGTCAGTATTGCTGTATATCGGCGAGTTTCCTTTCCGGACGCTCGGAGGCAGCTCATCTGTCGGTAGGACAAATTCAGTTATTCTGCGAAAGTTTGGCATCCCTTCTTCGAAAAAGTGCGCGGTCCTCAGATTTGATTCCTTGGATCCTCTTAGTCACCACCTTAGACTGACAATTCGGCTCACACTGAGTGACTCATTTATGCACTTGTGTGAGTAAAACATGAATAAAATGTAAGTAGGTAAAACGAAAAATATAAGTAATTGCAAAGTGCTGTGCAAAAGTCTTGAACCACTTCTCAATTGCTTCAGTTTTGTTTCCAATGAGCCAGAATTACTTTTTAAAAAGTGCTCTTGTTCAAGACTTTCTGATGGTCTTTCTAAGTTTTTCTTTGGACATTGGTTACTTTTTCACTCATTTTCAATCCAGTCCTTGTACCTGACCATTGTCAGAGGAATGTTTTTTTTTCTTGTAGTTTGTTTGTTAAGCCATGAATCATTCAAGCATAAAAAAACCCCACCTAACTTAAGGCGTGGACCAGTGTTTTGAGGAAACGGGAGAAGTGGAACACAAAAGAAGCAGAAAGGTATCTGAAAGTCATGTCCTTCAGGAATAGGAAGATATACAGCAAAGAACTGACACAGGACCTGACAGATGCATATGGTCCTTCAACACATCCATCTACTGTTCCCTGAAGCCAAATGTTGTCAGTGGAAGAATGGCTGTCAAAAAAAGGCTACGGTATGATAAATTACAAAAGAAGTGTCATGCATGCATGGGGGCCCAGCCCTGGAGCAGGGTGCCGCCGGTGCGTCGAGCCACCTGGGGGGCTCTTCAACTGGTGGGGGAGATTGTCACATCTTGCAGGAGCTTTCCTCTCCTCAGGAGCTCCCTCTGCAGGAGGGGGAGATACAGGAGAGGTGGAGGAAGATCTCAGCCTGGGTGTTTATTGTCTTATGTAGTCTGGAAGATGAGTGGATGGTGGGGTGGGTGCAGTTTTCTCTGTGGTGGGGTTGGGTGGACTGTCCCGGGCACTGTGGGGCCGGGCGGCGCTGCTGCACTGGGCCCGGTCTGGATGGGCCTGGGCCCCCTTTCCCTGGCGGGTCGCGGAGTATGGGGGTGCCTACTGGGGTCAGCGGGGGAGCTGGCCCCAGGGAGGGGTCACTTGCCCCTCCCTTCCTTCCCTCCCCATCTCCAGCTGCCTCCCTCTTCCCGCTCCACCACAACCACCCACACATGCAGGGCCTTGGAGTAGGGGTATGTCACCAGGGTGCAGAGGAGGCTACCCCCCCCTCTGTCCCCTTCTGGCTGCCTCTGCCTCAATTTTATCCCACAACTTAGACATTCACATTACTCACACTCTCATTACACATACATATAGGATCTTGGGGGTGGGCACGATACACGGAGTCCAAAGTACCATCAGGGTGTACACCCCACCCCTGGCATCGTTGCCCACCTCTCAATTTTAAATACACGTAGACATTGAGGGCTAGCAGGAGGGACCATGCGCTTACCTGCTGCTCTCTGGCAGGTAGCTCCAAGCCCTCCTGGGTTTTAAATGCACCTTAGAACACACATGCATCAACATTACAATGAGCGGGTGGAGGGAGGTTCGGAGTCTTCTCTCACCCCCGTTCTCTGCGACCTGCTGGAGCAGGGGGGCTAGGACTAGGAGGAGGAGTTGGCCGTCCGACTGCGGTATGGAGTGTGGAGCCTTCCTGCTGCTGCGGAGTCGGGGCGGTCTGCCTCCCCCCACCGCAGGGAAAAGGGAAACACCACCTGGGTCTGGGTGCAGTTCCCCCCTCCAGGGGCGGGGGCACCTAGACCCGGTTTGTAGAGTACGCTTGGGGAGTGTGATCGTGTGTACAACGTCTCTTTATGTCTGTCTCCACGTTGGTTGAGTGTGGAGTAAGTGCATATGAGAGCATGAGGGTGGGAATGGATGTTTGTATCTGTGTGTGCCTGTATGTCTGTGTCTATATGTCAGGTTGGGTGTCAGGCGCCACCTCTCTGGGGACATCTCAGGCCCTCCAAGGTTTGGAGGCCTATATCCCCCTACCACCACTTCCCCTGCCAGTGGCGGACCCCCTCAGACATCGGTGCGTTGGTGGTTCTTTGTGTCCGGGGATGGGCGTCCAGGTACACACCGGCTCACTCCTTGGCGGCCGCTTATCGGGGCCTGGAGCCTGGGGCTCGCTCGGGCCACTTCGGAGGTGGGGTGCCCCCGGCCTCTCGGCCTGGGGCTCGGTCACTCAGGCGCAGCTGGCTGCCGGCGGAGCTCACGGGCGCGTCACTGCAACTCCCCCTGGCTTCTGCTCCGCGGCTGCTGAGTGAGCCCTCATCTGGGACTCTCCTCAGCTCTTTCCGGGACAGTGGCGCAGCTGCCCCTCTGTTGGTCTTCCTTGGTCTCTTGTGTTCTGGGGGCCTCTGGATGTCTGGAGTTTTGATCTCCTCCACACCTGCTTCACGCCCTGGAGGACGGGGCTGTGGCCCCCCCACACCCTCTAGCAGATTATTACATGAAGGAACCTTTTAAAAAAACAAAAAACAAGCGCGTCCATGCTCACAGGTGTACACACGGGTGATCACACCCACAAACTACACCCTTTTTGGCTCCTACCTCAAAGCACACTGTGTTCTGTTGATCTTATGTGCTGCACAATAATGTTTAACATTTAGTATTTACTGTCATATTCCCATATATCATTGTGATGTTGTTTATTCTATTACTCTTGTTCTCTTCTGCTTGCTTTCTTTTTTCTTTCTCAGCAGGTGATCCAGGTGATCGATATATGCATTTTTTTTTCTCTGCCCGTTCTGTTGGTTTTTGTCTTTTGCCCTTCTCCCCCGTCCCTCTTCTCAGCTGTTTCTCTTTCCCTCTTTCTTTCTCCCCTTCTTTCCCCCAGTCAAGTCTGTCCCGTATTCAGTAAGTGAAAATAAAATAAACAATAAAAAAAAAAAAAAAAGTGTCATGAAAATCAGGGGCAACAGGTCATATGGAGTGTTGAATCCAAACGTGGTTCAAATCAGATTGTAGATTGCATCTACAGCCATCTGTAAAACACGGTGGAGGCTGTATCATGTCTGGGGTTTAGTTTCATCCAGTGATGTTGGGGACCTTGTCAAAACTGAGAGATCCTCAACATCACAAAACACAGAGAAGTACTACCAGTAAGTAATGTCAGATTTTGATCCACCATGCTATATCAGCTGTTGTCTGACTGACAACAGCTTCATTTTTCTGCATCGACTGCCAGTGCAGTAAAAGCATTTCTGGATAGAAAAACACAAAATGAACTCCCCATAGGCCGGACCTCATCATTATTGAAGCAGTGTGGGATAATCTTGACAGAGAACACAATAAAAGGCAGAAACATCCAAAGAAGAGCTTTGAATGTTCTCCAAGAAGCCTGGAGAACGATTCCTGAGTACTTAAAGAAATGATTAGAAAGCTTGCCTATTTTTCTTGAAAAATATTTGGAGAACCCTAAAAAGAATTAATTTTGGGACTCCATTCATGTGTGTTCTGATCTGATTTATTTCGCTATTATCTCCTACCTTTTTTTTCTTTGCATTCAGGTGTACAGTTTGTTAAACCCTGGCAAAGTCCAGTCTGCCTGGCTTCCCTCCTTTTGGTCTGAAGACCAATATTAACCATGGCGGGAAAGTGAAATTGAAAGTGTGTTTTCTTGGCAAAACACATGAGCTTAAAACTGCCGATGCCTTTATTTCCACAAGCTCTGGACATCCCCACCCCTCACACCCCACCCCAGGTCATGTCTGTGAACCTGGTTGTTAAAAGTGTCACATTGTATTGCATGTGGAACTCGCCTTGTCTTTATTTAGCTTGGCTTATTACCACGTCACAAGATCTCAGTCCATATGACTAAGAGCATGCTGTTCTATTGTCAAAGCAATGAAAGGAGCCTCTGTCAGGGGGGACTGGTAATTGGAGAGGGAATTGACCAAATTTGCTTTGATTGTTCTACTAGAAGTCATCAGAGCTGTGCGTGTGTGTGGTGAAGAGAGGAGTCTGTGTTGCTGTAATATAGATCTCACCTGCCAGAAAACAGCCTGAAATTCTGACATTGACACTGTTTGATCTCACTTGATATCATAACTGAAACTAACCACTTCAGCTGAAGCAATATTTGCTTATAAAGTGCTGACTTGTGCTTTTAACTTGAATCGGTCAGCAGATCCTGACATGGATCACTGGATGTGTTGGTTTAAGGAAGACAGTTGTTAGGCTGGGCTTCCCACACAATCATGTGATCAGTTTTAGACAATAACAACAGCATGCCGTGCCGAAAAGCCCCCGAAATCGAGTCTGTCATAAATAAACCGGGCGACCTAAGTTGAACACAAAATGCAAAAATAAACTGCTCACTGTACAGCACAGCTTAATGACTAGATAAAATTAGCAGTGGTAATGTCATTAACACCACTGAAGGCAGAAGTGTGTGTTTGCTACACAGAGGGATGGATGGTTTAAAATTGTGTTACGCAATTTCAAAACTGCCTTGTGGCCTGGGTGTCTCTTCCTTCCTCCCCCTCCCTCTCTGCTGACCAAATTAAATGGATAGTGCATCAGCCGGTTTCTGTTCTCACCATTTCTCCTTCGTTGTTTCACTTAAACTGCTGCCGAAGTATGCTCACGGTTTATTATTGTTGCTGTTTTCCTTTTTAAAAATAATTTTTATTCAAGCTGCAGATCTACTTGTTCTTTTCTTTTTGGTAACATTCAGCATCTGTGCCCTTTTTTAGGAGCAGTCACGTACATGTGAGGAGGACAGTCTGCTGAGGTTTGGGTGTCCAGGATAAGGATGGGGCAGGGGACGTCTGTTCCAGAAGACGTAGAGCAAGCCGTGGAGGTGCTGTCGACGATCAGCGGTAAGGAGAGCCTTGCGTTATTGGACGCTCCATCGCACCACATTACTGCTTATCACATCTCACGTCATCTCATCTGTGGTTCTGTTGAAAGCAAAACGTACATTAACACATCTTTATAGTCTTCTCCAGGTATCCAAGTTAGCTTTTTCAGTCCTTTACATATGATATTTTGTACAGAAGTCAATCTGTGCTTATTTATATTGTTCACAAATATGCACGTAGTGCTTGAAGCCAGTTGCTTGAGAGGTTAGTCGCAGCATTTATGAATTCTAAACAGCAGGTGTTGGAGTTAGTCAGCTGGGGCCAGTTTCACAAAAGCAATTTGCCAGCATCTGCAATTGATGCCAGTGTCCTGTCTCACAAATCATTGTCATTCGCAAATTACAGATACCGAGTTCACATGTTCACACAGTTGAGCATTTCACTGGAGCAGTCAAATTGCTAATTATTTATTAATACAAATCGCAGCTTATGTGTGAAGCAAATCTCGTGGTTTATTAAAAAAAAATGATTTATGAGCTTCTAGAAAAAGTAGGAGAACTGCAATTCTGCCCAGATATACTATATTTAATGAGTTTACACCCAATCACAGAGCAGACAGTTTGGCAGGATTTGCAGCAGATGAGCAGAAATACTAGAATCTATTGACATAATTTGCTCATATGATATTTTAAGACAAGATAACTGCGAAGAAGACTTTATTTAGTATGCCTAATGCAAGATTTTGTTTTGGTGAAAGGAGCTCTGTTTTTGAATACTTGTGCTCACGATTCACAGTGCAAAGTGATATTCATTTATCACGTACACTGGGTGTTGGTGCAGTGCCTCAGTTCATCTATAGACAAATGAGGTGTGAATGACAAAAACAAAGCAAAAAGAACAACAAAAAATACTATACTAGGAGACATCAGTTTCCGTGCCACCATAGTGTAGTTAATGGTCTCAGCATTGCTCCTCTTATAAAGATCGTCTAGCTTTGCTACTGGTTATTAACCCTGTAATGCCAGATGTATCATCTTTGATACATAGTTTGTTTAGACCTCTACATCAGCAGTGTGATGAGATTTATTCATCGCTTTTTTTAGTCCTAACTGACCTACATGTTTATGTTATGTTTTAATTTATTAAGATCAACTGTGAGAACAAATTGCACAGAAATGCTGGATGTAGCACAAATGATACAAATTCAAACTCATATATGCAGTTAGATTTTATTTGTGATCAGACTATTCAATAAACACTCTGGTTTCACAAGAAAAATAAATAAATCATATATTTTTGGCAAATATTTCACAGTTCAGGCTTTACAGGGTTACGTCCTCTGAGTTTACCCAGTTGGACTAAACTACCTGAGCTAGATACACCAATTTATTTTAGTTTACACAATTGTAATATGAGTTGAATAGGCAAATTTAAAATAATTACTTCACTAGCTTTTTAAATTTTATATTTATTTTAATTTCAATTTTTCTTTTACATTTATTTAAATAATTTTTTTCAATTTAAATTGTCATCTTCAAATGACTTCAGCTATCGACTTGGTAATGGTCTTTAATACAAGCCCTGTACCTCGTGCTGGACATAATGTTGTCTAATGTGTTGAGCCTGCAGCCTTTCTTTGCACATTTAACTCTGCTTTTGCTTTAGCTTAAATGGTGCGCTCCTCTTATTTGGAAACGTAACAGTTACACAATAAGGACATGAAAGATTGTAACATTGCTAAATATTACACCAAGTAATTGTCCCAAAGTTTCCAGGAGCACTTAAGTCGGACAATGGGCTTTACCAGGAATAAGGCGGGATAATTCAGTTTGTTGTCAGTGTGATTACGTCTGCAGACGGTTTCAGTTGGAGGGAATAGGTTTTTGATCTTTTGAATTGCTACTTGATTCATTAATAAATCTAATTGTGCAGAATGCCACATAATGAAAAGTGCATGACCACCTTTTGCTTGCGTGCTTTGTACTTTTTAAATTGGGAAATGCTTGTGCGATTGTGTGATGATGATTTAAGTGAAATAAAGGTAATGCGATACTCTAAAGGTGGTGGAGATCTTTGCAGATGGCACCAGTGTAATTTTAGTTTCCTTCCCTATCACCGGTACCACAGTGCCACAGTCAGAAGCTCCCATTGTCTGAGCTGCATGCTTATTAGAGCTTTTTGACTCCTCATGATCTATAAATGAATAATAACTTTTAAAAAAGCAGTTGAGGAATTTGGTTAAGAAAATGAAACTATGTGAGAGTTAAGTCCTTGTGTTGGATAGAAGTGGTGAAAAACACTGTGGTATGCTCATAAACCACGTGCTGCTACTTGCACGTAAATGTGCAGTAAATAAATAGTTTGAGTTTACTTTTATCTCCAAACGGCCAACCCAGAGTCAGTCTCAGCCTGTGATATATGACACCCGTGCACGTATTGCCGAGCCAGTTGCAATTAGCTGGAGAGGGATTTATGTCTTAGCTCACCCTCCACCCCTCTTTTCCTGCGATAAACGCAGCCCAGACATGGAGTGAGATAAATAATCACACACTCTGCAGTCTAATCGAGGAGAGGAAGAGGAAGGCAGCTTAAAAGACGCCTCACGAAAAAAAAGAAAAAGAAAGGAAGCTCACAGAGATGGTACGAACTGCTCTCTGAAGGAAAGATGTCTCTATTTGAGATGGTTCAGGAGAGCCAAGAGGTGTTCAATAAACTGCTCCACAGTCTGTCTGTATCCATCAGCGTGTTGACCCGACAAACACACCACAGTCTGAGCCATCAGCCGACCTGGAGGAGAGGTTAGTGTTAGAGTGTGTGTGCTGATTTAAAGTGTGTATTTGATTCTCCTTTTATTAATTGGAGTTTTCTCACTCTCACGCTAACTGGACGTGCTGTGTATGTATGATGTTCAGTGGTTCAGTCTCTGCTACTTAAATCAGTGCGACAGGATGATAGGACAGGATTTCCTACCGCTAACGGGGAGATTCCCTCTTCTGTTTTTCCCTCCTTATTCAAGCATAATAAAAGAACCTGCCTGTTTAGTTTCCTGCTGAGGTTACAGTAAGTCCACAGTTGTCTGAGGGACTCGAAATTTGACCAAATGAGCTACAAAGGGAAACAAACATGACACGCTTTACAAATGATGCATGGTGTAGCTCGGTCCATAACTTTTTCTGTGCTGTTTACAATAAGTCATGGTTATTGGGAACCTGGTTTAATTTAAATATCAATTTATCCCAGAAAAAAAAAAATTGGTTTTGCTGTAGTTAGAGGCTAAAAGTTAAATGACTTGACACCAGGTTTCTTCTTGTTAAAAGGGAGTTTTTCCTTTCTACTTGCTTACAAGGGATCGACTGATTGTTGGGGTTTCTTTCTATTTTTGTAGGGTCTTTATAGTCTAAAGCTTATTGAGGTAACTGTAGCTATGATTTGGTGCTGTTTAAGTAAAATGTAATCAATGCTACAGAAAATATATGAATATCTGACTGGAAAGTCCTCATTTAACATATGTAGTTGAAATTGTAAATTTGTTCTGCAGATATAATTCTTGATAAATTGCTAAAATCTCCTCTTTTTTTCTTGTGACCATGACACTGTGACTTTATCTCTGCTGGGTTTGCATTCAGCATTTGTTGTATATTTTCTCAATGCATTATACCAAAAAACTTTTCTTTTTTTAAAAAAAAAAACAACCCCATCACTATCTCAGTCAGATACACCCTCATCTGTCTGTCAGTAAAACAGTAAACCAAAGCGCTAGTCACTTAGTTTTCTTTTAACCCTGGCAGACCAGCTGCCACTTTAATGTGTGCTCTTGAACGCAACGCTCTTTGGTGTTTTGACCTTGGTAACTGATTAGCTGATAAGGCTGTGAGTCGCTAATCGACCTTAGGTCGTAACACACCGACGGTAGAAATGTGTGTAGTTTAAAAGGAGAAGCCAAAGTCAAGGGAACAGAGTAGAGCTGCTACATTCATCATGGCTACTAGTCTTTGCTGTGGCCGCCAAACAGTGGAAAGAAAAAGGAATCATAAGTCCACACAGACAGGTGAGTGCTGCCTGAGTGGGAAAAATTAGCTTCTTTAAAGTTTGGAACATTTTCTTGGGTCACAACTTGGTTAAGAGGTCATTTCAGGGTCACAGTTAAGGAAAAACCAGACTAGAAACAGTAATGTTTCTCAGAGAATTAGTTTTGTTGTCATGCAGATTAATTTAGAGGTTTATCTTTTAACCCCTTCACTCTTCATGTGTTATGAAGATGTGCGACTTGGAAATGCTGTGGATCCATTTCTGCTGTAGGGATACTGGGAGTTAGTCTCTGCCTCAGAGTTTATAGTGCAGGCCAAAGTAGCATATTCTTTGATAATAATCCATGTGGTAAAATCCAAGCTGAACAATGCTGACGACATGAAAATGAGTGTTTGTGAAGTTGTGATAATGCAGTTTTTAACACACATGATGCACTCGAGTGAATCAAGTCGCTTCTGTGCTGAAGGAACCAGGCTGACCAATCAAGCTCTGGCTGGACTGTGACGGTGACTTCTATTTAAATTTTGTTTAGCATTCATGAGGTTGTGTTTTTTCTCTTAGTTTTTAGTCTCAGTTTTATCCCAAAGAGTGTGAATCTGTAGATTTGTCATGTTGACTTTTTCTAACACTGAACGATGAGAGAAAATTGTCAGAATAGTTTTTTATTCTCTGTACTCAGATATTCAATCATGAATGTTTCAACCTTGATTCTTTTGTTTTTCAGCCGTCCTGTTGTAAATTTGTTCGGGATCACTGTCCTGTTGCATCATCCAGTTAGAGCCAAACTTTAGGTGTTGGATAGATGGCCCCTAAAATATTTTGGTATGTAGAGGAGTGCTTCTCGACTCAGTGACTGCAAAACAAGCCCATATCATAACCCACCACCGTGCTCGACAGCCGGTATGATGTCTTTGAGCTAAAATGTCATTTGGTTTTCACCAACATGACGCTGTGCATTACGGTGAAACATTTCTACTTTCATCTCATCAGTCCAAAGGACATTGTTCCAGAAATCTTGTGGTTTGTTCAGATGTAACTTTGCAAACCTAAAACGTGCTGCCACATTTTAGAAAGAAGAGATTTTCTCCTGGAAATTCTTCCAAACAAGCCATACTTCAGTCTTATATTTTGATTTTTACCGCCACGACCTTTAACATTTAAGATATTGACTGAGGCCTGTGAAGTCTGTAGCTCTTGGGTTTGTTTGTTTTTTTGCAGTTTTTCTGAGCATTGCACGGTCTGGCCTTTGGGGTGAATTTGCCAGGACATCCACTCCTGGGAAGACTCACCCACTTTTTTCCAATTGTGATTAATCTTTCTAACTGCAGACTTCACATTGTTTGGAAATGGCGTTTTAACTCTATCCAGACTGATGGGCAGCAACAGTTGCTTCTTTAAGATTATTGCTGATGTCTTTCCTCCTTAGTGTTGTGTTAACAAACACCTGAAAGCTTCAGACCAGCAGAAGTCCAAAGCTTGCTTTTAATCAGTGAATCAAGTGTATTTGTCTAGCAGCACTTGGCTAATACTTGCCCTCTATTCCTATGAAAGCAGTAAATGTGTATTTAAGTTTCACACAGTGAAATGGCCTGTATTTGCATTTCAACACAGTGCAATATGTCATGCTGTTTTTCATCTGAGGTTGTATTTACCTAATTTTAAGCCCTTTTATGGATCTGATTATATTCATTATTTCCACATAATTAAACCATAGAAATTAAAGAGGGTGCGCTTTCTTTTTACCACGACTGTTTGTACAGAGACTTTCTCAGTAGAAGGGAGGGGCGGAGGAAACAAGACCAGTGTAATCACTCAAGAAATGTTGACCGGTGTGCATATGAAAGAAATAGGGAGGGTCTAGAAATACAGCAGAGGATTAGGGAAGTGATATTCTGCTCTGTACCTGTGGAGATGAAGACGTTAAGCGAGGAAGAGGAGAATGGACAGAGAGTCAGGATGAAAGAATGCGCAGGCGAGAGGTTTGTTTGTATTTCGCTGGAGGAGATGGAGAGCTACTACAGATACAGCCGCTGCTGTCAACGGCTGCACAGTGAGTTTCGCAGAGGTGTTTCTGTAAGATTTAAGGTGTTCTGCTTCATGTCACTGAGCTCATCTAAGACAGGAACCTGGAGTTGTAATGTCACAGATGACAACTTTGAGCTACAGTTGGATTTTGAAGTCTATTTTGGACATCAGAAATTCACTTACTGCAGCACACAGGTATAGGCCATTGCTTTTGCAGTGCAGGTAAATTGCAAGAAATGTAAAATAAGAAGCAACAGAAATGTGCCCCCTTTTTTTTTTTGCAAATGATGCATTTTCTCTTAAATGCTAAATCGTCTCTTATGGAACAAGTTCCTGCCATTTTTAATGCCTTACGTTAGCATTAAATAGCCTAACCAGCCATCAGGGTTTAGAATGGCTTTTGTAAAGGTTTCAAGGATTTCTTAAAATATTCACAAGAGCACGATGTTTAGTTTCTGCAGTGCTCTCAGGCTGCTCTGGAGAAAATCGGAACACATGACAAAATGAGACTAACCTTGCGCTCACAAAGTTAGTGGGTTCATTATAGGTTGACTTGGCTAAATCTTGGCTTCCCCCTCTTCACAATTTATTTTATAATAATAATAATGATAGAAGATTTTCTCTGCAGTCTTGATGGTCAAGCTTATAATTCACCCATAGCTGACCAGTTCATCTTTAGTCATTCGTCATACTTATAATCTGAAGATTGTTTTTATGGAAACTGTGTGAAGAAGGGGAATGAAGATGCACAAGAAAACATGGCAACACTGTCAAATGGCTCTTGAGACTCCTTGTTAGAGGAAGTACATGTGGCAGAAAGCATTACGGTATCTGCTAGATCCTTATTTACACAAGGTGGTTCAGTAAGTTGGCATCAGTACTCGAAAGTCTACGAGGTTGACAGAGAAAGGAGAGGTGTGTCTGTGTGTGTGTCTCCATCCAGCATGTATGCATGTGGGAAGCGTGCAGCTTTTGATATTTTTTTGTGTGTGTCTGTGTGTGTTTTAGATCTTTGCCTTTCAGTGATATTTCAAGTCTATTTTGGGCCATTTTGATATGTATATTTTTAGTACAAGCTATTCTCGAAATACTTTATCACAAAGCTAGTGCTGTGTTTTGTTTTTTTCCTTCTTGATCCTGTTCTCCACCTTATTGTAGCTTTATCAAGTCATATTTCTATCCCCTGTCAAGATGGAGTCTTGTGGCCATTCGTCCAATGTCAGGATTGCTAAAGTTCTCTAAGATACAAAATCACAGCAGATATTCAAAGGTAGTAAGTGCTTGAAACGCATTTGCCACAATTGATAATCAGCTGTTTTCTTTATTACTTTATGTGGAAATTTCTTGAATCATTTCTTGTAATTTCTTGAATCCTCATGACAGAGATCAGTCTTCCCCTTAAGTACCAAGCCTTCCTCTTTCATGGGTAGTCTCATGATTGTGCAGCCCATTTCCCATTCCCCCCCCCCCAAATAACTGATAAACAACTGAGATCATCTGTCATCATCGGGTGCTGTTTTTGTTTCGATTCATACTCCTTCAAGTTCTCATTTGTAATAACATTTCTTACATTTTTCCTAAGTTTTTAAAGAGACTCCAGGTGGCATATTTCTGGACTACAAATAATCCAAACTTAAAAAAATTACAGTCTTTAAATATGATTGGCCAGAAGCTGATTTTGTAGTTTGAAAAACCACAAATAAAATCTCATTTAACCATTCAGTTCAGTTCAGTTTAATCCAGTTTAATTTATATAGTATTAAATCACAGCATTAGTCACTTCACTTTATATTGTAACATAAAGAACCCATAATAATAGAGACAGACCTCAACAATCAGACGACCTCTTATGAGCAAGCACTTGGCGACAGTGGGAAGGAAAAACTCCCTTTTAACAGGAAGAAACTTCCAGCAGAAGAGGGGAGGCCGTGTGCTGCGACCGGTTGGGGGCAAGGGGAGAGAGACAGGACAAAAGACACTGTAAAAGTGAGCCAGAGATTGATAATGAAAAGAAGTGAGTAAAGAAGAAACACTCTGTGCATCATGGGAATCCCCTAACAGCCGAGGCCTATTGCAGAGTAACTAAGGGAGGGTTCAGGTTCACCTGATCAGCCCTAACCATAAGCTTTGTCAAGTTTTAAGCCTAATCTTAAAAGTAGAGAGGGTGTCTGTCTCTTGAAAGTGGGAGCTGGTTCCACAGAAGAGGGGCCTGAAAGCTGAAGGCTTTGCCTCCCATTTTACTTTTAAATACTCTGGGAACAACAGGTAAACCAGCAGTGCGAGAGCGAAGAGCACTAATGGGGTGATGTGGTACTATGAGCTCTTCAAGATAAGATGGAGCCTGACAATTCAAGACCATGTATGTAAGGAGAAGGATTTTTAATTAGATTCTTCATTTAACAGGAAGCCATATGAAAATAATTTAATATGAGAGAAATGTAGCCCCTGTCAGTGCATTGAACCAAACAGTCCAGTTGGAAAAGGTAAAAACTTCCTGTTATGCGGCAATACTGAGGTATAATGGGAACGATGTGAGTCTTCAGTTATTGAAGTCTTCAAAGCAATAAAAGATAGCAGCAGTTTAAATGCGGTCTGTTTGATCAGCTGTAATGTTTTATTGATGTCTGAGTAAAATATTTTAAACTTGTTACGTAGAGAACGTAGTTGGCTTGCTTCACTCAATCACTGGTTGTAATGCTGATCTGCAGACATCTCAGAGATGATGATAAACAATGCATCTGGAGCTCTAAAACAGTGGGATGATACCATGTTTATGTCCTCTGTGATAGGCTGACTGATATATCAGTTGGATGCCATAAAATACAGTCATATGAACAGTTAATTGATTTAATGAACCTGGCAGCAATACGGCATAAACGATCTAATATATATAAACAGTGTAATGAGATAAGATGAGCCCCTCTTGATCGAAAGAGTGGAAATCCAGGTGTTGCAGTGACTGGCCCACGTAGGCGGTTATGCTACACTTAACGGAAAAAAGTAGCTTTAGCTTGCTGATGTTATTACTTTGTTCATAAACAAAAAAAAATGTTGTGATGACTTTTAGGGGAATTTTAAATCTGCGTAACGTTTTCTGTGGAGCTAGTTTCACATTGCTTTATCTAGAACTGCTCGAGTGATATTGAAATTTGCTTGAAAACGTGATGGTATGGCCTGCACTGCCATTGAAAGGCCTTAGAAAGAATAGCTTCAGAGATAGGGGCTGAACTGTAACACAGATTCCCAATTATGGGGTGTACTCAGGGCCAGGTAACTACATAAATTAGATGAATGGCTTTGAAAATATTAGAGCTTGAAAATGGAGGGAAAAGTGTATTTTCATTGTGATATTCAAAAAAATGGCATCCTCTAACAACTTTCAGTTTGACTTTTCTAGAAAGATTTAGTGTCTGATACAGCCTAAATGAAGCTGTAATGAATTAGTTTTGCCTTAAATATTTAGATCACGTCAGCCTTTATCAGTGATATGCGCAGCTGTTTTTAACAAAGTTCCTTAAATCTTTTGATTCTCGCTGATGAATACTGATCATCACAGAACTCACAGGTCAAACTAAGGGCTTGATATGCGTGCATTTGTTTCCTGTAGAGAAATGCACTCGTAGCATGGTGATAAATTTTGCTTTGTGCAGGGATAAGTGCGACATCTATCACCATCTACAGATAAAATTGATCCTTTTGGCCTTCAGCCTTTAACCGAGCCACACGGCCTGCTTTCTGTCAAGTTTCGGTTGATGTTGAGTAAATACTGTCCACCATATGGAGAAGAGGTGACAGAAAACAGCAATGTGGAAAGTGAAGGAAGGGAGAGGAGTCCAGTGGACATGTGAATGTCTTTGTTTTTCAAACTGAATTTGTTAGTTTTGTTTTCTGTGCTTTTACACTGCGGACGTTTATAATTCGGAGATCGCTTCTTAAATAAACAGCCCAGTATTTATCAAACTATAGAGATGTTCGCACCTTTTTATTTCCTTACTCTGCCTCCGCTGCTTTTTTGGGCCTATGAGTCATTTCACAATTGCCGTCTTCCTGTTTATGCTGTAGCCGGCCTATAGTGTTTGATCTCGAAGCGGAAGGATTCAATACTGTTCTCTTTGTAGGCACGGATGCTGGGGAGGAAAGTCTCAACAAAATAATCAAGCTGTAAGTTATTCTAGCTGTAGTCTGCACTGCTTCCCTAATGCACACACATACAGGTACAACTAGTCTTCCTCTGCAATGGTATGCACACACCGATGTCTGCTCTGCATCCCATGTGCACAGATGCACATTTCCACAATTCACATTCGACCCATTTTCTGCTTTATGGCCGCCATATTTTGCAGGCTGCTTTTCTTTCTAAGCCGTAATTTCAAAGAGGAAGTCCTGGAAATAACCTGATTTAAATTTGATTTGGCTGCTGCTTCTTTTTGATGATATGACATTTTCAAAAAGAGAAGCATGTGATGAAGTTCATCATGTGCTGATTTCAGAAGTTGGGAGTGTTTAGTCGATTGAGGTTATCAGCGGTTTTGGCAAGTTAATAAATTACATTACCAGGATCAAATACACAAAGACCAGCATTTTAAATAAAATGACCTGATTAGACGTCTAATATAATAATATTTTATTTATATCGATATTGATTAATAGATTGATAGAGCTGTGCATAGAAACACACCTTCTAGCACAGAACAGATGTGATACATATATGCAGTACTCACAGCTTTCCTGTAATTTCTTTAAGTAGTCTTAAGAAATAGTTCTGCAGGCTTCTTGAAGGACATTCAAAGCTCTTCTGTGGATGTTCCTGCCTTTTGTTCTGTTCTGTGTCAATATGATCTCACACGGCTTCAATAATGTTGAGGTCTGGACTCTGGGGAGGCCAATCCATGACTGATAGTGTTTCACTGTGTGTTTTTCTATCCAAGTTTGCTTTTACTGCATTGGCACTGAGTTTATGATCACTGTCGTGCTGGAAGATGTATTCCCACAGTAACAGCTGTTACAGGAGCCACCATTCACATATCAGTGAAAAAAACTGAAATGAAAAGTAATCAATATACATTTAGGAAATCTGAAGGCAGCTCACAATGATGGTGATAACTTTGCTGCGGACTTCGTGTAAATTGTAAATGTTAAGGGGTGGAGGTGTAAACTGATGACGAGTGGGTGAAACTGCATGCATGATAAAGTGGTAGAGACAGGAAGTGAGCTATTAAAAATCCTCTGCCTTTTCCTGTGCAACAGCCAACGTGCTCTATCTTCTAAATCTGACATGATGTAAATGTACACGTACGCCCACAGGGCTCCATCCTGACACAGCTTCCTTCATGTATGCCAGCTCTTGAAGGACCTTCGGCCATTATTACACGAACATGTTTTAAAAAAGGCTCCAGCCTTTCATTTATTGATAATCTCATCTCAGATGAGACTGAGATTCGTGTTTAATTTAATATTATTGTCAACCTTACAACAACCATCATTTATGTCTATTTTGTGGAACTTTCACCACTCTCTCTATGATTTCTACCTGCTAAAATATTTTAATATTCGGCCTAAAAAACTTGTATAATTATACGTCTGGCCTGGTGTAGTGGTTGCGTGCGCTAGGAAAGTGAACACATGGCGTCCCCATTCCATTCATATGACATTATGACACTTTTTATGTAACATGAAAATTTTTTACTGGTATAATCACCAACAATCAGATGTGGCACAGCCCTAGTGTGGACTTTAGCCTTTGTAACTTTGCCACCTTTTACATGCACAGAAGACTTTATAATAGTCTAAAGCAGGAATGTTGAACTCATTCAGAAGGTTAACTACATATTTAAAATACCTGACATACCCTAATGTGAGAAATATAATTACAGTTTCAGCAGAAGGTCTCAGTCTTTCTATGTGATGGCAACAGCATGAACACATAAGTTAGTAAAATGAAAGAAAACTTTCTCCTGTCATTAGAAAACAGTACTCTTAATTCACAAAAGTTGTCCTTCTGTATATTTTAATTTCAGGCCAATTACAAAAAGAACAACTTTTCTGCCATTTAATCTATTACTTAATTACTTTAGTGTGGTATGAACGACTATTGTGGAGGTCTTTACCAGTAGGAAAAGCTCTAAAAAATGCAAAATCTATGCCCTCCTTCACATTTTCCAAAGCTAACCAGGGTCAGACTGGAGTCTTTGTCGGGCCGATTTTGGACCTCGAGCCTTATGTTTGACAGCCTTGCTCTAAAGGAAATTAGATAAATGTACAGTCACTTTCTGGCAGAGCAGCACATATTTCACTTTGAAAGAAGATACTGTTTTAAGGCGACTTAGGAGCATGTGTGTGTTCAGTTAATGAGTGTTTTTATCACAAATTTGAATTGATTAAATTTTTTTCTCAGATTTTTTTGTATATAGAAATGAAGAGTAACGTAGCAGTAGTAGTAAAATAAAGCATGTTGAAACCCACTAAATCTGAGACTGTTCAGCGGCAGCAAGGCTGCCTTTACGTGAATTAAACTCCCCAGAGTCAAAATTTTCAGTTTGTGTGTGAGAGTGAAGCAGGGGGTCCCCCTGCTGACCCCAGTGGCATTATGTGTGTCTTTTGTGCCTGTACGATGGTGCGAGAGAAGCGGAAGAAAACGGAGGCTTCCATTTCAAAGCGTGTTTGTTTTATTTGCTTACATTTGTGTACATACTCTGCTCTTGTTTTAAAGGAACCGGGTGCCAAAATCTCAAATTACATTTAAGCTAATTTATGTCTGTTTGGTTACACGAAGAGGCTGAATCAGGAAGACAGACAGACTCCTAAAAGCTGATTAGCATTGGCCAAGAGATCCTTTTTTTACAGTGAATTTAGATCATATTACATACTGCCTGATATTCAAGACAAATATTACTGAAGCTAAATTGTACATTTAGTACAATTAAAAAGTTATAGTATAGTAATTTGATAATGATAATAATAATAATGATGATAATAATAATAATAATAATAATAATAATAATAATAATAGACTTCCATGTTCTCTTCCATGTTCTCAGCCAGGGGGCGGGCTGGATGCTCCAGAAGCTCCGCCTCCTGGCTGGCACAGACAGAGAGGGTGTGTGTGAGTGTGTGTGTGTGGGGGCTGTGCTGAGCAGTGACAGCTCAGTCAGCGGCTGGAGCAGAATGGACTCCCGTAACTTCCACCGAGATGTTCTCTGACAGAATATGCGGCCGTGCGTGAGCGTGTTTTAACTCTGTGTGTGTGTGTTAGAGGCGGGGAGGTGGACACACACACATGCACTCCCTAAACAAACAATGGCATTGAACAGAGTGTCTCAACTCTGCCACGAAATCACCAGGCTATGGCTGCAGCTGAAGATGATGACAGGTAGAGTGTGTGTGTATAAATGTGTGTGATTGTCTGGTTTTGGGCAAAGTTAAGATTGTGGGAATTCTGCAGGTGTGTTTCTCTTTGTATGCATTTAGTTCTTGCTCTGTTGACTCAGTGCAGTTGTTACCTGTGCACTCTGGTATCAGAGGTAAACCTGGTGAGAAAGGAGAGTCCACTGTCCACTTAAGATCTTAGACAACAAAAAACAGACTAATGAGGGGTAATAACTGACTGAGTTAGCCAATCAGACTTGATCATCATCTAGTGAAGACTGTAGCAGCACTGAAACTGAGCCAAAGCACGTGCAAGATTGCTGAAAATATGTCTAGAGTAACCTGGTGTAGACCTAAAGTGTAGTAGATCCTATCCTCTGCACACAGAGGATTTCAACATGGTGCTGCTATGGTAAATGGCAACACATTGTCTTAAAAAATGTTGCTGTTTTTCCTGAAAAGGTCATATTGATAAAACTAATGCAGAGATCAGCAGGGAAGTGAACTTTCAGAAAACAAAGAATATTGTACTAAAGGCTGTTGTTGTGGTAGAATAGAAACCTTTTTGACACATAAACCCATCAAAGTTAAGGCTGTGTGAGAGATCACTCATGTCATGAGGAGCTCGGCTGGTGAGGGTAACCCAATTTATGAATGAAGGAGATGAGTGAGCATGGTCTGACATTGATTTTTGTCTCACTGCACAAAGATGCTCTTCCTGCTAAAGGCACTATGGTCCATCAGACGGTTACATAATCAAATCTGAAGTGGACAGTGCATTTTGTCCCGAGGTCCTGTTTGTGCGTTGAAGTGAGGTGTGTGTGTGTTTATACAAGGTCTGTTTACCCACAGTTACAGTACTCAGTGGGGCACGCTGACAGCATGTTAATCACTTTCGTCCCATTAACTAACACAGTGCGTTTCCTCTTGTCAGTTGGAAGCAGCGTTGGGACAAAACGCTTTTGAGACTTTGAATGTCAACATCTCCTCCCCCTTATTTCCACCCTCTGTGCGTGTTTGCGCGCACGTCATTTGACTCCATCTCATCTATTTGGCCTTTTTTTTTGTTTGTTTGCTCTGTTGTGGAAAAATGGAAAACTAAAAAAAAGCCGCAGAGTCTATATGAATCCATAGAGATTTTTGGTCGAGCCTTTCATGGCCCCTCAGGTGTGTGTGCAAAGTAGTGTTTGTTTTGTGAGCCTGTTTCGTGTTGCTGTGCAGAGAGTGAGCGTGTTTGATCTGCTAGCAGATGGGCTGAAGTTATCTCACGAGCTTAGCCCGTTCATGCACGGGCAAACACACCACAGAGGTATCAACCTTTCCTTTCTTACTTTTGCCAAGTCGAGATTAGAAATCGGCAAGTCGTGACTGTGTCCCCGCAAGGCCACTGATATACGTGTGTATGTCAGTGCCTTATGATCTGAGAAACAGGAAGCATTAACATCGAGTTAAAATCCAGTGTTTGCGCTGCTTTTTTATAAAGTTGATTTGTTTGATCCTAGAGTGGCACACACACACGCACAGCTAAATTAATCTTTCATGATCTCAGTGAGCAGGAGTTTGGGTTAATAATAAAATGCAACATATTAAGTGTATTGAATACAAGTGTCACATTTGTCAGGCTAATACAGTTTCAGTCAGCCTTAGGGACCTCTTGCTGTTTAATATTGCTTAGAAGATGCACCCCGAAATCCCAAAAAGTGTGTGTGTGTGTGCGCGCGCGTGTGTGGTCTCATTTTAATGTGACTTTTTGGTGAATTGACAGGCTTCTGTGTGTCTTTGAATGCAACTTTCTATCTAAGCTTGCAAGCATTAGCTCATAACTTAGCACTCATTTCCATATCATTCAAATATGATCGCTTCTGACTCCAATAAAACGCCACGGTGACGGCCCGAATGCCAGACTTCAGCCTTCAACCGTAAAATAGAAGTCCATTAACAAACTGTTGATGTTCTTGTGGCTGTGACAATCTGTTTTATACAGTCTCTGACTTTTTGGTAAACATTTCCCAGTCATGTAAAAAAAAAACCTGCAACTTTGCATTTGTTATAGTTATGTTACAAGTGCTAGAAGGTACAGGTAGATAATGCATTTTAATGCGATAACAAACAAAAAAAACTGACACAAAGGCTCAGTCTGGATCCTGGACTTCCCGTGCTGTTTTAGTAGAGCCATTACTGCCTGGCAAATGGCCATCTCTTTTACATACTACACTGCAGAGCTTGTAGCCTCTTCTGACACTGCTGAAAAATACATTCTGTCATACATGTAGTGCAAACTCAAACTGTCCTGGGTCAGGAAGAAGCAGAACTAAATTTCTGCCTCTTCAGCAGGCTCTACTAAGCTTTAAAAAGCATTCTAACTTCCTCTGAAGTATCGCTGACCTTTTAATCGTGACCCACTCGGCTTCAGATCAGATTTCTTTGCTAGCCAATATCACGGCACTGGATTACTCTTCAAAGTTGACTTTCCTCTGCGAATATCAGAGTTGAAGGGCTTTCGTCAAAAGTGGAGCATTAGACACCTATAATCACATGTAAATTATACTAAAGCATTCTGCAGAGTCATACAACCTTGACTACATGGAGAAACTACACCAGAGAGGGAAAAATATCTGGAATCTGTGATGACTTAATGATGCTAAATCCATCTTGAAGTGAATCTGGCCCAGTGTTAGTGACTTTTAAGACTATTCTAAGAAATAAGGCTTACTTCCAGGGCATGATGTCAATATATTAAAAAAAAAAAGTGGTGGTGTTAGCTTTTCTCTGCAACTGGAGGGTCCTTTTCAGGCAAGTAAAAACACAGGGCTATTGGATTCCTTCCTTACTGGCTGCCTCCTTCTTTTTCTCTCCTAGTATGTAATTTCCCCCCCTTTTTTTCTTCCTCCCCACTGTCTTTCACTTCTCATGTTCTTTGTTCTGTGTAGTGTAATGACTGGTAGCTATAGCCAGAGGCAACTAAAAAAGGGCTGCTGTTATATCTGCTGGTTTTGCACTCAGCTTGTGCTATTACTGTATGTTTTCTTTTTTCCTCTCTAGTGGTGGGGAGAGGGGGAGAGGAAGGGAGGAGGACCTGGATTTTAAACCCACAAAATTGCGAGTACATGCTTTGTAGTTTAGTGAGGTGCACCACAGATTTACCGACGGCTCCCAGCCCGTTTGGGAGTTTCTAGATTCTGAAATTCCCACGACGGAGCTCAAGTCTGTAGCCAAGATCAGGTAATGTTTGTCACCTGGTGGGGTTCAGGAGGGTCACATCAATTACTGAGCCACCTAGATGGCTCAATTATTCACAAATTACCTTATGGAATGGCGGGTCTGGTTCATGCTGACGCACTCAGACATTCGAGTCATTTCACACTGTTGCACTTGCTGCAAAAACAAAGGAAAGACATGGTCTGGTTGTTTTAACAGCGTGTGAGCGTAAATAGACTAAAATTACCTTTAACTAATAGGTGAATTCCTTTTCTTGTACTTGAAGGTGGTGCATGAACCCATTTGAAGCCTCAGCATTTTTTTATTTTGTATTTTTTGGAGCCAGACGTGACCATATGTGGATGAGAAGGTGGTGTGCTAATGTTAGCAGCTGGAACTAGAATACTTCCATGCTTGATTGGAAAGGAGCATCAGTGGGCCACATGGGTGCAGTTCAGTCACACACATGCTAATTAGTGCTAAGTTAACAGACTGATAAAAATAAGTTTCACTTGTCAAAGCTGATGTACATGTCCTTGATGCACCGTGCAAAAGTTGACGCTTTGCACGGTGCTTGGAGCTTCCTATTTTGGGCGCTTGCACTGAACAGCAGAAGCACATTTGCTGAATAAAGAACGATTCTGCACAAACTTGTCTTGACGTCAGCAGGCAATAAAGGGCTGCATTCACTTGTGTAACACAAATCAATATTATTATTGTTTCATTAAAACGCTTAATGCTGCCTGAAAGGGTACGTGTGTGTGTTCATTTGCAGATTTTTGCGCACTTTGCTTCCGCGCAGAGTGGGAACCATGCCTGAGAGGGATTGTGTGTCCGTGTGTGTGTTGTGATGGCAGCGCAGACTGTAGACAGAGGGACAGTAGTGTGTTGTTTTGCTGAGATGATGATGCCACCATCTATTCAGTAGATTGGGGCTCGCTGCCAGTGACCGAGTAAAGCCTAAAGCTATTGTTCTGGATTTCTAACGCAGTGGACTGGACTCAGAGGACATCGCTTTCGTCTTCTTGGCCTTTTTAAGTTGAAGACTTAATCTTAATCTTTCGCCAAGAAAAAGCTTGTAAAATGTACATTTGGTGATTTAAGGTGGTTTCAAGCGATTGGTTTGGAGAGTAGGTAAAAAATAAATCCAGAAATTGATATATTATGTTTTCACCACCAGTGAAACTATTTTTTCTTTACACTTCTAAATATAAATAACTTGTACACAAATCCAGTCGTAATAACCTTTTACAGCCAAATGAAACAGTTGCAAACCTGAAACATGATATATCGGACCACCTGTGTCTGTAGGGTCTCCTTGGCAGGGCGTGGAGGTCCTGGAAAACACACTTGGATAGGCATGTTGTTCAGCATTGGCAAATGTAAATAATAAGTAATAATTCACCTGGACTCTATTCAGTGAAACCTAGGTACTCCAGCTGACTGAACACTTACAGCTGTAGCTTCAGACATCAAATAAGAACATGTTTTTTGACCTGCTAATCTTTCTTGAGCCCCTGTAGTTGAAGCTGTGGGTGTGGGGATGGGCACCAAATTCACATGCATTCCAGATCACTGTTGGCCCTGTGACCCAGTTGTTTGGCACGGTGTGTGCATGCCAGCCCTTATCGTGTGTGTGTGTGTGTGTGTGTGTGTGTGTGTGTGTGTGTGTGTGTGGTAGAAGCACCACAGCAGTGACAGATGGGGCGTTGGTAAACCCGGACTATAATGCCAGATAATAAAGCTTGGATTCCCTCACATGCACACACACACATACACAGCTGCAGAATGGTTGTGTTGCTTCTCAGCATGTAACTCACACAAATGTGCACACAACTGGCCATCTCTCTGAGCTGGTATTTAACACCAATGCAACAACTTTTAGCCCTGCATGCCACGCCCTCACCGGATTCCCCTACCTAGTGCCTTCGAGTCTACATTCCAAGTCGGTCCTTTTCCATTTGGTGCATACCATAGCAGCAGATGCAGAGCTTAAGGTCTCAGTGACGCGCCTGAGTGCTGGTGGACATGTGTCTCAGTGAAATTCATCCTGTCTGCTTCAGGTTTTCCATCAGTTTGATCCTTTTACAATCTAAATGATTAATTTTGTGTTAAGAATCTAAATCAAGTATCACTGGTCCATGGTTGAGTTCTTTCTCTTGTTGCGACCATAAACACGTAATCTAAAATGTACTAAAAGTTATAAACTGCATACTAGAAGAAGGTTAAAATGGGGTTAACAACATCTATAGATTGCAGCATCAACAACCAATCATTTACCAGTTTATCTGTAATGATGAGGGCAGCACAGAATTGGCGCAGGCTGAGATTTGTGCCCTAACAAAACACAGGCACAACATTAGGGGGAACAAAAGGTTTAAATGTTGCATTTTAAGCGGGACTTATAGCCATCAGTGGACCGTAATAATACTTCTCCATTTGCTTATGTCTTGTTGTGTCTATCTAAGGTTCTCTCTGTGTGTTGTGCACCTCTGTGTCCAACCACATCCTGGCTGTTTTTGTTTGCACGGTCCTCAGCGAGGGTCATGTCTATGCACTTGTGTGTATTGTCACGTGTGTTTGACTGCACTCCAGTCAGCTATCTGGCTTCCTGCGGCTTTGAGCTTTGACCAGCCATCGATGCTGGCAGCCGTCAACAAGCAGAGAACAGCTGGCTGCCGTCTTTGAACCGACAATGTGTGTTTAGTGATGAAAACCTGTAGGAGCATGACTGCAGAACAAAGGAACAGGATGTGTGTGTCCATCTGGGTGATGGTAATACAATGTATTGGCGACAACAGTCTGGCTTTTATAGGACTTAATTGGGCTGCTGCCTTTCATTCTCCTCAGAGTTGGGGTGACATGTTAATCCTGAGAATCATTTCTCATATGACAGACAAATAAACGTTTATCTTAATATGACATTGCGAACTTCCCCACACAGTAAATACAGTAAGCATAAAAGGAAGCTAAAGTTCAAACTCATGTGACAGTCTTCTTACTCGCATGTACTCTCTTCCTTTTTTAAAATATACTCCAATATATTTAGACTTTGCTGCCAACTGTGTCTGCTTTTTTTGCTTTTGATTTGCACATCTGCAATAACCGCAATAACTCTGTAGCAACAGCAACATTAATTCTTATAACAACAACAGTTTTACGGTTTTCATTGTGAGGTAAATGCTCTACAATAATACAGAGAACTCCAACAATCATCACCTACGGGCATGCATGTAGTGACTGGGCGAAGAAACCAAAACCCCTTTTGGTTGGGGCTCAATAACCTCAGTTTTATCTGAATTTAGGAGCAGGAGTTCAGGGGTCATGTAGGTCTTTGCCTTTAAGGCAGTCCTGCAGTTTAATTAATCGTTGCGTGTCATCTGGCTTCGTTGAAAGATAAAATTGGGTGTCATCTGCATAGCACTGAAAATGCATGATGCCTTGTAATAATATTGCCTAAGCGAAGCATGTATAATGCAGATAGAACTGGTCCCAGGACAGAAACCTGTGGAACTGACAGAGCTGCCATCAAGGAGAACAAAACTATATGAACAAATGTAAAAGAAAGTTAATAGCTGTGATTTGAAAACATAAGCTGCGGCATGTGCAGCAGGTCAGTGCTGAAGCCGCAACTTTGCAGAATGTTTGACGTTTGAATAATATTCACGTCAGTGTTCTCCTCCCAACACTGGGCTGTTTACAACCTTTCAGATCACGAGACTCCACATCATCTGTAGTGTGATGGTGATGAGAACATGCTCAACATCGCATAATGTTGGATGCTGTGTGTTTTATGGTTTTAAACTGTGGCGCTCCTCCTGACCCTCTGCCACAGAGAGATCACATCCACGGTATCGGCTAGCACCAGGCCAACACATTAAATATGTAGGCATGTGTAAAGAAACCCTGTCCTCCATATCATCTTATTGAGACGAGAGCACCTCTACAGTTTTTGTTTTTTCCCCCAACTGCTTCCTTTTCCCTCTTTTCACCCCTTTAAATCCAGGTCTTTTCCTCCCTCATATATACAACCAAGAATACAGCTGGAGACATTTAGGAGTGTGAAATGATCCGATTTAGTAGACCGCAGCTGCAGCTGCATATTAATCCTGAAATGATGCGTTCATGCAGCACATATGTCTTCATCCGAGTTGTACTTAACATTAACTTAAAAGTTATTTTAACTGCTGAATAGAGCCCTTTAGAAATACAATACACTTGATAAAAGTTAATAATGGTGTAATATTTTCCTAATGCATAAGATTGCTGGGATACATATTATTTGTCCTTCAGATAAGCCCCTGAGAAAAGGATGAATGAATTTGGGAAGGGGTGTCAGAGGCCTGGGGGGAAGGGTATAAGGAGGGGGTGGGGCATTCTTTCGAGGCCCCCCATAATCACTATTTGTGTTTGGCTGCCTTGTCCCACTTCCAGTGTGTGTGTGTTGTTTGGTGGGTAAAAGGGTTTCGCTCGCAGCCTCGCCACTATAGTTTGATTTCATTCATTCCACTGAGGACAAAGCGAGCCGTTTGAGAGTTTCAGCAGCAGTGAAAAGCTGCCCGACGCCTGAATGTCTGATATATCTGCACCATTCACCCATATAGTTCACAAACCATGAGCACTGTGCAGGTTATTTCAGCTAAATGAAATTGTTCTCTACAAATGTTCTTACATTTTCATAAAAATATGATGTTCAATTGGGGGAGGAAAGAAATGTCTTACAAAGTAGATTTTTGCATGCAGCAGGAAACTATTTCAAGCATTTAAAAATGCATCTTCTTAGTTGGACGATCACTTACTGATGCTTTCACAGCTACTTTACTGACTTGTATTTAACACTAACAGCTGCAAGTACTCATCCTAAGGCATGGCTAATGTAGGAAATGACCGACTAAAGGAGCTTTAACTCCATCTGGTTGAAATGGCAAATCCATCCATGAACTGGACACACTGTGACATGAAGTATTGCAAATCGCATGATCGCATCGCTTGAGATTTAGTCTGAGAGTTGGTTTTATTTTGAAATAAAACCAACTCTCTTGCTGTAGGGTCAAAGATGCGGACACTTGCACGCTTAAAGTATATTCAGAGTCAGAGAGCGCTGCACATGTCTTGCTGTTAGTCAGAGCTTGGGCCTTAGCCAGAGCTTACTGCCTGACACATTGAACTGACAGCTGGCCCAGTGATCCCACAACACTCAAACACACACTCTGACATATGACAACACACTTGCTCACACACAGTCTGCCTCCTATACTGTATATCATATACAAATAAAACATTTCCTTTTGGATCCCCACCTCATTATCTCCTTTGTCCTTCCAGAAAACAAATTGTTCTTCATTCAGCACTCATTGCTTTGCTCAAAGGCACCATGAACTCAGATTTTAAAGCACGCCCCCTTCCTCTTTGTCTCTGCTGTAGTAGAAGCTAATTACATACAGTTTCTGGGGTTTTTTTGTGTTAAATTACAGAGTGGTTGATTTTTGCTGGAAGCTCTGTGGTCGGTTTGAGTCTAATAAGTGGACCTGGATTAGTGCCAAGTCAACCATCTCTCTTTTTCCACTCTTAGACCGTTTACTTTTATCTTCCTCTGTCCTTTTTTTAAGCCATTTCTTCTTCTGTCTTGACCCAGTCACTGCTCCGATTCTCCTCTTGTTTGGTTGTTTTTTCTGCAATAATCACTGCTTTTTTTTTTTTTGGATAATCTCCTAAAATCTGTAAAGCTTTACCTCTGACTTTACCAAAGTGTGAGTGAGTTATTGCTGTACACCCCCAGGACACCATGTTCCTTCCTGACCAGAGCTACTTACAGTATACTTTGTTTTACTTCTTTAATAATTTTTAAAGCAAGTTCCAAGAGCATCTCAAACATCCTGTGAACAGCTGCTCATACTGTAACATATGTTGACTTCACAAAAAACATGAGACGTACAATCTGTAGTATGAGTCACTGTCTAGCCAATCGTACGCTGACACAATGTATGTAGCATTACTGAAGCTTTAAGCTCTTAATCCCAGGGGGTTGCTGCATCATATGGAGCTGCTGCATAGACCGACGGTGCCACAGATTAAAGAAGGAAATGACCAACAAACATCAGCATGCGCACAGTTTTTACAGGTAGTCTGAGGATATTTGTGACGAAGAATGCCAATTATGTGATCACCTGCAGTGCTTTAGTCTGGTATGAGTGGATTGCTTTGTTCTCCAGTGTGGTCATTCTGTCTTATTTTCCCACAGACTAAAGGTTTCATGCTGTTACAGACTGTTTTTAGTTGTTTGGCTCAAGTGACTCACAAGTCCTGGTTTATGACCGCCTGATAACATCGCTGATGGCCTCAGCTGCACTTTGTGTTTACCGTAAAATGACGCATTCACACTTTGGTAATTAACAATAGACTCGCTGAACATATCGTTGTGCGTTAACATCTTTAATAACTACAGGATTAGATTTAGAGATTTAAAGAGGGAGCAAGTAAGGCACATCTCAGAGAAATAAAGTCTAAGAAGAGAGAGTGTTAGTTTGTATAACTCTGCGTCCAGTTCACATGGCTGACACATGTCTGATTGGCTGACAGTGTTACAGTTAGATTAGCTAGCCCTTAATAGCTTTTTGGACTGTCTATTGACAGTTCTAATGTGATACCATCAGGGAGGGCAGCTTTTACCATCAGGGAGGGCAGCAGGCCAGTGTTTGTAGACAAGTCTGTCACTTCCATTTACACTATGACCACAGCAGAAAATAAAAAGAGAGTGTGTTGTTGTCTATGGTTAGCTTGTGATTGTGAATTGGAGACATCCACACTGTTAACCTCACGGTGGCCTATTTCCATCTTTTATATGCAGTTTGTTATCAGAGAGAAAAGTGGAGCTTTTAAACCTCATCCATCAGGACACTTTCACCACAAAGCTTATCCTAGATGAGATTAAAACAGTGACTCTTCTAAAGATCCTATAATCAGTCTGGTGTTGCAATTTTTGGGTCGATGGTCCCTTTATAAAAATGTGAACAGTTTGTTTGGGTGGCACTTGGATGGTAATTAATGCATCTCACTGCCAGTCCACACCATACTGCTAGTAAACCTTGCCACACTTTGCTCACACCAGCCGCGGTGCCAGCATTTGTCTGCACACACTCAGAGACACACACACGTAGCGATGCTCCATCATACACACTTAGATGACATTATAAATTCTCAGTTTTCATTCACAGATGCACACATGATCGGACACAGTTAACAATCCAATCCCTGTTTTTGGCATACATGGCTCACACATGGCAGCCAAATCAGAGGGGGGAGAGTGCTTTTTCTCTATCTCTCTGTCTCTACATGTCTCAAAGGGCTAAATGAGATTACTGTAATCCAGCCTGACCACAGGACAGAGGAAATCCAAATGGTGTTTACTTCATCTCCAGTCTACATTACTTTTACCCTTTTTTACTCTTTCTCCTTTTTGGATTTTCTCATTTTACTCCCTCCTTTTTTCATGTGCCCTGCCCTCTTTATTTCGCCCTACTTCCCATGCTCCTCCCCTTTTACACCTTCCACATATTTATATATAAACACACTTTAAAAAAAAAAAAAGTTCAGCTGTTGGTTATATTGGCAAAAGAGTTGACAGTGGATTTTGGTTTGGAGACTTTGTTTTCTAACATACTGTTTTCTGTTTCTTTGTTTAGATGACATCGTGCAAAAGGATGATACTCCTATGTATGCAGCACAAATCGGCTCTGAACTCCAGAAACAGTTTGCCATCCTGCCAGGTTGGTTTGATATTATACACATGCACAAAGTGGCAGTTAATTATTTCAAGACATGCATAACTTTCTCCTCCTTTTGATATGTAAAGAACATGCGAGTAAACCCGGCTCTTTGAATCAGCTTATCCATGTCAGTGACTTAGTGGTGAAACTCATGATGAACGAGTGACCCCAGAGAGATCTCGGTGTCTTTCCAAATGTGCAGCATGGATTAGATTAAACTGGACAATTGAGTTGCTAACAAACACATTCATGTGTGTGAACAGGGGAATTTATGTTGGGGCAGAGCTAATGGGGGTTATAAACATAGCGCAATTGGCCTAACTCTTTAGAATCTAATTATATCTTTGTGTCTGTGTAGCTCAGTGAAACGCAGTCCTCTCTCTACTTGCGCTCTTCTATGTAACAAAACTGTTGGTGCAATTAAAAAAATATATAAATGTCTCTGGCAGCAAAAACACTTCCAGGACGTGAAGGCGGATATGTCCAGCAGAGTCCAAAAATAGTTCCGCTCATACTTACATGACAGCCAAAGCGACACTTTGTGAAAGGCTTTTAACCTTTTGATAATTTATTTGCTTCTGTTTGTGTAGTTACCAATATTTTAACTCATAAAATAAAAAAATAAAAGTTTAAATAATTTTGATTTCATTGAAGCGTAATACCTTAAGGGTTTTGCTTTGCGCTGCAGATATATTTGGACCTTTCTGTGTCTGCAAAGCTATAAACTATATGTGGGACCAATTTACTATCCTTCACACTCTGGGAAAATGTTGATGCAGCACTAACAAAATTATTGTGACCGTGTGCAATGAACTATATTATTGTCTTTGAAATTGGGACAACAATTGGGCTTCGAAGATGGGAACAAGGTCTGTGTCTACTTGCAGTCAGTTTCCATGTTGAAAGGAACTTTGTTCCATCAAGACGATGCTATCTGATGGAGTCAGGTAGAATGGGGTCTGTGGCAATATGGCATTAACTATGATTGATTTGCAGAAATTGCAAGTCTGTGGCTACAGAAATTCGGAAATTCTTCCACAAATAGTGACATAGTTCCTGCAAAATAGTTGTTTAACTATAAAATGACTCAGGCGCTCTGCAACCTTGCTCTTATACCAGAATACAACCAGCTGAGTTGAGTCCTCTGTTGCAAAGACACGTGACACTAGCAGTATGTTGACTTTTTTTTGTTTATAAATTAGATGACAGTTATGTGCAAACCTTGATCTGTCTGTCTGAGAGTGATTGCAGTGTTTCTAAATCAGACTGCAATTGCTTGGCGACAAGTTGCCTTGTGTAATCAAGCTCAACTTTGTAAACAGTTGTGTGCAACTCAAAGTAAAGAAATTCAATGCAATTTTGTCTTGTTATTTTTTTTCCCTGATTGCAAAAAGGTTGTCGTCATATTTTTACTCTAGTATGGAGGTGGTTTTCAGGTGTTTACTTAAAACAAAAACAAAAACAAACAAAGCAGGCATGGCAGGAAAGAACTGCTAAGAGAAGGAAAAAAAAAGGAGAGAGAGAGAGAGAGAGAGAGAGAGAGAGAGAGAGAGAGAGAGAGAGAGAGAGAGAGAGAGAGAGAGAGAGAGAGAGAGAGAGAGAGAGAGAGAGAGAGAGAGAGAGAGAGAGAGAGAGAGAGAGAGAGAGAGAGAGAGAGAGAGAGAGAGAGAGAGAGAGAGAGAGAGAGAGAGAGAGAGAAAAAAAAATCCCAACATGACCAAAAAAACTCATTTGAGACAACATGATGGAGTAGTGTACAAATCCACATGAAAATGCAGTGAAACTCTAGGGGCAGATTCAACCAGAATAAAGAAAAAGAGTTCTGATCCCAGCTGGTCCTGGACCCCTCTGTGGGACCCCAATGTGGGAAAAACTTGTCAGTTACTGATGATAGGTTGGCCCAGATAGAAGCCATGCAGGCAATCATAACCAACCACTCACACAAAATGCACACAAAGCAACATGAAACAAACATGTCAGCACAGAAACCTACTCTTAGAGCTCTGTATTGGGTTACCATGACGATACTGCCTGACCAGTGACGGCATGTGAATAATTCATCGCCCCAATGTTCTGCTTTGAAACTTGACCTGCCAACCAAAGAGAAGTGTGTGTGTGTGTGTGTGTGTGTGTGTGTGTGTGTGTGTGTGTGTGTGTGTGTGTGTGTGTGTGTGTGTGTGTGTGTGTGTGTGTGTGGTCCTGCTTATTTTTATAAATGTGATTTTTGCTCCGTCTCTCCTCAGCCAGAGGCGTGGTAAACAATCACATTAAGGCTCCTCTTAATGCCTTTCTTTCATTCTGAATTAGATCCAAAATGAATTTGCATGACTTTCCAATTATGGAAACAGGACTGTATGTAATTTATGATTTTTACCCTGCTGCACTTTATCAAGCAAGAAGTGGGTTTATTTGTGTCTGAGTGTATTTATATAAAGGAGGAAAAGTAGGGCACAAATGAACCATTACAACATAACTTTCAAGTTTTCAATCCAGCTGTCATCAAATCAATTAAAAGCATTGACAACACCAGGTGGACACCGTGCCTGACATTTCTGTGATTCCTGTCTGTCTCCAGGGGGGCGAGGGATGAATGGAAGCCCCGTCATCGTCTTCCCAGAATTCCCAACTTTCAGCGAGCTAGAAGAGGAGGAGCTCCAAAATGTCCTCAGCTACCTCACGAGTGTCCCCAGGTGAGTGTCTCTCACCCCTCCTCTCACACATGTGCTGTGCTAACAGAGCTTGAGGTGTAATACCAGGCGGAGCCAACAGATGCCAGCACAACACCAAAGGCCTGACTCGAGGAGAAGTGACACAAAAGACACAAAGGTTTAGAGAAGAATGGAAGACTAAAGAATAAGTCACTGATAACTGGCAAATCAAAAATTGAAACTGTACTCTTTGATGTGGATATACGAACAGAATTTTTGTTACAATGTTAAAACATTGCTCATATGAACTCATATAGTAGAACTTAGGCCTGATGAAAGGTTTTGTATTTATAGTTTTTGTATATTTCTGCAGTGGAGGTTTGTTTTCCTAACTAGAATATTTTTTTTATTTATCTGTTCTCATTACTCCTCTGTCCTCCTTCTTTATGCTCCCTCTGCCCCTCCATCCTCTCACCTCCCCTCCCTTCCTTTCACCTTTCCTTTAGTGCTGAGCGCAGCACTCTCATCAAGCACAGACATGCTCTCACACACATAATTAAAGGAGAAAGGAAGATGCAGCTGTATATCTATCTGTGTGTGTGTGTGTGTGCGCGCATATGTTTGTGTGTGTGTCATGGCGGCCATTCAGTGGATCATCACCTTTCATATAACAGACACACACTCATACCCCTCCCTCTCTGCCCACCAGCTATTTTGCACCCTGCTGCCAATCGGCTGAGCTCCCGGGTATCTGATTGGCTCTGAGCGGCAGAGCTCGGCTTTAATTGGCTGAGGGTGGGACGCGGGTGGTGGAGGAGCAGAGAGAGAGGCAAAAGGAGGAG
Organism: Astatotilapia calliptera; assembly: GCF_964374335.1. Lineage (NCBI taxonomy): Eukaryota > Metazoa > Chordata > Actinopteri > Cichliformes > Cichlidae > Astatotilapia > Astatotilapia calliptera. Next base: position 40,466,233 of record NC_137443.1, read on the forward strand.
GGAGATGCTCTGTGAGGATGTGAACGGTCACCTCGCTCCATCCGCGAGCTGCAAGAAGATGATTGTGGATGCACCGACTGGACATTGACATCAGCCGAATAGGAGAGAACTGAGGAAGACTGGACTATATTTGGATGATGACATTGGATTATTGAGGATTTTTGTTAGATTTCTTTTTCTTTGGGCTCTGGAATATCAAAGATTTTCTTCGCCCGGCTTTTTCATTTATGTGGATTGAATCTATTTAGCAGTAGCGATGGACTGAGGATTTGCCGCTTGCGGCGTTCACCGGGTAGTGTAACGCATTGCTTTTCTTAACATCTCTGTGTGTGATAATGAAAATTGGCTAATAATGACATCCAGATGGACCGACTCAGCAGTATTTGTATGGTTGGCCTCACAGTCGGGGTGTGTGTGTGTGTGTATGTGTGTGTGTGTGTGTATGTGTGTGTCAGGCTTAAATATTCATCCTTCCTGCTTGTGTGTTTAGGTGTCAGGATACACGTCAGCTTATCCAGCGGGGGACCTTTGCAGGAAAAAGCCATGTACACACACAAACTAGCTTAATGAGGCTGCTACATATGGCACTGCCTGTGGAATGAATGGCAAGATTTTTCACATGCACACATGCTAATGCAGAGCCAAGGTTGCCATGGTAATCACAAGGGTCGCTCTCTAATCGCCACTGAAGGCAAATGATGAAGAGGCAGTAGGTAGCAAGGTTTGAACAAGGGATACTTGACTTCCTTTGACCAGGGGCCACTTGTGGAAAATGACCTGAGGCTAGTGGGGAGTAAAAATAAAAATTTATACCCTTTTTTTTTCCAACTAAGTGAAGGACTGACAAAAGGCCCATTCAGCAGCTGCAACTGCATCTTAACTGTAAATTTGACATTTTAAAAAGGTTATATAGCACTAAACAAAGAAACTGCAACCTCTTCAGTTTTTTTTCCTTAGGATAATACAAAAGCTTTGATTAGCTATGTCTACAGTGACCTACAGTGGGCCTGATTTGTCTGCAAGTTTCCTAAACCTCCTAGATAATAGACATAACCTATGCCATAATCTGTCAGCCAACAGTGAAACTGCCTAACGTATTCTTAATGCAAGCTGATTTGGAATTATTTTTTATAAAATAACTCAATTATTGCTTTAGCTGGAGCTCAAGGGCCCTCTCAATAATGTACAAGCCACCGCTGTGGAGGGCAAATTCTAGTTAAGGCCCCTTTTTGGGGATATTCTGGTACCAAATTCAGTAGTTTGCCTTGTTATCGAGGCCTTGACTTAAACATACACACCCTCTTTTTCTTTCCTGCACACACAGGAAAAGCAAAGGTGTTTTTCTGTGGGGATTAACAGTGTGTGTATGTGTGTGTTTCTCTCCTGTAGTGTGGAAGCATCAGGAGTGGGTTTCATCCTGGTCATCGACAGACGGCTGGACCGATGGGCTGCTGTCAGGGCCACCCTGCTCCGCATCGCAGTAAGAACCTACTTGTTTGGTTATTTATTTCATTTTTGTGTGTGTGTTTCTCTGTGTGTGCGTGTCGGAGGAAGATGGGAGAAACTGTCCTAGGACTTTACCGAACCAATTTGTCTGCGTGCATCATTTGCTGACAAAATCCCTCTGATGACTCCAAATAGCTGTTTTGGAGTGTGTGCATTACTCTGCATGTGCTAATGCTTGTTTTAGTCCAGATCTGTGGGTGTAGTTGCTGGTGTCAGCTGTCCGTGTGTATAATTTTCAGCTTAGCAGCATTTAGAATAATAGATGTTTTGGAGTTTTTAGTATTTGTGAAATTGCGCATGCAGTAAGTGGTTGTTTTACCTCATTAACTTCATATGCACTGGGAGCTTGGACATTTTCCTTTTTCTGCATGTTGAAATGTGGCAGGATGAGGTTAAAAATAGCTTATTATGTTAGAGTGGGTGGTGGAATCTCTGAAAGTGCACTCATAGCCTTTGTGTACGCTGAGACTTACTCAAAAAGCAGAAATAGAAGGTCCACGCAGTGCTGGCCATGAGTCTCATTCTGTAATTGTTTTTTAACCATCAGTGTATGCTCCATTAGCCTACTAGCCTACTTACTTCTTGGTAACTTTCACAACTCTATAAGATGATAAACTGAAGAGAGAGTGTGACATTAAAGAGGAAGGCAAGAGAGGGGGGACTAGTAGTATAAGAGAGGGGTTGTATATCTTATTATTATAATAATACTTAATATGCATGTAAATTAGGCAGACTTGGTAATAATAATCAATAGTCATGAAACTGAAGTGTCCATACTTATTGTCATTTCTGACAATTAAAATTAAATGCCATTTATACCATTATATTATAAACTATTTGTATTAAATTCAAATGAAACTCAATTCAATTTTATTTTTTCAGCATCAAATTATAACAAGTCACCTCAAGGCGCTTTAAATAGTAAGGAAAAGGCCCTACAATAATACAGAGAAAAGCCCAACAATCAGAGGATCCACTTTGAGCAAGCGAGTGGCGACAGTGGGAAGGAAAAACTCCCTTTTAACGGGAAGGAATCTCCAGCAGAGCCAGGGAGCAGGGAGGGAGGCCGGCCAAAATAAGTAAATAAATCGCTCCTCGGTAAAATCTAGCATGTTGTGCCTGATTTTATCCTCCCATCTTTTTGTCCTATCTACTGAGCTGAGGTCTGTGAGGTGACACGCCACAGCACTAAAAATCTTAGATTTTAAGACATTTGAAGATGCCAAGGTGGGAATTTAAGTATGTGTCTTTTTGCAGATCGACTGGTAGCAGTCAGCAAGATGTTGGCCAATAGCGGTGTTCTCTATTTGGCTTTTCTTTGAGAGAGAGCTATTGCTTGGGCACTGACTTTAATTTTTCGTACTATACCGTGTTTCACTTTGGTTTTCCCTTACTTAAATTTTTTTGTAAGCTGTCATCTGTAATCAGTACTCTATCTGTGAATCGTAATAACGTCGGCCAAAACAAGGATAAAGCTTCGCCAACCCCTTCACATCTGTTGTCAGGATGCTCTTCCTGTATTGTACCTTTTACCATGTCCAATGTATGCAAATTTATGCTAATGTATGCTAATTGGGCACTGGTTATCATTAACGGTTTTTCCATGGTATCTCTTGAAAACTATCCCCACTGTGGAAATAAGTCATTATGAGGCTGCTGGCTTTGGTAACTGAACGCAAAGTCAAGTTAACCTACACACAGAAAATATCCAGTGCTAATAATGGTAATAATGAACCATTATTCCAGTCCATTGGCTCGTTCAGTGTCCTGAAACAGGATGTTGATGAGCTGTAGAATTCCATGAACCAACAATCAATCTGCTTTATCAGGTGTAAAGCTACTTCAAGGTGCAAGCAAAACCACAGAGATGTTTTTTGAAGGAAAAGTGTGAATGTAATCATTGAGTATGGACTAAGCGCTGAAATCATATTATCTAAAAATAATAGTTTAATGTTTTTATCAGTAACGTCTTACTGGCAAGATATTAACATTTTAAAAATATCCAGAAGACTGGCACCTGCTCTAGGAGAGCTGGGCAGAGCCGTTGAAGGCCTTAACCCATCAGCAGGACTGATATCTGCTCTTTTATGTGAGGAGGAACAGAATGAGCGCTGCCAGAGCTATAAAATTATCTCCAGCAGGACTCTGACCAAACAGTTAGAAACAGAATTCATGAGGGCGGCCTGAGGACCTGAGATCCTTTAGTGGGCCCTGTGCTCAGTGCCCAGCACCACATAGTGCCGTAGAATACCACAACTGACAGGTCCACACTGGCACCCTGTGCTTTTCATAGGTGAGAGCAGGTCCACCCTGTCCACTTGTGACAGACATGAAAGGGTCTGGAGAAGCCATGGAGAAAACCTGTAACATCGTTCATTATGTCTTTGAATTCAGCTCTTCTAACACATTAAACAGTCCATGCGGGTGTAGATATTCAGCATGTGTTTTTTCCCATTGAGATCTGATGTATTTTCAAACTGTTCCTTAAATTTTTTGTGCAGTGTGTAATTCTTTTGCCATTTTAGTCTTTATTTTAGGCCCATAAATAATTTTTGGCAAATGATACTCAGGTCTTAGTAAATTGTACATGTATCCTTTATGTATGCACATATAGGTATTCTGGAAGTGACAGTCATTTAACCTAACACCACCATCTGCTTAGCTTCACTTCATGTATGAGCTGCAAACAGTGGTTCAGTGTATCGTAAACTGTGAAGCCAAAACCACCTTACTGACTAAATAATGTTATAAAACCACTTCTAAATTACCTAATGCATGTATTTCTGTATAGTGTTCTATATTCAGTTTTCATATCAGACAACATATGTGCTCAGACTGATATATTTGTGGCCAACCTTTATCAGTTAATCATATCAGCTCAGTGAGACATAGCTTTATGTGTGCAGTCCTTCCTGGAGCCTTGAGATGACCTCCTGTAAAATTCCATTTTATTTATAACAAAACATTTTCAGTACCACCACCACACTTCCAAAGCTACACAGTGTATAATCTTTATATATTTCCATTTTGGGTCTTTTTGTTCCCAGTCTTCTCTGTCTTTAAATTAAACAAAAGATTAAAAAAAAAAGAAAAGAAGAGAAATCAAGCCAAGATGACAAAGTGGCCTCCTATAATTTAGAGTGGTGGTAGAGTTTATCAGCGTGGTAGCAGAAGCTTCTCTGCTGGATATCCCTTCCTTCCTTTACCTCTCCCTCTCATTACCCCGTCTCTCTCCCCTTTGAATCATCCATCACTCCATTCTTCTGTTTAGTTCTCACCCCCCTCGGAGTTGCCTTCCTCACTTTAAAAAGGATTTTTTTTAACTCAGAAAGCTGAAATGTGTATTTTTATTTTCAGTGCAGTGAAATGCTTTTTAAAAAAATATATATTCATGGCCTGCTCCCAAAAAGAATGATGTAATGGTTTGATGTAGTGGATATTTTGTGTGAATAAGATTCACAGTTTCAGCTGTTATGTGAATGCCTTTTCATGTTTCATGTAGGGAGGGAGGTAAAATATAAAAGGGTATGTCAAGTCCACACTGGAAACAGGCAGCATTATAACCTAACCTGAAGGCATGAAGGCCAGGTGGTGAGACAGACTGTCTGACATGATCTCCTCCTCACTCGCCTGTGGTTGGATGTCCTTGCTGGACACGCCTGTTTTGTCCACTAGCCAGTGGCAGTCGGCCTCATTGGAGAATGAAAGTTGTTCATCGTCCCGTGAGATGCTCTATTCGTGAAGGCTGCTCAAGGTCACGTGCTGCCATTTGCTGGTTTGCCAGGGGGAACGAGGGACGGAAAAAAATAAAGGAGTGGGCAAGTGTTAGTAGTATTACTGCAAAGCGAAGGCACAGATGCTCTCAGGCTGCTTTGTTGGTGCTTTCACCATCTAGACACAGTGCTGGGTTGTAAAATTAAGGTAGTGAGCTCATTGGATAGTTTGATTTTGATATTTATCAGTGCGGAAATAATTGGTTACTGTGAAGAGACACTCAGGTGTTGGGTTTAAAGATTTAAAGAAACACTCCACTGCCCTAGAGAGAATATTATTGCTCGTGTCTGAAGTGTTAGTTTCCTTTCCCCCCCACTTTGTGTAGTGAACATGGAGGACCATCTTACCATATATGCAAATGCCAGAATTTATCTAGTATTCTGGTTAAATTATGGGACACCTTCATGTCTGCTGCAGCTTGTCTTTGTGATTAGGGGTAATAAATACACAGGCATCCATGCATACGGAAACATTGCTGCAGGCGGAGGATGCAGATGGCTCAGTCAGCCGGTGCCAGTGAGAGGCTCGGGTTTGTTGCAACAGATCGTTTTTAACATCAGCTAAAAAGGCGTTCCACTAAATATTAGCACTCTCCCTGTCAAGATCTCAGCTGAGCGTCTTTGTCGCAACTGGGACATTGTTCACGTCTAAAAGTGAGAGCAGTAATGCAGGCGGAGGAGGGGGGGTTTGAGCACGTGGTGGATGGAGGTGGTTTAATATGGTGGCGGGCCAACTCCTGGGAGAGCAGTGTGGATGTGATTAGAGGACATGACTGAAGTGGTTTTTCCCGTTCCACCCATCCTTCTTCCCTTCCATCATCCCGCTCAAAAGAAAATTATATTCTAATTCTTATCATTTATTAATGCGCGCGGAAAATGTCTGTGCGTGCGCGTGCATGCATCGCTTTAATGTTTATGCGGGGTATCAGTGTTCATCTGTCACGGGGAGTGCACCGAGCAGCACATGTATTGTCATGTTAATGCAGAGCTACAAATTAAAACAGGACCTCTCAGGGTTTATTGAATTTAATGACCTCCAATTACACATGCGCTGCTCACTGATGTCTGGATGGTGTGTTATTGATGAGGGAAAAAAAGGAAAAACTAAAAAAAATACACAATGCATCATTTTTTTCTGTAGTTAACATGCACTGTCATCTGTCATTAATCCCAATAGGAAGCACTGTATGTAAAAGATATGGAGGCAGTATGGGTGGAAAGATGTTGTGTAGAGTGAGTGAATTTTCCAACCTGGCTGTCTTTCATCAACATCACAGCAAGCTCTGTCTTTGTGTGTGTGTGTGTGTGTGTGTGTGTGTGTGTGTAAAAGCCAAAAATAAATGACGGGACGAGTAGAATGAGGCTGCGGCACAGGGAACACTCTTAGACGACTCCTCGTCTACTCTCTCTTTCCCGCTAAGGCTCTCCACGCGTTTCCATGACAACCCAATGCAGGCATTTCATGACAATGATGTATGCACGCTGGATGTGTGTGAGCGCCTCTGTACCAGTGCAGTCCTTTTCCTTGTAGACTAAATTGAAGCCATGCTTTACGGATGACTTATTTATCGTAGGGCTCGTACTCTTTGCTGCGTGTTACCAGTGATTCCAATGAATAAGGCAGCCGTGGCGCTATTTTGTACAGACTGTCGTCACACACTCACTTTTGTCAGTGAATAAATCAACTAAAAATATTCCCAAATAACACAGGGCGCTGTATTTAGATATTATATGTGCATGGCTCAGTGGGTTAAACCTCAGCTGAAGTTTGATCAGCAGAAAAGACATGAATTTACCAAGAAAAGCAGTGTCAATTAAACCAGCTCTAAACCAAAAAACAACAGGAAAAAAGCTTTAATCTTTAAGCATCATCATCTTTCAGATTTTCTTTTGTCAGCAGACACAATTTATGGTTATGCTAAAAATGTCATGAGCTTGTCACAGAGCTCTAAGCTTGCCTCTGGTGCTGTGTGTGTGTGTGTGTGTGTGTGTGTGTGTGTGTGTGTGTGTGTGTGTGTGTGTGTGTGCACATGTCATCCTGCATTGATTTACGATGTCTAACAGGGCGGAGCAATTCACTCGGGGATTTACAGGAAGCCACAACCGATATAGCCTTTCAGCTGAGTGGCCTCCAGAGCTGCTGCCTGTCTGAAGGCAGTTCTGTGTTTTTAACTTGCTAGTGTGGAGGTGGACAGACCAAATGCTACAGCTACTCCCCAAAGTCACAGGACTAATAACATTACACTGCAATCACAGCTTTCTAGGTGAGAGCTGCTGCAGGGGAACTGCAGTGAAGAAACGCAGCAGATTTATTAGATGTTAAACGCTCTTAAATCTCTTTACTGCTGGTTTGGGATTGCAGCAGTGGGACAGTGGGCACAGATGTGAGGTTTGTTTAATGCCTCACTCAGGAGCTGCACCGTTAAACCAGGGCTCTGCCTTTATTACTGTCAGGATCGAGAGACTATACAGTTGGACTGGCACAACTGTGAACCTTATATCTCACAAATTTACAGTGTGTTAAAGTCAACTTTGCTTTAGGCTATGAGCACAGCATTGCTTCTGAGGTAGTTATATAGGGAGGGCTGTTACAGGGACTTCAGTTTAACCGAGAGCTTTTTTCTGTTCTGTTCGGTCAAAGCCTCTGTGCCAAAATGTGCAGCACTTCATCTAGCAGGCACTCATCAGATGCATTTTATCTTGTGCACCTTGCTCTTCTTCATGGCTTCATGTCACAGATTCGATTTTAACGCTGTTGACACCAGCTTGAACCGCTGATACAAAGCAGGATGGATCCATGCTTTCATGTCATTTATGCCAAATTCTGACCCTACAGCAGATATGGTCATCAGACCAGGCAACGTTTTTTCAGTCTTCTATTATAAAATTTTGTTAAGCTTGTGAATTGAAACCTCAATTTCAAGTTTTCATTGTGGTCTTCTGCTGTTGTAGCCCATATCTTTCAAGCTTTGGCATTCACAGATGCTCTTCTGCACACCTCAGTTATTGAAATTTCTTGGGATAATTTGTGGGTGGAAGTAAGCGTAAGGTATTGATCACTGTCTAATCCGACTCCCTGTCCTCCTTTCTCTGTAAGGGTTCATTTCCCGGGAACTTACACTTGGTTCTGGTGTTGCGTCCCACTACTTTGTTCCAGCGGACTCTGTCGGACTTCCTGTTCAAGTTCAACAGGGATGAGTTCAAAATGAAGGTATGACTAATACACCGCAGCACTTTGTCTTTACGTAATGGCTCCCTTGTGAGTCACTGAGAGCACAATTATTATTTTAGCTAGTGTAGAGCTGTTGTCACTGTTGTAACTTATGTTTATGTTTGTATTCATCTCAAAATAAATGTGTGATAGTATTTCATTTAATCAGTTTGGGTGTATGTGTGTGTCAGGTGGTGATGCTGAGTTCTGTGACTGAGCTCCATGCGTATATCGATCCAGGACAACTAACCAAAGAGTTGGGAGGCACACAGGAATACCACCATGACAGCTGGATCTCACACCGCACTGTATGTACACACACATGACTATTTTGTCCCCGATTTCTTTAAATATATATATATTTATGTATGTTCTGACTTATTTTTTCTCTGCCACATACATATGCATACGTGTATGCCCTCCACAGGCCATTGAGGCCTTCGCCCTCATGGTGAAGACCACGGCTCAGACCTTGCAAGCGTTTGGCACTGAGCTTGCAGAGACCGAGTTACCCAACGATGCTGAGGCCACCACCATCCTGCTGCAGACGCACACACTGAAAAAGGATACGATGAAGGTTGGAGATGCTTTTCTGTTTTTGTGGCAAACTTCTTTTTCTCTTTTTGTTGCTTTTAGAAAGTTTTTAAAATGGTTCGAATTTCCAGGAGGACCTGAGGGTGGCGCAGTCACAAGGAGGACGGCTGCTGGATTGCATCAACGAGCCTCTCAAGGCAGACCCCGAATACAACATGACGCATGATGAACAGGAAAACTTGGCCACTGTGCAGAGGTGGATGACTAAACTGACGGATGCATAAATAAAAAATGAAGTTGCCCCTGCATGCATGAATAAATGTCTTCTTTTGTCTCCCATCGCTTCTCATTTGCCTCCTTTCCCCTTTCAGACTCCTAGGTCAGCTGGATGAGACGGAGATGGCATTTGACGACTTCTGGGAGCGCCACCGTACCAAGCTGGAGCAGTGTTTGCACCTCCGCCATTTTGAGCAGCACTTCCGTGAAGTGAGTCAAGAGTCATCCTCTCATTTCCAATCCAAATCTCGGAAAATGACGTGCTTATCAATCCCTGTGCTCCTCAGGTGCGCGCCCAACTCGATGTGACGTCCGAGCGATTGTCGGGCTTCTCCGAGGTCAGCGTAAGCCCCGCCCATGCAGAGCACGTCCTCAGAGAGCTCAGCGGCCACGAGGATAAAGCCCGAGTAAGTACACACAATTGCACACGCAGTCTTGCTCATGTGGTTCAAAAAGACATGCTCAGCATTTTCTGTCCTCTGTTCGTGCAGAATTTCTATAGATCTTCAAAATGCTGAATACCAGTATATACTATTGTGTCCCGCTCTGCTGCTGAGGCAGAATTCTGTATATTCTGACTTATAATAAAGATATATTCCAATAATTGCAATTGTTTTGGTGTGTTTTGAAAGGACATCTTAGACCTCGCCTTGTCCTTGGTCAGCGAAGGTGACAGGCTGATAGAAAACTCCCACTACGCCGAGGACTCCATCAGGCCAAAGTGCACCGAACTGAGAGGAGTGTGTGAGGAGATCAGCTCCACTCTGAGGAGCAAAAAGAGCCTCCTGCTAAGAGCCATGGAGCTCCACCACGCTCTGGAGGAGGTAAGAGTGTGAGGAAGGCTTCATTAATCGTCCACAACAAATGCGCTGTATCCTTAGAAGCACTCATTGGTATTTCCCCCCCCTCAAAGGCGTCGCACTGGTGTGAGGAAGGCATCTTCCTGTTGGCTAACCAGCCAGTGGACCGCTGTCAGTCTCAGGACGGGGCAGAAGCAGCTCTACAAGAACTGGAGCGATACTTGGATACAGCATCCCTGCACACCCTCACTGACCACAGCGCCATCTGCTGCCAGTACGAGGCGGTGCTCAACTCTCAGCTCAGGGTCCGTGAGAAGATTTTCAGTTTAAATTTTTAATGTGTGATACCTTTATCATATTTCACATTGAGCTGCAATATTTTCCATCCTCCTTTAGGACCAGATAGAGAGAGTTTTTCAGAAGCAAAGCTCCGTCCAGGAGATGTTCGAGAAGAGACGCGTCAGCCTGAAGAAACTCGCCGCTAAACAGACGAGACCAGTCCAGCCAGTAGCTCCAAGGCCTGAAGTCAAGTCACCGCATTCTTCTCCCCGTAAGTAGCCATCTGTAATTGGTTTAAAGAAGAACAAGTGCCAGGAACTGATGTCAAACGAGGTATCTTTTACTCGTTTAGTGGTGGTTTGATTAGGATGAGAAGGACGAATCTAAACTTGGATGAAAAAAAACATAATGATGTTTTTTTCTAATCAGATCTAGAGAGAAAAGACAGGAGATACTCTGCTGATAATGCCCTCTCCAAAAAGGTAAATTCTTATCATTTCTACGAATGTTGTGTGATACAATAAAGGTTTTAAGTGGGTGATAAATACTAAACATGCATGACTGTGTGTGATTTATTTATTTTTTAAGGTGGAGTCTCCTGTACACAACGGTGGCACAAGACATGCTTCTCTTTCAGAAGAAGAAGAAAACTTGGCAGTGCTTCGCCGGTAAGGGGTCAAAGTTCTTTCCCCAGAGCCCTAGATAGGAAAGCAATTATTTGGCAATCATGCTGCTTGTTCTTTGTAGTCCGCATTGTATTTTGTGTTGTGTGTGTGTGTACATTTCAGTCACGTGATGAACGAGCTGCTGGAGACGGAGAGAGCTTATGTCGAGGAGCTGCTGTGTGTGCTGGAGGTGAGCGGTGTCGGTAATGATACCGTGACCTGACATTAATTGGTGAAAAGGCTGAAGCTCTTACTAAATGTGTGATGTTAAAATTCAGGGCTATGCGGCAGAGATGGACAACCCTGCCATGGCTCACCTCATCCCCAGCAACCTGCACAGCAAGAAGGACATCCTGTTTGGGAACATGCCAGAAATCTACCAGTTTCACAAGAGGTACGCTTTTAAGCTAATTGATTATATATGTGGGTGCTTTACAAATGTTGTTCATAGTTTGAGTATTTATACCTCTCTTTCCTGTCTCAAGGACATTCCTGAAGGAACTGGAAGCATACACTGACTGCCCAGAGCTGGTGGGCCGCTGCTTTTTAGAACGGGTGAGCACTTTTTTTCTTATACATCGTCGTTTTGACAGGAATCCCATCAACAGCAATGTTTCCGTCAACAGCGGTTGAGCTCGTACTGACTTGCTAATGATTGTTTTCGCTGCAGATGAAGGACCTGCAGATCTACGAGGCTTACTGCCAAAATAAACCTCGCTCCGAGAGCTTGTGGAGACAGTGCTCCGACTGTGCCTTCTTCCAGGTCAGCCCTCACAGCTGTAGCACCGCCTTCCTTTTCACTTTTAAGCAATATAAAACTTAAATCTTAACCGGCTCATGTTTTATACACCAGGAGTGCCAGAGGAAGCTGGAACATAAACTTGGATTGGACTCCTACCTCCTTAAACCCGTCCAGAGAATCACCAAGTACCAGCTACTGCTTAAGGTCAGCTCTGTTCATGTATTATGTACACCTGTTATGTAAGAGGGGGAATGACTCACTGTTTTGTTTTTTCAATGTTTGCAGGAGATGTTGAAGTACAGCAAGGGCTGTGATGGTTGTGACGACCTACAGGAAGCACTGTCCTCCATTCTTGGGATTCTCAAAGCCGTTAATGACTCCATGCATCTCATTGCCATCACAGGATATGAGGTTAGAAGAAGTACACTGCGTTTGCAAACTTTGCTGGAGGTGGTCAAATCATTTCAAACTGCCTTGAATGGGATATCTAGCGTGCGTTCTTTTAAAATACAGAGCAGGTTAATTATTCTTTAACAAGAGCTGCTGGAGTTTACAGGGCCTGGGCATGAGTACACCCCAGACTCTCCCCTAAGTGCTCTCTGCCAACTCTCTTCCCACTTTTCTTATCTGCTTTTTCCATTTTCCCCTCCAGGCTAAAACCTTTCTTTGTTTTTTAAGTACATATAATCAAATATCTAAAAACATTAAAGGCTACAGAGCTGAAACACAGCTACCTGTGCAAAGGTGCAAAGCCAGAGTCAAAAACAGTTGCAATAGCTCCATCATGTGGCCAGTTTCAAAACTGCAATGCTGCAAAACTTTAACCAGGGGTGTGAAACATAAGGTCCAGGAGCCAGAATTTGCCCAATAAAGGTTTTAGAAAATGTGAAGGAAGGTGTAAATGTTTTAATTGATTTAACTGTATGTATACTGTACTTGTCCCACTGACGAGTAATAGGTATTAAATGACAAAAAAGTAAATGAACAAAAATGTTCTGCTTTATAATTACAGGACAGTTTTGGCAATAAGCTACCAGAATTTATTATTTATCGGCTTTCAGAGAGGTCGTGCAATGCAAAAACACGCATCTGTCTTTTCACCCTGTTAGGGTAACCTGTCAGAGCTGGGTCGTCTGCTGATGCAGGGCTCCTTCAGCGTGTGGACCGAGCATAAGAAAGGTCATGCCAAAGTGAAGGACCTGGCCAGGTTTAAGCCCATGCAGAGGCACCTGTTCCTGCACCAGAAGGCTCTGCTCTTCTGCAAGAGGAGAGAGGAGAACGGGGAGGGCTACGAGAAAGCTCCGTCTTACAGCTTCAAACACTCCCTCAGTGTGAGCCTGCTTGCTCCATTTTTAAAAGGAAGGTCGATGCCGTGCCGTAGCAGTAAAGATTTAGTGTTTAAGTTTTCTATATTCTTTCAGATGAGTGCGGTGGGCATCACAGAGAATGCCAAGGGAGACAACAAGAAGTTTGAGATCTGGTGCAACTCGAGAGAAGAAGTTTTTATAGTGCAGGTAAGGGCGTTCGACCTGATTGCTTTTATTAATCATACCTTTAGAGATGAGGAATGATTGTCCACGCTTGTTCTAATCTAGGCCCCGACGCCAGAGATTAAAACGGCATGGGTGAACGAGATCCGCAAAGTTTTGACTCAGCAGCTCAAAGCCTGCAGAGGTATTGTGAAAACTTCTTTCTTAACTTTTCCAGAAGTTCTTATTTTTTAAACCTATTTTATTCCTTTTTAATACTTTTTGTTGTTGTTGTTGTTGTTGTTGTATGTTTTAGATGCCAGCCAGCAGAAGAGCTCAGACTCTATGTCCCCAAGTCCCACCAGCAACAACTCTACTTCCATCTCTCTCAGGTTGGTGGCTTATATGTAACGTAAGGACTCATTAGACAGATTAGAGATAATAAGGAAAAAAATCAAACATACGTCTATTTTTCAAACTTTTTTCTTTTTGCAGCCCTTTCCGTAGCAGCGGTCAGAAGAACCAGAAGAAGCAAGAGGAGAAGAAGACTGAGCCAGCCCCGACCTCTGACAGCAACTCGTCATCCTCGCCGAAACACAAAGGTAGATGTTTGAGTTAAACAGCATCTTCGAAGACAATAACACTTTTATCTAAGTCTCTACTCTAAGCTGTGCTCTAAACTCCCACTAAACCAGGTTCTTTTTGTCTTCATCTATCATCTTTCTCTCTCCTCTCCACTCCCCTGTTTGGGGCTTCTTCTCTCTTTTCATGGCTTCCCTTGTCCTGCACTCATTTCAAATCATTGCTTCCAGAAGAGCCGGTGACCAGTCCGACCACTGACAGGTCCTCAGTGGCCAAAAAGCGTTTTACTTTGCAGGGCTTCAGCAATCTCAAGAGTCCCAAAGGTAACATTAGCGAATGCAAACATTTTTTTAAAGGAAGGATAATGCTAAGAACAGCTCAGCGTGGCCCGTCACAGTATGTCGTTTGTCAGTGATGAAAAGTTCAATTGATTATCAGCAAGAAACACCCTTCGCTATATAAACTAAGAATACTAATATCCAGAATCCAGTTCTGAATGTGAGCCTCTGTCTGAGCTTTTACCCGGTGCCCAATAATTAATTGGCCTCCTCCAGTCTAACCTGCTTCACGGCCTAATGGAGCACACATGATCCCAGATGGTTATGTTGGAGACAGTCTGCCTCCTGGTGGTGAAAGTTTAACACTGCCATTGTGGCTGAATCAAAATGAATATTAAGGTTTTTAAATTATATTGGAAAAAATACAACTAGTCACTGGAGTAGAGATGAAAGTGAAGTTAGAAGCTCCTCTTCGTGAAAGCAGTATTAGTCAAAACTTTAAAGGTGACTTGTAAAGGTGACATCTTCATTTTTTTTTTTTTTTTAATTCTTGGGCTCTCAGTTCAGTTATTTAGCCTATAGCGGGCCTTTTTGCACATGCTCACTTTGGCCTATCTGCTACAAGACTTTTTGTTTTTTTTGTTTTTTTTAAATAGCTCTACTGATTTTAAGACGACCTCCTTCTGATTGGCTGCTCTTCTAAAGCAGGAGTTTGGACAGCAGCTGAGTTGTGCTTGTGTGCTCACAGGGTTTAGCTTCATGCTTATCTTTACCTTTGACCAAATTTGAGTATCCACCACTGTAATGGTGTGTGTGTGTGTTTGGCTATTGATTAGCTAAGACTGTTCACATCATGTACAAACTTCTAACGTTAGTGTTAATTTCTTGCTTCCTTTTCGCTTCTGTCCTCCCTCACTTTTCTTCTCTTCTTCCTCCTTCACATCTTTCCTTCCTGTGTGGCCAGGCTCGACTCTGAGCCCTGAGCACAGCTCCAAACGCCACCTGGTAAAGAGCGATCCCACACCGTTTGGGTTCAAAGGTATATTTCCGCCCCATTATGAGGGAGCATTTCATTTTTAGAGGCCATCTCACTTGACCACGATGTACTCCTGCTTCGATTGTCTCCATAATGTAGATTTGACACGTTTCGTTACAAACGGGGTGTAACGTTGTAGCAACCCATCGGTCCATCAATATAGAGGCTGTTCTTCATCCTCTTGCTGATCATAGCGACTATCTGCGTGTCTTCAAATGAGTAATAGAAGCAGCTAAAATGGCAGTAATATATTTGTATTGTGTTGCTTTGTTCGCTAAAACTGCCCAATTGGAATCTGGTGCATTTACGATTTAGACCAATGAAATGTTTCCAAAGGCTGGTTTGAGTTTCACCCATGCAGATAGTCGCACAGCATAGACCAACTTTGTAACCTTCATCCACAGGTCATCATCATCATCATCATCATCACTGTTACATGTCTGGTATCTTGTGCATTTCAGTGATGCTTGATCAGCTGAGCCGTTGTCACTGATTTTTTTTTTTTTTAAATCATTTTGCTGGCCGTTTCTTCCCCTTCAGAGCCGGCTCCCCACGTCACTCTGAGCAGAGTCAGATGGATGAGCACCTCTAGTCTGTTACAGAGCAAGCGGCGAGGTACAGAGCTGCTCTGAGCATCAGCAGCCACAGTGGGGTGTTTGCTGTTGTTTGTGGGTGCTCGTGATTGATTTGAACTGAGGTAAAGTGTCGCAGCGTGTATCTGCCGTGGGAGTCCTTTAGCCTTTTACCGAGTCTTACTGTCTTTTTGCACATTGGAGCGAGATCTAAAGATTCAACCTGACTAAATCTGAAGTCTCAGTTCTAGGCTAAATCTTTTTGCACGGTGCCTACTCGTCCTCAAATCAATCATTGCCTCTTCTTCTACTGTCGGGTGTTTTTTGCTTGTTTGGGGTTGTTGTGGTGCTGTACACAGTACGCCGCTTCAGCAACTATTTTTTGGCACTGGGAGTCAGAGCAGCCTTGTAACAAATGCAGGTGACTGAAATCTGTTTTCTGATCACAGGTCCTCCTTTTCTTTCTGTCTGATGATCTTCTCTGTGACTTTTGGAGGAGTGTGTGTGGTTTTTGTATCTAAACAGATAAATTTTTCATAATCTGATCGATCACATTTTTTGGGGGGGAGGGGGTTACCCTCCACACAGGAGATTTGTGTGGCTTTCGCAAATATTTGATCCATTCATGTCATTTTTCTGTACTTCACTATTGAGCTCAAACATCTAATCTCACTTGATTTAACATGGAGCTTTGTGATAAAGATCGACCTCACTTCTCTCCTTTTGTCCCTTTTTTTGTCTGTGTGTTGAACTTTTCTCTCTCTGATTTTCCCATCATCCAACCTACAGGCTGGAACAAGGCGTCTCTCTCAGCGGACGCCTCAGAAGAGAACGATGGGTACTCCAGCGGCGAGGACCCCATGAACTCTGACCCCGAGGACGAAGTAGGAAAGAAGCTGGTGAGCCTGAGAATGAAGAATTATTATAGATCTGTATTTTTATTTCTTTTTTAGCTTAAAATGTTAAAGTGTGGTTCTAAAAGTTGGTAAAGTTGTTAACATTTGATCCTTTTAGGCTCCAGGAAAGTATACTGTGGTAGCAGACTGCGAGAAAGCAGGACCTCAGGAGCTGTCTGTTAAGAGTGGAGACATGGTCCAGCTGATCAGAGAAGGAGAGGAGGGACAGTGGTAAAAAAAAACAAAAGCAAACAACACTTAATTTAAATGGATTTTAATAGGACCCAGATGCATTTGAGCTGATAGGGAGGAAAGAGTAACTCAAATAACCACTTGTTACCAGCAAGGTGTGCAGAAGAGCATCTCTGAATGCACATGTCACACCTTGAAGCAGAGGTCCACAGTGGGTGTCTTCTGGAGCAAATGTGTGACACTATAGACCCAAGATTGAGGAATGTTTCCAGGACTGTGTCGAATCTGTGCCACAAAGAAAGGGTAAAAGTTGGTCATTTGTGACTGCACACACTTCTCAGTATAGCCGCCAAATTTAAGGGCTCCAAATGCGAACACTGCTTTTAAGCAGACTACAAATGGACTAGCACAGCGGTCTCCAACCTTTTTTGCGCCACGGACCGGTTTATGCCCGACAATATTTTCACGGACCGGCCTTTAAGGTGTCGCGGATAAATACAACAAAATAAAACTAGTACCAGTACCGAAAAAAAGAAGATTTATTCATAACACACGTGAAAAGACCCAGGAAAACAGAGTAAACGATAAAAACGATAACAAAATAACACTGAAAACCGATAAAAACCCTGAAAACTATACATTTCATACCTGAGCCTCAATTCTCGCGGCCCGGTACCAAACGACTCACGGACCGGTACCGGTCCGAAGCCCGGGGGTTGGGGACCGCTGGACTAGAATAAAGAAAAGCTGACGGTATACACATCTAATTCTGCGAGGGAATATAATCTGAACTTTCATTCTTAAAGGAACAAGTTCACTCTGCTTTCATGATGTGACACATAACATAAATATGACAGTGAGTGGTACTTTAATCAGGCTTTTCTTCTGTGACTGAGCACTCAAAATGCTTTTTACTGCAAACCTCGTTCTCCCAGTCTCTCTCTCACGCACACACACACACACACACACACACACACACTAAGCACGTTGTGTAACATTCACACAAACACTCGCACTCGGGAGAATTTAGTGCTCATACATGTAAATGGAGAGTAACTGTCATAGGTCTTCTATTTCGACCTTTGTTTATTAGCCGCAATGTTAAAACTTCTCACCAAAACTAGCTGTAAGCAATCAGGATACTGGGTCAAATTGTGGAAATGTCCTGTGCTGTATGGTACCAGGATCCTTTGGGTCCTGTTCAGGGTGAGGTGCAGTCAGTGCATTCCAGAATTGCTCCCCCTGGGTGTGGGGATTGGAAGGGTTTGGTTGGTCGGTAGCAATGCTTACATATATGTGTCATCAGCAACCATATAAATACCAGGATCCAAGATTTTCTAACTAACCATTGCTTTATAACAAGATCATCAGTGCTGTATATTACACTTATAGTGGTTTTAATGTTGTGGCTTATTAATGTAAAATGTCCTGTAATTTTATCTCAAAATATATATATTTATTTAACTCCTTCACAGGTTTGTAAAGAACCTTCGCACCAGTAAGGAGGGCTGGGTGGCAGCAGCAAACCTCCTCAGCCTCATCTCAGAGTCCAAGTCATCTCAATCACTCAGCAGCTCAGGTCGGTTACAACGAACAGGAAGTACACACATTCATATCTTTCCCTTAACGCTGCAGTATGGGTACCTGTTGCCTAGCAATGCGGCACAATGACGCTATTACTCTCCCCTACAATGTCTGGCTCTAACAGAGCATTGCTGTTTGTGTGTTTGTCCTGCAGATGGCAGCGTCTCTGGGAACCTCAGCACTTCTTCCAGCTGTAGTGAGACCTACACCAGCTTCTCCGACATCAAACCCTGACCTGAGTCAGGTCTTCCCAGCTTTTTTTTTTTTTGTTAAATCACTGCACCTAAAATCATTTTGTACAGGTGGAAAATGCTTAAAAAACAAAGAAGAAAAAAAGCTGGAGTTTGGTCTGACAGGAGGACAGTCACCCACGTCACAGTTTCTAAATCCATCTGAAAACCAAAACTTTCTCTGCAGATCAGCCAGCGCTGGCTAAGTGCTAACTGCCCCCCTTTTTCCAGAGTATTTAGAAAAACTGCACTGTCATTTAAAATTGTTTTTATATTCAAAGGTGTCAGCATGTTGGTAGAATTTAAGTATAGATTTTTTTTTTTTGCCGTTCCTTCGAGCGAGAGGGAAATATCAGGGATATCTGTCATTCCTCGGCACACAAGTCATGTGATGTATCACCTCCTGCGAGGCCTTCTTTAAAGCTAAATGTCCGCAGTCTAATAACTGACTGAACAGGCAGTCCAGGCCTAGTGATTATGTAGCATTAATGTGGAGAGGTTAGAAAGGACATCTGCACTAAACACGCGCCGTCTGCAGAGGGGACAGAACTGCTGGTTAGTCGAACCCCTTCAAGTCGATGACGACATCGCAGCACGGCGACAGATTCTTGTGCAGGAGGATGTTATGTAGACAAACACCATCAGACCCCCGATAACGCTGGCTTTGGTATCAGTCGCTGATCGCACACTGTGAAAAGTAGCAGGCGGCCGCAAGAGGAAAAATGCTTTCAGTACATCTGGGAGGAAAAGTGAGCAGGTTGATTGCGTGCAGGCGTTTTGTGTTGTTGAAGCTACTAAAGAACGTTGTATTCCTCACACATGGATAATGAGCTTCCCTTAAAAGCTGTTTTTATGATATTAAGAACCGCACGCAGTCACTAGGTGAATGTCAACAACAGTACAACCTGGTGGTCAGGTGTCTTGCACTTCATTCTAAATGAATCTTTTTCCTCCTATGAGGGATTGAGCAACCCGCCAGTGCACTGCTCTGGATTTTTACCTCTCAGGAAGACGTTTCTGTAGGCAGACAGGTGTGACTGCATACCTGTGTTTGTGTCCATGTGGGTGCGCGCGCACACTCACCTGATTGTTTGTGTTGACAACAGACAGCAGTTCGATCAGAGTTTTTCAGACACATGTGCAGCCTCTGCTCAAACAGCTGTCGCGGCCCAAATCTCAGTGTTCTGAATGTGTGTCTGTTTTTTGTGTCACCGTGCTCACCTATCTTTGGTCTGCACCGCAGCAACAAAAGCAGGCTTTGTCCCCCTCCTCCTCCCCCCCTCCTCTCTGTGCAACCAGCCCCATTCAAGCATGTGACAGTAGCTGCTTCTCCGCAAGCTGGGTTAATAATACCACGGCCCGGACCTGCTCGACATGTTTGCACCTCCGGCCTGAGAGCAATACTTTGTGTACTTGACACCAAAATGTAGCTGAGTAAACGTCACAGTTAAGTAACTAGTTTAGAAAATGTGATACGTCCACTGTTCTGATGTAGATTGATGCCAACCGCCTTTGACGACCAGCTGTTCTGCACGCAACTTCTGAAACCTGTGCTATTCTGAACACTGAATGACACCTTGCTTTTTAAATGTTTTTTAAATATATATCCCAGGATTTTTACTGTATCCACGAGGTACACTGTAAAACAATCGCTCCTTTTTCCACCTGCGTTGTTGAATGTGTGACACTGTTTCAAACAGGAAACCAGCTTGTCCACCTGCTCGACAAAGCCATGATTAACAGTTTTTTTTTCTTAGATTTTTTTTCTTAATTGGACTAAAATCAGTGCTTGTGATTGGCTTCTCAAGAACTTGCTGAGAAGCACTTTTTTTCTTTTAAGATCCTCCCACTGAACGTAAAGGAAGAGGAAACAAACCAGTTTACAGGCCTTTCGATGTCAAACTGTGAGCTAAACTGTGGCTTGCATAGCTGTGCGTCCACGTGCTGAGAAATAAATGTTACACTTGTACAGATGTGTCCTCTTATACCTCACACTGTTTCCCCTAAAGAGCATGTATATTGTTAAGAGGAGTCTCTCTATCTCTCTGTATATCATCACTCTGTGTGGCATGTACTTCATAAGCCCCATGCTGTAAACCTCCTGGAGAACTATTTTTTACCTGTTGTACATTGTGAGAGTTTATATTCTGCCCTCTTGAGAAAGCTGACATGGGCACTAAAGTCGTCAGTTTTTTGGTTTTTTTGGTCACCCAAATAAAATCTTACCGTGTAATTTGTACTTTTTCGACTCAGAGGCTGGAGACATGAGAAAGGATTCTATTTTTTAAGTTTGTTTTTATGCAGCACATTGCAGCACCCACTGTCTTTATTTTCCTATTGCACATCTACTGAATATGCTGTTGATATAAGAGCATATTACGATTTAAAACTTGTTACAAGACATATCCATGTACATTTGTAAATATGTAATTCTGACTTGTATGTAAATTGAAAAGCAGCTTTAATAAAGTCTGAAATGGTTTCCTCTATTGAATTTAGCCTTTTTCTCTATTATTATGAATTTTAAAAATATCTTTAATGGTTAGCTGTTTATTTTTGAAGTCAGCTAAAAACAAAAAAAGGAAGAGAGAGAATTTGACAGTGGAATTAATTATTAATTGTGATCCGGAAGTGTAATTTCAACCACATGGTTCCTTTCCTCCAATGGGCTTTTATTCCAGTTTAGACTATCATGATTCAGTCTAGGGTTCGTTCCAATAAGTACTGCTGCCGACCTTGAGGTCTATTTTCCGCTTAATTTCCGTCTTGCACGTAAACCCTACGTCACCAAAGTAGTTTTCAGATGTATTTCCTGGTAACTGTATTAAATATGTGCTTTTGTGAATATACACGATGCAGTAATACTTCAGTCAAGGCCGTAAGTAGCGCTTGAAGTCGGAGGATGTGAACGAGAATCAGCCGCGGCTGGAAAGATACAGATTTGTCAAGCTAGCAAGCGTGAGGCACACAGGAAGTGACGCGAGTTGCACTACAAATTACAAGTTTTTATGAAGCCCCGATGCAATAGAGGACTTCTTGGTTGAATTCATAAATACAGCCTTATTTAAATTACTCCATCGATGGCGTCCACTTTACTTTACAGCACAATCGTGCTTCTCCTCCACCCTCCAAAGAAACAAGGGGCCGCCGATTATTTTACTATGACAGCGCAATCGGGAAGTCCTTAATCTCTCCGTTCTTGCTAACTTGGCAGCACACTGGAACGCGACCAGATGGAATTCAGCACTGCCTTCTTAACAGATTCCACACATTTTAAATTGTTTCGTACACATTTTTAGCCGACTTTTGTGTCGACAAACAGCCCTGGCGTGAGCACAGGCGTCTATCTGGGAGCTTCGGCTGCGCTGTGAACCGGGACAGAAGCGGTCAAGACATTTACAGATCCCCCCACCAAACATCTTCCCACTGTAAGTATTATTTCTAGGCTCTACTGTCGAAGAGCAATAGCTTTCAGATAACCTAATATGACTGCCCTTTGTAACTTAAGTCGGTGTTGAAACGTCGGTTATGTTGATGCATGAGAGAGCCCCAACGTCCTTTTCTGCAGTTGTTCATGAGATGATGCAGACAACTGTGGGTAGCTTTGGAAATCTGTCAAACAAAAAAGAGGGGAGTTTGGCCGGAGGCGAGAGGGGTGTAGCCTTGTTAAATCACATTGTCTGGGACTGTTAATGCGGCCTTATGTGCTGTTTACTGCTGTCAGCGTTATAAGCTCTTATTCCTCTAAAGAGGGTAATTAGCGAGGTCTTTAATTCCTCGGGAGTTCATTTACAGTGTGTGTATTTTGTTTTTATTCCCCCCCCCCCCCTCCCTCCTTTATTACTTTAAACGACTAGGACCAGGTCAACCCGAATGATCACAATCCAACTTCCGGGTTTGGATTTCAAAGTAAAATGCTAGTCATAAAGTCTCCATTGAGTCACTGCTTTATGCAGCTATAAACCTTATCAAGATCACAGTTTTGGCAAATTTTATTTTATTTTTTTCATTTTATCATATGGCTTTTAAACAAAGACACTTAAATAGTGCCAATAGTTCCAATTCACAACAACAACAACAACCATAAGGTGCTTTATATTCTAGGGAAAAGATCCTACAAATGGGAAAGATCAGACAACCCCTTGATGGACAAACACTTGGTGACAGTGGGAAGAAAAAACTCCTGTTTAACAGGACGAAACCTTTGGCAGAACCCGGGTCAGGGAGGGGGCTGTGATCAGCTGGGAGTGATAGGAAAGAGAAGAGAGCAGGACAAAAGGCTAACTATAGGGAAAGAGAGCCTGAATTTCATAATTATTCATGTTTAAAAGGTAGTTATTTTGCAAAGTGAATAAATGATTGACAAGTTAAATGTCTGCTGAAATAATAGTTGCACTGATACTATCGCATGGACATTAGTAACCTACGAGCAATTAAATGACGTTCCCCAGTGGCATTGGCCAATGTTTATGTGCTGTATCAGATCAGGTCTGTGCCAGATAAATGTTCAAAGACGGTGTGATAAGGAGCTCAGAAACTTTAAATCTAGTAAGATAATCTGGAACAGAGATTATTTTGTTTTCCTGACACTGAATGAAGAATAAATAACAACAAAAAATGAAACAAAACAATATTAGCGAAATTTATACATTATTTTTAAAATATTGCATTCTCCTAATAATTTGGTTCATCCTTAATTGCTAGTTCCAGCCCTACATTTATCTTTGATGCTATACAACACTTTTTGACGTAGATTCTTTCACAAAGGTGTCTGTCTTCCATACAGTCTCGTTTCATGACTCACTCTTGTGCTTTTAATTTGAAAGCGGACTACAATATATGCTTTACATTATGAGTAAATCCACTGGCCTTGATATCTCAAGGTAAAAGCTTCTCATATAAGCTATTTCACACTTGATTGCAGTATTAACCTGTAATGACTCTGCATTTAAGTACAGCAATCTTCATATTGTCCTGAATAAAAAACTTGCACATTATAGTTGTGATTTCTCAGACTGTTACCTTTGACTACCAGCAGTCCATGTGAGTCATAAAGACTCCATCTAGCCTGGCTGTCATGTCCTCTGTGTCTTGCTTCTCAGTAGATCCACCAATCAAATGCTCAGGCTTGTTTTTAGGTTAGTGTCTGCCACCCGTAAGGAAGTAAATGTGATTGAAAAGGAAAGTTTGCCTTGCTGACAAAAAAGTCCCCACTTTAAGTATTGCAGTAGCTTTTCACAGCCATTCTTGATAACGCCGGCTTCCTCCAGCTGGACATGCAGAAAGTGCTAACCACTGAGAGCACAAAGACCTAAGTCAGTCTTAAATATTACAGATGTGCCCTGTATGCTTCACTGAAGTGCATCAAGTGCAGTTGGGGATCAGAGTTTAAACTAATATCAGGTTGGTCCTACCTAACAATCTCTTTGTAAGTGAGATTTTGCTTGATGATGTCTGGTCTTTCATGTCGCCTTTCCTTGTGAATATAATTGAAGCAAACAACTCTTTGTAGTCGGAGGTGGGCATAGATTAGATCGTGGCTCAAACAGTTGGCAGTTCGTCTTGTAACCGGAAGGTTGCCGGTTCGAGCCCTGGCTTGGACAGTCTCGGTCAGGATGCTGACTGAGAAATTTGACCATCTTTGTCAAATTAACTTAAAAAGGCCTGAAACTGTGCTGCTATAAACTACAACCTGTGTGTCTTCACTCTGATCTTACGACTGATAGACGTGTTCCAGCTTCGTCAGACGTGAACCTTCCAGTCAATGCTTTGTCAGATTTATTGCAGTTGATGTTAATCACTTAGCTAATGCCAGCAGCAATAATTCATGCTGAACGAGCGGGTTATTGTCCTTGCTGCTCCTCCTTCAGCGTTTGCATTCCTGTTGCATGTGTTAGTAGTACACCATGAATGACTCACATTCCAGGCAAAAATAATAGGATGTCACCTTTCTCCTTCATTGAAAGGCTGTGGTAGATTCTTCGCATTGTTAGAAAACTTCTAGGCTTAATTAAATGAATTTGCCAAGAATTCCTGAGCACAAAGTTAATTTATTTGAACAAATTATCAAGTGTGCGACGAGCTGCCCCACTGCTTCCCCCTGGTCTTACCACAAGCCACGAAATGTCCAGCTTGTATTCCCTCTTCTGCCGCCTGAGTGGCCTGTAGGTGTGACAGATCGCTACGTCACCGTCTCTCCAGCTCCTGTCGTGGATCACTATCTTGCTGCGCTGGAATGTCACCGATTAGTCATCAGAGCCGCCCACTGCCATGCAGTTTGTTACAGTGAATGTTACTATAATCCAGCGCTGCAAAAGGCAGCTGTTTGATGAGGGCAGTGCCAAGAGAGTTATGACTAATATGACTGTTAGTCTTTTTTTTTTATGTATTGCTATATGACACAAATTATTTAAAAGTGATTACTAATAGTTTCTCTGTTCGGTCTTGTTTAGTGTTTAAAAGAGAGCAAGTTCCTGCCTGGGGATCTGCCTGAAGCACTGATTCGTAAGTGGGCAGCAGTTCTGATATATTTTCTGGGGTTAGCCCATTAAAGGCTTGACAATTAAGAGTAACTCTACTAATTAATTTGAAACAAATCAGCTAGAGTCATTAAAAATCTGATCAATATTTTTGCTTTTCTGTCTTTTGCTGTTTTATGTAAACTAGAGTTTATTATTTATTTCTGATATATACCTTATTAAAGGACCTTTGCAGTACTCTAACCGAGAGGAAATAACAGCGTTAATGGTAGTTTGTGTATCAGTGATATTAACAATTCACAACAACAGTTGCCTCATAGTGTTTAAAATTTCAAGGTAAAGGTCTAACAATTAAAGGATGTGGTTAAAACGCCAAAATGACCAAATAATGATATCTGTAGTGGTCTTAAAGATCCAATATCAGTCAGGCTCTACTTTTATATCAGTTAGACAATTTGTAAGTGGTAGCATTATAGTGAAAATACAGTTCACCCTAGTATTGAACCTTGAGGGAATCCATACTTTGATAGTGAGGAGAGACATTTTTCATAAGAGCTGCAGTTCAATGATCAAACATTCAGTGGTCTACAAACGGATTGCATAGTTCAGGAAAACTGCAACTACACAACAAATAAATCTTTGATCAGTCAGATATGCATGTAGTGCATTAAGAAGCGAGTTGAATCAAATGTACTGAGTGACTCCTCAGCACAGCGGTGTTAGGATGACAGTAAAGGCCCATATGTCTGCAGCAGAGGTCATCCTTTCAGATAACCCAAGACAAATCTGCTTATGGCGAGAATGTGCCGTCGCTCGGTGCTGTGTCTACACTCGGCTGAATATCGTGTCAGTGAGGCAGCACGAGAAGGCAATCGGCCTGTTTCTGTCAGGTCCTAACATAATTAGATTATCAGTATGACAATCTTTATTGTATTATACCATACTATACCGATTTGATTTGGTTTGTACCTTAGGAACATAACGCAGGGATCTGATAAGTTTTAGAGCATGTGATATAAGTTTGGACTGAAGCTGAACAAATAGTTTTCATGTAGCAAACGGACAGGCAAATATATCAAAGACTACAGACTGAACTCTAAAGATTATGTTTTTCTTAAAGTGAACTGACTATTCAGCCAAAGAATCTACACAATGAACAGCCAATTGGATTTGTATTTTTCATTCATTGGTTTACTAAAATAAGAGCCTTCCAGTAAATTATAGATTTAATATAAAATGTATATAATATAAAAAAATAACTGTTTAGTTAAGCGATTTATCCTTGCAGTTACAAGACTATATAAAAGAATTGCTAAAGAGAAATTAAAGGATACATTGTTTTCACGGAGTAGCAGTAGAAACATTAAAATATCGCCTTATTTACTTCCTAAAATATTGATGATTCTGATGCTGTTTTATGCAGGATTTATGGTCCTCCGTTGGTGTCCTAATGCGATGAAGAGAGATGAATTGTGGGAGTCTGTGCAAATTATTTACATTTATATAAAACCTCTAATACTTTTAAAGGAATTCACTCGCTGTTTGAACCACACTGCTTACATAGGCAAGTTTAAATGGGGGTGCCAGTCCTTTAGAACAAGAATGCAAGCATGTCTGTGTAGGTTCTCAGCCAATCAGGTCGTGGCACTCTTAAGCGCTACTAATGAAGGCAGCTGAATGTCTTTTTGGTTTATGGAGACGTTTGACCTCTCATCCAAGAAGCTTCTTCAGCTCTAAAACCGATGGGGAGTCCCAGATGTTTAATACCTAGTGGCATTGGGGAGGTGGTCCTCAGAGTCATTGACCCATCCTGTAAAGTTATTAAGAGTCACATGAGACAAGATGTGAGTCAAGGCATGGCTCATTTACCATCAGATCAAAAAGAAGTCCAGTTTCCTTAACTCCTTAAGACTGTTTTAAGGGGACATACTGCTGTGCTGCAACGACAGATGCAAGCATTATTAACCCTGTTGCACATGTTTGTACCTGACTGTTGAAATAATGCCTCATAATCTTTTTGAAATTATACTCCCTGTTCTGGGTAACCTTTACTTATATTCTGTACATCTGTATTTGGATTAAAGCTCATTTAGATTGCTTGCGATTAGTTGAAAAATTCATATTTGGGGCAACAAGGAACATCTCAGGTAAGCTTATACCTAAGCTGAGCAGCTCGCAGTGTGCGCTCGAGCCCAGCAGGCACAAGATTAATTCCATTACATAACATTTAGTCAGTCTTAAGAAGGGTGCAAGTGAAAATGAAGACTTCAGAGTAATCAGCTGCTTAAGCTTTCCAGGACTCAAAAGACATGTTATTAAATGATTAAAAGGGGCCCTTTAAGTATTCTTTAATAATCAGAAACACTTAGTTAGAGCTGCAGGAACAAGGCCGGACTGGGAGCACTGCTCGACTGGTTATTACCTGACGCACTCGCCTACAGTGTGATTAGATTAGAAAAGCAGGAAGGCGTTGTTTGCAAGCATGGCTCCCCTCTTTTCATGAGCAATTCCTCATTGCCAGTTTATCCTTCGACAAATATTGACCTGACTAAAGTTTTGCCGTCATGATGTCATCGAAAGATAAAGCGAAACTCAAGTAGCCTTGTTATGTTTGTCACCTGTTCCTGGATGGACTTTAAAACAGCTCCCTTTTCACCCACTGCACACCTTGGTATTCAAATGACATAAGCTAGCAGAAGAACATTTTTCACGGAGGGGTTGGTATTATTTTCCATGTCACTGCGGTGTCCCCTCTCTGTGATTCAACTGCTTCCGAATAAAGAATCAAAATCAGTCACACAGAACATTTTGAAGAACTGATTATGAAGAACACAAACATAGCTGAGCGGGGCTGTGTCAGCTGAGATTTCCTTTTGTAAGGTGAAAACCTTGTGATTCCAATCCAGGCTGTTTTCTTGTTTTGTTTTTTGTTTGTTTGTTTGTTTGTTTGTTTTTGCAGGCGTCCAATCCCCCGTGCAATTTCCCCTTTCCTGAATAATGTGAAAGATGACATTTTACCTTCAATGTTTCTTTCAACTCCTACCTTTTATCAGTCTGAGGAAAGCACTCACTGTTCTGCTCAAATACCTCTGGAATGCATCAGCTTACTTTTCTTATTGCGACAACGCACCAGGATCTGCAGCAGCTGTAAACAGTCGGCACCTTTTATGACAACTCTGTGAAATGTAAGTTGGCCGTAAGTGGCCAGCATGGTGGATGCATTGTCATGTAATTAGACGTGTTTTTATAGGGGAAGGATTGAAGTAATAACTCTGTCAGCACACCTACACGGATTTGTTTTACGATCATCAGGGGAAATCAGCCTTTACTGTCACAGCTCTTTATTCTCCTGGTCTTGTGATTTGAAGTGGCCCACACATCTGCCAGGCTAAGTGGCGTTTGAAGAAACTGATACTGTGTGTGTGTGTGTGTGTGTGTGTGTGTGTGTGTGTGTGTGTGTGTGTGTGTGTGTGTGTGTGTGTGTGTGTGTGTGTGTGTGTGTGTGTGTGTGTGTGTGTGTGTGTGTGTGTGTGTGTGTGTGTGTGTGTGTGTGTGTGTGTGTGAACTTGGTTAAGGGAACTTCCTGTTGTATTTGATAATGAACAAGTCAAAGAGGTTTTTGTAGCTCTGTGGAGAGGTTTGTTTTTTCCCTTGGAGGGTAGAAAACAGATGACCTAAGTCAGAAACTTTTTTTAATAAACAGTCTCAACAAGTCAAATAAATATCCATAGCTGTATGTCTCACATAAGGCTCTTTCATATCAGGCATCAATGCTTTAAAGTTTTAGGCTCCTTTAAGCTTCCAGTATGTGACACTCGGCAGTCTCCAGAGATGAGTTACTGTTCTAATGTGCTTTAGACGGGCTCATTTGAACTTATACTCATCTCAAGCTTCATACTTTTATTCCAACTTATTATAAAGGAGTATATTCACTTACACTCAGTTCTAAATAAGCTTTATTTTGCATTGTCGAAGCCTTGATGTAGCCTCTCAGTTCATTCCAAAAGATGTTGTCTGCCTTTAAGACAACTTTCTTCTGATTGGTTATCCCTATCAAACAGGAGGTTTGATGAATAGGTAGGCGTGGCTTCTGTGCTCACAGAAGCATCATATGGATTTATGAAAACGGCCTTGAATGCAGTGCTCAGAGCTGTCTGAAACCTGAGCTTTTGGCTCAGGGGGATTACTTGTGCACAGACTGACCTCATTATTTTAAACTTTGTTCATGTTTAAAAAAGACATTCATCATTATAACTGTAGAGATACAAGATAGGATAAAAAAGGACAAATTAAAATAAAAGCTCAGTAGGTCCAGCTGAAGCAATATTCTCCTCCAGAAAACACTGCAGGTGTTTTTCCAAGGACTTCCATGGACACGGTCACTTTACCTGTTCACTGTGAATGCTTTACAATGTATAGTGTAGAAGGAGGCTTTAACATTCAGACAATTTGGCTGCTAGCATCAGTTCTAGATGAATGTCTTGTGAGCCAGTGGCCGAGGAGACGGGGAAGGGAGGAGCAGAAGTGTTTTGTGAAGAGGAGAAGAAAGAGAGGATGAAATGAGTGAAGGATGGAGCAGATGGAGGGAGGAATGACGGTGGGAGTTAGGGTTAATGCCCTTTTACATTCCCAGATGAGGATTAGCAGTCACAAGTTCTGTGGCTGTTCCTGACCTGGCCTGGATTTTGAAGGCCACTGCTGCCTCCTGGATCCCTTAATATGCTCACAGAGCATTGTGGACAACCTCTCTAACTTACCCGATATACTCAGCAACAAGTATATTTATGTGTTGTTTTCCTGGTATTTTAGCTTAAAAACCATCAGTTGACAGCTATATTTGTAAACCTGTGACTGAAGGAGCAAATGCTGAAAGTCCTTTTAAGGTGCTTGGCATTATGTACAATGTCAGCTTAGTGCGCAGTGTGGCTGCAACAGATTGCTAGTAGCATTGTTGGTAGCATGATTGACATTCTGGCAGTAATAGGGCAAAACACAGCTTGCTACTTTGATGCACATAAACTAGAATTGTTGGTTTCATACAGGCTTGAGCTGTCAAGATGAGAGTAACTAATGTAACTCAAGGGACTTGAACGAACTACTATGCTCCATACCAGCTCCATACTGTATTTTGTTGGTGTTTACTAGGGAAGCCTCGCATGATTCACCTTGTCCTGCATCATAGCTCATCCTCTGACCAAAAGGAGCAGATTTAGCTCCCTTCCGCCTTCATTTGAATCAACTTTTTCCTCTTCCTCATAGACTGAATGTTTGAACAGCAGGTTGCTCACATTGCCCTGTTTTTAGTGGTTAAAAAACATAAAAGGTTTGATTCTAAAGCTTAATCCTGAATGCTCAGGTATTTATTTGATTTATTTTCTTTCAAGACAGGATAGCAGTTCATGTCAACAAATAGCTGATCCGAGGCACGTTGTATTTTTAGCTAAAGACACTATAATATAAGAATGAGGACCGCAACAATCAGAAGATCTGAGTGAGAAGCACTAGGTGATGGTGGGGAGGACGAGACCTCTGGCAGAAGCAAGCTGAGGGAGGGGCTGGTATCTGCCACAGTCAGTTGATTGGACAAAACAGTGCAACAGTAGCATGTAAATGCAACAGCAGTGAAAAGTTTTGAATGGGGAACGACTGCAGCAGCACGAGTAAGGAATGGGTTGAGTTCATGTGGTCCAGCTCCAACTATAAGATCAGTCAAAAAGGAACTGGCTGTGTCATAATATGACGGAGATGTTATGTTACGGTGCAGTTTGGACTCCCCTACTTTTGAATCTTAAGATTATTTAAACTGTTATTAAATTACAGAAACTACTGACTTGACTATATATACCTACCTCGATAGTTTTTGCAACTGCACTTTGGGACACATTCAAAGTTTTAGCAGTTTTCCGGATTTACTGATCAAGTATTGATGGACTCTTGTTTCTCTTTATTCAGCTGATTGGTTCTTGCCATAATATGATTTCTAACAGGCTGTCAGATGTGTAGCAACCTGACTTCTAGACATGTATATGGTGTTGGAATGTTTTTCAACGGTAGAAGAAGACTACTCAGATTGTTACTTCCCTATCAGCAGCATTTTTGTTATCTTTTCATATCAAACAGATGGAGCAAGAACAATGTTACACCGTGAGTCAACACAGTGTCATCAGCCCATCTAAAGATCTGTATGCGACTTGTAGGTGCAGTACAGGGTGATGACGGTTTCCACAGACACACGGCTGCAGTTCGCAGGAATACATTTATTCGTGACGTTTCAGTGCCCTTCATGTGGCAAATTATTTGCGTTGTACCTCTCCTACGCACCTGCCTTGAAAAATGTTTTTGCTTGTTTGGGATGCACAACTTGGAGCTGGAATCACAATCGGTGCAGCTTCTGAATGCTTCTTGGAATATTTATATTGGAAAAATGATTGAAAATAGTGGTTTATTCATATTTAATCAAATAGAAATATTTAATAAAAGTGAGCACAGTATATTGTTTGCCCACAAGAGGGCACTTACAACTTTATAGTCATCTCTGTAATGCACTACATTAAAAGTGGCATTTTTGTCAGTAAGCAGCACTGTAAACTGACGTTTGTGGGAAGCACTGAAACGTTGGCAGTTTTACAAGTCTGGTAAAAATAGATAGTAGCTTTTATAATTACAGGCTATTCTATTGTAGCTTGAATTGATTCATCAGTCAATAAACAATACATTTAACACTGATTGCTGTGTTTCACAGGTCCCAAAGGCGTGTGCACACGTGTCCATCATGCCGCTGTTTGGTAAATCACACAAGAGTCCCGCCGACATTGTCAAGACGTTGAAGGAAAACCTGGCCATCCTGGTCAAACAGGACAAGAAGACAGACAAGGTAGAGGAATCTATTTGATTGTGTCTGTGTGCGTCTGTGTGTGTGTGTGTGTGTGTGTGTGAATGGGTGTCAAGAGGCCCCAAGGGTGGGAGCGCGAAACAGCCTGCGCCTGTCATCTTCTGACGCTTCACTGTCAAGACTCTCTCACACATGCACACAGGGGATCAAAGAATCAGAGTTACAAGCCAAATTCAAGCTCACGCTCTCTTTTACTAATGATAGTTTCTACATGTTATTCCTCTAAATGATGCCTTCTTTGCCTCCATCCTTCCTCACCTGTAGTTTTCTGTTCTACAGGCCTCTGAGGAGGTGTCTAAGTGTTTGGTGTCCATGAAAGAGATCCTGTATGGAAGCAATGACAAGGAGCCCCACACCGAGACTGTGGCCCAGTTGGCCCAGGAGCTGTACAACAGCGGCCTGCTGATCGCGCTGGTAGAAAACCTGCAGGTCATAGACTTTGAGGTAAGCAGAAGAAAGTATCACAGATGTGCTGCAGAAGCACACTTGTGATAAAGCTGACACAGAAACGTGATAGAAAATAAACATCCATGAGCAGAGGAAACTTAACAGCTCTTCTAGACTTTTTAAGAAATGCTGCATATTGTTGCTGTAGTTTTGCAAGATGTAGTGAAAATAATGAAATTTGATGGTGTATTTAAAAACCTTGTACAGTTTTCTTACCATTACAGGCCTCCTCTGACTCCAACTCATAAATTTAAGTTACTTTAGGTTGTAGCACTGCTTTTAAAACAACTTTTTTTCCTACTGTACACAATTAATTAATTTTTAACATGCTAAATGTTACAGATGCTGTTATGTGGTTAGTTCAGTTTTACGTGTGTTTCCAGGGGAAGAAGGACGTGTGTCAGATCTTCAACAACATCCTCAGGAGGCAGATTGGGACGAGGAGCCCCACTGTTGAATATTTCTGCTCCCACCAGGAGGTCCTCTTCATACTGCTGAAAGGGTGAGATAAACACACAGTGCACGTGCTGTCCTCAACCTAATGGCGTCTTAACACAATAAATATGGCTTCTATGACGAGGAGGGGGTGATGCGTTACTCTCTCTCTCTTGCTGTGTTTGAAGATACGAGATGCCCCAGGTGGCGCTAAATTGTGGGATCATGCTGAGGGAGTGCATCCGCCACGAGCCGCTCGCCAAGATAGTTCTCCATTCGGAGCATTTCCACAATTTTTTCAACTACGTGGAGATGTCCACCTTCGACATTGCTTCTGACGCATTCGCCACCTTTAAGGTAACTCTCTTTCTTCTTCTTTTGGCTGTCAGGTCAGGTGCTAGACTAGAGCCAGACTGGACTTTGACAACAGTGTTTGGATTTGGATTTAGTAAACCAACATCCCACACAAGTGTCATTTGAATTTGATATTTTTGTTCCCCACATAGGCCTAGAAAAGGCAAATTTGTTTTCATGTTTTGTTGAGGAAAAGTCTTAACTTATGCTGATTTTTGCAGACATGTGACCGTTGACCATGTGACGCTAACTTGTCAGCTATTTTGAAGTGTGATGATTGTAATTAAAACTGGAAAGTAAACACCTCCAGGAACCTCTGGCAACATTTGGAGAATACATTTTTTTTTTCCGAGCAACTGATGGTTGTATTGGATCCAATACGGGAGACAAATTTTGGGCAGCGTGCGATTGTACAGTGTATACATACATGTGTGTATGTAAAAAGTGTTCGGTAACATTTGAATCCGTCAGCTAAGATGCATTTTTCTGTCTTTGTCCACAGGACCTCTTGACGAGACACAAAGTGCTTGTGGCCGAATTCCTCGAGCAGAACTACGAAGCTGTGAGTGCTTCGACTTACAAACACATTTGCACATCTGCAGCTCCCGAGAAGAGATTAGTCTGGGATGGTTGTTAGCCACCACACATATTAATGCACATTAGCCTTGCTATTTTGAATTTTAGCAATCGTTAACCTAAACCACACACGGAGGTCAGTCACTGAGCTCTGTTTGCAAACACTGTCCACTGCTCTGAATGACTCTGCATGAGGAAACCTTGCACGGATGCACAGCGAGATCAGGTATCAGTCACCGCAGTGCTCACTGGCCCAGTCACACACAGGCATTCACGAAGCCTTGTGATAGAGTATTGAATGAGCTGGCAGTGAAGGCAGATTAAAAAACAAAAAACGTAAATTTATAGGAAAACTGCACAGCCTCTCTAAATGTCATAACGTCTTTCGATACAAAGCTCTGCTCTGTGTCCTCAACATTTCTAGGCAGAGGAGCCCCTCTCACGAGCAGGATCCCCCCAGGGCTCTCAGCCTGTAGAAACCCACACAAAACCACCTTTTCACCCAGCATGTGTGCCGACGGCCTGTCAGGAGATGTCACTGCCGGCTCAGTAGAGTCAGTGATCAGGCTAAGCCACAAAAAACCCAGAATTTGTCATACTCATTAGATTTTAGGGCGACCATAGCTCAGGGGGTTGGTAAGCGCATCTGTAACCGGAAGGTCGCCGGTTCGATCCTCGGGCTCTCTGTCCTGATCGTTGTGTCCTTGGGCACCGCCTACTGGTTTTGGCCAGAGGGGCCGATGGCGCGATATGGCAGCCTCGCTTCTGTCAGTCTGCCCCAGGGCAACTGTGGCTACAACTGTAGTTTGCCTCCACCAGTGTATGAATGCGAGAGTGAATGAATAGTGGCATTGTAAAGTTCTTTGGGTGCCTTGAAAAGCGCTATATAAATCCAATCTGTTGTTGTTATTATTATTTTAGTGGTAAACCTATGACTGCACAAATAACACACTGTAATAACAATGTGTTGATCTACTCAAGTCAAGTGTCTAGGGTTTGGGGTTTCTTCTAATTCATCCACTTCCTCTTAGTTACATATGTTACATTTTTGCAGGTCCAGGCAGTTCTTGTCCTTTTGGATGCAGTGCAGTATTTTCATTTGCTTTAATCGATCTC
The DNA here is from genome assembly GCF_964374335.1 of Astatotilapia calliptera. NCBI lineage: Eukaryota > Metazoa > Chordata > Actinopteri > Cichliformes > Cichlidae > Astatotilapia > Astatotilapia calliptera. The sequence continues at coordinate 40,501,157 of NC_137443.1, forward strand.
ATTAGATGCCTTCTGGGCTAAAAGAAAATATACTAACAAGCCAAATTACCCATGTGCAAACACAGAGTTAAACAACTTCTCCATCATATATGCATTTGTCTCAACCTAAAACACACAGGCAGATATTTCTGTCTTTAAAATAACTACATTCAGATAAGCGTTGATACTTGTCTCCAAGTTTTCCCAAGCTACAGAGTGTGCATAAACATATTCATCTAAACTACACAAGTCCTTTTCCTGTTGGAACTCTTACTTAAATATTCTGTAACTTATACAGACGCTATTGTTACATTTCAGATTTCCTTTTTTCCTACCTCACGATATCAGATATGTCCCCATAAATGATAAAGTCCTGTATAATCTAATATTTGATTCAAAAGCACCTTCATCATATTGATTGCTGATTACTTAAACATCACCCGGACAGTACGTGTTTGACCCTATGCAGCCATACATTCAAAAGCCAAGCGATAGCACTGTCTTCATCTAGGTTCAGATGTTTTAACAGCCATCTGGTGCTAATTTATGCAAACAACCAGGTTTCTTTTTAAATTTTAGAGGTCAAACAACCATACAGACAGCAGGAAGGAAAGAGCAATTGTAAGTCTAGAATATTTATTGAGACTAGTTGTGCCATGCTCCCAGAATACATTCGGAACATTGTGTGCAAAAGATAACTCGTCCATCAACTTGTGGTATATCGGAAAGATTACGCATAGGAAGAGAATGTGGAGCTTTTCATTTAGTAAGGTCAGCTTGACACAGAAGTAGCAGAATGTAAAAAATCAAAAATCCAACATCTATTGATATTATTATTATTATTATTATTATTAAGTCCACAAAGAGCACAACAACCATTTTCCATCACACCAGCAGCTCCTTTAGGATCTCCAGCTAACCCAACAAGTGTGTCTTTGGACAGGTTCAGACCTACAACCTTCTTGATTCACTGTGCTGCCAAACTGTTTTGGCAATTTTGAATAATTGTTGCAACAAAATAATTGCACTGCGTGGCTTTTCAGGTTGGTAAGCACTCTCTCTAGTTTATCGCCTAAGCACTTTGCAACTTTTAAAACTAGAAGCTGCATCCACAGACACTTTTTCATTAATGGTCACACACACAGGCAATCCTACATGGATATCAGGGTTCACTTGGGTTCAGTGTCTCGCTAAAGGAAACTTAGAAGTGGAAGAGCTGGGGATCAACGAACGGCCTTTGGAAGAGTAGCCACTATAAACAAGGTCAGATTTGAACCCAGGTCTTTGCATTAGCCTTATGACATATGGGTTGCCTGCTAAACCCAGTTAGCTAAACCAGCACTCTGCACTAATGTTTTCAAAGGAAATGAGCCAGGTTAAACTTAGGAAGCAAATGGAAAGGTGTCCTAAACACAGGAGAGTGGGCATGTTAAACCAGTGATCATCCCCAGCCGGTCATGGCAGATGGCCGCCCCTCCCCGAGCCTGGTTCTGTTGGAGGTTTCTTCCTGTTTAAATGATTTTTTTTTTCTTCCCACTGTTGCCAAGTGCTTGCTCATGTGTAGTCTCTCTCGATTATTGTAGCGTCTTTACCTTACATTATAAAGTGCCTTGAGGCGACTGCTGTTGTAATTTGGCGCTGTATAAACTTTGCGTTCATATTTCCATTTGGTGGAAAAGCCCTCTATTTACAACATTTATCAGATATTGTTTGGAAAAAGTATTGTCCATATAGATATTTCCCAAAAGCTTAAAATTTGATCTCAGATTGTTGCTGCGTTTTGTTTTTTCACTGTAGGTGTTTGCAGACTATGAGAAGCTGCTGCACTCTGAGAACTACGTCACCAAGCGACAGTCTCTAAAGGTTTGTCTCCGACCTGTATTGATTTAAATTCCTACTTAGACTTCATGGGATTTTTGGGGTTTTTTTGGGGGGCGGGGTCTGCACAGCTGGCCTCTCTAATAATAATTTGTCACTTTGATCCCCCCTCCAGCTTCTGGGAGAGCTGTTATTGGACAGACATAACTTCACGGTCATGACGCGGTACATCAGCAGGACAGAGAACCTGAAGCTGATGATGAATCTGCTCCGAGACAAGAGTGCCAACATCCAGTTTGAGGCCTTCCACGTCTTCAAGGTAAACAAACAAACAAACAAACAAAAAAACCAGCAGATGCATTTAATGAGAAATTTGGAAAGAGAGAAGATATTTCTCCCATATTGGCTCCTCTTCGCTGGCTTCCTGTTAAATTCAGAATTGGATTTAAAATCTTTCTCACATAAAATCTTGAATAATAGGGCTCATATTATCTTAAAGACCTCATAGTACCATATTAGCCTAATGGAAAACTTTGCTTTCATGTCGATGTTTTACTTGTGATTGCTACGATGTTTAAAAGCAGAGCCTTCAGCTTTTAGGGTCCTTTTCTGTAGAGCTAGCTCCCAGTTTGTTTTCGGGAGACCTCCCTCTACTTTTTAGATTAGGCTTAAAACTTTCTTTTTTGACAAATCTTGTTAGAGCTGGATCAGTTGACCCTGAATCCTCCCTTTGCTATGCTACAATAGGCCTAGACTGCTGGGAGCTTCCCATGATCCACTGAGCATTTCTTATTCACTCACCTTGTTTTACTTTCTTTATACACCACTAATATATTTAGTCTTTAGTAATTAAACTCTCTGTTCTCACCGGACATGGCAGATGACCACGCCTCCCTGAGCCTGGTTCTGCTGAAGGTTTCTTCCTTTTAGAAAGGAGTTCTTCCTTCCCACTGTCGCCAAGTGCTTGCTCATAGGGGGTCGTCGGATTGTTGGAGTTTCTTTCTAATATTGTAGGGTATTTACCTTACAATAAAAAGCACATTGAGGTGACTGGTGTTGTCAATCTGCGCTGTATAAATAAAACAAAACTGAATTGAATTTTCCTCCCGTTTTGTCCTTTTTTTGTTTCCCCAAGGTGTTTGTAGCAAACCCCAACAAGACTCAGCCCATCATCGACATCCTGCTCAAGAACCAGACCAAACTCATCGACTTCTTGAGCAACTTCCAGAAGGACCGCACGGACGACGAGCAGTTCAACGACGAGAAGACCTACCTAATCAAACAGATCAGGGATCTGAAGAAACCGGCTTCCTAGAGAAGCATTGCTGCCTGCCCTCTACTTCAACTTTTTATTAATAGGAAGACATAGAAAAAAAACACATTAACAATAATGGTTACTCTATTTGAAGAAAAAAAAAATCTTTGAGACGTCATTTGTTTTTGTTTTTTCCCTCTTTGTCAGTTCATTAAAAACTTGTGCAAGAGTAGTTCTTAATCACTGATCTTTTTTTGTATTTTTTTTTTTATCTCATCTGTAGCATGTAGTGCCACAACTCATGGTGTTGGAGGCAGCTGATTTGCCTTGTTGGGGGAGAACCAGGGGTTTAAAAAAAAGCTTCAGCCAAAATCCTCCGGGTGGATGAGCATTTTCTTTAATCTTATTAGTCTCTGCTTGCAAATGAATTTTGTAAATTTTTAAAAGCAGTGGCTGCAAACCAGAAAAATGAACAACTTTTTGTTTTCTTGGTTGATGTGTGGTGAGGATGTTGGTGTGTCTGGTTAGGACCAGGTGAAGTATATTTACAGCGTGAATATCTTAATCAATGCATTCTTGGTCATCGGTAAAAGCAATTTTTTTTAGCCAAATGACAATGGTAAAGCTCAGTAGGCCACAACAGTGTATTGGGGTATTCTAGCTTAAAAAATTATAGATAATAGTTAAGGGAGGAGGCGGTAAGAGCGAAAAAAAACAACAACTTTGTATTTCAAAAATTATAGTAGCAGACTGGGTAGGAAAAACTCATGAAGTTACTAATTTACAAGTAATTCTGAAATTTAAGGGGAAAAACTAAAGTAATCTGATATAATTAAGAACATTAAACGTGATTTTATTGAGACGTGAATTTACGAGGAAAAATGTGTCATATTAGGTCACATTTGAGATTAGTGGATTCTAAATTTCTATGATCTTTATTTTTCTCCCCTATGTTTACATCTATTATGGCCCTGATCAGATTTTCATTTGTGCGAGCTAAAAGTCACTGATTGTTTCTTCACTTTAAAGCTGAGGGGATTGGATTGCATACAGTCCAAAAGGCCAACGTCGCTTCAGTGTGTCACACCAACATGGAACAAGTCTCGTTGCCGGTCTAAAGGCCGAGCCCATCCGTGCTGTTCTAAATTACTCGCAGGTCTCGAAAACAAACTGATTTCAGTCACTGTTGACTAAAAACAAAAATCTTAAAAACAAGAAAAAAGAAAATGACAATTTTGATCACTGGTTCTCTTTGCTGGTGGCTAATAGCACTTTGTATGATTTTAAATAATAATAATGGTGATTCAATTTGTTTGAAGCTGATCGCTGTTTTCACACTGCTTGATGTTGTTTTTTTAATATATAGTGTCATTTCTCATGTACAGTTTCTGGTTTGAGTGCCATTGTGAGGGAGAACATGAGGAGGAGGAGGCACTTTGCTGTGTGGATGCTGTAGAGCTGTAAAGATAGCTGTTTTTTTGGTTTCACTCCCTTTTCTGTCTGTACTGTAACGGATGTTTGACTCTGGTTTGGATCTGACGTTGTTATCAGAGGACGAGAAGATTCAGAGGTGCCTTTTTTTTGTTTGTTTTGGTGTGTTTTCCTTTCTCTGTACTCGTTTTCTTTCCTGTATTTGCAGTATCTTTTTAGGGTGAGCTTAATTATTATGTTGATGAAAATATGCTCTGATAGAACATATTTGTTGTGATTAAGCAGTGAACCTCTTAACTCACTATATCAGAGTTCCTTTTGCCGTTTGACACCTTTTAAACTTTTTTTTTTTTTTTGCTCATCACTTGCCATTGCCATAGTAAACTCGCCGGCAAACAGAACGAGGCCAAAGCCGACCAACGGCAGGATTCAGCGGTGAAACATAACTGTGAAATCAAATAAATGAATAAAAATCCACTTTTAGTTTAAAGCAGCTTCGATTTCTTTCTGTAACTTTAAATCAACTATGAACTTGGAAAAAAAAAAATGCAGAGACTAAACTTGAGAACAATGTGATTTTATTTCCCAGTAGATATCTGACAAGCATTCACAGAAATTTTAAAAACAAAGTGAAATGGAGTCATGATAAGTCTCCAAATTTAGAGCCCAGACTTTCCTTAAACGAAGAAGTAAACACGTTAAAAGCTGTTTTGCTTTTTTTTTTTCCTTAAAGAAAAAGGAAAACAGTTTGTTTTTTTGGGATGACAAAAACCAATACCAGCTATGTTCACATGCCATAGGTTGTGATGGTATATTGCAATATCACACGAGATGCAAATGTAAGCCAACCAGCTTAACATCAGACTTGAACCAGTTGTTTTACAACTATGAGCAGATTTAACCATTCTTCACGATGTCCTCTAAAAGCAGCCACCTTGTTTTTTTCTCCACTTTGATGCTGTTGTACAACATTCACAACAAATTAAAACAAAAAAAAAAGAATAGATGAGAATGCATGCTTTGCGTGTGTGTGTTTAAGAAAGTGTGTGTTATTTTCCAGGTATTTTTCAGATTATGCAGTAATCACAGTTACTGCCTTTTCTGTGATTCGGACTCAAGTTACAAAAACACTTAAACCTGTGTTTACTATACCTGAACGAAAAAAAAAGAAGAAGAAAAGAATACAAACAAGTGTGTTCATGTAGAAAATTAAAGTTGGTAAAGTCGAGTAAATTCCTTCACGCTCCAAAACCAAACCTTTGACCGTCCTCTCTGCTCTGCAGGAACACTTTTTAAACTTTCATTCAAGCATTATCCATATCCTCAACACGCTTCACTTCAGTGCATTTGGCTTGCGTTTAAAAACAATAACATCCTTACAGTGTGAAACACATCTTTCAAACACTCTCACAGCAGCTGCCTTCAAAATAAAAGCAGTAATTTATTTCAAACCGTTCTGTACCGCGAGGACAATCCTGGACAACCAGGAGCTGCATGTGTTGTTAATCTCACACTTTTTCATTATTTAGATTTTTATAATTAGCTTTCCCCCCTCCATTTGTTTCAAAAACAAACAGATCTGCATATCACAGTTTAAATAACTATTTTAAATAAATTATTTCTTTGTGGTATCTTATAAACGCTTAAAAAAAAAAAAAAATTGTCCATAGTTTCTGTACCTATTTTTTTAATCTTCGATGGATCTATTAATCTGCTTTTAGTGGTGTCCCTTTGAGGTCATTGCATTGCATTGATTTCAGTTTGTTTCCAACTCTCCACTCATGTAATGACCGGACTTGGAAAAGATACACATGTGTAAAATCATATGTGCCACAGATTTGATGCTCATGAAGGAAACAACATTTAGCTCTATTTATTACAGCTGTGAACGATCAAATCTGTGGCACGCAAGTTTAAAACCTGCCTCTGTGGGGGGTGTTTTTTAGGTACGTGGATTTATCGACGGCTCACAGCAGGTGATTCGCAGGACATGCTGGTGCACAGCTTCTTGTTGCTGGGGCTCTCACTCTCAGTCTGTCTGCTGTGCTTTCCGACACAACCGTCTGCAATAAATGGCACTGTGGTTAAAACTCGAATCAGCAAAGGAAAATTGGCTGATTCATAACTCCTTTCTGTAATGTATCTGTGAAGATGGTTAAAATAAAAAAAGGCATAGGGTGCCACTTACTGGCAAGATGAAAAGCTGGCGCTGAGGACACTGAAGGGCTTCTTTGCCACTGTGAGGACAGATAAATGTCAGATTCTTTAAGGACATGTTAGCCTTATCTTCAAAAAGCAAGACATCCAGAAGCTGCTGAATCAGAGATCCCCTTATGCACCAGAATAAATTAACATACATCTCCCTTTTCAACATATTTTCCGAGTCTACGTTTGCTATGTTTGCTGAAGTAATGACCCGTTTCTGCACCCTGGACTTTACTGTAGCTGCAGAAATGTCTACATTGATGGAGGTTTGATATACTCCAAACATCAAACATAAACAGTATGAAATAAAAGGGAACAAAAACAAAACAAGAAAAACATTGTGGACTCACTATGAACTTGCTGATGTTCTTTAGGGTGCCAAATCGCAGGTAGGAAATATCTCCCTTATCTTTGTCCCGGTCCTGGTCAGAGGTGTATATGTGTGTGATACCGGCTCCTCTGATCAGAGGGACACACTCATCACATGGACACTTGGTTACAAAAAGCATGGTTGGCTCATCCGGTTTGATGTCTCGTGTCCTGAAAGGAGGAGGAACACCTATCAAGCGATGATGAACACTGATTTTCTGCATCCATGTTTCCCCTCCCGCCATTTCTGACAAGTTCTGACCTGAAGGTGAGGGCGTTCTGCTCTGCGTGGATAATGTATCTGTATTTACGTCTCTGGCGATCCTCCTGTTTGGCGTCCATCTGAGGGTACTCGGCGTACTGCGAACCTGCGGGGTAAGCGTTGTACCCACAGCCCACCAGGTAGAGACACCCTGTTCCGTTACAGCCAGCCTGAGATGAGGGGACAGATCAAAATACTACATTAACAACATCAGTGTGGGTGTTAAATCTATCGGTAGCTCTGCTTTAAATGATGAAATAAAATGTTCTTAATTCCATCTGCATTATACCACGGGCTGAAAAGCAGCCCCAAATCACAACACGGCCTCGACTGTGTTTTACAGATGAGTGTGGACACTCACTGTTGTACCCGTCTCCTGACCTCTTCCACACTGAGCTCTCTCTCTCTTTGTCAAAAAACACTCACCATCTCAAACTGTCCAGAGAGAGCAGCCGCTACTGAGGAACGCGTTAGGATTTATTTGAACATTTTGGGCTCATCATCATGACATTTGTCACAACTGCATCCACCCACACTGAAAACCTCAATGCATTAATACAATCATCCATAAATGGATTTATATAATCCAATTTTGTGCAGACAAAAAAAAAGAAAAAAAAACTCCTTCTGTACGAGCCTGATGTTATTAGGTTTTGTCAGTTTGTCACCTTGTAATCTGGTGTCAAATCCTACCCGAACTGGCACACAGAATTGCCAACAGTCTACTCTTGTGATGAATTAACGAGTTAAATCAAATCAAAAGGAGAATAGTTGAGCTCACCGACTGTCCTTTGGCCCAGATCACAGTGCCCACACCCACTTTAGGATCCTCTGAAATGACAGTTATGCATGTATAAGAAGCTGGAAACAAATAGCAAACTATTGACAGGGTCATTGTTAGAAATGATCATAACCTTTACGACATCACTCAGGAAAAAGTCCTGCAGCCAAACAGCAGTTGTTATGATGCTTGTCAGGCAATATGCAATAGAATGTAGAAGAATGTAGTGTGTGTTATGAATAACCAAACACACCTGTCCTGTAGGCCAGTAGCCTGGCCTGGATCATGCAGTGACGAGCCACTTCTTGGGGCACATCTTCATGACAAGGGGGCAGTGGCACTGACGACTCTTCCCTGGTTCACAGAAGGGACACGATCAAATGAGCGTCAAGTACAAGCGCGTGGCGATGTCTGTGCTGACAAACAGATAAATTTGAGAGTTTCTAACCTGTAGAAGCCGTAGTGTTGCTGTGGCACCCCGGCAGCCACTGCAGCTAAAACTTCCACAAGCTCCCTCATGTTGTTTCTCAGGCTGGAGAAGTAAGGCTCCATGCAAAAATTCTCCAGGCCCATGTGCTTCAAAATCTCCTGATGCAGCTGGGACTTACGAACCAGGAACTGTCTGGAGAAATCCTTCAGGCATCTCATTCGTTCTCTGGAACGACACAGAATATTTCTTATAAACGGGCTGAAAATCCAGCTGTGGTCATCCAGCAGTTTCGCGACTTGAGTTTGATTCACTCAATAAATATTTCTCCTTCTCATTCTGGTTAACTTAAAGATGAAAGACGTTCTCTAATTATTTCTGCAGAATAATCTTTGCTTTGTGCCTCATCTACAGGTTTTCTTGCCCTTTGATGGCTGAAGTCTGACCAGAGGTTAAACTAGGATGCAACGGAGTTCCAGCACCTTTAAATATTAAGTAAAAAATAAAAATATATAGTGGGCGGTTTTATACATAATAACATCAAGCGAGTTTATTCTTAATATCTACCTGCCAAACCCCACACTTTAATTCTGACCAAACCTACGTCAGGAATTTAAGTGTTAGGAAAGCAATAACCGTCCTACGACTGTTCATAACCACACAGCTGAAATAATTTGGTTCTATACATTTACTCTGCTCTCATGAATCAGATACAGATTTCAGGTTTCTCTCTGCCACGTCATTCTCATATTTAAGTTAATTCTGCAGTCACTACAGTTACAAAGCAAACAATTATTTTGACTTCATTTGTTTTGATGCACTTTAGCACACTACACTGTAATATAAATAATGATGTGCACATTTATTTTATATTGTTTGACACTGATTTATGAAAACTGGACTTTTTTTCCCCTCCGTTTTCTTGAGTTAACCATCTGGTGTTCTCATCAGCTGAGATTTCTGCTTCAGGTTCAGTTTGTTTGGGGTTTTTTTGGTGCGTGTCGAGAACCTCCTTGGGTTTCCCTCTAAAATATACCAGGCAACTGAGTATAACTTATTAGAAAGAGAATTCAGCACATAGCTCAAAAGTGCTGCTGTGCAGAAGCAGATACAGTAAGTATAGTAAGGTACCTGTTGAAAAGCTCCTCTGTGTTCTGCTTTGGGTCGTCATCAGTGATCCTCTCTGTGAAGTCACAATTTCTGGACGTCTCGGTGACAAACTGTGCTAGGCCGGGTGCCAGCGGCTGCAGCAGCATGCAGATGTGAGGACGGCTGTTGGACTTGAGCTTCTCTACTGCTACAGCGTCTAGTAAAGCTTCCTCTGAGATGAAGTGAGCTGGACCGCAGTAGCTGGGATTGTTCATAGAGGTGGACTTCAGAATGCTGATCTCAGGGTCCCCGGGCCAGAAAGAGATCTGATTGACTCCAGCTGGAGGAGGAGAGCAAACAGCATTTATCCATCTTAGTTAACTTTGCCCGGGAATGAGAGAACAGAGCTCCAAAGTTCAGCAAACTGCTGATGTAGTTTAATGCCGATAATGCAGTTTACAACAGTACGGCAACACCTGTGGGACATATTCAGTCATACGCTCACAGTAAATAAATATATCATTATGGTGTCAAAGTCTGTCCTGAGTTTCTAAGTGTGTTCACTTCTCAATGTGTCATTCCTCCAATCTGATCATAAAGAGGCTGCTCGCCAAGTCTTATAAAACAGGTCCACTTCAAAGTAAATGAAAGTAAATGAAAGGAGGTGCAGTACCAGAAAGGCTGCAGTTATTCTGACTACAGTTAGGGTGGTGCCTCAAAGTGACAGCAATGTGGTGGACTCCAAAACACACAGAGGCTGGAATGTGTAAGGGTGAGACAACAGAAGGGCAGGTACTTTGGTTCATGCAATCACAATCAGTCATAATCAGTGGGGCGTACATGTCACATTGCATTTTTGATGAATTTGTGTCATAACTATGTTTATAAAGCAGGCCATTGGTCCAAGATATGTAGTTCTGCCTGATCAAGAACATCTCGTTATTTGAGAGTGTGACACAGAAACACATTCACGCTGCGTGTTGTTTTTAGGCTCCCTTAATGCCGTCTACTCATTCCTGCATCATGCCTCCTTCTCCACTCACCGTTAATGATCATCTTCAGGCAAGTAGCGCAGGGTCTCCTCGAGAAGTACAGTTGACAGTCAGCCAGGCGAGCACCATGTTGGATGATGGCTGCCTGTCCAGCGTGGAGCTCAGCTCCTGAACAATGAAGTCCCACCACTTTGCTTTCCCGCACCACCACCAGACCCATCCCATGGAGCTGAAGCACAGTACAGCTACAGTTATTAATTTTACACACAAGTGCTAGTAAAGATGAATCGCTCCACAGAACTTGATGATTTTTTCCCTAGATTGCATACATCACTGTGTTTTTTATATTCAAACTAACCTGATTACCACCATCCTCCTCTGTTTGCTCCTGAGGGAATAACTCCATCCATAAACTCAGCAAGGTGAAGAGGTTTACCTTTGACAACCTGGGGCCATGACCTGAAGCAGAGACAAAGCTGAATTAAGCCATCTTGTGCACAATGCTTTCCTGAAAAGCTGCAGTAACACATGCTTGGATGAGAATATATACCATGAAGATTACTAATGTTTGCATGGTTTAAAGGCCCCACCGAAGCTAACTTGGCCTGTTGACTGAGACTTAGAAAAATATAACATTTATTTCAGATACACGCAGGTGAAGACCTATGTGTATTGATCTGAGGATGGGGATTTTGCCATATAATGTTAATAGGATAAGATGATCGGCCAAGTCTAAGATAAATATATGCAGCATTGTGTAATGTGTAAATAAAGGCTGTCAGCCGTGGCCATTTAAAGTGCCTCTCTGGTAAACTGTATCTCATGAAGCTGCGGTTTTGTGGCATGACAGAAGGGAAAAATATGAAGCTAAACTACTGGAAGAACTCTTCCTCCAGTTGGCTCACCTTGTATTTTGCTGTCAGTCTGGGTGCTGCTGTCTCTTGTTTCTCGACACGGTGTGGACCGGCCCGGATCGGCTCGGTTCCATATTTGGCTTTCTTCCATTCAATCAATCTGTCAGCTACAGAAAACGATATAATACGTCGACCCGACGTTCAGCAAGAGAAGAGCCGGATGAAGCTTTCTTTTGGTATCCTTTTTACTGTTAAGTTGGATAGTCACATGAATACTATTTTCAACCGACGCTTTCAAAATAAAAGCATAAAAAGACACCGATTTGGTAAATAAAGTTGCACCAATAAAGAAATTCACGTACAAATATGAACTTACACTTCAGAATATTTTTTTTTTATAACGACTAGTTAAAGTCACGTTGAAATCCGATGAGTAACGGTAACTCTCAGCAACCGGTGACTTTTTAAGTTACAGTGTTACAGTGCTAACATTACTAGCACTAACTCGCGTATTACGGTACAATGATTCTTAATAAAACACTGTACAGCCGATAAATACTTGGACGAACGTAACTTCATGTCTTTCTACCGCAAGCAGAAACTGCCTCCCTCTTATTTAAAGGGGAAGGAGCCGTTCTTCTGTGACTTCGCTAGTGGACGGTATCTTAACAGTTCCGGATTTCTTCCGGAAATATTTTCTGACGCTGTCACATGGGCGGGGCCAATTGGTTGGCTGTCAGCACGCAACAAAGTACTAATCATTTCAACTGCTAAACATAAGCAGTTAAGCCCATACACTTTTCCGAGCCCATACACTCACGTGCAAGCACGTTGCTCTCATTCTCCACAGAGAGCAGTGGCGCATACCTGTGACATCACTAACCCTTACCTTACGTTGTCTTAAAGACACACCACACAATTGTGACTGTTACAAAGCGTTTTTGAACTAAAAATCAAGAATGTGGGATACTGTTTGTCATTTTATTGATAAATACATTTCATTTTTATACATTTTATTAATGAAAAATCTACTAAAATTTCACCAAAATGTACCACTTTTTATAAAAAATTTCCTTAAGTGATATATTCTTTTTAAAATCTCACATTCCCATCTATAATTTTGATTTATAGATGTTATATCATTCTATTTGCATGTATATTTTTCACGTTATCATTTTGCCATAAAACATATGCAAACAATTAATTGTTTGCATCAAAGAGCCAATAAAGAGCTAGACAATAAAAAAAAAATACAAAAATATACAAGAACAAAAATTGTTATGACAAGTGAACAAATCAGATTTAAGAAATATTTATTTCATCACAGAAATATAATCCCCATAGCTAAATTAAAAAAGTAAAATAATACAGTATGTCTCAAGTATGTAACAGCAACAGAATAATAATGCATACCCCAAACACTGCAATGCTGTAAGCTGAATATAAGCATGGACCTAATGGTTTTATAAACTTCTCCTAAACGATGAAAGTATAACAAAGAGAGAGAGAGAGTGTGTGTGTGTGTGTGTGTGTGAGTGAGAGAGAGAGTGAATACAATATGCAAATCAGTTTTACTCTTCCAGTTTAAATTACTTCATAAAAAAAAAAAGAAGGAACAGCTCATAAAAAACAAAACAAGCAGAAACTGTAAACCTAGACCTCATTTCCCGAAAACAATGATTTCCACAGAAGCTCTCAAAGCATCCTAAATTACTTTCCAGCCTGAACTGAAGCTGTGCTTAATAATAAATAGCAGTTCTGCTTTAGTTGGAGCGAACAGAAACTCCTCCTCAAGCATCTGAGTACATCAAGAAATAGAAACCTATCAAGGAAATAGAAACTGATCTCACATTGGCTTTACTGGGAGACGGCATGGTTGACATGTTGTCCTAAAGGCTAGGACGCACAGGGAGTTTTTGGTCATCAGACGACAAAGTGAAAGAATGAAAAAAAGTGCTTCAAAGCATTCCTCTTTCTTTAATATGCAATGTATCCTGTAGCTTTGTTTAGTGCAATTTCTGCTCCATATATAGAAAAACCTACAGAAACTAAGATGAATTCCTCTTAAGTACTTTTGTAGATTTATTTTTAATTTGCCCGAACACAGAAACCAACCTGTAATGATGAAAATGCTAATAATGCGGAAACCTGAGCAAGTTTCCACAGTACAACATGCCTTAGATACAACACATTTTACTTGCAATGGAAGAAAAAAAGGAGCTAATGTCGTAATTTTACCAAAGACGGTTATTTTTCTTAACTGAAAAGCGCAACTTTCTCAGTCTATATAGTCCATAGATTTTTGAATAAGCTTAAAAAATCAACCTCTTAGTATTACGGAATATAAAGAGATGACTGTAGTGCTGCAGAGGAAATGTGAGGCAGAATGAACACACCTAGTAAAACAGGTTTTAACTTCCCAAAATGTACAAAGGACATTTACCAAGCAAGCAACTCATAACAAACCACAGAAGGCTCTGCATCAGCTGTGTATGTCATGTATATGTATGAGTTTGTCTTTATCAATCAGTTGCTTTGAGTTAAATACAAAGAGCTGCTGAATACCAAATTAGAGCCTGACTTATATAAGATATCTAAGGCCGATACAGATATTTGGTGATTCAAAAATCTTACAGTCTGATATATTGGTCAATATTTTTTTTTTCATTTCAGAGAAACTCAACAAATCAATTTCCCTAAATTGCTACGTTATTTACTCTGCTCAGATCAGCTATAGGTGCTCCAACAGGTAATGCCAAACTTACCCTGTGTCAGCTGGTGGACAAACTATGCAATGTCAGCAATCATAACATGGTAGAAGGGTCTTTCTCCCATCTCCTCGTTACTTTCTTAAGTTTTCCTGTATGAACGCAAACACTAACAGACTGGCAATTAACCAATGCAATCAATTCACCAATAAATTGGGCTCTACTGCTAAGTGTGTGAAACATGTTTACATTACAGTGTTCATCTCTTTAGATTAGGTCAGTAGTTTATTCCTTCCAGATCTTTGGTCCCTCACATGAACTTTTCCAGAAAGTAAATGAACAAAGCAAACGCTGCTGAGAAAAAATAAAAAAAATTCAAGTATACGTAACATATGTAAAGAACTTCCACAGAAAAGGCGCCATGGGTTTGGCCAAAGTGCTCATTTTAGATCCACAGATAACGCAGCTTAAAATCCAGTTTAAGCATCTTATGAATAATGTTGTTTAAGTGCTTCTTTAAAGTATATATAAATAAGTATTTCAAGAAAGGGCCTCCTCTTTTGTCGTGGATGGGATCAACAGGAATGTGAAAACTGTGGTGTTGCATTCTGCTGCTGCACACGCAGCGTGACCAAATCCACTCGGTCATTAGTTGGTTTTTTTCTTTCTTTTTTAGGTCGCAGGAGCCTAAAAGCACCACTCAGTTCTTGAAGGCTCCACAGCGGCTCGCTTTGCTGATAAACTCCTTCAGCATTGCTCCGTCTACCTGCCAGAAGGCTTCGGTCTGAGTTACCCGAGTCAGGTGGTTTATGCAAAACCTGAAACAAAACTCTTCCAGGTCCTGGAAAATCAAACAATAGAAAAATAATAAGGAGATTAGATTGCAAAAGAAAGAACAAACATTCCGATGCTTATTTTACAGGGTGTTAAACCTTGTAATCCCTGACAGTTTTCCTTTGCTGCTATACCATAGTGCAGACTCGGGCAGACTGCCATCACTCTCAGACAGACTGGTGAAGGTTTGCAAATAACAGCTGTCTAATATTTAAACACAGACTGATTGTCAACATGTTGCAATCACCGTGTGAGTGCGCTGATCAGTATAATAGAGGACCCGACTCGACTGCTTGCATTCTTCTACACAGCAAGGTTGCTGAGCGGCTGCTGTGAAATTGCTGCCCTGCAGCAACAACGTCACGAATTCTGGAGGAATTTCTGTTCCAGTGTCTGAGGTTCTGACTCTGAATGTGTGCAGTTAATATAAATTTCTGTTTATATATGTGTGTACGTCCTTCATTTTGGCCAGTTTATTACAGTTAATCACTACATTATCACAAACAGATTGCATGTAATTGCAGCCTTGACCCAAGCTCAAACCGATAGCAGACTAACTGTCGTATTGCAGTTTTATTGCACCCAAGTCATTTTTGAAGATTGACACTGACTGTGAGTCGTCGCAGACCTGATCCACGTCTTTAAAGCAATTATTTTAAAGGCAACAAGATCACAAGCTCATGGCACACAAACATTTTGGTCGTCTGGTCCAAAATGTGAATTTATCTACCACCTCAGCTTATCCACCTGACAAACCTGTTTATAACTGTACCTCTGCGTCGTATCGTATGGCAGCAGACAGCAGGGTGAAGGCGTTTTCCACAGTGATTCCTCTCTTGATGATCTGCTGACACAGGCGTTTCAGGCGGTTTTCACAATAAGAGGTGGCCAGGTCCAACAGGCCTGCAGCACAACACACAAACACACACAGTGTCAAAAAAAAAAAAACATCCTTCTACACACTCTAAGAACATATTTAACAGTTGCATTCATACTAACCAATGGCATCCTCAGGCGAAAGGTCAACAGTGTCTGTGTAAAGAAACTGCAGGAAGGACCTGTAGACGGGATACGAGAACTGGCCAATCTCTATCACTTCCTGCTGATCCTCCGTCCACTGGGAGCGAAACATTGAACGGAAATGCTCGCACCTAGCCGCGATAAAAATACTTTATTTACAATGTATACAAATGGTCAAATAGTCAAAACCTGACATGTTAAGGGCTGCCAACAAAAATCACAGGCTGCCTTAACTGCCCTGAAACAAAGCACAGCTACCAAATGCATCAAGGCTATCTTTCACTTATAGCTATGTGGATAATAAACACACCTGATCTTCAGCACAGCTTTGTGAACGTGGATGTATTTGCCATCAACACTGAACTTGAGGTCAGCCGTTTCTGGACTGTCGAACTCTTTCCTCAGAGCCTCTGCAACCGTCAGGAAGTCATCTTGCTCTAGAAGAAAACCCCCCCGCAGTAGAAACAGTTCTAGTACTTAGACAGCTTTCATTTTTGTTTGTTTTTTACACAAATAATCCACAATTTGTTGTCTCTTCTCTCACCCATAGACATGAGGCGCCACATAACGGATGGCGTAGCGAAGCAGGCAAAGACGTCGTCTGTGTTGGTGAGGTGCGTGAGGTGTGGCAGGACAATGGATTGGCCCCGGCACTGACCCCACATAAAAACCTGGAGGAGGAGTGAAATGATAATGCTCCTGGATTTTTTTGGTCTTTTTTTTAGAATAAAGAATTCCAGAAACCAAAGAAATACAAGACTGTGCATCACTTTGAAAGATGAATGCTATACCTGCCCACTTTGGTTCTTGGCTGCCGACGTGTGTGTCGAATGGCATGCTGCCACCTCGACGACCCTGCCAAATTAGAGACACAGGGAAGCTTTTCCTTCTTAATTATTGTACTGAAACATGTCAAAAGTCTGAAAGCTGTTTTGCTGTGGCATGATTTGCCCCACAATATCTACAATTAGGGAAAGAGCATTGTTTTGTTTACTGCAGACGACCACTTAAGACCAGGAGCGGAGGCAGAGGTACAGAGGGAGGAAATGAGGACAGGAAACTAAATATTAACAGGAAACGTCCGACACCCTTCCCTCTCCTTCCTACCTCTCTTTGTCAGCCATGATGTGCACAGGGCTGAGGTGGTTGCTCTTGGTGCCAGTTCCCAGTTGACCATAGGTATTTGCTCCCCAGGCATATAGCAGCCCTTTATCGGTTAGGGCCAGGCAGTGTCCATAGCCCGATACAATCTGGAAGGTAGGGATGGATTTAAATGCGGCTGATAAAAAAAAATTACCCAATCAGATGTCAGCACAAATCATGAGTCATCCTCAAGGCAATTATTGATATTAAAAACTCATTCATGTGGTTGTTGGATGTCTCACCTGTTGAATGCACATCCCTTGGAGTGCAGCGACACGGCAAGGTGTCAGCTGATTTCCATTGTTGCCAATTCCCAACTGCCCATTTCCATTGTAGCCCCAGCCGTAAACCTAAAGAGAAATAAAAGCCACCCTGTTTACCACATCAAGTTCAGATTTCTCAATGAGATCACTAAGAATTTATTTAACATCACCTCTCCATTGTCGACAAGAGCCATAGAGGAGGTTTGCCCACACGTGATGCCCGATGCATTCTTGCCCTGCAGGCATCCGGTGACCTTCCTGGGGTAGGGTTGGTTGGCTGTGGAGCCTGAACCAATCTGGCCACAGTTATTATATCCCCATGCAAAGACCTAGAGAGGATTGACAATGTTGTAGTGTGAGAAAAAACACCTTTCTCAGAATGATGTTATTGATGCTGTACTCTGAGTTGTTCTGTTTGAGTAACATCTCAAACAGAAAAACTTGAATGTACATGAACAAACTGGGAAAAGGATGCAATACTTAACGTACACTTAGTAATATTTTAAATGGCAACAGCCTTTCCAGCTTACCACACAAACAACCCCATTAGCTTTAATGCCGCTGGGTTAAAGACAGGCTTCTTAGTGTGACACCTAAAGGCCTCAAGGTGGCAGGTCAAGGTATATAAGGGTGACCCCCTTAGGGCTAAACTTTTTATTTAGAGTGGTACATAAAAATAAGAATATTCTAATTTCAGTCATATTTGATGATATTTTATTAATTAAATTAAATTATGTGTGCCACATATTTCTTTTCATTACCTACTATTGCCATCCCTGCTCTTTTCTTTTGTTGTTTAAGAGTGAATGGAAACTGTTTACCATCCAGCACCATAGCACCAAATCCCAACAGCAGTCACCTCAATATGCTTTATATTGTAAGGTTACGACTGTACAATAATAGAGAGAAAACCTAATCACTCAGCTGATCCCCACTAGTAAGCACTTGGTGACAGTGGGAAGGAAAAACTTCCTTTTAACAGGAAGAAACCTCCAGAAGAACCAGGTTCAGGGAGAAGCATCTGCCAGGACCAGCTGGGGGTGAGGGGAAAAGAAGAGAACAGAGCGAGACAGGAAAAGACACGCTAAACACATTTAACGGTAATTTAAAAAATATATATAAAAAAGGACTTGCCTCTCCATCCAGAGTGAGAGCCATAGAGTGATGTGAGCCACACGACACCTCTTTCACTTTTTTGTTCTGCAGGTTAGCGGTGATCAACACGGGGGAGAGTCCCGGGTTGGTCGACCCATTCCCCAGCTGACTGTAACCATTGTGACCCCATGCAAACAGATGTCCATCTGCAACACATAAAAACAAATTTAAGCTGTCAATGTTATACAGGTTTTGGTTATACAGTGTCTGAGTTTCTATTTATGTTATTAGCACATTTTTTAGTTCAGGTAAACCCTTTCATGCATGAATTATGACAACCTGAATCAGGATTTTTATTCATCTTTAGGTATGAAAAAAAGATTTTTGAACTTATTTTTTTTAAACATTTACTTATTTATTTATTTACATGTACAGGACCTGGAAAAACTAGTCCATTCATCATTCAGCATTCATCTTTAGTAGGCTTGATTACCGTAACAGCATCTTTACAGGTCTACCTAAAAAATCAGTCAGACAACTACAGCTCATTCAGAACTCTGCTGCTCGAGTCCTCACTAAGACCAAAAAAGTGGACCACATCAGTCCAGCTCTGAGGTCTTTACACTGGCTGCCTGTCCGTCAGAGGATAGATGCTGGTCTATAAAGCTCTGAATGGTTTAGGACCAAAATACATCAGTGACCTGCTGACCCAGTATGAACCTTCCAGATCCCTCAGGTCATCTGGATCCGGTCTTTTATCAGTTCCTAGAGTCAGAACCAGACACGGAGAAGCTGCATTCAGCTTATATGCTCCATATATCTGGAACAAACTCCCAGAAAGCCTCAGATCAGCTGAAACACTCAGTTTATTTAAATCCAGGTTGAAGACTCACCTGTTCTCAGCTGCATTTGAATAAAGCACCAAATCCACACTTTTAAGCTTAAATTTCAAAACTTACATTTTAACTACCGGTACTGATTTTATCTACTGTTCCTTTTTTCCCCATTGTAAATCATGCTTTTTATTTGTTTTTGTTTTTTAATGTCTCTGTTAAGCACTTTGAATCAACTTGCCGTTGAATTGTGCTGTATAAATAAACTTGCTTTGCCTTTTCAAAGGGTTGATGTGTATACATTGTATGTCCATCAGTTGATGTGCATACAACTGATGTGTATGGACTGACACATCAGTGTCCAATGTAGTGGTTTATGTGCAAGTACACCATCAACACTGACACAAATACAAGAAAACAGCCTTTGAATAGCTGTCCACTGTAGTGACCACTATGCATGAAAGGGTTAAGCTCATATTAGTGACATTTCCACTGTTCAATAGAAAAAAGTCAACCTCTCTGTAGAAATTGACCAATATTGAGCACATGACTATACAGTGAAATGCTTATGCAGCAGGATGAAAACATTGTATAAATATAAAAAAAACAGCCTACCGTCAGTAGCCAATAGGACATGAGGTCCGCTGCCATAGCTCACACTGGCTACCTTCTTCCCTCGTAGGAAGTCCAGTTTCTTCGGCATAACAGTGCTCAGACTGTCTCCTGTACCAAGGCAGCTACTGCAGTTTAACCCCAACACAAACACCTGGAAACAGTAACACACGTTTCAAAATACAGAGACACAGTGCAGATACACATTTAAAGTGCTGTGTTGTAGGTTATCAACAAACACAAAGCAAATAGATGCTCATTGTGTGACTTATGCGTTTTGATTGAGATCAGCTGTGCTCTGGTATGGTGGCATTCAAACAGGAAAGTGAAAACAATGCAGGATCTCCTGCGGCATATTTTTTCTTTCCCCACAAAACACACGCTTATGAAATAAACCTTCACATAAAAAGCGCACTGGAGGCATTTCACACAGCAAACCCCATCGGCTTCATACGTTTTCCTGTTGTTTAAACTGTCACGTAACTACAGAGCAAACGACACACTTCATGTAAAGTCAGAATTAGATTCAGGCACAAATATAAGGAAGACAAAACAAGTACAATCATTCGAGTGCTATTTAAAGAGCTCATATCATAAACAGAAACTATCAAATGTGCACTCCTCACCTCATTTCCATGGGTGATATAGATTGCTTCATTGGCAGTGGTGCCAAAGACACAGGCCTGTCGCACTGTAGCTAGTTCCTGAGCACTCAGCAGGTAGAACAGGGGCCATTTACTGACATCCATCACCGCTCCTGCAAAATTCAGTCTTCCTAGCTGGGAAGTAGGAGGAGTCAGGGATGATCGGGGAGAGGAGGAGGGCACAGGAGGGGGATGACGAGGGGAAGGGAGGACCCGAGGAGGAGGCGATGGTGGTGGTGGCGTGGAGCCAGAAGAACCATCCCTGCTGTCGCTTTAGACAAGACAAGAAATATATTAAAGATAAATAGACAAAGTTTGTTTTTTAAACAGTTACATTACTATAAAGAGGGGTAACATTTATTCTTCTTCTCTTGAAATGACAGGCAAGTATTTGGCAAGTTCAGAACTACATCAAATAATACCTGTATGTCTTGGGAAATGCATCTCAATCTCATGTAAATGAGGCATAGCATGAGGCCAAAGCAATAACACATAATGTTACTGTTAAGCTCTCAACTCCTGAGAAAAGCCAGCGAGCTGATATTGGATATAGCTGATAAGCAGGGACGTTTTAAATTGCTACATTTTTTTCCACCTTAGCCAGCATGATGATAACAATAATAATAATAATAATATTAGCAATAATCGTAATAATAACAATAATTTAAAAAAGAAACAAAACAAGCATACTCTAATTTACTGCTCCCCTTTTTTTCAACCCTACGTAGAAAAACTTTTAATTTCACCCCTTAAAGGCACCACAGCAGCAAAGCTAACTGCGATTAAAAGCTTGTGATGAACGGAGAAGCTAGTAGCTTAGTTAAGCGCTTTCTTGTGCTCTTCCTACCTAAAGCATCGCTCCATAACAACGAGTCGACTGAGAAAAGACAGACAGCGACAGCGTTACGGCAACAACTTTAAGAATAAAAACGACTACTTCTACAGCGTGTAAACTCGTGTTAATAAATACATTTACCTGAAAAAAAATCGCTCGTCCGGTGTTTACAGTAGCACAACCGCCGAGCCGCGTCGAGAGTGGTCAGTTGTTCTTCTTTGCGCATGATACGCGCGGTTGATTAAGCGGGCGCGTAGGAGCACCACTGCCCCATCCGGCCCTCAGTTAAATAACACCTAGATGTAGACGTGCACTTACCAGCCACAGATGGGGATAACGCTCACGGCCCGAACCAAAGCCGCAATTCTCCTGTAATAAAATCGATCTTCAACGAATTTATTTTTTTTCAGTGTTATTATATTTATCTACAAATACTTAAAGGTAGGTATACTGGAACAAGTCAAGTTTTTGCAGGTGACAAAGAAATAATTATAACTAAAGCAGTAATGTTAGGTCGTGTATGAGTAGTTTTAAGCATCACTCAACTTACAGGAAAGACGAAATAATTATATTCTAAGTATATTTAACTAGTGCCTAAATTCTGGGTATTTTGCAGGAAAGGAGACATAAATTATACTGTAAGTAATTTTAAGTATGGTGTAATTTGTGGGAAAACAAACAATATAAGTGCACTGGACTTCTTGGGGGCTGTATTATGGAGTGGCTTTACTTGGTCTAACTTCCAGGTACTTCCAACTTCTGTACCCTCCTTTAAAAGTTATGTTTGAGCTGTGATTGTGCAAGAAAAAAGTTAGACTAGGCTCCATCACTGTGAGGTCACATAGTCCTACACATTTTGATAGTACTTATTTTTTCTTGTTACTTGGCAAGGGAGAACTGTCCTTATCACATTTATATTGTTTAAAACAGGACAGTTGAATAAACAGCATTACTTAGCACTTAGTTCCTCCTACGCCGAGCGGCGCATCAGCATAACTCAAATTAAATAAAGTTTTCAAAAAAAATAATGCTGTGAAAAGGCAAGATTAATCCATTCCAAAATATGGCTCACACTCAAGTATTTTAAATTTTGTTTTTCTACAAAATTACTATGAAAAGTGGAACTACTTAAAATTATCTAACTACTTAAATATACTTACAATAGAATTATTTCTTTGCTTCCTGGGTCATGACACGTGACCCTTTTATTCTAGTATACTTACCATGAAGTCTTTGTCGACAAATATAATTACTTTGTAACTTCAAATAAAATAACTGAAATTCCTTTAAATTACTGAGGAATTATGCAATAGTTGTGGGCCGTATTATTACGTTACCCAGATGGGCAACAGCTCTCGTGGTTCTGTAATGGTCTGAGGTCCGAAACATACCTTTTACAGTCCACACTGTGTGATACTCCTGTCAGCTATTCACACAGGCTCACCAAAACTGGACAAGTGGAAAAATGTTGCCTCGTCTGATGAGTCTTGATCTCTTGACAATAAAGCTGACTTTGACTGATACTCACAAGTTAAAATTCCTTATTTAAATCCCCATATGTGGGGGAAAAAAGCTGCATATAAATAAAACATTATTATTAAATTTCTCTGACCCCCCCCCCAAAAAACAACCAGAAAATGTGTCCTGTCTCAACCACCTTGTAGTTCCTGTTTATGAACAGTAGGTGGAGTACTGGCACACACTGTAGCATTGGGCTCTTAAGGTTTAATGCGCTGCAACAAGCGGGGTGCTTTCCAAGTGAACAGCAGAACATCAAGGCTTTAATACGGGGTCAGTTCAGTCTGATTGAGTATAAAAACGCATTTGTGGTTTGAAAACAACAGACTAAACTAAAATAATATTCACTGAATGATTTTGAAATTTAGATTTTCAGTGCAATAATAATGCCTCCAGTGGACCACCAACAGGTAGTTGGCCAGAAGGAATATAATTTATTTTTCTTTTTTCAAATACTACACAAAAAAAAAGGGGGGGGGGGGGGAGTTTTATATCAAAGGGGAATGTGAAGCCTTACAGATGATATTGTCCAATTAGGGTTCCCCTTTTCATGCAGTTGTGGTCTATTCTGTTACTTAGTGGTTGGTTATATGATATTCCCTGGATGGATGCAGGCCATGTTGTGTTTTTCTCTCTGAGCTAACAGATCAATACATCAGCAGGCTCAATGCTAACCCAATTCTCAATAGCATGGTGCCCATGACACGCTCCAGGGGCAGTCTAAAAATCCACTATTCAAAGGAAGTGTCACTTTTTATACAGTAATAGGTCTTTGCTTTAGCCAACACATGATGTATTTCGCTACTTGTGTACTTCCGTCGCTCTTATCTGCCACCTACAGCTGTAGAAAGCTTCTTTCATAAATATACCCAAACATTGTCTGTGTTGATTGTCAGACATCCAGGTCATGGAAAGTCCATTTGGGCTTTCATCAAATAGGCAAAGATACACAATAAAGAAGGGAGAAACAGAAGGACAAGTGGAACAACATTGTTATCCCAGCAGGTTTATCATAGAAAGTCAGGTGAATCTTCTCCAAGCATGACTTCCCAGTGCACTTCAGACCCAGCCAGCCACTTAGACAAAAACTGGTTCATCCCAAAGACAAAGCAAACAATGTTGTGTACCTTTACAGTGCAGCAACGACTGCTCAGAACTCTGCACTGGAAAAACCAAACAGCCATACATATGCTCGACCTCATAAACACATGGCACAACATAGAACAGCCACTTCGACAGGACGAGCTGTACGTCTGCATCTGAAGGCCAAAGGCCACTCTTTCGAGGATGCCAGAGGAGTTGAAGTAGCCACGTATGTCCACTGTGAACAACCATTTTTGAACAGAGGGGGTGGATTACAACACCAACTGTCTGCCACCTACAATTTAGTTTTGAGATCCCTTCACAGGTGCCTTAACGCCCACTCATATCTTGCGTCAGGTGATCTCATCAGGTCACATGATAGGTTGAGGCAAGGTCTCACATGGTTTCATCCAAACCCACACCCTTTTTCACACCTTGGTTCATGTAATGAGGCACATGATCAATAGTGGGTCAACGACCCTCTTAAAATACAGCTCCCACTAGGGCCTAAATACCTGGGACTCTCCACCATTAGGTCTTAGAACTGAAGAAGCTTCTCAGATGAGAGGTTGAAATGTCTTCAAGAAACTTAAAGTCCAGTCGCTTAGAATACCCCAACATTATTAATGTTTCCCCAATTAAGCATAGTGATATATCTGATACATACAGCATAAAAAACCTATACATTTCAATCAAATATAAAAGGAAAAAAGTCTTTTCAGAGGCATTACTGCAGTGTCATTGCTGTCAGATTCAAGTGAGTAAAGATCTACAGCAAAGGCGGAATCTTAAGTGTCAGCTTTTTTCTGATTTAAACGATCTCTTTCACTGTTGTAATTAAGTCACCTGTCTCCTGGTTCCTTTTCTTATTGTGAATCCTCACCGGCTGTGCGCGTGCCACTCTCTACATGTCTGTCTTTTGCTTTCATGCTTCCTCTTTTTGTCCCTTTACTCCTCCTAACTCTACTCTCTTTCTCTTCTTCCTTCCCCACTCCTTTTACTTTCCCTTCTCCATTGTTCTTGGTGTTCTGCATTCATTGCATCCTGTGCACAGATTTCTTAAATCCAAACACACACACACACACACACACACACACACACACACACACGCACACACACACACACACACACACACACACACACACACACACACACACACACACACACACACACACACACACACGCATGCTCTGTAGCTGTTGTCACTTTCAGCTGAAGCAGCTCTCTGTGCACAGGGATGATATTTTGCCCTTTGATGACAGCAATCCCATGCTACAGCACTGAAGCCTTCAAAATAAAACATAGTGGGAACAGAGAGTGAAAATAACATTTGCCAGACCTCACCCATGCTTCAGTAATAAGTATGTATGTGTATCTTAAATAGGTGCAGCCATATAGCTACAAGTCTAGGGACAAACAAGCAGGAGACAGGGCTGTTTGTGGGGACCATTATACTGGACTCATTTGCCAATACTGCATTGCAGCAGAGAATGAGATTTGTTCCAGAAACTTCAGTGTTTGGGTGTAATTGCTTATCTGTGCCAGCACAGAATTTCTCTCTTCTCAGCATGTGCCTGACAATTAAAATAAAAATGCAGATGTCTTCTTGCTCAAATGTACACCAAGCTGCTTGACTGTTATAGTGCAGTGAAACTCCCATGTGTAGTGTTACGTAAAGCAGTTTCACCCCGGTTCTATTTTATTCCTCGGGCATCCAGAGACGGCACCGGACTCAGTAGTCATTTCACAAAACCTTTCTTTATCTTCAGTTACGCATGCACCTTCTAGAAGGGGAGATGTGCAAGGCCGGTGTCCCTCTGCAGATCTTCACTTCTTTGTTTGTTACAACCAGTTTTATAGAAGCGACCCCATCGTAAAACCCACATGGTGTGTTGTAAACCCTGTGTTTGTGTATGTATGTGCGAGCACATGAGTACCTGTGTGTGCGCGTACCTGTGTGTATGTGTGTGCACGTGAGTGAGTGTGTGTCTCTGTATATGTGACTTCCTGCCGGTCATAAAAGTCCATCTCCCCTCACCCAAGCTACACCAAATTCCTCTACAAAACATACAAAACATATTACAAGCACTGAGACCCCCACTCTGCATCCACTGGGCCATTGACCTCTTGTTGTCTTACTTTTACAGCTAAGCATGTGGAGAGTCTCCTGCAAACCTACTTCTAAGTTATGACAAGTTCAGGCCTATAGCTAAACCAAACTAAAACACACAGACATTCACCAATCTACAGCTGGACCCCCTCATCTAAGCAAATTTAAGCGCACTATATTCTAATTATGTTTTCTTTTACTCACAGTAGTAATAGCTTAAATCCAGCATAGCATTAATTCAAGCAAGGACCAAAGTCAAGCCTGGGCAGCCCCGACAGATCGGGTGATCTCAGTGCCAGCCAACATCAGTTGATGGTGCAACTGCACAATGTCGCGGTCCTGGATTTTTCTGAGTATTGTTTGGGATTCTTATTTCATATTTTCTCTTTTGTTTTCGATTGGTTCCTTGGTTCTTGTATTTTTATTTTTAGTTCTGGTTAGTTCCCTTATTGGTTCCCTTTACCTTCCTCCCACTGTCTCATGCATCTGTTAGTATGGAGTCTTGTCTCCGTCATGTTTCTTGTTTTACTTTGAGAGTTGTTCTAGTTTTGCTTCCCCCCTTCCTTTGTAACTGTAATTGCCCCCCATTCTGTCTCCACCAGTGATTGTTTTTATCTGTGCTCCACTCCCAGTTGTTTCTTGTTGCCTTCATTTTCTCGACTTGTCCATTGTTGCTGCCCTGATCTAGTTAACTTTTTCACAGTGAGTGCAATATTCTGCCTCCAGTCTCCAATCATGACACACATTCAGTGTGAAAATCTCATACAGGGCATGGTGTTCAAACTGTTTTATACTACCCAGAGTTCTTGGGCATCTGCAAGCTGCTTTGCAACCCACCTTCCATCAACCAAGCTTCTCCTGTTCTGCTTGGGGAACTGTGTGAAGAAAGAAGAGGAGGAGAAGTGGCTGGAGTTTGGAGGCACTGAGTTGAAGCCAGGCAGGAGGAGCAGATTGATTCATGAATGTAGTGAAGGAGGACATGCAGAGGACTGGTGGGACAGAGGAAAATGGGGTTAAGGCGGTTAGGTGGAGGAAGATGATCCATTGTGGTGACTCCAGTGAGCCTTCTTCTGGTAAAATATCTAAAAACAACAACCAGGATTTTTTTGGGCTCCACAGAAAACTACCAAAATGCTGAAACCCAGGACTGAACCAGCGACCTTCAGATCTTCAGTCAGACGCGCTCCCAGCTGAGTTATTTCAGTGTGTTTAGCACCAATATGTCAAATAGCCAAACTGCAAAATATAAATGACTGCAGATGGCATTCTTCTTTTCACGCTAAATATTAAATTATTTATATTTGATACACTCATTGTGGGAAAATGACCGGTAGTATTTTTCTGATGATATGTAGATGTGAAAGGTAGATA
This sequence comes from Astatotilapia calliptera, assembly GCF_964374335.1. Taxonomy (NCBI): domain Eukaryota; kingdom Metazoa; phylum Chordata; class Actinopteri; order Cichliformes; family Cichlidae; genus Astatotilapia; species Astatotilapia calliptera. The sequence goes on from NC_137443.1 coordinate 40,528,688, forward strand.
ATGATCATGTGCAGCTGGGGCAACATGTCCCACTGCAGTATACTTTCAATGAAGTCTACATTTGCAAACTTTCAATATAAAATAGAAAGAGCAAACGTATAGTTATTATATTCTTTTGATTATATGTTATGATGAAGCAGGTTCTTGTTAACAACAGTTGTAAAACAATTCACAGAAAAATGAGAAAAATCCAAAATCAGAACACAAAATACTTATTCTTATAATACATAATGTGTTTTTTTATTAATAATGGGCATTTTAATGTATATTAAGTTGGAGAAAATTGTCATTCATCCAACCTTTGATCAAGTATAAACACCTCTGTAAGATCTGTAACTGAGAAACATCTTGGGGCTTAAAAAACATAACCAATAATAAATATCCTTAAAAGTGCTTAAAATTCAAAATGCGCTGGAGAAAGAGTAAAAGCCCAAAAACAGAACCTTGCAGAGCACCCATACTCAGAAGCAGCCACAGAAAACAATGGAGAAATATTTATTCTCAATTTGCTGAGGATTTTTGCTTTGTTTTTGTTTTTTTTCTACAAAGAAAGCAAAAAAAGTTTTCAGTCATTTGAAAAAAAAAAGCTGGGACAGTAGCTGGAGCAGGAGTAGTATTGATGAATAGTGTTAGATAATACTTGTATGCTGTAATAATAATACTGTAATAACCAATCTGGACAGCTTAATGGTGTAGGATTAAAAAGTCAGTGAACTCCTTTAAGAACAAGCTATTGGTCCAAATGGACGATATCTATTATTAATAGAAACAGCCCAAGTTGAGTTGGGGATGTAAAAAAATCAGGGTTTGACCCATGAGGCTCACAGATTCAACTCATTGAGGGGAAAGAAGGTAAAACAAGCAGAGAGTCTGGATGAACTTTCTTGGGGTAGCATAGCCTCGTAAATCCAAGCTCTGCGTGTCCAGGCAGGGATATTGAAGAAAAAAATCCATTCCAGGGAAATCAACTGAGCATTGCTAATCATAAACACGCTTCCATGCTTCCAGAACAGTCTGAGCTTCATCTGGATGTCCGCTCTCTTTTCCCTCACCTCCTGTGCAGTCTGTCTGAAGCCAGGTGGGGTCAGCTGAGGCCACCACCCGGCAGCAGAAAATGTGAACGACTGACCTATGGGGATAGGGTATCTCCATTCATCATACAGAATCCAATAGATAAAACCTTTCCAATGAGAATGTTTTAAAGAGATTTAAAGGACACTGATGTGGACTGATCTCAGACTATCTCCAGTGATCAATTGTGGATGTCCCAAAACAAATCTGGATAGTATCGGTTACCAAAACAACAGACCACAATCTATAGTAAGGTTTTAAAGGGCAAAGACTGCAATATTTGAGAACTTTAGACTGTTCAGTACGTTTGAAGCAGTGGTGCAGACGGGTCAGCAATGGAGGATTTATTTTACTCATGACTTCATACATATGCTAGACTTCATATCTTCACCTACAATGCTTCTATTTCTTTTCTAAAGTATGACTTCTTCTTAAGTTACCAATCTAACACCTTCTTTCCTGTCAGCTCCAAAAGGCGGATTTAATTGCATTGCAAACATCAAAAGCATTGCATAAAAGTCCCCCACCCCTCAGTAAAAGTGCTGTTTAAGGCTTTTAAATTGACCCATTCGAAGGCAAATGAGCCACAAAGCTATCCAGAGAATGGATAGTGTGTTTTAAAAGCCTCCCAAGAAAACTCTAAACACTAATGTGTGCACTGACTCTTATAGTTTTTTTTTTCATTTTAAATGATTTCTCTCAGCAAAATGTAGACATAGTCAGTGTTTTATGAACTACATGGACATTTTAGTCACTGACACAGCAGGATAACAAAGAGTTATAACGATCAGTTTCCCTGGCCTGTGTGAGTTTGACAGGCGAATGCGGATTCAGCACTCTGGACAGCGCCAGCTCTCTCTGAATACAAAATCACTGCACCATTTTTAGCCGGTATTCTACAGGTCCACATATCTGGAGGTTCTGGAGAACTGAACGAGCGAACCACACAAGAGCAATCGTAGTCTACCTTTCCTATAGACAGCAGGTTATATATGAGCTAAACGCCGGCCCACTGGTTTTAAACGACTCAATCAACAGGTGTGTGCATCTGGCAGCAGTGAAGCCGAAATTAAACAGTCGGATATGTGAGTTTAGAGCAGCCATTACTGGGTACAAATAAACAGCAGACAGACAAAGGCAGGCGGTGGTTTCCACCAATCAGTGACCTCGTGTCACCCCTGCCTCCAAAATGTTGCTGATTGCGGTTCTGTGTTTGAGGCAATCGGAGACTGACGGTGTGGAAACCACGTGTCTACACTTACTGGATGCTGCGTCTGCCAGTACGCCCGCATCAAACTGCACGAGGAAACCGGAGGTGACTTTTCCCTTCAGAAGAAAAGTCGAAGGAAAAAAACCAAAATATTTGAATTATAAAGAGGATTGATTTGTTATTTCTTCGTTATTTTATTTGTGTTTTCTGGTAATTGTGCTATAGCTTATACTACGTTGTTTAAGGTAAATTTTACTAAAACAACTTTTTTAAAAAAACTTTATAAACGGAATAGGCTTATTTAAAAATCTTTAAACAAATTCCCTGTTTTATTTATTTCTTGTTTTCTGATAGTATTCATTTCTATGAAGGAGTATTGATGCGACATTAAGAAAAAAATATTACAGTTGTTGTTTCAAGACAAACTGTTGCTGTAGCCTATTGAAATCCTAATTCTGAATCGACAGTTTCCTCACATGAACTAAAAAAAATGGTGAAAGGGGAGGGGCTTTTATTTTGGAATTAGCAAGCGGAAAATATGTTTTGCTTAATTGGGTTCGGCTTTGCAACTGATTTGGCATCGTTAGTCAGTGCACCTCCTCGCGCCCCGCCGGCCGCTGGTTGCCTCGAGCGCAGAAAGACTTTGAAGCGCCGAAAGAAGCGCGTGAGGACCAGGAGCCAGACTCGGGTCTTCTTCTTCGTTTACTTTCAGTAGTCACAGACACGGCAAGCAGAACCACAGTCCAGCAGCTCCTGTTTGTCAGGAAGGTGAAGAGTAGGAGGTGGAGGAGAGGATAGGAAGGGGAGACAGACAGCACCAGTGTCTTGGCGCATTGGAGCTTATGGATTATTGAGAAGTGAAGGCCAAAACGTGGATCAAATATTTATGAGGACTTTTTAAAAAGAAGCAAAAAGACGGAGCGGGGTAGCGCAGAGATTCCCCGCAGTGGTTCACCTGCCCGTTCCAGTGCCGTGTGTGCGCTCTCACTTGACCAGAGACCAGAGAAGCTGCTGGGTGAAAAAAAAGGACTGTGCATCTAGCGCGTGCGTGCGTGTTTGCGAGTGTGCAGCGTGCTGGTGTGCGCGTTTGGAAAGGAGCCCCCCTGCTGCAGTAGCCTACTCGCTCGCCGCGCGGGTACAGGGATGCCACCGACTTGCTGACGGACCTCCGGTATCCGCACCCCTCCCCTCCTCCCGGACGGACGGACACACCGACCCCTGCCATCCCCACTAATATGCAATGGTTTTTTGTGCAGAAGCCGACAGCTGCCGCGTACCGCCGACTTCACGCTAGCGCCGCCGCATGCCTGTCCGTCGCTGCCGCTCCTCTCCCCGCGCCGCGCGGCAGACGACGCCATTTGAAGAGGAGCGCTCGGGGGCTTTCCACGCCGCGGCGGCCGGGCAGCAGCAGCGACCGCTCCTTGGCTGAGGACCGCCGGCAGCTAGGGCAGCCGGAGGCGGGGACCGAGGAGACAAGCGCCGCGGCGGTTGCTCTCTTCCTGCCGCACGGGGACGACGTCGACGCGGAATACGTGCGGTTGGTGGTCTCCGAGCTCGTGGGGGAACCGGGCGAGAAAGCGGGCGAGGAGCCGGGCTTCCTGCTCTTATTCTTGTCTATGGTGCAGGTCAGGGCGGCCAAGCACCGCCGAACTGAGCCCAACAGCTGGCCGGCTCTGCTGGCATGCAAACAGGGGGGCGTATCAGCCCCCATGCGGTGGGTGAATTTTAGGCTGCCGCATCCGGAGCGCCTCTCGTCCCCCACCTCCTCTTCCTCCACTCCTTCCTCCTCCTCCTCCTCTCCCCCCGTCTCAGCCAAATCCATGCGGTTTATTTGGAACAACATTTTCAGCAAAGGATCGCATATCGTTAGCTTCATAGCATAAGTGCCTAAGTCATTGACTTAGTCAAATGACTTAGGCAATTATGCTATGAAGCTAACGATATGCTGCAGTGTCTTTGTGGCAGGAGCCTCAAGAAAAACAAGAACCCAACTGGTGAGTTTGTTTTGTGCGCGTGTGTGCGTGTGCGTGCTTGGAGGTGACAGAAGAAGACTTTATTAGGTGTTCTGTGTGTGTGTGTGTGTGTGTGTGCGTGCGCGCACGAGCGCGAGCCTGTGTGTGAATTCCCTCCCGAGACTGCACTGTTCGAGCGCTCGCTGGTGTTTCTCCGCAATCGTGGTTGTGCAGCAAGTGAGAGCGCCACGGGAACGGTGGGGGTGTGGGTGGGGTGGGGAGGTGAGGTGGTAGGGTGGGGGTGCTAACTTATTAGCACAAATACTGAGTATACGGTTGGCAGTGCGTGCCGACAAAAAAATAAATAAAATTAAAGGAAAAGCGTGCCGTGCCGTGCATGGCAGAGATGCTGCAGACAAATTAAGTCTAATGCAGCATGCAGACCCGTTCAGGCTCCAGTACTCTGCATGATTAAACAACACATGGCCTTATTTAGACTTCCACTGTGGATATACAGTGCATGATGTGGAAATAGGAAAGAGTCCCGTGTCTGTGTGTGTGTGTGTGCGTGTGTGTTTTCTATTTCAGTCACATCTCTTCTCCTGAGATCGAAGTCTGAATGCGATGCTGCGCACAGCAGAGCTTCTTTGGAAGGAGTAGGGGGTGTGGGGAGGACCCCTAATACTGTATGTGCGCCAACTTTTTTTTTTCATTCAGGTGAGCCGAGAGTTAGCGCTCCTCGTGCTCACGTGCAACATGTCCACCTTCAGGGATGGGTCTGTCACACAAAGATGCAAAGATTTGAAGTCAGAGGGAGATTTGATTGAATTTACCAATTCAGAGAGTACAGAGGGCAGTCTTGCAAACTTAATTATCAAACTTAATTAGTTTGCTTTTTGTGTTTGTTTTGTTCCAGCAGATTCCCCTCTGTGAGGCTGAAAGCAGAGCAGAGATTGACACTGGCATCACTAATGAAGCAGACATTGTTGACTTTATTGGCATATTGACATTGCACCAGAGAGCTGGCCCATGTAACCTGCACACAGTGTTGAGAGGGCAGTTAAATGATGCATGCCCTGTAGTCAGATATTTTCAGTGAACACAAGCGAAAGTTTATTCAGATTACTCATCGCTTTGTCACTTTTTTTATTCACCGGGCTTTTGTTGAGTACTTCATTGGCTCATGAAATGACAACAGGTAATAAGGAGTTAACAAGTGATCTCAGGTGTCAGTACGAGTGGTGGTAAATTGGAATGTGCACATTTGTAATCCCATAACTTAAAAAAAAATAGATTATGAGTCACCCTAGATAGAAACTGAGAGGGGAGTTCATTTTACATGCAGTGCCAGTGTCCAGATTCTGCAGCTGGCCTTTTTTTTCAGTGTGTCTCAACAGCTATTCATCAGTTAAAGGAGCAGTACACTACACAAGTCAAATAGACAGAGGACTATTTGAAGGGGTGATGTATGACGTTTTTCCACTCTTTGTCACTATCTGCCTTTGGACAAAGTGAAGGGAGGTGCTGGTGCAAATAGTAGACTGTATCTAAAAGATGGACATAGCCACCAGTGCCTTCACCCATTGGTTTTGTCATTTTGGAGCCTCAGTGTTGGCTGCTGCTGTGTAACTTTCTGGTGTCAAAAGTGGCTGTTTTTGAGTTCTCATCTAAGACTAGCAAGCTTGGTTAGCAAGATGTATTTGTAAACACTACAGGTGCAACACACAGACAGATAGAGGACTGCATAAATATAATGATACTTGACCAAAAGAATCTAAAACGTTAGCAGCAGCTGCATACAGAATGTTGATATTGTTCTGTCCTTCTACAAAGTCCTTTGCAACAGTGAGGTAATATCTGAGAGTCCACTGAGCCCACAGAGTGAAAAAGTATTCAGCTCTGAGAAGAAAATTGACATGCACAGCGGATCTTCAGAGGGTACGATGAGGTCAGCCATTAATGCTGTGTCTTCTCTTTGTCCCTGAATACTAAATGCTCATATCTTTTTTATTGTTTGAGTGATTACAAAGCACTGTCACCTTTTTGGTTTAGAGCTGATTTATGAAAAGGACAGGTATGCAAAAAATTTCAGCACCATGGACAGCAACCAGCATTTCAAACCTAGGCGTTGAAACATTTTTACAACGTGTAACCAGAGTTATTAACAGTTATTTAGAATTTAGCTGTCATCGCTAGGCTATTTCATTGTTTTTTTAGATGTTTTATGTATGTGTAAGCATCAATAAGTCCCTGCTTTTTATTTTGCTATGTTTTCTGAAGCAGCAAAGAAGAAGTTTAACAATATTCAGTTTAATATATATCCTTATCCTATTCTGTCCTATAGAACAGCATACTGTGTTAATCATATTAATCATGGAGAGATAACAAAATATTTCCAGCATTTTGTTAGGTACACCTTGTTGGTACCTGTTTGTTGTTGCCTTCAGGGCTACTGTGGCTCAGGGGTTTGGGAAGCGCATCTGTAACCGGAAGGTCGCCGGTTACAGATGCGCCGGTTTGATCCCCGGGCTCTCTGTCCTGGTCGTTGTGTCCTTGGGCAAGACACTTTACCCTACCGCCTACTGGTGTTCGCCAGAGGGGCCTTGCTTCTGTCAGTCTGCCCCAGGGCAGCTGTGGCTACAACTGTAGCTTGCCTCCACCAGTGTGTGAATGTGAGAGTGAATCAATAGTGGCATTGTAAAGTGCTTTGGGTGCCTTGAAAAGCGCTATATAAATCCAATCCATTGTTATTAGGGCTGCCTTAATTTTTCATGGTACAGATTCAACAAGGTGGAGAAAACATTCCTCAGAGATTTTGGTCCATATTGACATGACAGGGTCACACAGTTGCTGCAGATATTTTGGCCATACATCTCTCATCCATGATGAGAATCTCCTCCTCCACATCCCAATCCACCACATGCTCTGTTGGACTGAAATCTGGGGACTATGTAGGCTGTCTGAGTACAGAGAAGTCATTGTCGTGTTCAAGAAACCAGTTTGAGGTGATTTGAGCTTTGTGGCATGGTGTTTTATCCTGTTGGAAGCAGCTATCAGAAGATGGGCACCCTGGTCATGAAGGCATGGACATGCCCAACAATATTCAGGTAGGCTGTGGTGTTTAAAAGATTCTCAGCTTGTACTAAAGGTCCCAAAGTGTTACATCACTACCAGCCGCCTGAGCAGTTGATACAAGGCATGCTTTCATGTTGTTTATACCAAACTCTGCCCCTTCTATAAAGCCTCATCAGACCAACATTTATCCAGTCTTCTCTTGTTCAGTATTGAGGAGCCTGTGCAAATTCTTACCTCTGTTTCCTGTTGTTAGTGGACAGAAGTGGGACCTGGTGTGATCTTCTGGTGCTGTAGCACATCTGTTTGATTTGTTGTGCATTCAGAGATGCTCTTACCAGACCTTGCATGTCACCGGTGGTTGTTTGAGTTTTTGTTGTCTTCCTCTCAGCAGTCTGGTTATTCTCCTTTGACCTCTTGTGTCAAAAACATTGTCAGGCCGGTGTTAAGTTTGACTAACGTCTAAAGTCTTGTAGTTTTAGCCGACTAAATATCATGAGATTAAATCCAAAGTTGCCTCAGTTGACTAAAACATAAAGTTCTGTATTGGTGAGAGTTGCTTCACATGGTTTACAAAGCATCTTCTTTAACTTGACATCAAACGTGAAATGTGTCCATATGTCTGCTTATCTCTTCTTTATTAACATTTTGTTGAGTGTTTATAAAAAAACAAAGAGGATGGGAGCTTCAACTTATTTGCAGGGGGGCAGATCATATTGTGCATGTCTAACCTTACTGCCTCCGTAGATTAATTCTGAATTGATCACTTCCCACAAGATATTTAGTTCTGATTGGATCTCGTGTCACCAGAACATTTTCTTTTTTTTTAAATTCATTGTCCAAAGTATCAGTACAATTGATCGTAGTTTTTGTACGTGCATTAGTTTTTATTTACTTATCGTCTTGTTTTCAACAGAAAAAAGTTCACTGATGAAAACTATGATAAAAGTTTTTGGTTAACGAATAAACTTTGGCTCTTTGAAAACTACAGACAGTTTGTGAAATACTGACGACACCAGCCTAACCGCCACCATCAACCATGCCACATTCAAAGTCACTGAAATCACCTTTATTCATTTTAAACTTCATCAGGTTGCCTATGTGGCTAAATTGATTGAGTTGCTATCATGCAATTGGCTGATTAGATATTTGCATTACCAACCATATAAAGTGGTTTCTGAATCTATATTTATACTTTATCAATAAATGAAAAAGGCTCGTCTTATTAGAAAACACTCATTTAGTGTTTGGCTCCTGAATCTTACAGATTAAAGTTGAAAACAAACAAAACCAAACCATTTTTGCTGTGCTGACACAGGTGAAATAGCTGGTTTGCTAATAACTGCAGAGCATTCACAGCTTTAAATCCTGCCAAAACGTCACAGCTGGCAATTTACAAAGTGTCACATGACTGGATGTGTTTTGTTTCCTCTGGGCGCTTTGTTCCTACTTTAATTCCTTTTTATGTTGCGCTCCTGTGTGCTCATTTGATGAACTGGCTCGGAGCAAAGCTTGCTGGGTTTATGAGAGAGCGTGTGCATTCCTGTGATACACAAGCAGGACTCTGACAACTGAAATGCTCCTAACCAGAGCATTACACCAGCAGCACACTGCACACTAACACGCACACTTAAAAAACTTTCACACCCACTCTTTTTTTAGGGGTGTAAAATGTTATTAAATGCATACATTATGAGTCACAGCTTTGCTTTCAAACAGTTGACGAATAGACAAATACATAATCTGCTATACATTTTTTGGTAAACTTGTGTTGAATACAATGTAGCACTAGCTGCTTCCAATAACTGGCATGCTAAGTTCATCAAAAAGTTTGTAAGTGGATGCAGTTAATCACATTTTTCTGCAACAGCAGGGCACATCACACTATTTGTGTTTTGTGACAATTCAGTTTATTCTGCCATGGAGAAAATAATCTGTTGATCTGTTGTAACACCAAGCACAATGTTGTGTAAATAGCTGAAATGAAGTGACTGCAAATATTGAATTCGGCTTCAGAAACTCGGTTTCTGCGTGTGTTTTGTCATATGAGGCAATTAACCGAAGAAATAATATCTCACCCACCCACACGCGCAGCGTGAACGTAAAGAGGAACAGCACTATGTACTTAACACTATCTTGAGAGACATGAATTCCCACCAGTATCCTGCTGCAGCTCAGCCTGCAGATTTATAGCAGCCAGCACTATTTAGCTGTCTCCCTCTTCTTCAATTAAAGATAACATATGAACTCTTGCTCTTGTTCTCTTTATGTGCGGGCATTTATGTTGGCTGTCAAATACGGACCTGCTGATGGGAAGGAGACAGAGTTTAGCTGACTCAGCATTTACTGACCTTTTCTTTTTCTTCTTCTTCTTTTTAAATTTTTTTTACCATGAACTGCACTGTTTAGTGAGGGTCCGCCTGCATGGCTGAAATACAGCTTTGTTCAGCGTGTAAAGATACACGCGCTGATGGGGGTGATCAGAAGCAAGCTTCGGTTTTGGTTTCTTTATAATTGTAGTTGCTGCTGTTGGATGATGGTATAACTCCCAACTCTTGAGCCACGATCAAGAGTTGGGAGTTCGCCTTGTAATCAGAAGGTTGCCGGTTCGAGCCCCGGCTCGGACAGTCTCGGTCGTTGTGTCCTTGGGCAGGACACTTCGCCCGTTGCCTACTGGTGGTGGTCAGAGGGCCCGGTGGCGCCAGTGTCCGGCAGCCTCGCCTCTGTCAGTGCGCCCCAGGGCAGCTGTGGCTACAATGTAGCTGCCATCACCAGTGTGTGAATGGGTGGATGACTGGATATGTAAAACGCTTTGGGGTCCTTAGGGACTAGTAAAGCGCTATATAAATAAAGGCCATTTACATTTTGATCTAGAGTTGATTTAGCTATTTGGGATCAAAGCTAAGCAGTGACCTCTGACAAATAACCTAGTTCAAAAGCACCAAAACCTGCAGTTCCTCCAGTGGCCACTTGAGGCTGACGCTCAGTGTTAAAATGTTTGCAGCCTGGTATTTTATTGCTCTCTAGCTAATTTCCCCTCATCTCATTACAAGGATCTACTTTTAAAAGTTAATTATGGCTCAAATGCACCACTTTGTGGGTTCTAGCTGTGTACTGGGATTTACATTAGCTAATTCAAGGCACTGAACCGGACCTCTCAGCTGTGCTGGTGCCTTTTGGAACATCAATCCATCCATTTAAAAACAAAACACTTAACCAGTTCAGTGGGGTTAAAAGCAGGGTGTAAACGTGCACGGCAGACCCAGTCGTGTTCTGTACGTTTTTTATTATTCTGTGCACATCAACACCAACACCATCAACAACCAGTCAGGACCCAGTCCCATATTTAAGTTGGCGGGGCATAATTGCTGCTGCCATGCAGGTGTGCTCGCCTGCCCTGCACGGCCCCGCAGACCGACCACGCCCCACCACACAGGGTATACCCTGGTCACATAGACAGTCTGTTGGAGGGCTAACACACTTACACCTACAGCCAGTTTACAATGTTAAGCTAACCTAATATGCAAGACTTTTAACAGTGAGAGAGGAAGCAGGAGTGCCCAGAGGTCCCACATAGGCATAGCAAGAACATGTAAACTCCACACTGCCTAAATTTGAACTCAGAACCTTCTTGCTGTGATGCAACAGTGCTAACCACTGCACCACCCTGACACTCCCTATTGGTAGCATTTTAATTAAATGATAATTAACAAGACTTCCTGTATGGCAGCAAGCTGACCAAGAATTTTGAGCTTAAATTTTAGTAAGAGAAATTCCTATATTTGATAAAGTCTTTTAGTTAGTGCTAATTAGCAGGTACCTGTGAGTGTGCGCTGCATCTGCACAATTTAAAGATCCACCACACTAATCAAGGCTGCTGGTTACCAAGCCCTCTTGTCCAAATATGGACACTAATGGCTACAAAAAAATTAAGACGCTGAAAGGTTTACAAATGGTCTACAAACCTGTAGTTATGGTCACTTGCCATTTACCATCCTTTATATACAGTCTATGTGTTAAGTGATTTTGTTCAAAGAATGGCACTACAGGCTATATAACTGATATCAGGGACTAAATTCAACTAATGCATGTAGAATCAAGGCCATGGAATCAAATACTTGAGTTTAGTGATTCGGTTTGGCCTCGCTGTCAGTGTATATGTTCTGACAGAAAGAAGCTGAGTGAATGGTGTCTGACTACTGAAAAACTTCTCCACTAGCATCTGTATCATTCATTGTTAAGAGGAATAAAGCACGGTGTTACTCAATGTCTCGTGTCTCATGTGGCGTGACCCAGATAGAGACTTTCACCTTTTATAGCACACGTAGGCGTGCGAGTCCATGCATCCACACAGGCAAGCTTGCTCACCTTCTTCGGAGAGTTTCCATTAAGGTGTCTTACTTTATGTTTTATTCAAACTCTGGAGTATAGCAGCAGGGTTCGTGCCAACTCAGATCTGTCGCTGTAAGCGAAAGGGTCACATATACACAAACACGCATGGACTAAACACGCCATCTAAATATATTGCTTTTAAAAAGCGGTTATGCTGAGATCTGCCTTCAAAATCCACCTTCGTGTGCGTTGTTGAATCAACTGAATTGTGTGCTTCTTTCTCTGTTCTAGCTGCGCGCTGTTATGTTGTCCACAGATGATGAGTTGGCAAAATAGTGACAGCCGTAGTGATGTCTGTCCTCTACGGTCACATGGAGGGTTTTGGTGCAGTACTCTAATATCCCCCCTCATATGTATGTATGAGTGTGTGTGCGTGTGTGTGTATGTGTGTGTGTAAGGATGCTTATTAGATCATGGCGTCATTGTCCAAACACACTTAGTCTTCAAAAAGAGGGATGACTTTGCTGGTCCTTTCGTCTGGACTCATCATATATGCCATACCGAGCACTTGCACACACACACACACACCTTATATAATCAGGCTAGATTTTTGGTTAAAACAAAACAAACTTATATTGCAGACACAAGCCAAGCGTTATGCAACATTTATGCCAGAACTATAGGAATAAAATCTGAATATAACCAGCTGGGTGCCAGTCGAATCAAGTTCTGCTCAATGACATGGAGTGATTCAGATTGATGGCAACATGTTGGCAATTTGCATTTTAAATACTCCAATTTTTTACAAACTTTCAACAATCTCTCGGAGAGTGATTGCAGTCAGTCCAAGCCAGACTGCAGCTGCTTGCATCAAGGTTGCCTCCTGTCAGGTGACCTGTGCAATTGCCTTGCGGTCAAAAGTTGTCATGAGTGTGCAACAACCTCTGGGGTGGAAACAGTTGCAAAATGTGAAAACATTCAATATAATCAGCTGGCAGTCAGCAGTTCTGTGTATCTGTAAGAAGGTTGCTGTCCTATTTGACTTGTGTGACCCAGCTGTTAGCTTGCTCTGAATTAGGGGGTGGGTTTTTCAAGCTAAGTCAGACCAGTGTTGGATTTAATGTGAATTTGCTAACGTTATCACCAGATGGTGGCTCTCGATGTCAGCCTTCTTGTTCTTAGTGCTCCAAGAATATTTTTATTTATTTAAATATCAATACTTGGTGTCTCTGTATCTATACAATGTTGCCATGCAAAAAACTATCCTCTATCAATTTTTCCCCGCCCCTAATAAAAATGTAGTTAGGATGTCTTTAAAAAAGACTCACTCTTAATAAAGATCGCAGCCACACTGCTAACATCTTATGTCAAGGACAGTGTCTTCACTAAAAAGGAGGCTTTCATTCATGCTGTAAGCCAAGACAGTGAGTTATATAATCTTATGAAACATCTCAGTTCTGCTGCAAATCCTGTGTCATTAAATTTCTGCCTGGATAGGACAGCAGAGATGTGGAGGTAAATAAGTGTAGTTATTGCAGGGTGTCAAAAAATCGTTTGAGAAGCTAGTGCTGTTAATTACAGTGGAGCAGCGTTCGCACTGGAAACACTATAATTTTCAAAATGAAGCAATGAGCGAGTGAAGAAAGGTGAGGATGTGTGTGTTTCAGCGTGGGTGTAGGAGCACCCGCATGTGTCTGGACTCGGCTCCAGGTATCCGTCACGAGAGAATGAGCGCCCAGTGACATTTTTCCAAGTGCACTTAAAAAAGCAACAGGGCATCAAAGGCGCCACTGAGAAGTGTTTTCACAGACTGAACGATAAGGAGCAGAGAGGCACTTGACGGCATCTCGGTCTCTCTCTGTGACTGGCTACATAAAAAATGTTTAATTGGTGTGGCCGGAGCTGCCAGATACACTCGGTCAATGTTACCATTGCTCGAGTACAGAAGGACAAGACTGGAGGAATTCTGTATTTTTCTAAAAACACCTCAAATCAGTGCAAACCCACATTATGGTCTTCATCAATAGTGCCGAAAGGACAATAAAAACTTTCCTTCCATTAAAGGCGACTCTAAACATTTGAAAAGCCCTCCTGTGTTGTTTGTTTTTGATGGCTTTTCAGTCTGTAGCTTTTCTTAGCACCTCTCCTTGATATCTCTCCCTTTGTTCTACCTCTCAGTCACACACTCGAGCTGACTTTTAGTCTTCTCTTGTCTGTGTTAACCTTTTGCTTGATGACAGCCCTGCATGACATAATCACCATATCTATCCCACTCACAGTGTGTGTGTGTGTGTGTTTGTGTGTAGCACTAGAGAGAAGGGTGCAGAGAATTTAAGAAGTACGTTTTCCAAGTAAGTCCAATGGGCTGGTGTTTGCAGGTGTGTGCGCGCCATGGACTTTGAGTTTATATTGAAGGTAGCGGAGAAGAGAATAAAGGCTGCTTTAGGCAAAGCTGAAGCAGGTAAGCCACTCTTTGCTAAAGGACGTAGAGCAGAAGAATAAGACTAGCTTTGCTTACGTAACACCCTCCTAGAAACACACATCTTCAATAATACCTGTAGTCATAAACATACTTCTATGGTTTTCATAGAAGGTTTTAGGAGGATTTAAACTCACCCATTAGATCTTTACAACAACTTTGAGAAAGTTGGTTAGAAACAGGCCAATCACAACTGATCAGTCTTGACTTTAGTTAAAAATTGATCACAAAGTTATTGTTAAACCAGAGTTTTTAAAATATATTCATTGTTTTGTGTTAAATTTAAGCGATTATTGGGAGTGTAGAGATGAAATAGCAGGTTCTTATGTGTTTCTCTTGTGTAAACTTGAAATTGTGACAAGATCAAACTTTTTTCTTTGGTGCATGTTTTGTGCCATGTGAGCAATCAAGAATTCAGGAAAGAGTCCAGCATAATAACACAAATGTGTCTGTTGTGAATAATCCCACCAATCTACGTCAATAATATTAATATTAGGAGGTATTTTAGTGTCTGGTCTTGACCACGACGACTCAAAAGGACACACACTGTCCTTATGCATTTGGACCAAGAGCACAGAGAACACAGTTAGATGCACACAACACTTAAAATGCCTCTTGTAGTAATTGATAAGTCAGGCGTCGCTCTCTAACGTCTGCCTGGAGGTCTCTGTTATATAGCTGGGTGGCTGTAGCTCAGGTGGTAGAGCAGGTCATCTACTGATCGGAAGGTTGGTGGTTCGATTCCCGGCTTCCCCTAGTCTGCATGCCAAATATCCTTGGGCAAGATACTAACCCGAAATTGCTCTCCGATGCATTCATCGGAGTATGAATGTGTGTGAATGTCAGTTGTGCTTGTGCGAATGGGTGAATGCACAAGTTGTGTAAAGCGCTTTGAGTGCTCAGAAGAGTGGAAAAGCGCTATATAAGAACTAGTCCATTTAGTCCATAGCTGTCGATGGTGTGTCAGTATGTGTGCATCTAGCGGACCCCAAAGCCACATCAGGCTTTGGGAACACAGACGATACTTGTCAATTGTAAAATTTCATTGTTTGCTGTGGTCTTTACGGGATTTGCAGAATACAGTAGATTTATCTGAGCATTAGAGTCTGCTGCTTGTATTTTTTCTCTGTTTACTGAAGTAAATTGAAAGCTGAAGTAAAGTGAAAGCTTTTATGAAACGGTATTCTTTAAACATACTGTTATTTAACTCTAACTGGGCTGAAGGATCTTGCTTTATTGAACATGACTTGGAGCTATTAGACTATGCAAAGTGAGAATTTTAAAGGACTTGCTTTGAGAAAAATTATATTGAGTTATTATCTGATAAATGTTCTGCACCGGCCATGAAAAGGTTGCACCACTGCCTTCAGCTATTATCAAAATAAATCTGTTAATAAAGGAATTGTTACAGAGTGTGTATTTTTAGATATATCCGATTTTCTCACTCAACTGAAATCTCCTTTTTTTTTTCCGCCACAGAGGAGATTTACTCTCACATCGGTATTGTGTCACAGTTTGAATTGGATGCAGTCCCATGTTAGCCTCACAGGCTAATGCACCATGCTGCTGAACTGTCATTGTTATAGGGATTACCGTACACACAGACATGCCACATGCACATATTTCTATAAAAGGTGTTTCCTTTTATGTAACACTGTGTCTAAACCAGATTTGTGTGTGAGGTCTTTTTAGTGTCACAGCAAGGCTAAGTCATGTGTGCAATAAGTGGAGACTCCCAAAGAATATTAGCTTTGTTTTTGTGACTTTGTGAATTTGGAGTTAAATTCTTGATAGAATTATGGTGGCTGTAGCTGAAGAGGCAGAGCGGGTTGTCTTATAGCTGGACAGTTGGTGGTTTGAACCCCAGTCATGTGTCCTTGGGCAAGATACTGAACCTCTAATGCATTCATCGGCACATAAGTGCATGTGTAAATGGATGAATGAAGCATGTGGTTGAAAGTGCTTTGAATGCTTGAATTGATTTAAAAAGTGCTACACAAGTACAGTCCTTTCACCATTTTACCATTTAGAACATCAGAAAAAGAAACAGATGAAATAAACCAGGCAGTAGAAAGACAGTAGTGTGTAAAAATGTTCCCACTTAAAACAAGCATGCTAGGGTAGGGCGATATGTAAAAATATTCCAACTGACAATCACCAGTCCAGTCCAGACGATGGGGAATACATTTGCGCATGCGCACTTTTTGATGATTTGCAATGTAATCATGCATGGACTGATTTGGGCGTTTACAACACAGAAATCCATCGTTTGGATTCATCAAACGTCCTCACCTGTTAGTGAATCACAATCACTGAGTAATAGACCAAATGATTGTGATTCACAAGGGAACATAAGATCCCAAAACTTTATACCACGCTCAACGAGGCAGAAACGCAAGATTAATGAAGAAACAAACCCAATAAAACTGTTTACTTCAGTCCACTTCTTTAGCCCTAGTTGCTGATGCCATGCTTCTACTTTTCCAGCTTCTACACAGTGCACCGGATGATGTTGCTCTGCAAGCAAATATATTTCATTTAACTGGCTTTACCTTGAGGTTAGCCTGGCATAATTTGGTTAGCTCCTCATCCAAGCATGACAAAGGCTCCAGAAAAGTCCAGCTGAACACAATAATTTGATTGTGGTACACTAAACAAGTTATTGAACCTAAACATGCCAGCACCAAATCCGTCAACCTCTTAAATATGTTGGGGCTATTGAGCTCTAAAAGAGAGACACTGGTAATGGATGCTGGTTTGTCTTTGAGATCCTCAAGCTATCAAGGACAAGCTTGTACAATAGACAACACAAAAGTGAATCATCCCACTTGAGGACAAGAACTGGTCTTGACCAGGGGGTTCAAGGGTCAAAGTCATTTTCAAGCATCTGTTTTAGATGCACTGGCTTTGCGTTAACTGTCCCAGCCTGATGCAAATAGATGTGAATTCTCCTCAAACAATGACAGACTCACAAGCCAAGATGGTTTCACAGGATATCATCTTGGCTGGTTCCACTTCCTTAATTCTTCGATAAGCCAGGCCCAAGCCAGCTCCGATCAGCAAGAACCCTGTTATCATGGTTCCGAATAGGTAGATATCTTCAGCAGTCAGGCTCACCCGAGCCCAGACTTCTCGTTGAGAAGGGGTGTCAATTGCATTCAGAGACCAGTTGATCAAATCCATAATTCCTCTTTTAGGTTTTAGAGAACAGACTGTGAGAGAGTGTTCCAGGGAAAAGTAAGTAAAAACACAAGAGAAGACAAGGACATAAGAAGCTAAGCAGGGAAGATAAGGGCAGTAGAGGAGAAAAGTGCGACCGCCTTCGCTGAGAGCCAAATGAGAAGATGAAGGAAGAAATCATTTTTATCACAATTAAATTCAATTTGCCTCGTACCAAACAGTTTGTAGTACAAACTATAAGACATATATCTCAGTCAGCGTCAATTAAAAACATGGCGAGAGGCAATTATCACACAGACACTGTACACCCCCTTAGGGCACTGCAACTGGATATTGCACTGCAACTCACACCAAAAATTACAACCCTGCAGGCATAATACTGTAGCTACTGCAAGCCAGAGCCCTCGGCACATATGCAGGAGAATTTCTGCACGAAGAAACTGAAATGAGGTGGAAGTTCAAAAAGGCTCAAATCTCTCCAAAAGTCTTTTCTTTGAGCGGTGCAATAACTGAGCTGGTGAATGTTCTGCCCTTTTGAACATGGAATGTGACTCTGGTAGAAACATCAAACAAAGAAACAAAAAAGGTTTAGCATCAAAGCTGGGGCCTGCACTATGAAGCTGGATTAGGGGTCTAGGAAGGTAACTTCAATTTGACATAGGGTTACAAAGGGTTTTCATTACTTACATCGCCATGGTAACTCATGCTGCAGGCCTGCTGTAGATAAACACGTGTTACTGAATATGCCATCAACCTCGGTGTGCAATTAGTAAGAGGATATATAGTTTTAGGGACACTAGTTCTCCAGGTTTTCTGAAGCTCTTTCTGTTTCTTTGGACATTTATTTTCAGTCCAGTCTTTGTACCTGACCACTTTCACAGGAATGCTTCTTGTTATTAAGACAATTAACTAACCTATGAATAATTCAGACAGAAAATAACACACCTAAATCAAGGGA
Source organism: Astatotilapia calliptera (assembly GCF_964374335.1). Classification (NCBI taxonomy): domain Eukaryota; kingdom Metazoa; phylum Chordata; class Actinopteri; order Cichliformes; family Cichlidae; genus Astatotilapia; species Astatotilapia calliptera. The sequence continues at coordinate 40,546,942 of NC_137443.1, forward strand.
TGAACCAGTGTTTCTGTACATAACAGAGAACTTAGTAAAGAAGCTATTTAAAATGATATCTTTAGGCACTTTGTATCTGTCACAAAACACATTATTTGTTCAAATTTTTTTAGTTAAATGAAAGATGAAAAAAAGTAAATTCTTTGTGGAAAACATGGATGCTGCTTCCTATAGTCTAAAGAGGAAAGAGAGCACCTGGCTTGTCATTGGTGCTCAGTTCAAAAGCCTGAATTACAATGGTATTGTGGTGCATTAATACATCTATTACAACAACATGGCTTAATAGTAGAAGAGTCCTTGATCTGGCTTTCCTGCAGTCCAGACCTTTACCTAGCTGAAAACATTTAGCACATCATGAAACCAAAAACATGAAATCATTTCCAATCAATCCAAATCAATCCTCCATCAGACAGGAACAGGACAGCATTCCTGTCCAAAACGTTTCAGCAGCTGGTCTCCTCAGCACCCAGATGCTTATGGACTGTTCTTAAAAGAAGATTTGATGCTACACAGCTGTAAACATGGGCCTGTCCCATGTTTTTGTAAGACATCTTGCTGCCAACAAATTGAAAATGATTTAATCATTTTCTTAAAATGCCACATTCTTTTAGTTGGCAACTCCACCTCTCCCAACCAACTACAAAGAACTGTGAGCTAAAGCAACTTTTTTTATGGCCTAGTGGCTGAAATGAGACCTTTCGTCACTCAGTCTACGGGCTGCCTGGAGCTACTGCTGAGAAAAATAAGCTTAAGTTCCCACACAGCGTGTGCACGACTGTGGGTGGCTCTGAAAACATTCTCCATTGTTGAGCAGCAAATGCTTAACAAAGTATTTTATCTTTTTGTCATATTATCTAACTATACACTTTGCTCCCGTTACTGAAAAGTAATTTGTGCGTCTTGTTCGGTAAGCCTTGCATACAGACGTGTATGAAAGCTAAACAAAAAAACCACTGTTAGGGAAAAATAAGGCGTCTGTCATTGCAGTCAAGCCGAGCTCTAATCTCCTTCAGTGAGGAAATTATGGAGCACGCAGTTGACGTATTGTCTGTCTTTCAAGCTGCAACAAGCAGAACAAAACCTTCAATGCATAATAGTACAGATGGAGGACATCGAAACTAACCCGAGTTTCCAGCCTTTTGTATTCTGCCAGAGCATCTGAGCATTGTGAACACAGTGAAACCTGCCTGAGATGTGACTGACTCATTTACAGACAGGCCAGAAAATTACAGTGATGTAAAACTTCTCAGAGCAATGAGAAGAAAATCATAGCCATTACTCACTAAAGGTCCACAAACGGTTGGCAGGAGGAGCAGTGGGTAGGGGGCTGAGGTTTAGTGCAGGTTGGGGGAGTGCAAATCAGTTATACTTTGCCTTCTGAAGTAAATGGATTAGCATTGACAGATATATTAGATTTCTGCAGACCAGTCTGCTCAGGACTATAATGTTCTTCTTCTGGACCACACAATAATTTTACTGTCCATCGCTGCAGCAGGATCAACAGGAGGGTACACTTTTTTCACAAAATGGGTCAATACACGAAAAGGGATTGTGAATGGGAATGTGTAAATGATATGTGCTGTAAAAGGAAAAGAAGCTTATACATGGAGGAGGCACCAGTGGTCACAAACATTTTGTTTTTTTGTTTTTTTCCGTTGGGCATCTTTCTTTGCCTTTAGACAATAATTCTGATGGCAAAAGAGCCAAACGGGACAGGCAAAAAAAAAAAAGAAAAAAAAAGGGGGGGGGGGGGGGGGCGATTACATTTTGGCCACAGAAGGTACAAAACATGGACGTAGCTTCTCAGCCACTTGAGGCTGGCTTCAAAAGTGAGTTTAAAACTGGAGTTTCAGTTTTAAGGATTTCCTGTTTATTGTGGTAAATACCCATACTTATTTAGCATCTTTTTCTGTTTCTGTACTGTAATTGTCTGCTCACTCATCATTAGTTTCACTTGTGTCCAGTCAGTTCTCTGTAACTCGGTCAGTCCCCCTGTCCCTCATTCCCCTGGAGTAATTTCACATTACAGAAGAAGTTCTTAGATTTTGGTGTTACGGTCCTAACAAAACACATTTTTGGCCATAACTTTGGATTCACTAGCTAAATGATAAGTCTGTGTATGTTTTGTATTCAAAATCAACTTAATAGTGACATCATGATTTTCTAAGTTTGGTGGTGATACTGAATTGGTAAAGCTAAGCTTAGGCTCCCACCGTACGCTCTTGTTCTGTGCAGCTGGAAATATATGTTGAGCATCCATATATTAAAATCTGTAGCTTCATCCATATCTGAGGGATTGTTTTCTGTCACTGCCACAACTTTTGTGTTCTGGTGGAATACACGGAAATGCACTTTTTAAAAATCAATTCAAAGCCTTTATACAGTGGGATGCAAATGTTTGGTCAACCTTGTTAATAGTCATTATTTGCCTGTATAAATCGTTGGTTGTTACAATAAAAAATGTCAGCTAAATATATCATATAGGAGACACACACAGTGATATTTGAGAAGTGAAATGAAGTTTATTGGATTTACAGAAAATGTGCAATAATTGTTTAAACAAAATCAGGCAGGTGCATAAATTTGGACACTGTTGTCATTTTATTGATTCCAAAACCTTTAGAACTAATTATTGGAACTTAAATTGGCTTGGTAAGCTCAGTGACCTCTGACCTTCATACACAGGTGAATCCAATAATGAGAAAGAGTATTTAAGGGGGTCAATTGTAAGTTCCCTCCTCTTTTAATTTTCTCTGAAGAGTAGCAACATGGGGGTCTCAAAACAACTCTCAAATGACCTGAAGACAGAGATTGTTCACCATCATGGTTTAGGGGAAGGATACAGAAAGCTGTCTCAGAGATTTAAGCTGTCTGTTTCCACAGTTAGGAACATACTGAGAAAATTGAAGACCACAGGCTCAGTTCAAGTTAAGGCTCGAAGTGGCAGACCAAGAAAAATCTGGGATAGACAGAAGCAACGAATGGTGAGAAGAGTCAGAGTCAACCCACAGACCAGCACCAAAGACCTACAACATCATCTTGCAGCAGATGGAGTCACTGTGCATCGTTCAACCATTTGGCGCACTTTACACAAGGAGATGCTGTATGCGAGAGTGATGCAGAGGAAGCCTTTGCTCCAGCACAAACAGAGACACTTGAGGTTTGCTAAAGCACATTTGGACAAGCCAGCTTCATTCTGGAATAAGGTGCTGTGGACTGATGAAAGTAAAATTGAGTTATTTGGGCATAACAAGGGGCGTGGAGGAAAAAGAACACAGCATTCCAAGAAAAACACCTGCTACCTACAGTAAAATGTGGTGGTTCCATCATGCTGTGGGGCTGTGTGGCCAGTGCAGGGACTGGGAATCTTGTCAAAGTTGAGGGACACATGGATTCCACTCAGTATCAGCAGATTCTGGAGACCAATGTCCAGGAATCAGTGACAAAGCTGAAGCTGCGGCGGGGCTGGATCTTTCAACAAGACAACGACTGGAAACACTGCTCAAAATCCACTAAGGCATTCATGCAGAGGAACAAGTACAACGTTCTGGAACGGCCATCTCAGTCCAGACCTGAATATTATTGAACATCTGTGGTGTGAGTTAAAGAGCTGTCCATGCTCGGAAGCCATCAAATCTGAATGAACTAGAGATGTTTTGTAAAGAGGAATGGTCCAAAATACCTTCAAACACAATCCAGACTCTCATTGGAACCTATAGGAAGCATTTAGAGGCTGTAATTTCTGCAGAAGGCGGATCTACTAAATATTGATTTCATTTCTTTTTTTTTTTGCGATGCCCAAATTTATGCACCTGCCTGATTTTGTTTAAACAATTATTGCACACTTTCTGTAAATCCATTAAACTTCATTTCACTTCTCAAATATCACTGCGTGTGTCTCCTATATGATATATTTAACTGACATTTTTTATTGTAACAACCAACGATTTATACAGGCAAATAATGACCATTAACAAGGTTGACCAAACTTTTGCATCCCACTGTATATGTTATGACAGACATGGACGTGGCCAAGTTTGTTTCTTCTCTCTTCATTGTGTGCAGACACACAGACACGAGTCAAATCGTGACATCAGATGGTCATGAATAATTTAGCAGTGGTTATATATCAACTTCATTTCACGACGTGCTGACTGACAATGCTTTTTTGTGCATTTAGTCAGTTTTTTCTCTTATCCCTGTAAGAGTTTTATTAAAGTCAGCCAAATACAACATCAGATATCATGTGATATGTAAGATAAAGGTATTCGTGAACACTGGACTGCAGGTGAAAGCTAGAGAATACTATTCCCTATATTTCTTCCCGCATTTTTTTTAAAAATGCATATATATTTCATATCTCTCTGCCACCTCCACTCAGCTTTCAGCGTCTTCCTTAATTCAAACTCTCACTTGAAGGAGTTCTCCTTTCGCTCTTGTTATCTCTCTGCCCCCCACACACACACACCTCCATCTTCTCGTGTAGTTGGGATTTTTTTTTTTTGGAGGGGGGAAAGATCTGGAGTGATTATATAACTGTTCTGATTCAGAAGCCTTCCATTTTCAGCTGTTATCTTTTTTTTGCGTTGAAAATCGTCGCTGATGATTCGACCCTCGGGTGGTTTGGCGGTCTAGCGGTAAGCACAGCTACAAGAAGTTGCTGGTTCAAACACACTGCTCTGTGTGGAGCTCCTCTGCTCGACTGCTAGGGTCACTCTGATCATCTATAATCATTCTAAATTGGCCGTAAGTGTGAGTGTGAGCATGTTAGCCCTGCGATGGCCAGCTGAACTGTTCACCCAACCCAGCTCCAGCCTATCAAACTGGATAAGCAGTTAAGAAACAGATAGATGGATGGGTGCATATGGGAATGCCTCAAACCAATGCCAGCCCACATCAGTTTATGGCTCAGCTGATGCCCTTTTGGGGATCCCATTGACAAATCTCCTATGTGCTTGAAACTCCCCATACTGTTACATCTGCAAGCTCTTTGCAGACTCACTTCTCAATTTCCTGCAGTTTAATCAGTGTTGAGTCTGTTTTTATTGATATCTGCTCTGGTCTGTGCCTTGCTGCTGATCTCCCTGCAGTTTGGCTTGCCACAAATGGACATGGAAAAGTGGTGAGGCCCAAGAACAAAGCCATGCCACCAAATATGAATTGCTTTTGGTGCTAAAATTTATTTACTGTCCTATATGTAGCTATTTTTATATGTGATATAATGTGAAGGATTGTTTTACTGGTGGTCCATTTTATAAACCATTTTCATTTGTCTTGCTCCTACAAGAGCTTTGATTAAGTCAGCCCAATACAGTATCAGATACCATCTGTAATGTGAGATAAAGGTCTAAAATTAGAGATGGAAACTGGACTGCAGGTTATTCTGTGCTCCTCTCAGTTAATGAGCTGCTACTTTAACCAGCAGCCATACAGATAAACACGTGGACCTGATTGGAGCATTTCAGGTAATTCCAGTGCCATTTTTCTTTTTCAATAAACACTTGGTAACTCTATGGAAATTGGCATGACTAATATAAACTTTACTGCCACTACTTCATACTTCAAAGTGGCACAAATGGCAGAAGGCTTTGAATGGCATTTCACGGGAATATATAGGCTAAACTAAAAACTGAGACATCACTATGTAATCAGTGTGAGAGTGTTTTGGAGACAGGAGTACTTGATCTTGGGGGTAGTTGAGTTAGTTGCTTTTCAAGTTTGTCAAGAAAATCCGCCATGACAAGAGAGGGGGGAATTGTGTGTGTGTTTTTTGTGTTTTATTGTTTTTAGGGGGTTTTATTCAAGGTTATCCAGACAATTTTTCTATTCTATGATGTATGCACGATACAGTGGACTGCAAAATGCTGTAAGTAATGGCACAACATGAGTGTCAAATCATTGTACGCATGTTTGTGTTTGTGACTCTGTCTCTTGTGATCAGTTTCTCCGTCCTTTTTCTTCATTAGGTTTCTATTTTTCTATTTTTTAGAGAAACATAAAAGTTTACATCTCTTGCACATTATCTGCTAGCTACATTTGTTCTTTTCATATGTCAAGAATTTCGAGTTATTACCTATTATTACAGTTTAGCATATTTGATAACTATCTGCTAAACCAGTATTTAACACGTCTACACAATATGCATACTAATGAGCATTTGTACACTATAAGAATAGCCTGAAATATATGGGCTGGGCTATATATTAGCTGATGCTGACATTTACTACAACCGATAAGTGAAAGTTTAAGAAATAAAGAACAGATGAGAAAAACACCCTTCAAATGTCTTATGAGCAATCGGTGTGTTCCCAGCTCCCAAAACAGCAGGTCTGTCCCTGTAATCGACCTTAAGACCTTTGCTGTTGATCAACAAATTCTGAGTTGGAGGAAAAGGGAACTTTGTAGCTGCTCCATGCACCTCATACACAGAGAAAAATCTGCAGTAAGCCCTCAGAAGTTGTATTAAAATATGCAAGGGGGCATGAGGTGTACTAGACCATTTTGTTTCAAGGCTTTTGTAAAAAAATTTAGATTAAAAAAGTAAAATAATATAAAATATGGTATTATTTAAATTGCATTAATATTTTACATGTAAAAATAAAAGCCTTTTCACAAGCCAATAAAAAAAATGTACATAGGCCAGTAAAACGCTGAGCCACTGACCTGAGGGTAGTTAGCTGGGACACTGAATTATCATCGATATTAACATGAGATTTCGGTCACTGCAGTGTCTTTATAACCCTGCGCTTCTGGCGCTAATTTTAAGTTTTAAAGCAATAACAAAACCTCAAAATCTCAATCCCCCTAACCCATTCCCCCCACCCTCCTTCAAAAACTTTAACGCTCGCTTTAACAGCCCGAATGACAAACTATTATGACAGGAACAAAAATACTCCGTGTTTTTATTGCGTCTGTCCTTGTGATGCACATGTCCCTGTGAGTTTTCTGACATCCAGTACATGCAAAGTTTCTCACTGGTCTTTGTGCTAGTGAGCAAAAGAAAGAGAGAGAGGCTGCTGAATGCTTAAAAAAATTGGGATGAGACAGGAATAGGTATAACAAACAGAGAGAAACAAGGAGGAGGAGCGCTAGAGACACCAGAGACAGCAGAGATGGAAGGAAAAGGGTGGGGGGGGTGAATGAATAATTTAGTCCCCCCATTCCCTCTCTTCTTCTCCCCGCTGTGTTAGAGATGTTACAAACACAGATGAGGAGAAGAAAGGAGAGGATAAGAGAAGAGGGGAGATGGGGACAGGGGAGGAGTGAAAGGTGACAAGGAAAGGACCAAAGGGAAGCAAGGAGTGGAGACAGAAAGAAAGTGGCATCTTCTAATGGTGATTGTTTTCCTTATGTCTAACAGCAGCATAGGTGTGTGTGTGTGTGATCATGTGCTTGTGTTTCAGTGTTTGTGTGTGCACAGGAGCGAGGCGCAGCAGCAGCAGAGAGGAGAAAGTCAGAAAAGCCCTGTGATTAATGTAATTGATGCCAGATGTGTGTGTGTGTGCCTGTGTGCGTGTTTGTTACCCTCTCAGCATTCAGCAGGTGTTCCCTCCCTCCTTTCGGAGACCCATCACTCGTTACCTAGGCAACAGTGGACTTCCCCGCGCCTGTGCCTCTGCGAGTGTGCGTACGTGCATGTGGGCGGGTGTGTGAGCGCGAATTATGACTCATCCTGCTGAGTTCAGAGCGGCTATCCTCACACTCCCGTCTGGGGAACACCCACCCACATCTGTTACCTTCCCTGTCTGTATCTCACCAGCTCTCTTATCTCCCCTGCCTCCCAGACTCACTGATATTAATAGCTCTTTGATTCTTGATCTCGACACTTGGATGCATTATTTACCTGTTGCTTTGATCAGAGCAGGAGAGAAAGATCAGTCAGCGCAAGCAGCTGTAGTCCTCATGACCGAGCCAGGCAGGCAGATAGAGCGCCACCTGCAGAGATTTTTTAAGAAGTGATTCCCGAGAACCGCCTTAAGTGTAATGCTGACTGATAAAATAGCCTCAGATGGAGGTTATTTTAACTGGTGTGTCCAATTAGATTGTGCTTTATGACCATTTGTGCTTTTCTGCAGTGAAACTTTGTGTTCGTGGCCAACAGTTTAACCGCCCACCCTGCAATCCTGTGCAGCACACCCGACTCTAACTATAGGAAATACACATGAAGCAGAAATTGGGAATCAAGATGTCTTAAAAAATGAATCTCCGTGTTTTTGTTATCATTGTAATTATGAGAAAAAACACTATTTTCACATTTTATGATAATAAATCAGTTACTTCTGATGTGCATGCCATAAACCATTAACCCTGTTATCAAAGCAAAAGAAGACATCAAAAATTTAATTAAACTTTATAATTTATTTATACGTTTGTAGGCAGAAACCTTTTCCCTATTTCCCATCTTATTCCCATCTTTTCAAACTTTGGGTGATTTTTCTAAGAACTGGGACACTGTGAAACAATCAACAATCAATAGGTTTGAAAGCAAACCCTTCTACTTCTTGATTTGTTTTAGGATTGTTTCATTCATAACTAATTTGGGAACTCTGTTTTAACGTTAGAGGGATTTGATGTTGGGTGCCGGGTGATAAAGTTAATGTTCAAGTTTACCTCGAAGGTGCTGGATGGGGATCTGCGTGTATCAATCAAATTATGCTGCTTGTTATCTGACCCCAAAACACAAACTTATGAGGACATGATTCTCCTAAACATTGCTACATGCTGTACAAGAAGCAGTAAGGTCTCGCTTCATTGGAGTAGCGCCCTGTTCAAACAGTTAAAATGCCACTAAAGGAAAATAAAAGTGCCCTACAAGAACCAAAGAAGCCAGCTTCACCCTCCCACATCCAACATGTTCAACATGTTTGCGCGCTTCTCTCAAGGTAGTCGAGCAGTTTTGGTGGTTTGTTGCCAGAACTGTACAATAATTCTTTTTTTCTCTCTTTCTTGGCAGCACTTTGGTGTTTGTGTCTGAGAACAAACACCTCAAAATGTCACAGGCACTCTTCTTCTGTTAGCATTTCATTGCTAATGTTTTGAGGCAATTAATTTCTTTAATGACCACAGATTTACTTTTGTAAAGGGTTTTTTTTGGTTGCAGTTTGAAGCAACCATAACTATATACATAAACCGTGAGAAAAGCTTAGTGCAGTCACCACCAAATTTGAGCTTTACTGCTGCAATAAAAAATACATTTTCATCCCTGTGGATGAAAATGTCTTCACAGCGGATGACAGAGTACATTATAATGAGAGTGAGATAGGGAAAAGTTGAGGTGAAGGAATGAGGGGTGAGTGCCGGTCTCCTTTAGTGCCCGTAGAGGGCGCCGCTGCCTCTGAGCAGGCTGAGAAGAACACTTCGGTATGTGGAAAATGTTGAGACAGAAGATAACAGTATCTCTCAGTGTGTTTCCTCTCAAGGAGAAGATTTTGAATGGATTTAGAAAGAAAGCGAATCACAATGTTGCATCCTATAGTTTATGCATGTCTGGTGTGTTTGTGATCTTGTGTTGTCTCCCTTTGACTCTGTTTCCCTGTAAAGTTTTTTGTTTTTTGAGGCTGTGGGCAGTGGAATAAGTGGATGGAAGAAGGCGAGGCTTTTCCTTTTTGAAGCTTCTGAGCAGTGTCCCACCTCCCTGGGATGTTATAAAAAGCAGCTGTGGAGTTGAATTTTAATGGAAATGTAGCTTTGATTTATTCATGACTCCCTTACTTGAAGTGACCTGGATAAAAAAAGAAAAAACCTGTCATCTTCACGCAAGTACACACCAACACTTTCTTTGCTCTCTTTTTTTTTTTCTTGCTGTCTGGGAGGAAAAAAACAGAGAGAAATGCTTTAATGGCAGCGCGTCATCACTGCCAGAAATTTCAGAGATACCTGCTGAAATGGGACAATAGATGCAGGGTGACGACGTCATGCTGCTGTTGGGTCTTGGGTCTGTTAAGCACAGTTAAATATAACATTAGGACAACGTTAAGGACACAGTGGCAATGACACAGTTTGATCTCTCAGAGATGAAAGATCTGATAGACTCTTCAGGACTTCATTAAATCATTAACGTTAAAGGTTTTACAGTCATTTGAGTTTTTCTCTTACTGTTAGTCATCATGTTAGTGAAGGACTTCTGCTGCACTGGTCCTTCGCTTAGACAGGCTCTGCTGCCACCTAGTGGCAATGAGGACCAACATACATCATATTTCTGTGTTACCTTCTTAACCCTTGTGTGGTGTTCGTATTTTTGTTACTCAGCCAGTGTTCATGGGTCTGGTGGACCCGCTAGAGTTTTGGCTTTCCAAATTAACACTATCAAACAATTTTATGTTAAATTACTCAACAGATGTTTACTTCATCCCAATTACAAGACATATGAACAGCAAACATGGTTAATTTTTTCCCTTTACCTTTGTTAGATCACATTTATGAATTAATGTGCTTCTCGTTTTTCTTTTATATAAAATGTTATAAATAAATCAGTTATAATCAAGTGGAGTGAGTGGAAAGACACAACACATTTACACGTGAAAAAATAATTAATTGTTTAATTTTTCTTTTGAAAAAAACTGAACACGGGTCTCACAGACCCGAACACCATACAAGGGTTAAAAAAACACAATGTGTGTGTGTGTGTGTGTGTGTGTGTGTGTGTGTGTGTGTGTGTGTGTGTGTGTGTGTGTGTAAAACTCCCACACACACACATGCAGAGAGAGAGAGAGAGGAAGCAGGGTGAGAGGGCTGTCGCTGTCTCTGGTGCTGAAATATTTTGGTTCAAGTGTTCCTGACCTGCTTCTGACGTCAGGAAGCCTCACAGCAACATCCGATTATTTTTTAATCACATCCCACTGCCCTAAAGTCATTTTTTTGAAGCCGCACAACAAGGACAAAAAAAGACCTATGACAGGATAGCACTTTCATTATTATTGCAAAGTTTTATAACAGAGAATTTTCAAAGTAAGATAAAGAAACTATAGTAAAAAAAACCCAAGAATAATTAAAAACATATATATTTTAAAATGAACACAGTAATAATTTTAGCCCCAGACTATACCAGAATCAAAAGGATTTACCTGCAGGGAAAAATGAATACTATCAAGTATAGTAATTACCATTAATCACCAAACTGCACCTTCTGGTTGCAGGGCACCACCAAAAGCACCTTGTGCTTCCTGGTTAAATTATGAATATGCAAAAGATAAATTAAACTGAATTACAGCTGTGCGTATTTTCCTCCACACTGAAGTTTAGCCCAGCATATTTAAAGCACATGTTGGTATCACTGCTGCCGCATATCTGCAGAGAACTGCACTGTGCCAACTTGATCAAATGTGTCGTTCTCTGATAAAAAATTGAGGTTCTAGCCGGCGCGTCTTCAAAGACCCACGGGTCCTAACCCCACGGCCCTGTTACTCATCGTAAAGACAGATAGACTGGCGACGGTTTCGGGATTTTCTTTGATATCAGTTTCCCCAGAAGAAAGTGGGGGAAATTCATTTCAATGCTCTTTGTGTCCAACTGGGTCCCAGCCCAGCTCTTTATTCTGGAGAGATGGCTGACCTACATGCAGTACTGAAAAAGACAGATTCAGGCAGGCTTGTGAAGTTTAGGCAAAACATAAATTTTCAAAATAATAATAGTGAGTTTCACTGTTTGGGGGGTGATTAAATGTAAGGTGTCCTTATGGTGCATTTACCTGCTTAGAAATAGAGGTGTGACGTCAGCGCACAGGGTTGAGTTACAGCTGTTACTGCCCCACATGCTGTCACATTGTGGGTGAGTATCGTGTAGTCCGTCCCGTGGTGTAACCTTACAGCCGGAAACCTGCACCTGTAATATATATATATATATACAAGCATGTGCACTGTAGGCGAACCACACAGGCAAGGCTGCCCCGCAATTTATCAGGCTATCAGTGGAGCCCAACTCTTGCATTTTTAAACCACTCATTCAGACAGCCTTTCCTGAGCTGAATACAGACAGCGGGGATATGTGAGGTGGTAATGAGCAGAACAGGCTTCACTGGCTAAAGCACTGTTCATTTTTTGCCAGTTTAGAATGAAATAAGTAGAAGGAAGCTGGTGAATGTAAGAAAAAGCGGAACTGAAGCCAGCACAGTGCTTTATGTCTTTAAACATATCCACGTCCATAGAAAACACTTGAGACATTAATGGATATAAATCAAAGGCGGGAAATTAAATTTAATCAAGGGCCAGACTGGCATAAAAAGAAAACAGCCCTCCAGAATTTTCCCTTTCTCGGCTATAGCTGAGATTTTACAAAGCTGATACCATAAATCTACCTGAAAGTTGACCCGTACCTCACTTGATTACTTAAGTTACTTGACTGAGCTACTTCTTAAACTCATTGCAATGTATCACAATTTAAAGACCCAAAGTGTTTGCAGAGAGATTTTATAGCCAAATAGCAACAGTATTTTGCATCTTAACGGGTCAAGCAATGTATGCAGATCCTAAATTGAAAACCAGCTACTGCTGTTAAGTTTCCTGAAAACCAATCACGAAAATGCTAAAACCAGAACGTTTAGCATTAATGGCTGTCCTGTTGAGGTCTGACAGCACAGTGACACCGTAAACTCCTACGTAAACAGTGGCTGTGCGTTTAATTAGAAACATTTTAAATAAAATATTAGCCACAAATCTGGGTTCAGCCTTACAGCAGGACTAAGGCGCGCGTAAAGGACCGTAGAAGTTCGCAGCTTGCACTTACCTGCGTTTTATTTCAGAGTAAAACCCATCTGCTGCCGCTCCAGCCGGTGACGTCGTCCCCTCCTCCCCACCGGCCCGAGGATGACCAGTTGTTTTTGAGAGCGCGTGTGTGGCCGCTCGCCCGGCGCGTGGCTCCAGCAGCCGTGTGCTTTCAGGTAGAGGCGCTCGCGCTTTCAAGCGTCAAATAACCTGAGGACATCCGGTCATTACCTTCAAAGTAACAAGCGCCGTAACTGACGCTGAAGCTTTGACACATACCCCAAATGATAACTTAACGGGACAGTTTCCGAACTGGAAGCCTAAATTTATTTATTTATGCTTTTCTTAAAGCGTTAAAAATAACAGCTTTTCTCAATTAGGCGTAGAAAAAAAAATTAAATATATTAATTAATTAATTAATTAATTAATTAAAGGTTCAATAAAACAACAAAACAAAACAAACAAACAATAATTACAGTAAATAAGAATCAGACTATTGCAGGACAAATTTAACAATAACGCTACACTTAGTTTACACTGAAAGGCGAGCATAAGTCATTAAATGTTTTTTAAATAAATAAATACATAATAAATGTTTTTACAAATTTGTGACATTTTTTCCTAAAATGTATAAAACTGACCCCTTGATGGCAGCAACAGGTTGTTAAATCACGGAACAATCAGAGTAGAATAACAGAGTCAGACTTGAATAATAATAATAATAATAATCTTTTTTTATGATCTAAATATTTTTATTTTCTTTGCCGTCAAGTGGCTCATTAATGCGCACAACCCTTTTGGAACCACAGAGAGGGCTATGAGGCTTTCACTGTGAAAGACAAACCGCCCTCTTTCCGGTGATGCTCCTTGTGACTCTCGTTAGTTGCACACAGCTGGATGGGCTCGCGCCGGCAGCACGCGCGCCTCGCGCTTCAGTCAGCGGAATACAAACGGGCGCTTTTCAGAGGAGAGGACGCAACTGCTTTCTGAGGCACTGCTGTGTCTTTCAGATATTTTTTTTAATTGGCGGTCTCGCCCGTTGACCATGGGAGCACAAACTGACGAGCGGGGTGTGGAAAGATTGTTTGGAGGAGCCGTTCAGTGACAGCTGCTGTTCCCTGACTGACAGACAGACCGGTGAAACGTGACGGACAGGTAAACCGCTGTGCGTTTCAAATCTATGGCCAGAAGAATATCGGCAGCAGAAAATATGCAGTAACGTGTGGTTTATTATTTTTTTTATATATATATTTTTTATTTTTCTTGGACTTTACCGCGTTGTGGCTGAAGTATGGGGCCGTTATAGCCGGTAAAGCGGAGACTGGAGGTTTGTGTCTGGTTTCGTCTGCGCTCCGTCCCCTCCGGTGGACACAACTGAAGAGACTGGAGACGAGGACGGAGACAAGGCTGTTTTTGTATCGGCTGAGCCATGGCAGCGGCAATCGCCAGCGGTTTGATCCGGCAGAAGCGACAAGCAAGAGAGCAACACGCCCACCGACCGACTGCTCACCGGCGGCGGAAGAGCCCCGGTAAGAAGCAGGGGCTGTGCAACGGGAATCTGGTCGACATCTTCTCCAAAGTCCGGATATTTGGATTGAAGAAGAGGAGGCTACGGAGGCAAGGTGTGGAGGAGGGGGGGTTGCACATGCATGCACACATACACACGGTTGCAGGGACGCAAACCTATTGATACGCACGTGCGCGCGCGCTTCTACACACGCATGCGGGTATGCACTTTTACGCACGGCCACATTTTGTGCACAATCTCCTTCACGTTCACGCCCTGGCAGGCTGGGGCACGCGTATACGCACGAGCACACGCACGCGCAAGCACCCCGAACATGCAAAAATACACACTGCCAGACTCAGCCCCAGTCTCCCTCTCTCTCTGTATCCTCCATCTCTCTTTCCCCTCTGTAGTGTGACACACACTCGCGGGCACTGTCATGCCTTGTTGTGCCCTATGGTTCAGTAGTTTCCAGGTACATCCATTATTGAAGCCGCAGATTAGTCTGTCTAGCCTCTCTCTCTCTGCCTGTCTCTATGTGGACCTCTGCCTGGCTCTCTCATTTTCAGCTCATAATTGAAAGTGCCTTATCACCAAGATCACACTTTGCCTTAACACTAGCAAAATGTCAGACAAAAACCCCCAAAACTAAGCAATGACAGCAACCAATTAACCTTTATTTCTTGTTTCCTCCCTATAGAGAAATATGGAAACAGATTTGTTTATGTGGAGGTAAAAAAAAAAAAACAAGAAAAGGGAAAAAAGTAAGGAAAATTTTCCACCATTCAGCTCTCAAGGCCCACTCAAATCCAAATTAACATCATTGTTACATTACTTTGCCACAAAGGGAAGTGATTACACGTAGAAGTGAATGTAGATTAATGAGAATGTTGTGATGGTGCGCTATAGAAAGCGTTCAATAGCAGAGACGATAAGTGCTGTTGTAATCAATTGATTGTGTGAGAAACCAGCAGGTGACAGCGTGCGGGAGGGGAGGGGAGAGGGAGGCAGGAAATGAGAGGAGGAGGTGGGGGGATGATATGGAGGGGTGGCAAATGTGAGGAGTTGCGCCGATATGAATTTGTTGTCACTGGTTTGGTCTGGTGACTGATGGGAAAATTTGTGGGGGATTTGAGAGCCTGATTCCAGAGCTCGGTGGGAGTTGGAGGTGGTCTCGCTTCTCCATTGTCCCCCCCCGCTCCCACCCTTCTCTCGTCTCTCTCATCTTATTTTCCTGTGTTTCCTTCTCGTTTCCTTTCTCACCTTGCCAACTTTCATCCTTATCTCCTTTCTTTCCTAATCGTCTTTCCTTTCAATTCTCCTGTCCTCTTTTCTTAATTTTCTATTTTTTCCCACCTCGTGCTGACATTTCTCCACCTTTCACCTCCATTTCCTCAGAAATTTTTCCCTCCCTTCACTTCCTTTCTTCTCCTCCTCTTCTTCATTCCTCCACCTCCTCCCCCGCACCATAATCTTCCCCACCTGCCTTAGATCTTTTTATCTGTTGTTCAAGCTTCACCTAGTCACTTCCTGTGCATTGTGGCCTCCTATCCTTTCTCCTCATTCCTCCCCTATTTTCTCTTTCCTCTCTTTATCGTCTCCTCAGCGTACTGCTCTCCTTTCCATTCAAATCTCCTTCCTTGCTTTCATCCCTCAATTTCTTCTCTCTCAGTCTCTTTCTCCTACTTTCTCCTTTTCCCCTTCTTCATTCTTCCTCACCTCCTTTAATCTCCTGCCCTTTGGTTCATCACCCCCACACTTTCCACCTCGTCCTGCGTCCCTGCATCCTTCTCCTTCCTTTTAGGTATTCCTGTCTTTCCACCCGTTGTTTTCCCTTGCCTCCCTCCATTTCTGTGTTCTCAGCTGTGAGAGCTGCTGGTGGAAGCTTGGCAACATCCATAGTGTCTGTGCTTTGTGTGTGTGTGTGTTAAAATGAGAAAGATTTGCCAACATCCCCTACTGTCTTCCAGAGGTTTTGTGAAGGAGACACATACACACCCAACTCACAATGATCCGCAGCCTCCATTACTCAATAACTCGAACACACATGTTATATCTGCGTTCTTCTTACTGCTGAAAATGTGATATCTGACCAAAGCGCCTTCTCGTCCACAGTTATTCTTTGTTAGTTGTTATTATTAGTAATTAGACATCTGAGCAGAGAACTCATCACACTGGTGTGGGTGGATTTTAGTCAACAGTCTTTAAATTCTGCAGTGAAATCAGCTTCACTTAAGAGCTGCTGCCATCACTGGAGGATTTGATTGCCACACGACGGACATGCAAATGAAAAACCAAACAAAAATAAAACAATTGTTGCCAAAAAAATAAAGAAATTGTGCTTTAAAAAAACATTCACCTGCTGTCATACACTCTCATTCTTGGCTTTGGGGCTAATTAGAGCAGATGCATTGCATACAAAATACATTGTTTCAATACATTTTATAAACAAATATTTCCCCAAATAAAATACTGAACATGACACTTTAAAAAAAAAAATTACCGCTTCTTCAGTGCGTCACATAAAGTTAAACGGGGCAGTGTGCTTTGATTTCTGTTCTTTGGTGACAGGCGGATGCTGGGCAGGTAAAGTCTTATTTTGAATCATAAATATCACAGCTGTCAGTTGGAATCATGTTTACATTAAAGCATGGGACTCACAAGAGCACGAAACAAAAGAAAAGTGCAGCTGAAGCGAGGAATGTCTTGCGTATAGAGACGCAACACGTGTTTTCGCCATCATTTTAAAAAAGCCTTCAGTGTTTAAAATTATCATGAACTTTGACAAGTCCAGACATTGCAACAAATGGACGTTGGTTTCAATTTATCAGACAACACAAAATAAATTACCGTCTACAGATATGATGAGCAACAAATTATGAATGATTTCATCTTTAATCTCTCCCGAATCCAATCAGAAGCAAAGTTACTTTTCTTAAGGGAGACCATTAAATCTGTGCTTGCAATTAGTGATAGCATGCAGATCTTTAATTTCTGGTTAAATTTTTCTTCATTTAAAGAGATATAGTTGCTTTTTCTAGTTGTTTTTGTTTCTAGTCATAAAAAAACAAATTTTTCTTTTAAACCTGTAAGTGTTTTATCCAGGACATAAAAACCTGACCTGGCATTTACTCAGGCCTTGCAGTAGGAATGTTTTCTCCAGGCTGACCTCTGATCACGTGCAGACCCTCTCCCAAGAGGCAGAGCCTAACTAAAAGGCAACTGAGCTGCTTCCATGTTGCCACATGAACCTGAATCTGGACTGAGTTGCTCTCAGTAAAACGGATTTCCACAGATCAGGTGCCAAATTGCCAATATTCTGCCACATTTTAAAGCCGGTGACTGACTGTCACCCACCGCAGCGAGGGGAAGCTCTGTGGCTCACTCTGTCGCCTCTGTTTGCCCAGATGCTACGTCTGTGAAGCTGCATGTCTGCACAGGGTGTTCCCGTGCTTTGCAGTCAATGCATAATAAGAAGCAGTATAGATAATCAATGAAGGACGGTGCTCTTGTCAAGGCTAGAAAAGCCTGTGAAGAAGTACCAGCACAGCGCAGCATTACCAGACTTGGCATAAAATTTGATCAGGCTGTCTCATTATGAAAAAATTCAGGTTAAGGACTTGTATTATTTATATCTCTAGATTCATATAAATGCCCCCTTTTCAGCAGCGCCTGTTCCTCTAATCACTAATCACGTTGATGCAAATGAGGATGAAATTGGTGCACTCGGTTTCTGGACGTGAATTCTTCGCTCGGGTGCTTTTGTTTGGTGAGACGGTGTGTGCGTGTGTGCAAAGAAAAAGAGAGAAGGTCTTCAAGCGTCTCGCTTGTATGAGACACTTGTGTTGCAAACCGTATTTTACGCCGCACGTAGACTCAGACTGGGGCGAATTAACAGACAATACGACATGTCAAATCAGCGTGGCAGCCTGATTGGCTGACTGATTGAATCAGATCACATCGTGGAGAAAATTTAGCTCTGTGTGTGCATGCGTGCGTGTGTGCGTGCGTGCGTGTGTGTGTGTGTGCGGACTGGGGAATACCCTTTCACTGGAACAGTCTGGAATCACGAGACTGTTGCCATGGCAACCCAAGAATGGGAATTTCTCTAGCAACAGACAGGATGGAGGGGAGATACTGGGAATTGTGGGAATGTCACCTCGACGACAGTGGGGGGATGACTGTAGCAGCGGCTGCTTCGTACGGTGGGAGAAGGAGTGAGTGGATGAGCAGGTGACTCTTAGAGGGTTATTGATTTTTTGTGTGTGTGTGTCTTTTTTCATCTTTTATAGCAGCGAGTTATGCAAAGACCAACATTCACCACTTTTAAATACATGAGTGTATTGTTTTCACGCTAAACTCCTGAAAGCGTGGTGTTCAGGTGAAGGCTAACACAGTTGAATTCGATCATCTTATGGAGTTAGGTAGGTTGTTATATACAGACGGGGAACAAATGAAGAACTCAACAACAAAATTATCAGAAAAGATATTTGTTTATTTAGTGTTTTGACCATGAAAGACCATGAATGATGATTTTTATTTGGGGGGGGGGTCTTCCAGAGGACTTCTGTCACTTTTGCTTCACCATCTGTTCAGAACTTTATATTCTCTCGCCTGTAAATAAGACAAAGCTAAAGAGGAGCTATGTTGCTAGTGCAGATTGTGGAACTGGAACCTGCTAGCTAGCACCTCTTTCTTGACGACATCACTTACGTCACAACAGATGGCAGCCTTGACTGATGTCTCTCAGCCACAAAAAAACCCACAAAACATTTCATGACTCTATGATCACCTGACCTTCCACGACGACCATCGCAGCTGACGACAAGCCCGAGCCGAGCATAATGAGTCAGTCCTACCATTCAGTGAACCCTCACGTGCAGCACGGAGGCTGGAAGACATCATTCCCATCAGGGTAGAGGCGTTTCATCACAGGATAGAGGGGATCTCTCAGAACAACCTCGGATTGATTTGCTGTGA
The DNA here is from genome assembly GCF_964374335.1 of Astatotilapia calliptera. NCBI lineage: Eukaryota > Metazoa > Chordata > Actinopteri > Cichliformes > Cichlidae > Astatotilapia > Astatotilapia calliptera. The sequence continues at coordinate 40,566,127 of NC_137443.1, forward strand.
CCTTTCAAGCGAAGGCAGTGGTTAATCAGACTTTTTCTGCCACACCTCAGTAACCCAAAAAACACACACACAGTGGGGGACACCCCACAGTCTGAGAAGCCATGTTAGCACGACTCATTTGCCACCCTTCTGTAAAAAAGGAGATTCCTGCACTCTTCTCTGTAGATGCGAGATTAAGTTTACACGTCACACATATTGTGATTTTTGCAGCCCAACTTGGAAATAAATTGTTCCGTTAAACAAATCGCCCGTCCTTGTAAATTCCCATCGGCAGAGTCACAACACCAGCCAGAAAACGTGTTCTTTTATTACATGCTGCCACTAAAATCCACCTGCTGCAGTATATCCATATCAGACAGGGTTTTTTAAAGCCTACCGAGAGACAGATGTATCAAGGCAAAGCCCGACTGAAAGGTCTCATCTGT